>NC_047104.1:45925439-46648408 GCF_902500255.1 Thalassophryne amazonica
GAACTTTGGTAACTTTAATCTTCCCCGGGGTCAATACCAGAACACATGTACATGTGTGGCAGGTTGCTAGACACCAGCATGAAGAGGACGGGGAATCATAATTTTGACCTTTAACTCGAATGACCTTGACCTTTGCCAAAACAAACTCTATAAGGGCAATTCCATGCTGAATCTTCATCCACATACCAGTGCTAGTGGAAATCAGTCAAAGGACCTGGAAGGAGTAGGGGAACAGACAGACAGACAAATGTGTCAAATTATATTTATTATGACCAGAGGTGTGAAGAAGTGAACTCGTCTTTTAAGTAATTTATCAAGGAAAAATAACCATTTGTGTACAAATTTTCATGAGGATTTGCTTATTCTGAATTAAACATTGTCGGGTTTTGCACTGTGGGATAGTTTAGATGTTTGTTGGATGAAAAAGTCTCCTCAGCCTATAGAAAATGAATTGTGTACTTTTTAAAATATTCACCATTTTTTAAACTAAACTATCATTTATTGGTAACCCCCCCAGGTTTCCTGTTGATGCTGCGGTTCTACATATTGGACAGGATGAGGAAGCGGTCTGGTCGTAACTCTTCAGGTAGCAGCAGCACCGGATCCACCAGACAGCACATGCTTCAGCCCCAAGAGAAGCATTAGCTGGACAACACAAGTATGGAGCATTAAACAAATGAATCGAGGCTGCATCAGTCACGTTTTTCCGTTGAGAATACTTCCAACTCACCAGCTGAATATGACAATAGAACTGCAACATGAACAAGTGATTCCACATGAAAGTGACTAAGAAATGCATTTCTTTGTCTAACGTACCCCCTTGCTTTGGTTTTACCCATATTTGATGATAAAATGTTCGACATCACCCCAAAGGGTCTTTTGTGACACCTTTAGCCCTGGACAACACCTGGACTAGAACAGTTTTTTAAGAACCTTGCGCTGAGAGTAACCAGGACTTTGTTGTTGGAAAGAGGTACTAATTCCCCCCCTTTTCAAACTAAAAAAATTACTTTTACCTCTTATTACATTGCATTGTGTGTATTAAGCATGACATACAAAACAAAAACCTTTGAATGCTGCATTCGCATCTTGACTGCAGAAAACCCATGATACCTTTCGCAAAGTCATCCAAACCTTCGATAGATAATGACTTGAAAAGTCAGTTTTCAGTGTTAAAGAGACAGACAATAATTTACTTAATTGAAATATACAACAGAGTTTTAGCATTTTGCACAATGTCATATTAAAAAGGATGCTCTACCTCTGAGGGTTGCTTAAAAAGTCAACTTTTAGCAACACCACAGCTTAATTTCTTTCTGTGAATCACTTTAATTGTTCCTGTTTAACCAATTTAAAAACGGGTGTCTCTGCACTTAAATAGCCCGTGTCCTTTGCGTCTTTCCACATTGTTGCTGATAAAACAACAAAAAAGTATACAATTTTTAACTTTTGACTGCAGGTACTGTCACAGTGCATGGATGCTGTTCAGTCATCATATACAGCCATCATCTGAATGCAGCATGCGATCTGGTGTGAGCACTGCGCACACTGCTATTTACAAAGTAGACGTTAGTGAAAGGTTGTCTGGTGAGTTTATGTTCAATTGTTGGTTGTGTCCATTGTCTTCAGGAAACAAAGTATTGCTCATGTTTAAATCACACGGATGCAGTTTGGTTCTATTTTTACATTGCGTTGGATGAGTTTTAATCAACATCCACTTTTGTCACAGCAGATTACCATATCCTCGAATTGCAACTTTAGTGACGATCAAAAGTGTTAGTGGGTAAGAAATCTCTCAGGAACTCGTAGCACAGGCCTGGAGCCAGAATTTGCAAAACAGCCTAGACAAAGTCTAGTTATATAGAAGGGAAACAATTCTGTTTGAAATGTTTATTTGTTAGTTAGCTAGCTGTGGATGATTATAAGCTTCATTTTCATACAGGGATACATACACGGGAGTAAAAATTATTGTAGGTTACGACACTGTACAATTTTATATTCAGTGGAAAGAAACAAAATGCTGTCTTTTTTAACCTTTAAATAAGCTTTTTTTATTGTACTGTGTAAGGTGTTTTTTTTGTTGTTGTTGCTATTTTATAGCTGATTTCAGAATTTTTAAGTAGCACTTTAGATTTTTTTTCTTAAATAATGTAGATACTGCTGTGGGTGTAAAGGGGTGCTATTGTTAATCCTTCATGTCTGTATGTATTGTAAAATAATAGCCACATGTTGTCTTTATCTTCTGGCTTTAGATTTTCCGCAAAAACAGTTTACATTGGGAAATAAAATAAATAAATAAATAAAAATCATGCTTGAATGTTGTTTTTATCTTCTGGCCCCAGAATGAATTTGACTTTCTAGTGCGTTTATAGATTTTCCGCCAAAAAACAGTTTAGGTTGGGAAATAAAATAAAATAAAATAAATAAATAAACATGCTTCAATGTTGTCTTTATCTTCTGGCCCCAGAATGAGTTTGACTTTCCAGTGTGTTTTTAGATATTCTGCAAAAAACAGTTGACGTTGGGAGATAAAATAAATAAATAAATAAAAATCATGCTTGAATGTTGTCTTTATCGTCTGGCCCCAGAATGAATTTGACTTTCTAGTGCGTTTTTAGATTTTCCACAAAAAAAAATGTTTACATTGGGAAAATAAATAAATAAATTAAAAAAAACACGCTTGAATGTTGTCTTTATCTTCTGGCCCCAGAATGAATTTGACTTTCTAGTGCGTTTTTAGATTTTCCGCAAAAAAACTGTTTACATTGGGAAAATAAATAAATAAATTTTAAAAAAAACACGCTTGAATGTTGTCTTTATCTTCTGGCCCCAGAATGAATTTGACTTTCCAGTGCATTTTTAGATATTCAGCAAAAAAGGTTGGGAAATAAAATAAATAATTAAATAAAAATCATGCTTGAATGTTGAATATCGACCAAAATGTCTTGAAGTGGTCCACTGCATGTTATTCGAGAAGTTGAACAAACCTTTACTTTGGAATGTAAGAACATCCGGCTATGTACCGTGATGGCTGCATTTTTTTTGATAAAAACAGTCACTTAAATTATTGTGTATATTTGATATATCTGTGGATGTACATATGATTCATGAGCCAAACATCATTCATGAGCTTTAATAAAATACATAAAGCTAATGGCTGGTCTCGTTACTTAATTAAAATGGTGTGTCTGAACAGTTTTCATTATTGTATTGTGGACAAACTGATTATTTACTACTTTAATGGGTCACATTGAGAGACTCATGAGTTAGTCTGAGAGCAGAATATAATGATGGTATTTTTCAAAAGTAGACCAAGTTTCTTGATTTGGTCTGTCAACTTCTTTCGCAGTTGGATTTGTGCAGGAACTGGTCTGTTTTAACAAATAGCATCAGTGAGCACGAAGACACTCATGACTACAGCAATCTGACATTTGACCCCAGTCATGACATTCACCCAATTATTGCCCTTTGGCTGACGTTGCCATGGAAATTTGGCCAGATTTAGTCCAAATCAGGTTGAAAAATAAAGCCCTTGACCTTCACCTTTGCCAAAATAATCGACATTCATTGACAAACCAAATTTAGTGGAAATCTGCTAACAAACAGGCAGACATGACCTTGGTCATCCAATGATTGACCCTTGTCAATTTTGGTTTTGCTGGCAGTTCTGGAATACACTTTTGTGTGTGTATGTGTACCAGCTTTGGCGCAAAAACTTAAATTTTGACCCAGTAATGCCTTTGACAAATGTGATGTCACTTGGGCAATTCAAGAACCCACCTCCATACAGTGGGGAAAAAGTATTTGATCCACTGTCAATTTTGCAAGTTTCTCACCTACAAAGAATGTAGAGGTCTGTAACTTTATCACAGATACACTTCAACTGTGAGAAACAGAATCTAAACAAAAATCCAGAAAATCACATGGTATGAATTTTAAATAATTAATTTGCATTTTATTGCATGAAATAAGTATTTGATCACCTACCAACCAGCAAGAATTCTGGCTCTCACAGACCTGTTAGTTTTTCTTTAAGAAGCCCTCCTATTCTGCACTCTTTACCTGTATTAATTGCACCTGTTTGAACTCGGTACCTGTATTAAAGACACATGTTCACACACTCAATCAATCACATTCCAACCTGTCCACCATGGCCAAGACCAAAGAGCTGTCTGAGGACTCTGGGGGCAAAACTGTAGACCTGCACAAAGCTGGGATGGACTACAGGACAACAGGCAAGCACCTTGATGAGAAGACAACTGTTGGCATAAATATTTGAAAATGGAAGAAACATAAGATGACTGTCAATCTTCCTTGGTCTGCGGCGTCATGCAAGATAAATTCCTGTATGATTCTGTTTGCAAATCAAGTGTTTCATTTTTTCAGAGAATACAGTAATTACACTAACTGTTATTTGAATTTACAATTAATATAATGGCAAGATCTTCACCTTGTAGGTGTAGGTGGCGCTACTGCCACCAGGTTTTGCCATCTGTAATATATTTTCTGCAATCTTTTTTTTTTTTTTTACAGCTATGACAATAATAATGACTTATGCTTGAATTTACAATGAATGTAATGCAGTGGTGGTTTTTAGTATGGGCCGTACGGAAAAACAAAAATAATAATAATCTTCACCGCAAAATGGTTTTCTTGTCACTGTGTGGAATTAGAAAGTTGGCGCTCCCTGCAGGCAGCTGCAGGCGCCCTGCTTGCTCTCAGAGTTCACAGAAGCAGTGAGAAGGTGAAAGAAACAGGGAGGGTTCACCTCTTTGTAATGGAAGGGACAAGGCGGGGGTGATTCATGGGCTAAAGTCAGTTATACACCTCGACTTTCTTCCAAATAACACACATTCATAATATTATAAATACAGGTCTATAATTACTGCACATTTTTCTGAATTGTGTGAAATGTCCTGCCACACACAGAAAGGATTCAACTGCATCCCGAGTTGGGTGCAGCCGAATCCTCTCCGTGTGTGTTAGAGGTGGGCAATACCAGGAATTTTGGTATTGATCCGATACCACGTAAATACAGGCCCAGTATCGCCAATATCAATACTGATACCAATACCGATACTTTTTCATATTTAACCTTCATAGATCAAAAGGATCCAAAAGACCTAGGAGAGAATTTTGTCAAACATTGTATGTGACAACAAAATACTTTATTATAACAAGCAACATTTTTGTTTTAAAAAAATATCACTCAACACAACTTAAAACAAAATCTCTTGAGGTAGAGGGCTGACAAACCACAATACAAGGGTGCGCTGCTCCATGTTGTGTGACACAGCACAGCGCTGCTCTTACAGACAGAGAGTAAACTTTGATGAATCTGCGTGCGCAGCAGTCAATGTGTGCAGGAGAGAAAAAAGCTTGAGTATCGATCTTTTTACACGAAGATCGTTCAATATCAATACCAGTGTTGGTATCGATATTATCAATATTAGGATCGATCCGCCCACCTCTAGTGTGTGGCAGGAACCACAGGACAGGTGCTCTCCTGCCGTGCGGTCCACGGACCATCAGCAAAAACGAGGCAGGCAGCCTTTGAAAGCAGACAGACAAGGTTTAAGAACGGGTTTGAATGTCACCGGAGAAAACAAACTGCCCACTCTCAGAAAAAAAAAAAAATTGTAAAAAGGAGAGCCTGCCTATAGAGCATGAGGTGGGGTACACCCAGGACAGGATGCCAGTCTGTCACAGGGCCACAAACAGACAAACAAACACATTCATACCCACTCGCACACCTACGGACAATTAAAGATTCCAGTCCATCTAACTCGCAAGTCTTTGGATGTGGGAGGAAACCGGAGCACCGGAGGAAACCCACGCAAATACGGGGAGAACATGCAAACTCCTAGAAAGGCCACAGGCAGGAATTGAACCCATGACCTTCTCGTTGTGAGGCAACATTGCTAACCACAAAGCCACCGTGCTGCCACTACATTAGTAAAGCAATATTTAATTCTAATGATATTTAATAACTTTGAAATTATAGGGCACCACCTATTTAAAGCATAGGTACTTAGGTACTTACATAGGTACAATAATCATTGATCAGTCTCAAATCTAAAAATCATAACTTCTACGATACAATTGACCAACAGTGTTTCCACCTGAACACAATAAAAACCCACGGCAGGAATATTTACACATATACAAAGAAATGAACAGTTTACTGACATTTTGAGTATATGAACAATGATTAAATAGTTTTATTATGGACACATTTTGTTCCTCATGAGACGCTGAAAGACAGCATTGAAATAAAGTTTAAGAAATTAAGTAAATAAATCTGATTTGAAGTTAGTGATGAATTTAGTGATGTCCCTAATTACAGCCCTCTTAACCCCCTGCCACTTTAAGCAATTTTTTGATGTAGATGGAAATTAATATTCAAAGTTTTCAGCTAGTTGACAGTAGGGCTGTACAATATGGCCTAATTATTGTATCTCAATACTGTCATAGCAATATGATATACAATATGACTATGATTTCACACAAATTGCAGCAACAGTGAAAATTAAACATTCTTAAACAAAACAGTAGTAATACCACACTCATTTTGCACTCATCATAAGGTTTGGATACTCTGCCGTCCAAAAGTATTGGAACACTTGGTAATTCACACATTTTAATTTGTTTATGCCATTTCAAATACAAGAAATAAAAATATAAAGAATAAAAATTTCTAAAATTATCTTCCTCAAACTCAAACTGAAAGCAAATCGCTAAAACTCGACAATATCTGTAAATAATAATCAGTTTTATTGCCACTTTTCTTCAGACAAGTCAGGGGATGGAAGCATGAACATTTCCAACTCACTGAATATGTCTTGGACTTTATTTACATCAATTATGAAGAAATACAAAAGTTTCTTTCACCAAAACATCAAAGGCTTACATCAGATGCAAGCCTAGATTACCTTTCTGGTAAATTGTAGCTAACGTTCAGGTCTTCTTTTTAAGAAAATCCTCCTCTACACCACAGGAAGCTGCATTTTAAATTTTAAATTAATTTATATTAAGTTGTAGACATTTGATTTCATTTTGAGTTAATTAATTGAAGATTTATTTTGAACATAACAAAAGAAAAAATAAAACAACAATGCAAAATTGAAGTTAGTTCAAAAAGAAGTGAGAAGAAGTTGAAACTTATCAAATCCCACCCCTTCTCCCTGTGTAATGATTCCTGTTTCAATATCAATTCCTGTTTCCTTAAAAATACTGCTGTTGACAATCATGATAATAATAATAATAGTAACAATCATAATGATACAATACAGTTTTAGAAAAAGACAAAAAAGAACCCAACAAAACAAACACAACAAAAAAGATAGACCCAACTAACAGTGAACATAAATAAATCCATAAAACAAATATACAAATAAATAATCAATAACAGTTTCCCGTGAATACCGAGTGACTCTCACACTTCATCCCTGTATCCCATGAAAACACATTCTTTATATTTTAGTTAGCTTTAAAACTCCAGCTTTTGCGGGCTTCTGTTATTCTTCTCTGCAAGAGTCAAGACCGAAGTCAGACTACCAAAGCAAGAAATTTAGCTGAGGAAGCTTCTGCGATTAGAAGCAAAACGTCCTTGCATCAAGCAATCCAGTCCAGTTGAAGATTCAAGCTTCTCTACTATCAGGCTGGTATGTTATTATCAAATTTACCAAAAGTTATGAAACAAAGGATGAAGCCATGTGGTAGCTTTTAGGTAACTGGGCCTGTTTTGTTGTGTGGGCCGCTGAAGAGGAGGTACTGCTGGCCCACCACCACCAGATGGCGCCCTGTTTGGAGTGCGGGCTCCAAGCACGAGAGGGCTTCGGAGCCGCTGGGAGTGACAGCTGTCACTTATCAGCACCAGCTGTCACTCATCACCATCACTATAAAGGCCGGACTGCAACTCCACCTCCTCGCCGAGAAATCAGCTACCAATCGAGGTAACCTTCTCTGCTGTGAATATGTGTAACTAAAACATTGTTCTGTGTGCAGCCGTGTTCCCGCGGGCTCTGTCAGAAGCTGGATTGGCGGATAGTGGGAGGGCGACGTTCTTCGCCTCTCACTCCATCCAGGAAAGAGACCAACAGGAGCTGCACGGGTGAAATTGTTTCTGGAGGTGGAGGTTCTCCCTACCGGAGGAACTAATCAAGGGACAATTACTGGGTGTGTCTTCACACACCCACCATTAACTGTTTCTGTTTCTGCCAGCAGTACCTGGTCTGACAGCTGGAGACGGTGGCCACCTGGGACTCGGGACTTGGTGGCTCCGGTGTTCTTCAGATCCGCTGGCGGTGGAAGCCGTGTGGGATCCGGCTCTTCTTTGGACAGACGTCTTCTATCCTCGAGCCTGCCCACACGTCACCTTGTATACGATTGACTGTACTCCTCTATTGTTTTTGTCTGTATTCCGTTGTGCAATTCACAACATTAAATTGTTACTTTTTTGTTGTGTGGGCCGCCGAAGAGGAGGTACTGCTGGCTCACCACCACCGGATGGCGCCCTGCTTGGAGTGCGGGCTTCAAGCACAAGAGGGCGCCAGAACCACTGGGAGTGACAGCCGTCAATCATCCTCAACACCAGCTGTCACTCATCATCTCATCATCACCATCACCATAAAAGCCGGGCGGCGACTCCACCTCCTCTCCGAGAAATCTCTTACGATACAAGGTAATCTCTCTGCTGACTTATACGTCGAATAATAATCTGATCTGTTTTGCAGCTGTTTTTTCCTGGTGGTATTCCTTGACTGGATTTTCGGAGCTGCACGTGTGTATGATTGGAGGTGGAGGCTCTCCCTCCACAAGAATCAGTAATCAAGGTTGCTGGGTGTGAGGATTCACACTCACTACCTTCTGTTTTTTCTGCCAGCAGTACCAGGGCCGACAACGGAGGACAGAGACCACCTGGGGACTCGGGGCTTGGCGGCTTCGGTGTTCTTCAGGCCGTTGGTGGTAGAAGCGGTGTGGGTCCCGGCTCTTCGTTCATCTGAGGTCTCCTATCTTCGAGCCTGCCCGCAATCCTCTTGTGTGTGATTGGCAGTACCTTTGTTTATTTTACGTTGTGTTCTTGTGCAACATTAAATTGTTACTCCTTCCCTTATCCATTGTCCGTTCATTAGCGCCCCCTGTTGTGGGTCTGTGTCACTACACCTTCCCAACATGTTTAGCCACAAATAAAATTAAGCGCTTGGAAAAAGAGAGAAAAACAAGAAAAGTGAGAAGAGGCAAGAATCCGAAGACAGAGAGGAGGGCTCAGTTCTAAAAATTTTAAAAGGGACTCCTTGTCATAAAACTCCACCCACTTGGGTGTGTAATTTCACATCAGAACATTTCATTTCATGTGCAGGGAGACACAAATGAGTCAAATACTTAAAAACATTAACTATGTTAACACACTTTGTTCTAGGCACTTTTGAATATAAGAATATTGAAGTTCCCTAAATACAACATGAACAAACTATTGGTTAGAAACAAAAGCTTGGCAGTGAAAATGTCCTACAAATTACACTGGCCGAAATTTCACCGATGAGTATGGTTTCAGGGAAAACTTTGATGAGCTCTAAATTACCACTCTGGACAGCACAGCTGGAGGGAGTTTTTCAGGAGACATCTCCAGGTGGCCCCAGGAATTTCTAGTCAACTTGAAACATCAGGCCTTTTGGGGAAAAGAATTAATGCACTTATTAGATTACGGCTAAGTGAGGCCATGTTAGCTACAACCATCAGATGACAAAGTAAAACCTTTTAAATCATTCTAAAGTCAGTTTTTAGCAGAAACAGGGTAGTTTTAAGCAGAAACGAGGTGATAATCTATGAATGGCTGCTGATGCTCTGACATAGCACGTAAGACTCAGATGTGTTGCTATGGCAGTTTGATCACTCCCCCGTCTTTTCTTATGAAATAATGCTGAATTTATGTGGAAATTGTTGTACAAAAGCTTCAGATATCTGACACTGAGATAGATGATGACTGGAGTGCAGTTTTATACTGAACCGAGGTGATAATCAGTGAATTGCTGCTGACGTTCAGAAATAACGCATGCACAGTGAGGGCAGGGGGGACGAATTTTAGGGGAGAACTGTTCAGTCGGCGAACCGGCACTGGGGAAAGAGCGTATTGCTGAGGTCTGCATGTTTATTACAGACGTGGTCCAAGAGACTTTCTCATTTGGCAGCAACCAACTCTTCATTTCCAGCAGCAGTGGAGGCTGCCACCCAGTAGATGTAGTTGATGATGGACTGTCACCAGTCACCAATGGCCTCACACCCTTTGCTCTTTGAATCCGTGTCCAGCTTCTTTGACACACCTGCAGAAGACAACATAATGCCCTCCTCAATAATGGTGTTTGTGCATATTATAATAGATTGTACCATTTCCTTATTGGGTGTAATAATGAAATACCTTTTGCTACATGCTGGAAGCAATATGAAGTCATTGGCTTGTTCTCCCTCGTCTACTTGCCAACTTGACTATGCCGGTCTGTTACAAGGCTGCTGACATGTATTTGATGATCTCCCAGGGAAAGCCAGTGATTGCTGGAGCTCCTCCAACTCACACCAACTGCTGCTCCTCACTTCATTGATCTAGCAACATGAGAAAAACATTTAAATTAGTAACGGCTTTCTCACATATAAAAACAATGGAAACTTGTATTGTAAGTATACACATTCATATTAGCTTTTCACTTCATCATCATGTGTCATGTGTGTGTGTGTGTGTGTGTGTGTGTGTGTGTCATGTGTGTGTGTGTGTGTGTGTGTGTGTGTGTGTGTGTGTGTGTGTGTGTGTGTGTGTGTGTGTGTGTGTGTGTGTGTGTGTGTGTGTGTATATATACTCAACAAAAATATAAACGCAACACTTTTGGTTTTGCTCCCATTTTGTATGAGATGGACTCAAAGATCTAAAACTTTTTCCACATACACAATATCACCATTTCCCTCAAATATTGCTCACAAACCAGTCTAAATCTGTGATAGTGAGCACTTCTCCTTTGCTGAGATAATCCATCCCACCTCACAGGTGTGCCATACCAAGATGCTGATTAGACACCATGATTAGTGCACAGGTGTGCCTTAGACTGCCCACAATAAAAGGCCACTCTGAAAGGTGCAGTTTTATCACACAGCACAATGCCACAGATGTCGCAAGATTTGAGGGAGCGTGCAATTGGCATGCTGACAGCAGGAATGTCAACCAGAGCTGTTGCTCGTGTATTGAATGTTCATTTCTCTACCATAAGCCGTCTCCAAAGGCGTTTCAGAGAATTTGGCAGTACATCCAACCAGCCTCACAACCGCAGACCACGTGTAACCACACCAGCCCAGGACCTCCACATCCAGCATGTCCACCTCCAAGATCGTCTGAGACCAGCCACTCGGAGAGCTGCTGGAACAATCGGTTTGCATAACCAAAGAATTTCTGCACAAACTGTCAGAAATCGTCTCAGGGAAGCTCATCTGCATGCTCGTCGTCCTCATCGGGGTCTCGACCTGACTCCAGTTCGCCGTCGTAACCGACTTGAGTGGGCAAATGCTCACATTCGCTGGCGTTTGGCACATTGGAGAGGTGTTCTCTTCACGGATGATGCGAAGGAGATGTGTTGCACTGCATGAGGCAAATGGTGGTCACACCAGATACTGACTGGTATCCCCCCCCCCCCCCCCAATAAAACAAAACTGCACCTTTCAGAGTGGCCTTTTATTGTGGGCAGTCTAAGGCACACCTGTGCACTAATCATGGTGTCTAATCAGCATCTTGATATGGCACACCTGTGAGGTGGGATGGATTATCTCACCAAAGGAGAAGTGCTCACTATCACAGATTTAGACTGGTTTGTGAACAATATTTGAGGGAAATGGTGATATTGTGTATGTGGAAAAAGTTTTAGATCTTTGAGTTCATCTCATACAAAATGGGAGCAAAACCAAAAGTGTTGCGTTTATATTTTTGTTGAGTACAAGGTCTATAAGAAAAGTATCCGACATTATTTTTTTCAAAAACTATGTGGATTTGAATCATGTGTGATTGCGTCAGACAAGCTTGAACCCTCATGCGCATGCGTGAGTTTTTTCACGCCTGTCAGTTGCATCATTCGCCTGTGGGGAGGCTTTGAGTGAGCACTGGTCCACCCCTCCCGTCGGAATTCCTTTGTCTGAGAACTTCCTGAGAGACTGGTGCTTTGCTTGATCAAAATTTTTTCAGAAACTGTAAGGCACATCCAAGTGGACACCATTCAAGAAATTCAGACAGTTTTCTGTGAAAATTTTAACGGCTGATGAGAGATTAAGGAGTGATACTATCGCTTTAAGGACAGCCCACGGCACCGGACGGCACGTCGCGCCCCGAGCCGCCGTCGTCAGCCTGTTTCGAGCTGAAAACTTCCAAATTTAAGCCTCTGTTGACCCAGGACGTCGTGAGAGAGCAGAGAAGTTTCAGAAGAGGTCAGGATCAGCAGGTTATCCGGACATTCCACTGTTAAAGGAGATTTTGTAATGAAAGACATGCTGACGGATTCGCGCGTCGGCACCCAGCCGCTCATGGCGCGGCACCACAGCAAAACACCTCTGTGTTGATAACCATTCGTAAGATTCAGGCGGTTTTCGATGGCTTTCAGTTGAGTGAGTATCCGAGAAATTGTTTAACAGCTGGGCATGTTCAAACTTGTCCTGTAATGCTTCCAACGGAGGTGTTTTGCTGTGGATGATTTGAGAGGATGGGATATGCAGGGCATTATAGGTAAAAGTGATAGTAAATGTTTAAGGGCACTGATGGGCTTTCTGAGGGGAACAGGGCTTTATAATATAGTGTAGGCATTGTGTTCATCTGGATAGGTAGTTCCAACTTTGGTGCTTCTTTTATTATTATCGTTGTTATTTTTGTTTTATTGCTATTATTTTTTATGTGTACTTAACACACACCAGAATGTAACCTGAAGTATCTATACATCCATTGACACATCCAGTACACTAGGTGGCGGTATGGACCTAAGGTGATGGTTGCCACCCGCCAATCAAAGGGGCGAAGAAGAAGAAGAAGCAGAAGAAGAGCAGCAGTAGAAGTCTGTTTTGAAACGTTATCTCGTGTTTGAGCAGGGCAGACTGACTGACTGACTGACAGCTGAGCAGAGATAAATGTTTTAAAAGTGGTAAATGTTTTAAGCTAAGTGGTAAATATATCTGGCAATGTTTGCGATAGCTTGCTCACCTAGCTCGCCAACCTAACATACAAGGATATATGTCACGCATTTGAAACATAGTGAAATGATGTTGGTTGCTCAGCTTCGTAGAGGTGTGTGTGTGTATGTGTGTGTGTGTGAGAGAGAGAAACAGAGAGAGATGGTGTACCTAACTAAACAAGGTGAGGCAGACACTTTGCTAATGATTCTTCCCAACTTGTATAGAAAAAAATCTCTTCCCTACTAACACGAGACCTTCAGGTTTGTGAAAACCTGGTTCAGGATGACCTCACCAACGTGGTGCTGGCACTCAGACCAAAGTAGTGGTTGACCCCAGTGAGAGCTGTATGGCAATGCAGGCTGATGTGAGATGGCTGGTGTTTGACACAGTGGTGTCAAATGCCATGTTGACAACCTGGTCAGCACAGCACCAGTCCTGCAGCAACTTGCATGTAAACCAGGCAATGATCACTCCACATGCCTCATTGATCTGCTTCTTATACGCCGGGACACCAAGAAGCTTCAGCCGCTCTGCATCTCCGACCACCACTGGAAAACACTCCTCCACTTTGCTGAGCATCGGTGTTATCTTGCTGTCCCAGTGTAGGGTGCACAATGGACGTGGTGTCCAGTATCACCCCTTATGTTTAACAATAAAGTCAATTAAAATTTATATGTGTGTCCGACATCATCACTGCTGCACAAAACTCAGGGTAAGGCCACGTGAACTTGTCCCATTGACCTCCATTTAAATTGTCTATAGTACAAATGAATGGAGAATCTTGAAAGTTGAATTCTGAGAAATGCCCAAAGGGCAAACAAACAAGTTTTACTTTGATAACCCCATAGGACATGTTACTGTATAAAGGTTCACTGCATTCAACATTTCCAGGTCAACATTTTGGAAATTAGACTATTAATTGAACATTTTTGCAATTTCACAAACGTTTATGCATTATGTGGCAGTCCAAAATCTCAGTGGAGTGCCTCAAAACTTTGTAAAAGTCATTTTTTATGTTCATTGGAACAAATTGCAATGCCAGCCAAATTGATACTTTGAAATTAAAATTTCCCATTCAAATTTGATGCACCCTACCCCACATGGCTGCTTTTTTTTATGTCTTCGTTTTTGGCTGGCTCCTGCACCTTAATTTGAATATGTGCACAATCCCAGATTAAATAAGATATAAGTTTATCAGTATAAACAGTATAGTCATTTCTATATTGCAATTATTACATGTAAAGACAGCCTAGAACTTATGCTGTGTTCACATTACTAGCTGAAGTGACTGAATCTGACCCTTTTATGTGCCAGCAAGAGTATGTGTTTTTACAAAAAAAAAATTTCCAGCAGCTGGCAACTCTTTTTAATGTCATGAACACTGACAAAATAATAATAATAACAATAATAACATTTAAAATGAGGCTTATCTTCATAATTAACTGGTTTATTTGAGGGAGAAAAAGAATCACATTTGATTTCATTGGCATGGGAATGCTAGTAACATTTCAGTTTAGAATTTCTTTTGACCCACAGATGAAGAGCAAAAATTAGGGAGAAAAAAAAGGAAAATACTACATTATCAAATTTCTCTGAAACCTAAAACTTTAGCAGATTACTTAAGTTATTAAGTATTTATACATTTAGCCCAATATTTACAAACATCAAGCTAAATATGTATTTAGGTAAATGTTGAGATGAATATGCACCTTAATAAAAGTGCTATAGGGGAGGAGGAGGAGGAGGGAAAGACATTTAAATAAAGCTTCTAATGACAGACATTTTACATGTAAGGGCGTGTTTATTCAAATTTGCAACTCATGGATGTTTTGAGCTATTTTGTAGCCTGCAGTCTTTTATCAGTTTCAATTGAAGGGGCACTTGTAAAATAATAATGATTTTTAAAAATTGTTGTTTGTGCAAAAAAAATTTTGTGGGGGGGGCGCTCAGAGGGGGTCTTGCCCAGGGAGTAATTCAATGTAGAACCGCCACTGATGGCAAGGTTTACATCCTTCCTTGGTGAACTGATGCTGTGTGGTAAGTAAATGGAGTGGTGTCCTGAGTCCGGACCACTCTGTCCACACTCAAAAATCACCCACATCTGCACATACATCCAACTACTCACTTATCACCAAAGATAATTTCTGGCTCTGCCATTACCCCTGACCTACCAGTTTCGCCAACAACACAAATGTTGAACTCCTGTTTCCCACTGTACTCACTGTGAAAACACAAGCACCAGCACATCAACGGCAAACAGCAAATCTTACTTATGCCATGGCACATACAAATTATTTGTCTTATTCATTGCACCTTAGGGTGGTATCTCACTGGGCTGTGACAAATTGTGAACAGCATTCAAAAAGGAGTTCCTGAAATTTCGTGAAACATTTGCAGGGGTTTGCGTTCTCAAGACATGTCACAGGTGTCTTGAACTCTTATGAAATGAAGCCCCAATCACACATAGCAAGAATGAGCAGGAACCAGCCCGACACGGCAAATACTGCCGTAACGACACAGTCAGGAGGAAAAGAGGCGTGGTCAGCAGTGTCAGAATGTATCTAGATTACCTCGTCCACAGCTGCACGATGGCATCCAAAGCGCATGTAGACAACAGGTAGATGACACAGACTGCCCTCAGACGGCCATAAAAAGCGCTGAAGACTGCCCGATGTCCAAACGTCTGGATGGCAGACCAGAGTGGGAGAGAGCACTGTGTTCCTCAATTTGCACAGGACCCGCTGGTACCGAACACCAGAGTACAACCAACATATGGACCTGACTCACACCATATTCGGCACAGTGCGGTCACTCAATCATGCAATCACATCCCAGCGCTACTGACCTCACGTGCGTGTGTGCATAGAGCAGAGGTGCTGGACTGATGACATGATCTCTGGGTGTGGGTTCATAATGTGAATGAGCAGCAACGAGTGCGCCGTTGCCAGCTACTGGACACTGCTGGCAGTCGACCATGCTGTCCCATGTGTCAGACACAGGCTTTCTAGGGAACTTTCTTTTTTTGTGTGTTTTGGCTCACTTCAGCCGCACAACCCAACTCTGGACACCGCAATGGCTCTATTATCACATGGGATTTATTTTTGCGTGGTTGATTACAGCACACAGCAGCAGCAGAGGGAGGAAATTTTATCCACAGGCTGCAGTCTCGGCTCCATGTCCACCCTGCGCTGTGAAACACTCCTGGTCCACTGTTGGAGGTGAGATTCATGTTTATTAATGCTGTCACCGCCTGGCACAACAGTTCCATGTTGCATCTCCTACAGAGTTAGGTGATCATACATTACAGCGGTGAGAGTACAGAGAGGTGCAGCTGCCCGTGGTACATAAGAGATTTGTTTGAAAGTTTGCATTATTTATGTCACCCATGACACTGTACAATACAGTATCTAAAGTTGAGGACAACAAAAAGCATTATGGTCAGCGGTAGATTGTATTCCACGGAGTAACTCTAGCAGGGAACAATAATGAGATGCAGCGGGCTGGCACTCTGCTGGACACTATCCAGCTATTCAATCTGGGGAGTGCTGTGCCACCATGTTTCTTCCCCTACTCCATAGAGCCACTCTAGGCTTTTCCCTCTGTGGTTACATTCTGAGATTTCCTCACAGCCATCCTGACCACTTTGTCAGCAAGGAGCAAACGTGTTCATTTATATCACGCTTTTCCATCTGCATTAGACGCTCAAAGCACATTACACATCAATGCCTCACATTAACCCCAATATGAGGCTGCTGCCATGCAAGGCAGTGTGAGTCAAAGTTAAAATAATCACTCATTTGTGTTTTGTCACAAATTTGTCTCCAACTACTCACCAGCAATCGCAGCCCAGTGAGATACCACACTTTGGTGAAGTGTTCAATGTGCACGTTCACGTCATGACATTAAAAATGTGAATAACTGTGCAGCACTAATTCTTACATTTTCAAACAAGAAAGCAGATGGTTGAAGTGTTGACTTTAACCTTTCTTAGCTTCTCATTTACAGACTTTTAATCAAACAAATATTGTTTCCCGACAATCCCGAATCCTCTCCGGATCAAAACAAAATCTGTTTCATAGCTTAGTTACATTTCAATTCATTTGTGAATTTTTAATCAAACACTATAAACATTCATATTTTAACTTTATTTTCAAAGCTTTGTTTTATACACATCTACATATTTACAAAAATGTTTTGTCAACAAGCATCCATGGAACATAATCAAATTCAGAGCATATTGGCTTAACTTGCACACCCACAATAAAAGTTAGACATCGCGCTTCCACAGTACTCAATCTAACGCACAGGTACACACACAAAACGCAAACACGCGGCTCAAAACGACTCACTAGCAGCACATAGCACACAAGGTATACCGCACTAATGCACACAACTTCTAACATTCACAGAAAAGAAAAAAATTCACTCCATCAGCTTAAAAAATAAACACACTCTGGATCCTGCTGCAAAGACAAACCTCTACTCCTGCAACATTTGTTTAGTGAAGAGTCACAGGTGTGAGACCAATGTCTCTAAAATTTAATAGAGCCAAGCCATGCACAAAGGGGAAAATAAATAAATAAATACATACATACATACACTTATGTGGTGCTTCCCGCCAAAAAGAAAGAAAAAAAAAAAGTTTTTTCTGGCAAATAGTTAAATTCTTTAGTGCTTTAATTAACATATAGATTTTTATTATGTTTGCAGCATCTCTGAACACTTTTTTTTTTTAAGTTAAAACATCTGCAACTGCCAGTTAACTCCCAATAAATTTTTTTTATTCCCCTGATTATGTTCCAGACTGCCATCAGTATCGGTTCAGCACAGTACAAGAGACATTCTGTGATATTATTATTATTATTATTCCAAAACTAATAATAATAAAAAATCCACACCCACAGAGTGATTCAGTCTCAAGATCAAAACATGAAAGTGTTTTATATGACCGGCCAACTGCCGGATGGAGATGGGACAAGCAAATAAAAATTGCAGCACTTCAGTCTCACCATACCAAATACAATTACAACATGGTTGGAGACAAAACACACATTAATGCACCGCCGGGAAACATTTCGGAATAAATTTGCTGCAAAATATCTCCATTAACAATACTAATGCTGGATGACATTGAGCATAAATGACTTGTTACCAGAATGATCTAAATCCGTTGACAGTCAGGAAAATAAGTTGGCTTTGGAGGCTGCATTCTAGTAATGTACTCAAACTGTTTTGGCTCAAACATGCTAAACTGGGCACTGATATTTGAAAAATTACATTTTTAGCACATAGCAGGCGTAGCAGTTCTCCCCCAGTCACCCTTACAGACACAGTGGTCACTGGAGTTTGGTTTTGTTGGTCAAGAGGTTGTTGGGGAACGTGGAAAAGATCAATCGGAATTATAGTTGTCACAATCAACATCGTCGTCATCATCATCATCATCATTGTTGTCGCTACCATGGCAGCACAGCTCACGCAGCACTTCCCGCTGATAGCGCTCCCAGCTCCTCTGGCTGTACGAGTGCTCCTCCTCCCAGTATCCTGAGTATACACACATTAAGACAAAAATCACATAACGACATCAGGTAAGAAATGCATGTTTTCTAAGTTAATTCCAAATAAAGATTTTCCAATGCTTGTCCAAAATCAATCATGGCCATGGTACCAAGTCCAGACTGTTTTCACAGCCACTGATGCAGCTGAACAACAACGGACAAAAGTCCTTCAATTTTTTACATTGTTGAAACAATTTCCTGACAAAACCTAAGATATCCAGTGACTGAAAAATTAAAAGCATCAACGGCTCCAAAACGTAAATAAACCTATGAGGATACTTCAGAAGTCCACAGCCTCACCAAGAAACAAGGGATGAAAGTCACATTTTGGGGCATAACTCTATACTATAAAGCCTTGTAACAGTGTCCATAAAAACTGAACTGACTATTTCTCTGCAGATGAGAACTTCAGACAGTGAGAGAAAACCTGGTTTTTCATCCCTCAAAAACATCAAGCAGGTGACCCCTGCTGGGAAGGTGGTTGAAGTCATCCATGCCATCATATATATTTAAAATCTATCTTTGGATGTGTGAATCAAATTGAGAATCGACTTAAAATCAGCAAATCGATCTTTTCAACCCAGCACTATCATCTACAGGCAAATGATGGCTAAGTGTACATCAATTTTATTTATATAGTGCCAAATCACAACAAACAGTTGCCCCAAGGCGCTTTATATTGTAAGGCAAAGCCATACAATAATTACAGAAAAACCCCAACGGTCAAAACGACCCCCTGTGAGCAAGCACTTGGCGACAGTGTGAAGGAAAAACTCCCTTTTAACAGGAAGAAACCTCCAGCAGAACCAGGCTCAGGGAGGGGCAGTCTTCTGCTGGGACTGGTTGGGGCTGAGGGGAGAGAATCAGGAAAAGACATGCTGTGGAGGGGAGCAGAGATCAATCACTAATGATTAAATGCAGAGTGGTGCATACAGAGCAAAAAGAGAAAGAAACACTCAGTGCATCATGGGAACCCCCCAGCAGTCTAAGTCTATAGCAGCATAACTAAGGGATGGTTCAGGGTCACCTGATCCAGCCCTAACTATAAGCTTTAGCAAAAAGGAAAGTTTTAAGTCTAATCTTAAAAGTAGAGAGGGTGTCTGTCTCCCTGATCTGAATTGGGAGCTGGTTCCAGAGGAGAGGAGCCTGAAAGCTGAAGGCTCTGCCTCCCATTCTACTCTTACAAACCCTAGGAACTACAAGTAAGCCTGCAGTCTGAGAGTGAAGCGCTCTATTGGGGTGATATGGTACTATGAGGTCCCTAAGATAAGATGGGACCTGATTATTCAAAACCTTATAAGTAAGAAGAAGAATTTTAAATTCTATTCTAGAATTAACAGGAAGCCAATGAAGAGAGGCCAATATGGGTGAGATATGTTCTCTCCTTCTAGTCCCTGTCAGTACTCTAGCTGCAGCATTTTGAATTAACTGAAGGCTTTTCAGGGAACTTTTAGGACAACCTGATAATAATGAATTACAATAGTCCAGCCTAGAGGAAATAAATGCATGAATTAGTTTTTCAGCATCACTCAGACAAGACCTTTCTAATTTTAGAGATATTGCGCAAATGCAAAAAAGCAGTCCTACATATTTGTTTAATATGCACATTGAATGACATATCCTGATCAAAAATGACTCCAAGATTTCTCAGTATTACTAGGAGGTCAGGGTAATGCCATCCAGAGAAAGGATCTGGTTAGACACCATGTTTCTAAGATTTGTGGGGCCAAGTACAATAACTTCAGTTTTATCTGAGTTTAAAAGCAGGAAATTAGAGGTCATCCATGTCTTTATGTCTGTAAGACAATCCTGCAGTTTAGCTAATTGGTGTGTGTCCTCTGGCTTCATGGATAGATAAAGCTGGGTTATCATCTGCGTAACAATGAAAATTTAAGCAATGCTGTCTAATAATACTGCCTAAGGGAAGCATGTATAAAGTGAATAAAACTGGTCCTAGCAAAGAACCTTGTGGAACTCCATAATTAACCTTAGTCTGTGAAGAAGATTCCCCATTTACATGAACAAATTGTAATCTATTAGATAAATATGATTCAAACCAACGCAGCGCAGTCAGTGCCTTTAATACCTATGGCATGCTCTAATCTCTAATAAAATTTTATGGTCAACAGTATCAAAAGCAGCACTGAGGTCTAACAGAACAAGCACAGAGATGAGTCCACTGTCTGAGGCCATAAGAAGATCATTTGTAACCTTCACAAATACTGTTTCTGTACTATGATGAATTCTAAAACCTGACTGAAACTCTTCAAATAGACCATTCTTCTGCAGATGATCAGTTAGCTATTTTACAACTACCCTTTCAAGAATTTTTGAGAGAAAAGGAAGGTTGGAGATTGGCCTATAATTAGCTAAGATAGCTGGGTCAAGTGATGGCGTTTTAAGTAATGGTTTAATTACTGCCACCTTAAAAGCCTGTGGTACATAGCCAACTAATAAAGATAGACTGATCATATTTAAGATCGAAGCATTAATTAATGGTAGGGCTTCCTTGAGCAGCCTGGTAGGAATGGGGTCTAATAGACATGTTGATGGTTTGGAGGAAGTAACTAATGAAAATAACTCAGACAGAACAACTGGAGAGAAAGAGTCTAACCAAACACCAGCATTACTGAAAGCAGCCAAACATAACGATATGTCTTTGGGATGGTTATGAGTAATTTTTTCTCTACTAGTTAAAATTTTATTAGCAAAGAAAGTCATGAAGTCATTACTACAACCCCTGGCAAAAATTATGGAATCACCGGCCTCGGAGGATGTTCATTCAGTTGTTTAATTTTGTAGAAAAAAAAGATCACAGACATGACACAAAACTAAAGTCATTTCAAATGGCAACTTTCTGGCTTTAAGAAACACTATAAGAAATCAAGAAAAAAAAAAAGATTGTGGCAGTCAGTAACAGTTACTTTTTTAGACCAAGCAGAGGAAAAAAAAATATGGACTCACTCAATTCTGAGGAATAAATTATGGAATCACCCTGTAAATTTTCATCCCCAAAACTAACACCTGCATCAAATCACATCTGCTTGTTAGTCTGCATCTAAAAAGGAGTGATCACACCTTGGAGAGCTGTTGCACCAGGTGGACTGACATGAATCATGGCTCCAACACGAGAGATGTCAGTTGAAACAAAGGAGAGGATTATCAAACTCTTAAAAGAGGGTAAATCACCACGCAATGTTGCAAAAGATGTTGGTTGTTCACAGTCAGCTGTGTCTAAATTCTGGACCAAATACAAACAACATGGGAAGGTTGTTAAAGGCAAACATACTGGTAGACCAAGGAAGACATCAAAGCGTGAAGACAGAAAACTTAAAGCAATGTCTCAAAAATCGAAAATGCACAACAAAACAAATGAACGAATGGGAGGAAACTGGAGTCAACGTCTGTGACCGAACTGTAAGAAACCGCCTAAAGGAAATGGGATTTACATACAGAAAAGCTAAACGAAAGTCATCATTAACACCTAAACAGAAAAAAACAAGGTTACAATGGGCTAAAGAAAAGCAATCGTGGACTGTGGATGAAAGTCATATTCAGTGATGAATCTCAAATCTGCATTAGGCAAGGTGATGATGCTGGAACTTTTCCAATGCCGTTTCAATGAGATTTATAAAGATGACTGCCTGAAGACAACATGTAAATTTCCACAGTCATTGATGATATGGGGCTGCATGTCAGGTAACGGCACTGGGGAGATGGCTGTCATTACATCATCAATAAATGCACAAGTTTACGTTGATATTTTGGACACTTTTCTGATGTTTAAGGATGATGAAATCATTTTTCAAGAAGATAATGCATCTTGCCATAGAGCAAAAACTGAAAACATTCCTTGCAAAAAGACATAGGGTCAATTTCATGACAGGGTCAATGTCAACGAGCAGATGTGATTTGATGCAGGTGTTAGTTTTGGGGATGGAAATTTACGGGGTGATTCCATAATTTATTCCTCAGAATTGAGTGAGTCCATATTTTTTTCCTCTGCTTGGTCTAAAAAAGTAACCGTTACTGACTGCCACAATCTTTTTTTCTTGATTTCTTATAGTGTTTCTTAAAGCCAGAAAGTTGCCATTTGAAATGACTTTAGTTTTGTGTTATGTCTGTGATCTGCTTTTTTTCTACAAAATTAAACAACAGAATGAACATCCTCCGAGGCCGGTGATTCCATAATTTTTGCCAGGGGTTGTAGTTAAAGTTAAAGGAATACTCGGCTCAATAGAGCTCTGACTCTGTCAGCCTGGCTACAGTGCTGAAAAGAAACCTGGGGTTGTTCTTATTTTCTTCAATTAGTGACGAGTAGTAAGATGTCCTAGCTTTACGGAGGGCTTTTTTATAGAGCAACAGACTTTTTCCAGGCTAAGTGAAGATCTTCTAAATTAGTGAGACGCCATTTCCTCTCCAACTTACGGGTTATCTGCTTTAAGCTGCGAGTTTGTGAGTTATACCACGGAGTCAGGCACTTCTGATTTAAGGCTCTCTTTTTCAGAGGAGCTACAGCATCCAAAGTTGTCCTCAATGAGGATGTAAAACTACTGACGAGATAATCTATCTCACTCACAGAGTTTAGGTAGCTACTCTGCCTTGTGTTGGTATATGGCACTGGAGAACATAAAGAAGGAATCATATCCTTAAACCTAGTTATAGCGCTTTCAGAAAGACTTCTACTGTAATGAAACTTATTCCCCACTGCTGGGTAGTCCATTAAAGTAAATGTAAATGTTATTAAGAAATGATCAGACAGAAGGGGGTTTTCAGGGAATACTGTTAGGTCTTCAATTTCCATACCATAAGTCAGAACAAGATCTAAGGTATGATTAAAGTGGTGGGTGGACTCATTTACATTTTGAGCAAAGCCAATCGAGTCTAACAGTAGATTAAATGCAGTGTTGAGGCTGTCATTCTCAGCATCTGTGTGGATGTTAAAATCGCCCACTATAATTATCTTATCTGAGCTAAGCACTAAGTCAGACAAAAGGTCCGAAAATTCACAGAGAAACTCACAGTAACGACCAGGTGGACGATAGATAACAACAAACAAAACTGGTTTTTGGGACTTCCAATTTGGATGGACAAGCTTAAGAGTCAAGCTTTCAAATGAATTAAAGCTCTGTCTGGGTTTTTGATTAATTAATAAGCTGGAGTGGAAGATTGCTGCTAATCCTCCGCCTTGGCCCGTGCTACGAGCATTCTGGCAGTGTGACTCGGGGGTGTTGACTCATTTAAACTAACATTCATCCTGCTGTAACCAGGTTTCTGTAAGGCAGAATAAATCAATATGTTGATAAATTATTATATCATTTACTAACAGGGAGTTAGAAGAGACAGAGCTAATGTTTAATAGACCACATTTAACTGTTTTAGTCTGTGGTGCAGTTGAAGGTGCTATATTTTTTTCTTTTTGAATTTTTATGCTTAAATAGATTTGTGCTGGTTATTGGTGGTCTGGGAGCAGGCACCGTCTCTATGGGGATGGGGTAATGAGGG
Organism: Thalassophryne amazonica; assembly: GCF_902500255.1. Taxonomy (NCBI): domain Eukaryota; kingdom Metazoa; phylum Chordata; class Actinopteri; order Batrachoidiformes; family Batrachoididae; genus Thalassophryne; species Thalassophryne amazonica. Next base: position 45,949,691 of record NC_047104.1, read on the forward strand.
GATGGCAGGGGGAGAGAAGCTGTAGAGAGGTGTGTAAGACTACAACTCTGCTTCCTGGTCCCAACCCTGGGTAGTCACGGTTTGGAGGATTTAATAAAATTGGCCAGATTTCTAGAAATGAGAGCTGCTCCATCCAAAGTGGGATGGATGATGTCTCTCCTAACAAGACCAGGTCTTCCCCAGAAGCTTTGCCAATTATCTATGAAGCCCACCTCATTTTCTGGACACCACTCAGACAGCCAGCAATTCAAGGAGAACATGCGGCTAAACATGTCACTCCCGGTCCGATTGGGGAGGGGCCCAGAGAAAACTACAGAGTCCGACATTGTTTTTGCAAAGTTACACACCGATTCAATGTTAATTTTAGTGACCTCCGACTGGCGTAACCGGGTGTCATTACTGCCGACGTGAATTACAATCTTACCGAATTTACGCTTAGCCTTAGCCAGCAGTTTCAAATTTCCTTCAATGTGGCCTGCTCTGGCCCCCGGAAGACAACTGACTATGGTTGCTGGTGTCGCTAACTTCACATTTCTCAAAACAATCGGCAATAACCAGAGTTTGTTCCTCGGCGGGTGTGTCGCCGAGTGGGGAAAAACGGTTAGAAATGTGAACGGGTTGGCGGTGTACACGGGGCTTCTGTTTAGGACTACGCTTCCTCCTCACAGTCACCCAGTCAGCCTGCTTTCCCGGCTGCTCGGGATCTGCTGGAGGGGAACTAACGGCGGCTAAGCTACCTTGGTCCGCACCGACTACAGGGGCCTGGCTAGCTGTAGGATTTTCCATGGTGCGGAGCCGAGTCTCCAGTTCGCCCAGCCTGGCCTCCAAAGCTACGAATAAACTACACTTATTACAAGTACCATTACTGCTAAAAGTGCGGGAGAGACAGGAGAAGCCGTCATGCTAAACCGGCTAAGAGCTAGTAGCTGTGCTAAGTTAGCGGATTCCTAAAAACACACAAAGTGAATAATGTGTAAATAATTTAGAGGTGATTCAGCAGAGGGAGTGCTTTAGTTAAGGCACGTGAAGATTACACTGTGAAACAAATCGTTATCTAGTTAACTAGATCAATCTAACTGTGCAGACTAAACAGCTAACAGATACAGCAAAACACCGCTGTGCTCCGGAACAGGAAGTGATACAATACCGCAGTGAGAGCCAACCACCAGTAGAGGCAGAGTAGAGCCGTGTGTGAAAGAAGTACTGTGATTCACATTCTGGAGCAGAAGGTGGCAGTAATGGACTTTAGTGATAGGGGATTCTATCACCTGCATAGTCAGGTTACAGACGCCAGCTGACGTTAAATGTATTCCTGGGGTCAGAGCTCCCAACACTGCATCCCATCTTAGGGTGCTGACGCTGCAGAAGGGAAGCCAGACTAAGGAACATGACATGAGATATAGTTGCATAGGTATTTATGTCAGCACCAATGATGTCTGGATAAAGCACTCAGAGGTCACAAAAATGGACATAGAGAGGATTTGTGACCTTGCCAGGAAGATGTGTCGGCATCAATTAATAGTCTCTAGTCCCCTCCTCTCCCGGGGTAATGATGAGGCGTTAAGCAGGCTGACATCGTTAAATAGGTGGTTGGCGCAATTATGTAGACAGCAAGACTTTAGCTTTATTGATAATTGGCCTTCTTTCTGAGGCCGCCGTGGCTTGCTGATGCCGGAAGGCCTTCACCCTATTGGGATAGGCGCCGCCATCTTGTCTGCGAACATAGCTAGAGCTCTACAGGGAGGGTAACATTAGGAATTTACAGTAGGCCACGGAGCAGGTGAGACCCTGCAAGGCTTATGACAAATGTGGGTATGGAATTCGTTGGTTTAGCGGGGAAATTAGTGCAGAAAATCCACTATGGTGATAGTGCAGTTTATCTGCCAGGGAGGGGAAATTCAACAAGTCGAGACTGTGGCCTGCTTCCATAGACGTGTCCATAAAAATCATAGAGGGATATGCTTTGCAAACTTAGTACCCATTACAACATTGAATGATGTTGAAATTGAGGATGGCCCAGTGGTTGTTCTAGCAATAGCAAAGATTTCGTGTCCGCTACCTATAACACGTGTGGAATGTCTCAAACCTAAACCTACTTCCAGGCATCTTGTATATGCTACTCTGGAACCACCCCTAAATCCAACTGTCAACCCCACTGAGGTCCTTAGTCTGGGTCTCATTAACATAAGATCACTATCCTCAAAATCATTGTTGATCAATTATCTAATTATTGATCATCACTTAACTATGATTGGGTTATGTGAAACCTGGCTTAAACCTACAACTGTCCTCCCCTTAAATGAGGCCTGCCCACCAGCATATACATTTAGTAATGTCCCTCGTGATGCGAAGAAAGGCGGGGGGGTGTTGCTCTTATTTATAAATCTAGGCTTAGCTTATTAGCTGTTGGGGGTCACAAATGTGATTCTCTGCTTTGCTCAGGATATTACGCATTGCCAAGGTCAGAAGTATAAATCAGCTGTATTACTTTGTCACTGTATATAGGCGTCCTCGCCCATAATCTGAATTCTTAGATGAATTGGGTGCGTTCATCTCTAACTTGTCAACTAGTGCAGATATTCTGATCACTGGTGACTAACATTCATATAAATAGGCCTTCTGAGCCCCACTGCAAATCACTTATGGAAACTGTGGATGCATTAGGATTTCGGCAATGCATTCGGGACTCGACGCGCATTAGTGGAAATACCGTGGATCTGGTTCTTGCACGTGGTATTGCTGTCACAAATACTGACATAATGCCTCTTACATAGGGGTCTCTGATCACTCATTAAGTTTACAGTTTCACTGCCGAACAACATCCTTATATATCACTAAGATGATGCATCAACTCCTCAACTAAGACTGAACTCGAAGCTAGACTGCCCGATGTCTTAGCTTCACATTTGGCAAATACCCAATCAGTAGACAGTCTTGTGGATAGTTTAAACTCAGTGCTCAAAACTACACTTGTCATGAATGCGCCACCTGTGTTAAAACCGCGCTCCCGCAAAAAAGTCACCTTGGTTCAATGATTACCTATGTGACCTCAAGCACAAGGCAAGAGGTCTAGAACGGAAATGGCATCGTTCAAAATTAGAAGTATTCCACCTTGCGTGGCATGTTGTTATCTTAGACTAATAAGCATGCATTATTGGCTACAAAGCAGCCTATTACTCTGATTTGATCAACAAAAACAAGCATAACTCAAAGTTCGTGTTCGACACGGGGCAACACTTATTCATGGACAACCACCTGTAGTTCAGTCTCCTTTTACAGCAGAAAATTTCCTGGATTACTTTGAGAAGAAAATAGAAGTTATTAGGTTAAACATATCCCAGCATGCCTTAACCCAGCCACTACACCCTGCTATTGAGGTGGGCACCATTACTGAGGTATTAACTAGATTTACAGAATTTGATAGTATCTGTCTAGACATGCTGACGAAACTCGTAACGTCAACAAAAAGCACAACCTGTTTATTTGATCCTATACCAACAAAACTGTTTAAGGACCTGTGGCCCACTCTTGGGCCAACTGTGCTGGAAATTAAGCTCTCTTTAACTTCTGGATCTGTTCCTAAATGTTTCAAATCTGCAGCGATTAAACCATTACTTAAACCTAATCTTGATACTAGTGTATTGAAAAACTATTGGCCGATATCAAATCTATCATTTTGCTCTAAAATTCTGGAAAAAGTGGTGTCACGGCAGCTCGTGGACTATCTTACTGAGAATAATCTCTTTGAGCCACTGCAGTCTGCTTTTAGAAAATATCATTCCACAGAGACGGCTCTCACTAAAGTGGTGAATGATGATCTGCTTACAATGGATTCGGACCAGTGGTGGCGCCAAGGGGGGGCTTAGAGAGGCTTAAGCCCACCCAATAATGAGCCAAGCCCCCCTCAGCCCCCCCAATAATTCTGCCAATAATGTGAATAGCGACTGACATGTTTGTGGATCTCAACTGCAGTTTTGCACTGAGAATGTCTCAATATTGAGTAACTGAGCAAAGTGATGAATGTGTGTGTTCGGTGATCCACCAATGGTGAATCACCCTTCACAAACAGAATTTTCAGTTTTGCAAATAAACATTTATTTGTAAAAACCCACACACGTTAGAAATAAGAAACTTGTGTTTGTGGATCACAAAGCACGTGTACAAATCAAAGGATATTTGTAAATTACCCTCTGTGCATTTGCAAGTATTAATGAGACAAATTTAACTCCATACTCAAAAAAAATTAGGTTTCCTAAATATTTATTACGGCACTCTTAAAACTTCACTTATCTTTATTTATACCTATGTGCAAGTTTACTGAATTTGTAATCATTCTAAGTGATGTGTGTGTGTGCACTGATAACGACATTTTGTGGAGCCCCTCCAACTTTTACCCCAGCCCCCCCCCCAACAAAAAGTTCCTGGCGCCGCCACTGATTCGGACACCACTATGGTTCTGATGCTGTTAGATTTCAGTGCTGCCTTTGATACCGTGGATCATCATATTCTACTTGATAGGCTGGAAAATCATTTTGGGATTACTGGGAGTGCCCTTGCATAGCTGACATCATACTTGACCAGTTGTTCTCACTGTTTTGTACAGTAACACTACCTCTAACCTTAGTGACATGAAATTTGGGGTTCCACAGGGGTCCATCTTAGGCCCCCTGCTTTTATCAGTTTATATAGCACCCCTTGGGCACATATTGCTGTGTTTTGGGATTACCTTTCACTGCTATGCTGATGATACTCAGTTATACTTGCCAATAACTGCTGGTAATCTTGTTCATATAAAATCCTTAGAAGATTGCCTTGCATCAGTGAGAAGTTGGATGTCTAGAAACTTCCTACTTTTAAACTCTGAAAAGACTGAAATGATGGTTCTTGGTCCAGTGAGACATCTGCATCAATTTGACCAGTTAACGCTTAGCCTAGGCTCGTGTGTCATACATCACACTGACAGTGAGGAACCTTGGGGTAATTTTTGATCCTACATTGTCCTTTGACCTCCACATTACAATTATTACAAGGACTGCTTTCTTCCACCTGCGAAATATAGCAAAGATTCATCCCATCCTGTCTATGGCTGATGCTGAGACCCTGATCCATGTGTTTATCTCTTCTTGATTGGACTACTGCAATGTCCTATTTTCTGGTTTACCGCAGTCTAGCATTAGGTCTCTCCAATTGGTTGAAAATGCTGAAGCCAGACTTTTGACACGAATCAGAAAGTTCGACCACATTACACCCATTTTGGCATCCCTTCACTGGCTTCCTGTCCCAGTGAGAAAAGATTTTAACCCTCTGGGGTCCGAGGGCATTTTTTGGACAGTTCAGTCACCTGGCATAAATGTTTTATTATTGCTGTTAACGGCTCTCCAAGCATCCCACAATCAAGTTTTATGTCTCTTTTTTCAGGACAACAGTATGACAGTTGAGAACATTCACTTGTACATTTCATTTGAGAATCCGTGTTCAGAAATTAGCATCAGAACATTTAACAAAGTTGGATTTGAGGGAAAAATGGACAAAACAACTGAATAAGTTTCTATGTCAGCATAATAATTCGTGACAGGAATAAATCCACAATTTCATACCACCATAGCGCTCCTCTCTGTCACTGTCTGTGTTGCTTTCTTCATCTGGGTAATCATTCCTCCAGTTGCCTTCCTCATTTTCATCATCCTCATCTTCATACACCTCTTCTTCGTGCACAACATGGTCAGGCACCTGGAATAAACAGCAAACCGCCTCAATCGCTATATAGCCACATTTTATAAACTAATCAGTTATTAAGCGCAGAAACGGATGAAGCATAAACCCTCAGGCATTCAGCAGTAAACTGCCTGGGCCGTAACACGCTTTGAAAATAAGGTTTCAAAAAAATTACACATGAAATTTTAAATTAGCCAAGTAACATTACTATGGTTTAACAACAGTATTTCCTGTATAGGCTCAAGTTAACAGTGGGAACATCGGACCAAAGATCTAAGCTTCAAAACGTGTTCACCACTGCCCCCCCTTAAAAACTAACAAATATTCATCTTAGCAATAACAAGTTTAGGCGACCATTCTACTTTGTATAAGACTTCTCAACACAAGTGTTTTCAAGAGATGCTACTTCTGAACTTTCCCTGTGACTTTACTCAACTCTGAACTAACTTACTGTGGTTTTATCACATTCATCCACACGTACCAGTTCTCCCTCATCGACGTAAGCCCTGACAGACAGAATGTCCTGGATCCAGCCCGGTGTGGCCGTTTCCTGGTAGTAAAGGTCGTAGACGTAGTCATCGTTCTGCTCACGGTGTTCCTCTCCTACTCCTGTTCCAGACACGCTCAGGCGCTCCCGCAGCATTTTCACGTTGTTACACAGGATTGTTTCAGGATCGGAGGTCAGGGCCTATAGAAGAACACAATAAGTTAGAACTTGAAGCTAGATTATATTAAAAGCTTCTGCAAATAAATAAACGACCCATGTCACATTAAGTGTAAGACCCCTCTGTCTCCCTCTGGCTCTACCTCACACGCAGGACTCCACACATCCACACGTTCTTATTTGTGCTTTGATGAGAGCTTTAAACTTCATGTCTGGCACATCATTAGCTGTTGAGTACTCTATCATCCATAAATTATAATAGTACACTTTTCCTTCCATCACTGTAATGTAACATACAGTGAGGCAATTAAGTATTTGATCCATTGTCGTTTTTGCACGTTTTCCCACCTACAAAGAATGGAGAGGTCTGTCATTTTTATCATAGATACACTTCAACTGTGAGAGACAGAATCTAAAAATAAATAAAATAAATCAGAAAATCACATTGTATGATTTTTTAAAAATTAAGTTTACAATAAATAAACAAAGCAACCTGTGATGGACTGGAATCCTATCCATGGGGAAATTGTGGACTCGCGTCTGTTTCATGCCACAGAAAGTGGAAAAAAAGCACCGGCCCAATGGGCCATAGGACCCATAAATACTTGACTTTTTCCTGTATGATTTACACTGAGGCTAAGAACCATATTGTAAATCTGATCAGATTAAAAAAAAAAACTCCTCCCTTTCCACACCCCCTATTTAAATACACAAATTCATGTAAATAGGCCCTGGGAGCTGGGAATCCCCACTCCGTCAGATCAGTCAACATGAACACAGAATTTATAGAGTATGAGCTACAGATGACTGGACACGGTGTGGAGACACATGGATAGTTTATTTGGTACCCATGCAAATGGAATAAATGTTAGTGGGAGCATGCGTGTGCTGTGAGCTCAGAGCAGCACACACATGGAAGTTGAAAGAAAGAAAGAAATTAGGTGCGCCAGCTGGCAGTGTATGACATTCACAACTTTACTGACACGTTTATTGACAAATAATGAACAGGGAGACAATTGGGGGCCTGTTAAGAATCTGCAGCTCTAGTGTCATCATCAAGGAAAAGAAAACATTAATAATAACAAAAAAACGCATTTGAATGCGCACTTGCCTAAATGTGCCCACGCTGGTTTTGGTCGGAACAATTACAAGAATAAACTATTTACCCACACATCCACTGCACTGTGCACAATGGATGGCTGTTCCCAATCCAATGCATTTGCGCATACTCTCTCTCTCTCTTTTTTTTTTAAGTTAGCGGTTTAATATGATGAAATTACTGGAACATGGAAACAAATTTTGAAGAAAATCTGTATACAAACGGAGGTTTTGCAGCCCTGAATTTCACTTCAGTATGTGCACATTATAAATAACTGCACCACACTTAAAAATTTCAGTGATTGTAAGCAAATTTTAATTGCATAAATAGAATTATTGGAAACGTACCTGAGCACTGGATGTTGTGAGCTTCGGGGCTCGTTGTGCCTGTTCCGCGCTCTTCTGGAACCGGGCAGATTAGTCTGTTTAATATTAACTTTGGTGACATGTTTCTTCATCTTGCAGTGTTCTTCCAAGGATTTATTGATGAAATCCAAACATGCAGAGAGCTTTACCGGGGAGCTGAACCTTGCGGACGAATTCTCAGAGTCTTGCCTTTGTCCTCTCTCTCTCTCTCTCTCTCTCTCTCTCTCTCTAAGCCCGACAGACCAAAACTTGCAAAAAGACAATCAAAATGGCCCCATCCAGGTACTTTCGATATTATCGAGAATCTGACTGGCTGAAAGTTTGCCGTTTTAGAAAAAGTAACCAATGACAGTGCGCTTTTTTGCTTGCAGTTCCCGTGTATATGAGGAAAAATTTAACTCGCACGGGCTTACACCAATCTCAGACATGGCCCAGAAATCCATGAAGAATTCTCAACCCTGCATAATACAACCCCTGGCAATAATTATGGAATCACTGGCCTCGGAGGATGTTCATTCAGTTGTTTAATTTTGTAGGAAAAAAAACAAAAAAAAAAAACAGATCATAGACATGACACAAAACTAAAGTCATTTCAAATGGCAACTTTCTGGCTTTAAGAAACACTATAAGAATTCAGGGAAAAAAAAAAAAAAAATATGGACTCATTCAATTCTGAGGAATAAATTATGGAATCACCCTGTAAATTTTCATCCCCAAAACTAACACCTGCATCAAATCAGATCTGCTCATTAGTCTGCATCTAAAAAGGAGTGATCACACCTTGGAGAGCTGTTGCACCAAGTGGACTGACATGACATGGCTCCAATACGAGATGTCAATTGAAACAAAGGAGAGGATTATCAAACTCTTAAGAGGGTAAATCATCACGCAATGTTGCAAAAGATGTTGGTTGTTCACAGTCAGCTGTGTCTAAACTCTGGACCAAATACAAACAACATGGGAAGGTTGTTAAAGGCAAACATACTGGTAGACCAAGGAAGACATCAAAGCGTGAAGACAGAAAACTTAAAGCAATATGTCTCAAAAATCGAAAATGCACAACAAAACAAATGAGGAACGAATGGGAGGAAACTGGAGTCAACGTCTGTGACCGAACTGTAAGAAACCGCCTAAAGGAAATGGAATTTACATACGAAAGCCATCATTAACACCTAAACAGAAAAAAAACAAGGTTACAATGGGCTAAGGAAAAGCAATCATGGACTGTGGATGACTGAATAAAAGTCATATTCAGCGATGAATCTCGAATCTGCATTGGGCAAGGTGATGATGCTGGAACTTTTGTTTGGTGCCATTCCAATGAGATTTATAAAGATGACTGCCTGAAAAGAACATGTAAATTTCCACAGTCATTGATATGGGGCTGCATGTCAGGTAAAGGCACTGGGGAGATGGCTGTCATTACATCATCAATAAATGCACAAGTTTACGTTGATATTTTGGACACTTTTCTTATCTTATGTTTGGGGATGATGAAATCATTTTTCAAGATGATAATGCATCTTGCCATAGAGCAAGAACTGTGAAAACATTCCTTGCAAAAAGACACATAGGGTCAATGTCATGGCCTGCAAATAGTCCGAATCTTAATCCAACTGAAAATCTTTGGTGGAAGTTGAAGAAAATGGTCCATGACAAGGCTCCAACCTGCAAAGCTGATCTGGCAACAGCAATCAGAGAAAGTTGGAGCCAGATTGATGAAGAGTACTGTTTGTCACTCATTAAGTCCATGCCTCAGAGACTGCAAGCTGTTATAAAAGCCAGAGGTGGTGCAAAAAAATACTAGTGATGTGTTGGAGCGTTCTTTTGTTTTTCATGATTCCATATTTTTTTCCTCAGAATTGAGTGATTTCATATTTTTTTCCCTCTGCTTGGTCTAAAAAGGTAACCGTTACTGACTGCCGCAATTTTTTTTTCCTGAATTCTTATAGTGTTTCTTAAAGCCAGAAAGTTGCCATTTGAAATGACCTTAGTTTTGTGTCATGTCTGTGATCTGCTTTTTTTTTCTACAAAATTAAACAACTGAATGAACATCCTCCGAGGCCGGTGATTCCATAATTTTTGCCAGGGGTTGTACAGAGAATTCAAAGGAAAAAAAAAAAAAAAAACCTAACAACCTCAAAAGACTGTGCAGTCACACACTAACCTAAAGAGAAGCTAAATTGCTTTAATGCTGCTTTTCTTGTTTCCACTTTACTAAAACCTTAACGAACCATGACTACAGTTATAAATCTATTTTTTGACATAAAAGTTACTTCAGAACATATGTTACAGGATCTCCCAAACAAGTTAATAAAAAAAAAAAAAAAGCCTGTAACTCATAGCCTGGAAAATATACTATATAAAAAAAAATTAAGTATATTTAAAATGTATGGGCCAACCCAACTCAATTTAACCCACCTTAAAAGCAGATCTGTCCTCATCTTTGGCATCTTCATGCACCAGATCGACCACCTGCACCTCCCCAACACTCCAAGGCTTCTCCAGCTCTTTCACAGTTTCACCTGCACCTTCAGAAGCAGCCATTGGCAAGCTTTGTTGCTCAGTTGGACTAGGCAGCCCTGCACGGTGGCTTGACAGTATTCTATAGCGTTCCTCCCGCCTGGTGCTCCACTTGGTGTGGCGTAGGTCTCCAATGATTCGTTGAGAACTGGCAACAGAGGGGCGCAGAGCATGAGCCACACGAGGGCGGGCCAATGCCTGTCGAACCTCTGTCTGAACGGGAGCATCCTGTTGATATGAAGACGCATGAATTTCACTATTAGTTATGATACAGCGCATCCAGAAAGTACTCACAGTGCTTCACTTTTTCCACATTTATTTTTAATGTTACAGCCTTATTCCAAAATGGATGAAATTCATTTTTCCTCAAAATTCTACACACAATACCCCATATAATAACAATGTGAAAGTTATTTTTTTTATTTTATTTTTTTTTTAGATTTTTGCGAATCTATTAAGAATTTTAACTAGAAGCCCTAAGAAATCACATGTACTAAGTATTCACAGCCTTTGATATAAAGGTCCAAATTGAGCTCAGGTGCATCCCGTATCCACTGATCATCCTTGACATGCTTCTATAGCTTAATTGGAGTCCACCTGGGGTAAATTCAGTTGACTGGACATGATGTGGAAAGGCACACACCTGTCTACATATAAAGGTCCCACAGTTCACAGTGCAAGTCAGAGCACAAACAAAGCATGAAGTCAAAGGAATTGTCTGTAGACCTCAGACAGGATTGTCTCAAGGCACAAATCTGGTGAGGGTACAAAAACATTTCTGCTGCTTAGAAGGTCCCAATGAGCACAGTGGCCTCCATCATCTGTAAATGGAAGAAGTTGGGATCTACCAAGACTCTTCCTAGAGCTGGCTGCCGGTCTAATCTGAGTGATTGGGGGCAAAGGGCCTTAGTCAGGAAGGTGACCAAGAACCCTATGGTCACTCTGTCAGAGCTCCAGCATTCCTCTGTGGAGAGACGAGAACCTTCTAGAAGGACAACCATCTCTGCAGCAATCCAGCAAGTTTCATGAAAATCGGAGGAAGTTGCCAATTTACCATATTTGGCCTCTTCGTGAAGTTGTCCAACAAAACTGATGCAAAAAGGGTCAATAGCAAAACCAGCCACAAAACTCTAACACCGGGTTATCCGAGTGTGAGAAGAGGCAAAAGAAACTCTGAAAACTTATTTATATAATTTTTTCTTCGGAATCGGACCAAACGGACAACGGCTATGGATTAAAATACAATGTAAAAAAAGGTTATTGGACCTTGGATTTATGTAAAACAATAACTTTCAGCACAGTTTGGGACCGCGGCTAGCCACGCTACTTCCAGGTGAGGTACCGAGCAGTGTAAACAACCGGAGTTGAAAACACTACAATTGGCACCAAAGAAAAGTTCGGTGGTTGAGGAGTCGGAGGAGGTTAAAAAGGCGCTTGAGTCAGTGTCACTGGACATAGCTGACATAAAGGACAAGCAGGACAAGATACTCAAGCTAGTGGAGGAAGTCGCGCGACTACGAGCGTTATTAGAGGATAAGAACAAGAAGATCGAGGCTCTTGAGAAGAGAGTTGAGGACTTGGAGCAGTATTCAAGGATTAATGATGTGGTTGTGACTGGTTCAAAGATTAAACCCCGCTCATATGCCCACGCAGTGACCGCGGGCAGTGATCTCGAACCCGGCGAGATGTAGGAGAGCTCTGAGGAACAACAGGTCGCCGCGTTCCTGGCGTCCAGGGACATTGATTTGGACATAAACTGTCTTGAAGCTTGTCACCCTCTCCCAATGAAGAAAGGCGCTCCTCTTGTGCTTATGAGGTTTTTCAACAGAAAAGATAAGGTTACATTGTTGAGGCAAGGAAGAAAACTGAAAAGGTACAAATGTTTACTTGAATGATCACTTAAAAACAAATGCAGACATTGCTAAAAAAGCCAGATACTTAAGGAAAACAAACAAAATTCAGAATACATGGGTCAGGAATTGTAAAGTCTTCATTAAACTGAATGGGTCTCCTGACGTAGCTAAGGTGCTGGTTATTAAGGACATAAAAGAGCTGGAAAAATATGAAATATGAGTCAATAACGCATGGAGAAATAAAAAAGTGTAAAAAAAAAAAACTAGTTCTACTTCACAAACCACTGAATCAAAACTTCAGGAGATGAAATAATACAACAGAGTATAATAAACCAGGAATTATTGGAATTAAAAGCAACTGAGTATACTGAACATAAGATAATGGATTTGGAAAACGAAATAGAGCCTGATAATGTTTTTTTGACTGATACCGTTCTTTGCAACTACTATACGGAAAAGGATTACAATAATACAGTTAAAACAGAAGGTAAATTATCAATCATCCACTTTAACAGCAGAAGTATGTACACAAACTTTAACAGTATCAAAGAATATCTTCAGCAGTTTACAAAACCCTTTAGTATAATAACAATTTCAGAAACATGGTTCAATGCGCAAAAAGGAATACAATTTGAGTTGGATAGTTATAATCTAAACTACATCAACAGAGTGAATAAAGGAGGTGGAGGTGTTGCTATATATGTGCATAAAAATATTAAATTTAAGGTAACGAAAGTATGACATTAACAATAAAAGATGTGTTAGAATGTATATCAATAGAAGTTTAAAATGGAAACAAGAAAAACATAAGTTGTTCATGGGTGATTCTTAGACTACAGGCACTTATGTCCTTTGATCATATTGTATGAAAAACAGAAAAAAAGGGAAATTTCACACTTTTATAGTTATCTTTACAATGAAAGTGTTTTAAGAAATTTGTTCTAGTAGTCTATGATGACTTTTTCACCTTTTTTCAGCATCATTATATGCAAATATTGCCGTTTTGTGCTTGTCCCACACCGACTTTTGATCTTCAATGATAAAAACGAATGGTAAAGAAACATTTTTTCTAATGTTTTAAAATATCTCTGAAGAAAATATCAGTAAACTAATCAAAACATAATTGGGGTATTCAATGTCATACAACTGTTGTGATTTTTTTTAAACAAAATGTAGTTGTCCCACACTATTGCCATAATTTCCACCACAACACTGTAATGTCCCTTTAAACAGTTTGTATGAAAGATTGTTTGGGTAGTTTCTATGGAGATAAACAGTGACATCAGAGCACATGTATATAGCGCCAAATCACAACAAACAGTTGCCCAAGGCGCTTTATATTGTAAGGCAATGGTGTGCTGGAAATTACATTTACAAGGCCAATAGTGCCCGTAGTTAAAGAATCACCCTTATATAGGGCACCAGGCTCAAATATGGCTATATTTACAAACTGGGTGGACAAAATGTTTTCATCAATAAATAACAAAAAAATATTTATATGTGGAGATAACATTGATCTAATAAACCCCAATAGACACACACCAACAGACAAATTTATAAACAATGTACAGCATGAGCTTATACCCAGTTATCACCAGGCCAAGCAGAATTACATTGAATAGTGCAACTCTAATAGATAACATCTTCACAAACAATATAGAAACTAAAAATATAAGTGGTTTATTGATATGTGACATAACTGACCATCTTCCTGTGTTCACTGTGTATGACTCCAACTGTAATTTTCAAGTAAAACCCCAATACTCTGCATTTAAACGAGTAAGAACCCAAAAAGCAATAGCTCCACTCAATAATGACTTAACAAAACAAGATTGGCACACTGTGTACAGGGAGAATGATGTGGATTGTGCCTTCAATAAATTTCTAGACATTTTCAGTTCATTATATGACAAACTGTCCAATACGCCAAGTCAACAAAAACAGTACTGCCACCAAAAGTCCATGGTTAACAAAAGGTCTACAAAATGCTTGCAAAAAGAAGAATACATTATACAGACAATTTGTTAGACTAAGGACAAAAGAATCTGAACATAGATATAAATTATATAAAAACAAACTAATATAATCAGAGCCAGCAAGAAATTATATTATAACAATCTATTAAATAATATTAAAAATGACACCAAGAGAATCTGGGAAATTCTTAACACTATAATCAAAAATAAGGTAAGAGGTCATTCTTATCCAAATTATTTTATTGATAAGAACAGGGACATCTATAATATGAACAACATAGTTAATGGTTTTAATAACTTCTTTGTTAAGATTGGACCCGACTTGGCAGCAAAAATTCCTGAAGGTGGTAACAAGGAGCAGGAATCACTCATAAAAATCAATCCAAACACAATGTTTCTCTCCAGTGTTAGTGAAGCCGAAATAATAGATATTGTTAATAAATGTAAAAATAAAAAAATAAAATAAAAATCAACTGACTGTTATGACATAGATATGAAGCTAGTAAAAACAATAATTAAAAGCATATCAAAACCCCTCACTCGTATATGTACCTTGTCATTTCAAACTGGGACATTCCCAAACAAAATGAAAATGGCAAAAGTTATTCCACTATACAAAAATGGAAATAAACACATCTTCACAAACTACAGACCGGTCTCTCTACTCCCACAATTTTCCAAAATTTTAGAAAAGCTTTTTAACAACAGGTTAGAATCCTTTATAGAAAAATATAACATTAACGAGAGTCAATATGGGTTTAGGTCTGGAAGGTCAACTTCACTTGCAATAACTGAAGCAATAGAAGAGATCACAAACACCTTAGATAGTAAAAACTATATAGTTGGAATATTCATTGATTTAAAGAAAGCGTTTGACACACTTAATCACTCAATTCTACTCAATAAACTGGAAAGATACGGTATCAGGGGAGTGGCTTGGAACTGGATTCAAAGCTATTTAACAGAGAGACAACAGTTTGTGCAGATGGGTGCATTCAAATCTGGATGTTTGGGCATCGCTTGTGGGGTCCCACAGGGATCCATACTGGGTCCACATTTTTTTAAATCTTTATATAAATGACATTTTTAATGTGTCACAATTATTAAAATTATTGTTATTTGCAGATGACACCAATATATTCTATTCCTGTGATAATTATAGCAAACTTATGTGGTAAATAGTGAATTAATTAAGCTGAAAACCTGGTTGAATATTAATAAATTATCCCTAAATATAAATAAGACTAAAGCCATGTTTTTCGGAAATCATAATGACAGTTTTAATTTACCAATAAAAATAGACGGTGTTGAAATAGAAAAAGTGTCATAAATCAAATTTTTAGGGATAACCATTGATAGTAAATTAAGCTGGAAGTCTCATATCAGCCACATACATAAAAAAGTTTCCAAGAATGTCTCTATTATGTACAAAGCAAAATATTTTCTGGATCATAATGCATTATATTTATTGTACTGTTCTTTAGTCTCTCCTTATTTAACATACTGTATAGAAATCTGGGGCAACAATTACAAAAGTTTGCTACATCCCCTCTGTATACTCCAAAAGCGTGCAATAAGAATCATCTATAAGGTAGGATATCTCGATCACACAAATAAGTCTATTTTTGCAATCCAAATTGTTGAAAATGCCAGATTTGGTTAATTTCTACACTGCACAATTATTATATAAAGCCAGTAAAAACTCATTACCTAGTAATATTCTGAGTCCCTTCACTCAGAGAGAAGGGAGCTATAACTTCAGGGGATGTGGTAACTTTAAAGTCAAGGCAGTAAGAACTACCAGGAAAAGTTTCTGTGTGTCCGTGTGTGGCATTAAACTGTGGAATAGTTTGGTACCTCAGGGCAAGCAATGTACAAATATCCATCAATTCAAAAAAGATACAAAGAAATGGTTCTGTTGAAATACATGAATGAGGAGAGAGGTGCGTGATCATTATGTCTTTTTAATTTATTTCTACTTAATTTACCTTTGCTTTTTTGCCTTGTCTGCAACAGAAGGGGCCTCGCTAGGACACACAAACTTTCATAAAATACCTAGAATTATACTGTACATCAATTTAATTATATATATCACAGCAATAATTGAAAATTATATTAAAAAAGAAAATAATAAAATCTTACTATATGTTTGTTAATATATGTTAACATATTTGCATAATACCTGTTATTGCTGGTGTCGTAACCATGGTAATAAAAGTATTATTTTTATACATCAAGATCCTGTAGTCAAAATGCTAGTCAAATAGAAGTATGGTGCCGATGGTAATAACTTAGAGAGGTGGGAAACACACACACATATATATATATATATATATATATATATATATATATATATATAAATTTATTGATACATAAAAATACTTTTCTTTTTCTTTCCTCCTTGTTTCCCCCACTTACATCACTATCACCAGATCAGGGCCGGCAAGTGGTGGTCTGTTGCTCGAAGGTCTCCTCCTTCTGCCAAACCTTGTCTTTTAATGCAGAGCCTAGGACATTCAGCAAAGGGTGGACCTGTGTCAGGGGGCGACCCCTCTCTGGCAGCAGGTTTACAAAATACTTTGCATTGTTTAATGCACCACACACAAGACGAATGGGGAAGGAGGGGAAGGTAATAAAATTAATGAAACATATTTGTATACATATGTGTGTGTGTGTATATATATCTATATATATATCGAGAGAGAGAGAGAGAGACAGAGAGAGAGAGAGACAGAGAGAGAGAGAGACAGAGAGAGAGAGAGAGAGCGAACTACCATCAACGCATACAATAATAATTCTTCTAAATAGTCATTCCCTGAATAAATGTGGGGAACTTACTGACATATGAAAATGACTCAAGGAATGACACCAGCAATATCAATAAAAAAAACTGATTGACAATAATAATAATAATAATATTATTATCGTCATTATTACTAACTATTATGGTGGGAATTCGTCGTCTTCTTATTATTATTAGATATTCATCACTAATATATGACATCAATTACATAATAATAAAAAAGGAATATTGGTCACACTCGTTAGTGGTAATAATGTATGGGTGTTTGGGGGTGGGATTAAATAAGCTTGTCTTCTGCTAAACTCGTCTTGTGCTAAACTGATTAGCGCTTACACGGCTTATGTGCATGCTCTAGTCTTCTGTTTGTTTTTTTCTGGGGATGTCACAGTGCCACACACAGGCCTGGCATATGTACTACAACGTTAAACAGCTGCGAGCCTCGAGCATTTTTTGGAATGGAATTATTCAAGTTACTCCACTAATCGTTTCAGCCCGACACTGGAGAAAAGCATTTTTCACAATGCCACACTAACTCCCAACCTTACACAAAGTACTCCCTTTTCTGAACGGGTTTCTATTTAGTTTTATGGAAAATCTTCAGTCAATTATCAGAAAGCCTGACCACAGCTTCAAAGTGAAAATACTGAACATTTGCAATAAAATCCAGTGTTCCAGTTACAACAGCCTCATCACAACTTATTTTAGACTCTAAGCGCTTTAGAGAAAACTTAACTGTCCTTAAACCAGACAGCAACCTTTTCAAACAAAAACAAAACTGAATACAAATGGGGTTATAGTGAATAAGCTTTTGAAAAGCTGTTTTTCACGAGTTAGACAAAATTGAATCGCTCCAGATTTGGTTCAGTTTTTAAGGTAAGTATAAATAAATAAAAACTGTCACCCTGAGAGTGATCGGTATCTTGCAAAAAAGTTGAACAAAACAGACTGCCAGGAGGAATGACCACCATGAACAGGGACTAACGGGCAAGGGAATATAAGATATTCATGCGAAATTTGGAGGAAAAATTTCGAAAATTGCAACCAGGAAAGTTGTTACATTAAATTTGGTGTTTGACCTTGATCATGTTTGCTGAAAGGTATCTCCATATTCCATATGACCGCTATATGTGAACTTACAAGAGTCTGCAATGATAATTTACATGCTTTGTCAAAAGCGTTTTTTTTTGTCAAAAAAAACATTAAAATGAAATTGTCATTTCAGCACTAGAAATACATTCGCGAGTGCACAAATTAGCCATAATTGGATGCTCAAATTAACCAGGAAGGAGTTTCATAAAGAAGGCCATATTTATAACACATAAAGTAGATATCAATACCTTCAAAATGGAATCAGTGAAGAGTTTTATTTACTGCCCACATGAGCGTTTCTTCTAATACAATTTGACCACAAAATGTTTTTTTCAGATTTCAGAGGTTTCTCCCACAATAACTGTTTACCACAGATATGCCAAATTTACATATTTCATAGCCAGTATAGCTGGCATTAAGGAGCCAAGAAATGGAAAGGCTTCTTTGACAGTAATGGTATGCTTCAGTGTCTCAAATATGGATGCTCGCAATAGTCAATGTCATATTTTCCACAGTTTGAGCATACATAAACTTCACAGTTTAGTGTCAATGTCTGTCTGACTATCGTCCAAGTCAGAGTGTCCATGACAACGGCCCCAGAAAATTTCAGGCATCTAAGTCCATTATTTGCTGAGATATTCTACCTTGAACATGGCTCCAGAAATGATGCCCATAATTTTTGCCTAAAAAACGGCAGACCCCATGCACACTAAATTCGCCATATCTCATACTACTTGGCCTACAGGCCTCAAACTTCAGATTTGTTGTTCTGTATAGTCTGGGAATGTTTGATTAAAATTTGAAGAAAATCAGAGACAAAGTGCGTGAGGCCCTCGTTGAGATATTCTACCTTGAACATGGCTCCAGAAATGATGCCCATAATTTTTGCCTAAAAAACGGCAGACCCCATGCACACTAAATTCGCCATATCTCAAACTACTTGGCCTACAGGCCTCAAACTTCAGATTTGTTGTTCTGTATAGTCTGGGAATGTTTGATTAAAATTTGAAGAAAATCAGAAACAAAGTGCGTGAGGCCCTCGTTGAATTGACATAGAATGACCCCGCTGCGTTTTCTAGGCCCGAGCTCATTTGAAATGGACAGACGGAAAGTCGAAAAGTGTGCCGTGGTCTGATAAGTCCACATTTCATATCGTTTTTGGGAATCATGGACGTTGTGTCTTCCAGACAAAAGAAGAAAAAAAAAAAAAGACCATCCAGATTGTTACCAAAGCAAAGTTCAAAAGCCAGCATCTGTGATGGTATGGAGGTGTGTAAGTTGCCCATGGGTTGGGCAACTTACACACCTGTGATGGCACCATCAATGCTGAAAGCTACATCCAGGTTTTGGAGCAACACATGCTGCCATCCAAGCAATGTCTTTTTCAGGGACGTCCCTGGTTATTTCAGCAAGACAATGCCAAGCCACATTCTGCACGTGTTACAACAGCGTTGCTTCAAACCAAATTATATTAAAATAAAAACAAATGAGCAAGAAAGGTTTTTTTTTTATGTCAATTTCTGTAACAAAAATAAAGTCTGAGTAAAACGTGTCCTGTTTACCAACAAGCAAACACCAAACTATACGCTAATCTGCGTGACACAATAAATGACGTGACAGACATGTTAAAAGACCGTGTAAAAAACATAAATACTACCAAGCTTATTTATTTTGCTTGGGGGGCTGTGAAACATTACTTTGAGCGGCCTACATCACATATCACAACTCTGCTAAGCTACCTGGAAGCGGGATGCGCGGCTAACAAAAGATGGCAAAGACACGTTGCTAATCAAAGGTAAACATGGTAAAGAATATACGACAAACAGACACTTCCTATTCTTAAACAGCGTGAACGGACAGATCGGCTGACATTAACAGACACCTCGCCGTTAGCTCGCAGCATTAGCCGCTAGCAGCGGCCCTCTCACCTGTGTCGCGACAGTCGTCACAAGCTTAAACACAGAACTCTCCACTTCAGCTTCACTGGACTCCGGAACCGATTCCGTCGAGTTCTGGGATGTCTCCGGTCGAATCCGTTTGCACGCCAGTAACAAAGCGTCCGCAGGATCGACTCCTCTTTTCCGCTTAACTCGGAGGATAGTTGTGTTTGGATCCATGTCGCCTTTATGTCTGAGTGAGGCGCGAGCTGCGACTCCGCCTCTTTGAAGGAGCCCGCAAGCAGACAGTGCGGAGGCGCCGCTCTGCGCATGCGCAAAGTAACATTTCCATCTTCAATAGGAAAATAGTTATGCTCAAAAGTTTACATACTGTGGCAGAATAGATTTTTTTGCCCATTTTTCAGAGAATATGAACGATAACACAAAACTTTTTATTATTTTATTATTTATTATTATTATTATAATCAAGGTTGAAGACTCACCTTTTTACAACTGCTTTTTATTAGAAGATTTTATTGCTAATATTCATTTTTTCTTTCCAGCTATTTTGTTTTTTGAATTGTCTTTTTGGTTTTTTAATGTGTTGTTGCAATGTTTGTTTGTATGTATATGTAAAGCACTTTGAATTGCCCAGTATTGCACTCTATGGTAAATCTGCATGGAGTAGACAGTTCTCCAAAAACTGACTGTGCAAGAAGGAGAAGAGTGAGGAAAGCCAACAAGACACCCAGACAACCCAGAAGACGTTACTGTATAGGCTTATGTGGCTGTGATTGGAGAAATTGTGCACAGTGCAAATTCTGCATTTTGTATCACCAGTTATACAGTGTCATGATGAAGTAGTATAGAGGAGGATTTTCTTACAAAGAAGCCCTGAAAGTTTAGCTACAAATTGTCAAAAGGTACATCTAAGATGCAAGCCTAGATTTGATCTGTTTTGGTGAAAGAAAATCCTTCTCTGCTCTGCTCTACTATGAAGTTAAGAAGCAACATTACATTCTATTCAAAGCTTCACTCAGTTGTTGATGGTTGACCCATAGGGGGCACTCTTCTGATCACAGCACATTTTAATGTAGACAGGCAATGGAAGCTTAATGTCAATGTGTTTATTTTATCAAGATTACAGACCCATCAACTTGATTTTTTTTCTTGACACAGTACAGTGAATTGCTAGCAGAGTTGTAGATGCACAGTAGTTATATCTTATTGGCTGAAAAATACCCTCCATTGGTGACAACTTCAGACTGCGAGACAATGTCTGACAATGAAGAGCTGTCCTTCATACTGGAGTTACTTGCCCCAAAGAAGAAGAAGAAGAACAACAACGTGAACGACGTCAAGGCTCTCTTCCCCACTAGCTCCACGTACAGATTGGCCACAATGGGGGATACTGGAGACTCCATTGCGCAACCATGAATCTGCCTCTAGTAATTCCCCCTAAACAGGAAATATGTGGTGTTAAGACAGATCTCCAAGAGTTGGCAGATGTGGTCTGATGTGAGTTTGGTCCTTTCAAGTAGAGTGCATCCTCCAGCAGTCTCTGCCTCACAGCTGAGACAGGTCAAGCAACCCAGTCCAGTCGAAGATTCAAGCTTCTCTGCTATTTTTTCATAATGTGAGTCTGAACTAATTAATGACATTTTATCATACTTTTAAACAGACTGTTGAAAGTAAAACACTCTCACTCACACACACTCATCTTCAATCACTTCAATCACGGGTCACGGGGGCTGGAGCCTATCCCAGCAGTTATCGGGTGTGAGGTGGGGTACACCCTGGACAGAACGATAGTCTGTCGCAGGGCCACATATTGACAAACAAAAACATTCACACCCGGAGGAAACCCACGCAAACACAGGGAGAACATGCAAACTAAACCACACAGAAAGGCCAAAGGTGGGAATCGATCCCACAACCTTCTCGCTGTGTGTAACCACTAATCCACTGTGCTGCCAGTAAAACACGTCATTTTCATTTTTATGTGTTTGTTGGCCACAGAACCATGAAGTGAGCAACAATAAGGACAAGCTTGATAATCAAAGTAAACCTCAAAATTAGATTGAGGTATGTACAGTAATGACTATGACCAAAGACCTGCCAGACGTTCATCAGGAGGAGTTGAAAGAGCTGGAAGCTCAAGCGATGAGAAAAGAACATGATAAGGAGTTGCAAGCACAAGAGGAAAGTTATCAAATAAAGGTGGAAGCCCAGAAGACCATGGTCAAAGAACTTGAAGAACAAGCAGCCCAGTTCCAATACAAGCTGGAAGGTATGAAAAATAATGTCAAACAAGAGCTGGCATCAAGAACTTTGTCACTTTTTTTTTATTGAAAAACATAAACTAGATTTACATAAGTTTAATTAACTATAAATTGTTAAGTTACTAAAACTTTAACAATTAAATGTTTGAAAATTATTTTATTTAAGTTGGCAAACTCACATGGTTTAAGGCAATCGGTTTCCTCAAATGGTTTGAGTTCATCTAACTCATTGAGTTTTATGGTGTATGTTTGGCACACTTTTAATTATGACTGGTTAAACTGCTTTGTCACAAAATAGAGTTATAGCAAACTTCAAATGTTTGTCTTTGAAACTACCTACAGATATGAAAATTCTGTTGGCTAAATAACCCAAATGATGTATTTAAATAATATCTGAACTTGTAACAGTTTTGTTGCAAGTATGAGTCATTCTTCTATTGAAAAATGTTAATTTTACACACATTACTACTTTAATAGAGATTTCTGCCCTAAAATATCCACCAAAAATAACACAAATTTATGTTTGCAGGAGTTGAAGAATAATTTGATTTACCTGTAGGTCAGCTTTAGCCAATCTACCTCACAATGTCTCATAAATAATTTACAGTTGTTATTATTATTATTATTGTGGTTATTAGTGGCAGTAGTATTAGTGCATCCCTCTGACAAAGTCCAGTTTATGCCATTTAGCAGTGTGTAAAATAATAGTTTTAAAAAGCCTGATCATTTCTCTGACCATTTGAGTACAATTTTATTGTTGGGAAAGTGTCGTGACACGGACCCACAACAGGGGGCGTTAATGAACGGACAATGGATAAGCCAAAAGTAACAATTTAATGTTGTGAATCGCACAACGAAATACAGACAATGACAGAGAATGTGGATCGTCAATCATACACAAGGTGACGTGTGGGCAGGCTCGACGATAGAAGACGTCTGGCAAGAGAAGAGCCGGATCCCACACAGCTTCCACCGCCAACGGATCTGAAGAACACCGGAGCCGCCAAGTCCTGCGCCCCAGGTGGCCACTGTCTTCAGCAGTCAGACCTGGTACTGCTGGCAGAAACAGAAACAGTTAATGGTGGGTGTGTGAATACACACCCAGCAATCTTTCAGTGCTTAATTCCTCCAGGAGGGAAAACCTCCACCTCCAGACACAGAATCACCCGTGCAGCTCCTGTCAGTCTCTTCTCTGGAAGAAGTGAGAGGTGAAGACGTCGCAAACCCACACTATACGCCAATCCAGCAGAAGACTGTATCCACAGGACAAACGGCTGCACACAGAACAATATTCGGTCTCAATAACCACAGCAGAGAAGGTTACCTGAGTGGTAGCTGATTTCTCGGCGGGGAGGTGGAGTTGCAGTCTGGCTTTTATGGAGGATGTGGTTGATGAGTGACAGCTGGTGTTGATGATGAGTGACAGCTGTCACTCCCAGTAGTTCCGACGCCCTCTCGTGCTTGAAGCCCGCACTCCAAGCAGGGCGCCATCTGGTGGTGGTGGGCCAGCAGTACCTCCTCTTCAGCGGCCCACACAACAGGACCCCCCCCTCAACGGGCGCCTCCTGGCGCCCGACCAGGCTTGTCCGGGTGACGGTTGTAGAAATCGGCCAGGAGGGCCGGGTCCAGGATGAAGCTCCTCTTCACCCAGGAGCGTTCTTCGGGTCCATACCCCTCCCAGTCCACCAGATACTGGAACCCCCGACCCTTTCAATGGACGTCCAGGAGCCAACGCACGATCCATGCTGGCTCCCCATCGATGATCTGGGCAGGAGGCGGTGCAAGTCCAGGGGTGCAGAGTGGTGAGGTGTGATGAGGTTTGAGACGTGACACATGAAAATCCGGGTGGATCCGCAGTGAAGCTGGCAGCTTTAGCTTCACTGCGGCCGGACTGAGGACTTTGAGGATGGGAAATGGTCCAATAAACCGGTCCTTGTGTTTTTGTGACTCCACTTGAAGCGGGATGTCCTTGGTCAACAACCACACCTCCTGCCCGGGCTGGTATACAGGGGCCGGGGAACGCCAGCGATCTGCATGGGCCTTGGCCCTCGTCCGGGCCTTCAACAGGGCAGAATGGGCGGTCCGCCACACCCGGCGGCACCTCCTGAGGTGGGCCTGGACCGAGGGCACTCCGACCTCTCCCTCCAGGAGCGGGAACAATGGGGGCTGGTACCCCAAACACACCTCAAATGGGGAGAGGCCGGAGGCAGACGAAACATGGCTGTTGTTGGCGTACTCGATCCAGGCCAGATGGTTGCTCCAGGCCGTCGGGTGCGCGGAGGTCACGCAGCGGAGGGCCTGCTCCAGCTCCTGGTTAGCCCGCTCTGCCTGTCCGTTTGTCTGAGGGTGGTACCCGGACGAGAGACTCACGGTGGCCCCCAGTTCCCTGCAGAAACTCCTCCAGAGTTGGGAAGAGAACTGAGGACCACGATCCGAGACGATGTCCCACGGTATCCCATGCAGACGCACGACATGGTGGACCAGGAGGTCTGCCGTCTCCTGGGCCGTCGGGAGCTTCGGGAGGGCCACGAAGTGGGCCGCCTTGGAGAACCGATCCACTATTGTGAGGATGGTGGTGTTGCCCTGGGACGGCGGGAGGCCTGTGATGAAGTCCAGGCCGATGTGGGACCAGGGGCGATGAGGCACCAGCAGAGGCTGGAGGAGGCCCGAAGTCCTTTTGTGGTCAGCCTTGCCCCTGGCACAGGTGGTACAGGCCTGGACGTAATCCCGGACGTCGGCTTCCATAGACGCCCACCAAAAGCGCTGCTGGACCACTGCCATGGTTCTGCGCACCCCTGGATGACAGGAGAGCTTGGAACCGTGACAGAAGTCCAAAACCGCAGCTCTGGCCTCTGGTGGGACGTACAGTTTGTTCCTCGGGCCGGTCCCTGGGTCCGGGTTCCATGCCAGGGCCTCCCGGACGGTCTTCTCCACGTCCCACGTGAGGGTGGCCATGACAGTGGACTCGGGGATGATGGTCTCTGTTGGGTCCGATAACTCGGCCTTGGCTTCCTCTTCGTGCACCTGGGACAGGGCATCCGATCGTTGGTTCTTGGTCCTGGGGCGGTATGTGATCTGGAAGTCAAAGCGCCCGAAGAACAGTGACCAGCGGGCTTGCCTGGGGTTCAGCCGCTTGGCGGTCTGGATGTACTCCAGATTCCGATGGTCCGTGAAAACCGTGAAGGGCACCGTCGCTCCCTCCAACAGGTGTCTCCACTCCTCAAGAGCCTCCTTCACCACCAGGAGTTCCCGATTGCCGACGTCATAATTCCTTTCAGACGGGGTCAACCTGCAGGAAAAATAGGCACAAGGATGGAGAACCTTATCGTACTCCCTGCTCTGGGACAGCACGGCTCCTATCCCTGAGTCAGAGGCATCCACTTCAACTATGAACTGGCGATTAGGATCAGGCTGCACCAGAACTGGCGCAGTCGAGAACCGGCGTTTCAACTCCCTAAACGCGGCTTCGCACCGATCCGACCAGGTGAAGGGGACTTTAGTGGAGGTCAGGGCAGTCAGGGGGCTAACTACCTGACTGTAACCCTTAATGAACCTCCGGTAGAAATTTTCAAAGCCAAGGAACTGTTGCAGTTTCCTACGGCTTGTTGGTTGGGGCCAATCTCTCACCGCCGCAACCTTGGCCGGGTCAGGGGCGACAGAGTTGGAGGAGATGATGAACCCCAGGAAGGACAAAGAAGTACGGTGGAACTCGCACTTCTCGCCCTTCTCAAACAGCCGGTTCTCCAACAACCACTGCAGGACCTGACGTACATGCTGGACATGAGTCTCAGGGTCCGGAGAAAAGATGAATATATCGTCTAGTTATACGAAGACAAACCGATGCAGGAAGTCCCGCAAGACGTCATTAACCAATGCTTGGAACATCGCGGGGGCGTTTGTGAGGCGGAACGGCATGACCAGGTACTCAAAGTGACCTAAGGGGGTGTTAAATGCCGTCTTCCACTCGTCTCCCTTCCGGATCTGAACCAGGTGGTACGCATTCCTAAGATCGAGTTTGGTGAATATTTGGGCTCCATGCAGGGGCGTGAACACCGAATCCAACAGAGGCAATGGGTATCGATTGCGAACCGTAATCTTGTTCAGCACTCTGTAATCGATGCATGGATGGAGTCCGCCGTCCTTCTTACCCACAAAAAAGAAACCCGCACCCATCGGGGAGGTGGAGTTCCGGATCAACCCGGCAGCTAAGGAGTCCCGGATGTAGGTCTCCATTGATTCTCGTTCCGGATGTGAGAGGTTGTACAGCCTGCTGGACGGGTACTCAGCGCCCAGGATCAAATCAATGGCGCAATCGTACGGTCGGTGCGGGGGAAGAGTGAGTGCCAGATCTTGCTGAAGACGTCAGCAAGATCGTGGTACTCTTCCGGCACCGCCGTCAGATTGGGGGGGACTTTGACCTCCTCATTAGCTGTCACACCGGGTGGAACCGAGGATCCTAAACATTCCCGGTGGCAGGTTTCGCTCCACTGCGTCACAACCCCAGACAGCCAATCAATCCGGGGATTGTGCTTCACCATCCATGGAAACCCTAAAATCACTCGGGAGGTAGAAGGTGTTACATAAAACACAATCTCCTCCCTGTGATTCCCAGACACAACCAATGTCACGGGCTGTGTCTGGTGTGTGATTAATGGAAGAAGGGTGCCATCTAGTGCCCGTACCTTCAAAGGTGAAGGCAGAGCCACCAGAGGGAGCCCTACTTCCTTTGCCCATCTGCTGTCCAGCAGATTCCCTTCCGACCCCGTGTCTACTAGTGCTGGGGCGTGAAGGGTTAAATCCTCACTTAGGATCGTGACTGGGATTCGTGCGGATCTACGGGGTTTCCCCGCGTGCGTGTTATGGCCCACCCTTAGCCCAGTATCTAAGGACGGGCGTTGTAGTTTGACTGTTTGGGGCAATTCCTCTGTATATGATCACTAGAGCCACAGAAAAAACACTCCCCGCGGGCCAGCCTCCTTTGTCTGTCATTTGATTTCACTTTGGCCCTGCTCGTGTCCATAGCTTCATCAGCAGGGGGAGCTGTTGCCACACGGAGCCCTCTGGCTGTGGAGCGTGGGGACGACGGCACCCTTTCGGACCCGGAAGGAAGAGGGATGGCTCGTGCCCGGCCACGCCCCCCGCCCTGCTCCCGACGGTATTCCTCTAAGCGGTTGTCTAAGCGTATAACCAGGTCGACAAGCCCGTCAAAATCCCGCAGTTCCTCCTTAGCCAGCAGATGCTCCTTCAGGACCGGAGACAGTCCGTTTATGAAGGCGGCGCGGAGTGCAACGTTATTCCAGCCGGCCCTCGCTGCCGCGATGCGGAAGTCGACTGCATACTCTGCTGCACTCCAGCGCCCCTGTCTCATTGACAGTAGCACGCTCGAAGCGGTCTCGCCTCTGTTGGGATGATCAAAAACCTGTTTGAACTCCCTTACAAACCCAGCGTATGACGTTAGGAGCCGTGAGTTCTGCTCCCAGAGCGCCGTAGCCTAGGCGCGTGCCTCTCCTCGAAGCAAATTGATGACATAAGCCACCCGGCTAGCATCTGACACGTACATGACGGGACGCTGTGCAAAGATGAGCGAACACTGCATTAGGAAGTCCGCGCACGTCTCGACACAACCTCCGTACGGCTCCGGAGGGCTTATGTATGCTTCAGGGGACGGTGGGGGGGGGGTCGTTGAACGACCAGTGGAACGTCTGTGTTTGGCATAGGACCAGCAGGAGGAGGTGCTGCAGCAGCGCTCTGATCGCGTGCCTCCACCCTGGCGGTGAGAGCCTCCATCCTCCGATTGAGAATAACGTTCTGCTCGGTTACCAAATCCAACCGAGCAGTGAAAGCGGTTAGAATATGCTGCAGCTCACCTAACACGCCTCCTGCTGGCGCCTGTGCACCTTGCTCTTCCATTGGCTGTTCAAGCTCTGGTTGACGCCCCTCAGGATCCATGACGCTGGCCAAGAAATCCTGTTGGGAAGGTGTCATGACACGGACCCACAACAGGGGGCGTTAATGAACGGACAATGGATAAGCCAAAAAGTAACAATTTAATGTTGTGAATCGCACAACGAAATACAGACAATGACAGAGAATGTGGATCGTCAGTCATACACAAGGTGACATGTGGGCAGGCTCAACGATAGAAGATGTCTGGCAAGAGAAGAGCCGGATCCCACACAGCTTCCACCGCCAACGGATCTGAAGAACACCGGAGCCGCCAATTCCTGCGCCCCAGGTGGCCACTGTCTTCAGCAGTCAGACCCGGTACTGCTGGCAGAAACAGAAACAGTTAATGGTGGGTGTGTGAATACACACCCAGCAATCTTTCAGTGCTTAATTCCTCCAGGAGGGAAAACCTCCACCTTCAGACACAGAATCACCCGTGCAGCTCCTGTCAGTCTCTTCCCTGGAAGGAGTGAGAGGCGAAGACGTCGCAAACCCACACTATACGCCAATCCAGCAGAAGACTGTATCCACAGGACAAACGGCTGCACACAGAACAATATTCGGTCTCAATAATCACAGCAGAGAAGGTTACCTGAGTGGTAGCTGATTTCTCGGCGGGGAGGTGGAGTTGCAGTCCGGCTTTTATGGAGGATGTGGTTGATGAGTGACAGCTGGTGTTGATGATGAGTGACAGCTGTCACTCCCAGTAGTTCCGACGCCCTCTCGTGCTTGAAGCCCGCACTCCAAGCAGGGCGCCATCTGGTGGTGGTGGGCCAGCAGTACCTCCTCTTCAGTGGCCCACACAACATTTGTGGTGAAATTAGATTTTCTGTTTGTTGAGTTAAGACCGAATTTTTGTTGCATAAGCATACCAAATTAGCAAACATCATAGCAAGAAGGCTAACAAATGTGTTACACCACCAATTAATATTAGCCCTTAATTCATGACATGGATACTGTAATCATATAGAGGCAACACAGTTGCATACCTTTACCTTTTGCCCATTTCTCCTCTATTTTTATTCCTAAATTGGGCCCCTGGTGGCTTTGACCGTATTCTGTCCATCAGTTTATTTGGCAATCGACAATCAACAGATTTCCCGCCCCACTCCCTGCCCTCTACTCATGACCAGAAGTCATGTTGACCACATAATCATTTTGTATCACCCAATGAAGTTGGGACCTTGTGTAAAATGTCAATAAAAACAAAATACAATGATTTGCAAATCCTCTTCAACAATTGAATACACCACAAAGACAAGATATTTAATGTTCAAACTGATAAACTTTACTGTTTTTGTGCAAACATTTGCTCATTTTCAAATGGATGCCTGCAACACGTCTCAAAAAAGCTGGGACAGTGGTATGTTTACCACTGTGTTACATCACCTTTCCTTCTAACAACACTCAATAAGTGTTTGGGAACTGCGGACACCAATTGTTGAAGCTTTGTAGGTGGAATTCTTTCCCATTCTTGCTTGATGTACCACTTCAGTTGTTCAACAGTCCAGGGTTTCCATTGTCGTATTTTGCACTTCATAATGCACCAC
The DNA here is from genome assembly GCF_902500255.1 of Thalassophryne amazonica. Classification (NCBI taxonomy): domain Eukaryota; kingdom Metazoa; phylum Chordata; class Actinopteri; order Batrachoidiformes; family Batrachoididae; genus Thalassophryne; species Thalassophryne amazonica. Next base: position 45,979,433 of record NC_047104.1, read on the forward strand.
ACATTTTCAATGGGTGACAGGTCTGGACTGCAGACAGGCCAGTCTAGTACCCGCACTCCTTTACTATGAAGCCACGCTGTTGTAACACGTGCAGAATGTGGCTTGGCATTGTCTTGCTGAAATAAGCAGGAACGTCCCTGAAAAAGATGTTGCTTGGATGACAGCATGTGTTGCTCCAAAACCTGGATGTACCTTTCAGCATTGATGGTGCCATCACAGATGTGTAAGTTGCCCATGTCATGGACACTAACACACCTCCATGCCATCACAGATGCTGGCTTTTGAACTTTGCACTGGTAACAATTTGAAATGTGGACTCATCAGACCACAGCACACTTTTCCACTTTGCGTCTGTCCATTTCAAATGAGCTTGGGCCAAGAGAAGGTGGCGGCGTTTGTGGATGTTGTTGATGTATGCTTTCGCTATGCATGGTAGAGTTTTAATTTGCACTTGTAGATGTAGCGATGAACTGTGTTAACTGACAATGGTTTTCTGAAGTGTTCCTGAGCCCACATGGTAAGATCCATTACAAAATGATGCAGTGCCGCCTGAGGGATCGGAGGTCACGGGCATTCGATGTTGGTTTTCGGCCTTGCCGCTTACGTGTAGAAAGTTCTCCAGATTCTCTGAATTTTCTGATTATATTATGGACTGTAGATGATGGAATCCCTAAATTCCTTGGAACTGAACGTTGAGAAACATTGTTCTTAAACTGTTGGACTATTTTTTCATGCAGTTGTTCACAAAGTGGTGATCCTCACCCCATCTTTGCTTGTGAACGGCTGAGACTTTTGGGGATGCTCCTTTTATACCCAATCCTCAGTGTCGTCAGTTCCCAAACACTTATTGAGTGGCCGCCATGTGGCACGCCGCTAGTCACGTGACGTCATTCCAGGTCTCTATTTCCATGGAGAAACCCAGAGGTGAACTGTTCCCTCCCTTTTCTCACACGGCTTCTGTGTACCGTCCTTCCGAGCAAGCAAGGGCACCTGTGCAGCTGTAGGGGGCGCCAATTCCACACACAGTGAGGAGAAAACTGCTTTGCAGTGCAGATGATTTTTTTTTTATAAGTGCTTGTGCCCACGATGCTTACGCGTAGCCAAGGGTGGGCCTGGGCCCGCCCACTTGTCAGCCAGGCCCGTCCCATCCAATGAGAAGGCTGAGTCAACACTCGACAGTCTCATGTCGTTGCCTCATTGTATTCCTATGATATGGTATTGCATTAGCACTGAGCAACAATTAATACATTTTGTCAAAAAAATCTGATTCATCTTCTGTGATTTTTATTAATTCATTTTCAGAGTACAGTGGTCCCTCGCTATAACGCAGTGCACCTTTCGCGGCCCCGAAGTTTCGCGGATTGTTTTAGTGCAATTTTGCATGCATTTTTTTTAACGGCGCATTGTGTTCTGTGTCCTTATCAGGCGGGCCGTTCGCGGCACTGGTCAGCATCACCGTGATTGCTCTCACTGCCTCCGATGCGCTTTCTGCGGGCTCGGTAAATGCAGCAGCGGGCCACCTCCTCCTGTCTGTTGTGCGGAATTGCGCCAAATCTGGCAACAGGTCCAGAGATACGCTCGCTGTTTTGATCCGGATGTTGATCGCAGCCGCAAAGCTCCGTGGCCACCGAGAGAGGACTTGGATTCTTTGCGGGTCCCGCATCCGTACCTCCAGAGGCAGTGAGCGAAGGGAGAGCTGCACATTGTGTTCTGCGTGTGTCTGTTTATAATCTTCTCGCCCAGAAGAAAAGAGAGAGTGTTTGCACAGGAGAGAAAAGTGAGAAAATGTTAATGCCTGTTTGAGAAAAGTGTGTAGTGAGGGGTTTTACAGCCTTAAAACATCTATAATAATTGTAAAAACTAACGCTGACTACTTTGCCGGATTTCATTTATTGCGGGTTATTTTTGAACGTAACTCCCGCAATAAACAAGGGACCACATTTTTCCTCAAATAAATAGTCTTCTGCCGGCCCTCATCACAATGCCAATAACAACATGCACCGTCGAACGGCTGTTTTCTGTTGGGAAGGTGTCGTAGCACGGACCCACAACAGGGGGCGCAAATGAACGGACAATGAATAAGCCAAAAAGTAACAATTTAATGTTGTGATAATACACAACTAAATTCACAGAAATCTGCACAGTCAATTGACACCAGGTGACGTGTGGGCAGGCTCGAAGATAGAAGACCCCCGACGAGAGAGAAGCCACGTCCCACACGGCTTCCACCACCAACGGTCTGAAGAACACCGGAGCCGCCAAGTCCCGAGTCCCCAGGTGGCCTCTGTCTTCGGCTGTCGACCCTGGTACTGCTGGCAGAAAGCAGAGATAAGATGAATGAGTGTGAGTCTGCACACTCAGTAATCCACAGTTCATACACAGTTAGGAGGGAGCACCTCCACCTCCAATCACACACTCGTGCAGCTCCTGGTTAACCACTTATCTGGGTTGGGGTGTGAGGCGAAGCAGTCGCTGTCACACCAAACGCCAATCCCCCAGACAAGGCAACACTCCAGGAAAACGGCTGCAACAGAAGTTCAGGTTATTACACACAAAGTGTCAGTCAGCAGAGAAATTACCTCTTCAGTCGTTGCGATTTCTCGGCGAGGAGGTGGAGTTGCAGTCCGGCTTTTATGGTGGTGATGATGATGATGAACGAGTGACAGCTGGTGCAGAGGATGACTGACAGCTGTCACTTCTTCTGGGTCTGGCGCCCTCTCGTGCTTGGAGCCCGCACTCCAAGCAGGGCGCCCTCTGGTGGTGGTGGGCCAGCAGTACCTCCTCTTCAGCGGCCCACATAACAGTTTTCTACTGTTAAATGGATAAAAACGTCCACCAGAACATCCATGTTGACTCACAGACTGAATGCACTCTCCCTTGAAAGAAAACTGACTGAATCATTGGACTGTGATGATGTGATAAGAGAGTTCAACAAAAAACCCCGTCGTCTCCTGCTGGAGCATACATTAAAAGGATTCGTCAAATGTAAGTGTGAGACCATTAATTACTTTTTTCTTCTAAATAGGCCTAATTGTTAATATTATATTGCAACTGCCACGAATCATGTTGGTATCCATTCTGATGGTTTTTAATTTGGCCGCCGAGCCAACCTGTTTTCATGTTGCGGATATATTTTGAATTTTTATTTTAAAGGACTTTACATGACTAAGCGTTGCGTTGCTGCTTGCATTGTCCATGGGGTGCTTGTGTCTGACACTTTGCGTCTGTATAACTGTGCACACAGCGTCTGTGCAGTTGGCTGAGATGTGTTCATCATTAAACTTGGAATTCATTTTTGAAACAATGCCTTATTTAAATACCTATTGACGTTTTGGGTTTAGGCCGAGCCAAGTAGGCTACCAGACTTGCACTGAATGTGTGTGTGTGTGTGTGTGTGGCGCTGCACTGCAGCTTGCATTATCCATGAAGAGTACTTGTGTCTGACGTGTTGTGTCTGTGTGCTCACTTTGCCAGTGCTGTAGGCTAAGTGATAACCTTGCTTGCGATGTCCAAACGAGGCACTTTTCAAACGGTGTATTATAATACCTACACCTTATGTTGTGAAAGTGTAGGAACACGGACCCACAACAGGGGGCGACAATGAACGGACAATGGAGGAATCAAATATACTGTTTTTACTGTTGTGAAAAAAGGGCACAACAAATGCAACTGATAACAATAGAGAGCTTAAGTCTAATTCAAAGGTGTCGTGTGGGCAGGCTCGACGATAGGAGACGTCTGTCCAAGTCGAACCGTAACCAACCCGATCTCTGCCGCCACCGGACCCCGGGGATACTGGAGCCGCCAAGTCCCGAATTCCCAGGTGGCCACTGCCTCCGCTCGCCGGATCCGGTACTGCTGGCAGGAAACAGAAACAGTCAGGTGTGGGCGCGGCTGCACCCAGCAACACGGAGGGTGGAGAGTCCACCTCCACCTCTCGTCAACAAAGCAACACTGAAGTGCAGGAATATGTGTACTTATCAAAAGGTCCAATTCGGTCTTCCGCTGTTCCACTCACTATCTGCGCAAAAGCAACAACGTATTATGTTCAAAAAGACAACACAAGTGGCTGAGTACGTTACCTCTTTGGTATGGCGATATCTCGGCAAATGAGGTGGAGATGCCGTCCTGCTGATATACCTCCGTCTTGATTGGGATCAGCTGTCTCCCGTGATGGATGACAGCTGTCGTCCTGGCTGCTCCTGTGAGGCGGCAGCGCCCTCTGGTGCCTGGAGCCCGCACTCCAGGCAGGGCGCCCTCTGGTGGTGGTGGGCCAGCAGTACCTCCTCTTCAGCGGCCCACACAACAGGACCCCCCCCTCAACGGGCGCCTCCTGGCGCACGACCGGGCTTGTCAGGGTGGCGACGGTAGAAGTCAACCAGGAGGGCCGGGTCCAGGATGAAGCCCTTCTTCACCCAGGAGCGTTCTTCGGGGCCGTACCCTTCCCAGTCCACCAGATACTGAAAGCCCCGGCCCATTCGTCGAACGTCGAGGAGCCGGCGTACGGTCCAGGCCGGCTCTCCGTCGATGATCCGGGCAGGAGGCGGCGCCGGACCCGGAGTGCAGAGGGGTGAGGTGTGATGGGGTTTAATCCTGGAGACGTGAAATACCAGGTGAATCCGCAGTGAGGCCGGAAGCTGGAGCCTCACTGCGGCGGGATTGATGACCTTGAGGATTTTGTAGGGGCCGATGTATCGTTCTTGCAGTTTCGGGGAGTCCACTTGAAGGGAAATGTCCTTGGTGGACAACCATACCTCCTGCCCAGGACGATACGTGGGAGCCGGGGCCCGCCGCCGGTCTGCATGGTTCTTCGCCCTCGTCCGGGCCCTCAACAAGGCAGAACGGGCGGCACGCCACACCCGACGGCACTTCCGTAGGTGGGCCTGGACCGAGGGCACACCGACCTCCCCCTCAACCACCGGAAACAACAGGGGTTGATACCCCAAGCACACCTCGAAGGGGGAGAGGCCGGTGGCGGACGACACTTGGCTGTTGTGGGCGTACTCGATCCAGGCCAGGTGGGTACTCCAGGCCGTCGGGTGTGCGGCTGTCACACAGCGTAGGGTCTGCTCCATCTCCTGGTTGGCCCGTTCTGCTTGTCCGTTGGTCTGGGGGTGATACCCGGACGAGAGACTGACCGTGGCCCCCAGTTCCCGGCAAAAGCTCCTCCAAACATGCGAGGAGAACTGGGGACCGCGATCGGAGACGATGTCTGATGGTATCCCATGCAGACGGACGACGTGGAGGACTAGGAGGTCCGCTGTCTCCTGGGCCGTTGGTAGCTTCGGGAGGGCCACGAAGTGGGCCGCCTTGGAGAATCGGTCCACTATCGTGAGGACGACGGTGTTTCCCTGGGACGGCGGGAGGCCCGTGATGAATTCCAGGCTGATGTGAGACCAGTGGCGATGAGGCACGGGCAGCGGCTGTAGCAATCCCGGTGTCTTGCGGTGGTCCGCCTTGCCCCTGGCGCAGGTGGTACAGGCCTGGATGTAACCCCGGACGTCGGCCTCCAGGGACGCCCACCAGAAGCGCTGCCGGACGACTGCCACGGTTCTTCGCACCCCAGGATGACAGGAGAGCTTAGAACCGTGACAGAAGTCCAAAACTGCAGCCCTGGCTTCTAGTGGGACGTAAAGTTTGTTCTTCGGTCAGGTTCCGGGGTCCGGGTCTCGTGTCAGGGCCTCCCGGACGGTCCTCTCCACGTCCCAGGTGAGAGCGGCCACGATAGCGGACTCCGGGATGATGGGTTCCGGGGGATCCGACGGCTCCGTTTTGACCTCATCTTCATGTACCCGGGACAAGGCATCCGATCTTTGGTTTTTGGTCCCGGGACGGTAGGTGATCCGGAAGTCAAAACGGCCGAAGAACAGTGATCAGCGGGCTTGCCTGGGGTTCAGCCGCTTGGCGGTCCTGATATACTCCAGGTTCCGGTGGTCAGTGAAGACCGTGAATGGCACGGACGTTCCCTCCAACAGATGTCTCCACTCCTCGAGAGCCTCTTTCACCGCAAGGAGCTCTCGATTGCCGACGTCATAGTTCCTTTCGGCTGGGGTCAACCTGCGGGAAAAATAGGCACACGGGTGAAGGACCTTATCGGTCTTCCCGCTCTGGGATAGCACGGCTCCTATCCCTGAGTCCGAGGCGTCCACTTCAACCACTAACTGGCGATTAGGATCGGGCTGCACCAGAACAGGTGCAGACGAGAAGCGCCGTTTCAACTCCTTGAATGCGACATCACACCGATCCGACCAGGTGAAGGGGACTTTTGGTGAGGTCAGGGCTGTCAGGGGGCTAACTACCTGACTGTAGCCCTTAATGAACCTCCTGTAGAAATTAGCAAAGCCTAGGAACTGTTGCAATTTCCTACGGCTTGTGGGTTGGGGCCAGTCTCTCACCGCCGCAACCTTGGCCGGATCAGGAGCGACAGAGTTGGAGGAGATGATGAACCCCAGGAAGGACAAAGAAGTGCGGTGGAACTCACACTTCTCGCCCTTCACAAACAGCCGGTTCTCCAGCAACCGCTGCAGGACCTGACGTACATGCCTGACATGAGTCTCAGGATCCGGAGAAAAGATGAGTATATCGTCTAGATATACGAAGACGAACCGGTGCAGGAAGTCCCGCAAGACGTCGTTAACCAAGGCTTGGAACGTCGCGGGGGCGTTTGTGAGGCCGAACGGCATGACCAGGTACTCAAAGTGACCTAAGGGGGTGTTAAATGCCGTTTTCCACTCGTCTCCCTTCCGGATCCGAACCAGATGATACGCATTTCTAAGATCAAGCTTGGTAAAAATTTTGGCTCCATGCAGGGGTGTGAACACCGAATCCAACAGGGGCAACGGGTATCGGTTGCGAACCGTGATTTCGTTCAGCCCCCTATAATCAATGCATGGACGAAGTCCGCCGTCTTTTTTACCCACAAAAAAGAAACCTGCGCCCATCGGGGAGGTGGAATTCCGGATCAACCCGGCAGCTAACGAGTCCCGGATGTAGGTCTCCATTGATTCACGTTCAGGCCGTGAGAGGTTGTACAGTCTACTGGACGGGAACTCACTGCCCGGAACCAAATCAATGGCACAATCGTACGGACGGTGGGGGGGAAGCGTGAGAGCCAGATCCTTGCTGAACACGTCAACAAGGTCGTGGTACTCCACCGGCACCGTCCCCAGATTGGGCGGGACTCTGACCTCCTCCTTAGCTTGGGAGCCGGGAGGAACCGAGGAACCTAGACACACCCGATGGCAGGTCTCGCTCCACTGAACCACTACCCCGGACGGCCAATCAATCCGGGGATTGTGCTTCAACATCCAGGGAAAACCTAAAACCACACGGGAAGTGGCCTGAGTCACAAAAAACTCGATCACCTCCCGGTGGTTTCCTGACACCACCAGCGTTACAGGTGGTGTCTTATGCGTGATCGGAGGGAGTAGGGAGCCATCTAGTGCCCGAACCTGTACAGGCGAGGTAAGCGCCACCAGAGGGAGCCCTATCTCCCTGGCCCATCTGCTATCCAACAGATTCCCCTCAGAGCCCGTGTCCACCAGTGCTGGGGCCTTCAGGGTTGAATCCTCATAAAGGATCGTAACTGGGAGTCGTGTGGCGATGTGGGTGTGTCCCACGTGAATGTCTCGGCCCACCCCTAGCCCAGTTTCTAGGGGCGGGCGTTGGAGTTTAACCGCTCGGGGCAGTCTCTCATATGGTGCTCTATTGCACCACAAACAAAACAAGCTCCATGGGCCCGTCTCCTTTGTGCATCTGGTGCCCTAAATGTTGCCCTACTCGTGTACATAGCTTTGTCAGTAGGGGGAGCTGTGGCCCCACGGAGCGCAGGGGCCGTGGAGCGTGGGGAAGGCGGAGCGCGGTCGGAACCGGAAGGGAGAGTGATGGCGCGTACCCGGCCACGCCCTTCGTCTCGTTCCCGCCGACGTTCTTCTAACCGGTTGTCTAACCGTATGACGAGATTGATGAGCCCATCTAAGTCCCGCGGTTCGTCCTTAGCCACCAGGTGCTCCTTAAGAACCAAAGACAGTCCGTTTACAAAGGTGGCGCAGAGGGCAGTGCTATTCCAGCCGGATCTCGCAGCCGCAATGCGGAAGTCGACTGCATAGGCAGCTGCGCTCCGACGCCCCTGTCTCATTGACAGTAGCACGGTTGAAGCGGTCTCGCCTCTATTAGGGTGATCGAACACGGTTCTGAGCTCCCTTACAAACCCATCGTATGTCAGAAGGAGCCGTGACGTCTGCTCCCAGAGCGCTGTAGCCCAAGCGCGTGCCTCACCGCGAAGCAGGTTTATAACATAAGCTACTTTACTAGCATCGGTCGCGTACATAACGGGACGCTGTGCGAAGACGAGCGAACACTGCATCAGAAAATCCACGCATGTCTCCACACAGCCTCCGTACGGCTCTGGGGGGCTTATGTATGCTTCCGGGGAAGGTGGGAGAGGTCGTTGAACAACCAGTGGAACGTCAACGCTACGCACAGGGTCTGCGGGAGGGAGAGCCGCAGCGGCGCCCAGAGGGCGCGCTTCCACCTGTGCGGCGAGAGCCTCCACCCTGCGGTTCAGGAGGACGTTCTGCTCGGTCATCAAATCTAACTGAGTCGTGAAAGCGGTGAGGATCCGCTGCAACTCACCGATTACCCCTCCCGCGGACACCTGCGCGTCCTGTTCTTCCATTGGCCGTTCAACAGCCGGTTGATGCCCCTCGGGATCCATGACGCTGGCCGAGATATCCTGTTGTGAATGTGTAGGAACACGGACCCACAACAGGGGGCGACAATGAACGGACAATGGAGGAATCAAATATACTGTTTTTACTGTTGTGAAAAAAGGGCACAACAAATACAACTGATAACAATAGAGAGCTTAAGTCTAATTCAAAGGTGTCGTGTGGGCAGGCTCGACGATAGGAGACGTCTGTCCAAGTCGAACCGGAACCAACCCGATCTCTGCCGCCACCGGACCCCGGGGATACTGGAGCCGCCAAGTCCCGAATTCCCAGGTGGCCACTGCCTCCGCTCGCCGGATCCGGTACTGCTGGCAGGAAACAGAAACAGTCAGGTGTGGGCGCGGCTGCACCCAGCAACACGGAGGGTGGAGAGTCCACCTCCACCTCTCGTCAACAAAGCAACACTGAAGTGCAGGAATATGTGTACTTATCAAAAGGTCCAATTCGGTCTTCCGCTGTTCCACTCACTATCTGTGCAAAAGCAACAACGTATTATGTTCAAAAAGACAACACAAGTGGCTGAGTACGTTACCTCTTTGGTATGGCGATATCTCGGCAAATGAGGTGGAGATGCCGTCCTGCTGATATACCTCCATCTTGATTGGGATCAGCTGTCTCCCGTGATGGATGACAGCTGTCGTCCTGTCTGCTCCTGTGAGGCGGCAGCGCCCTCTGGTGCCTGGAGCCCGCACTCCAGGCAGGGCGCCCTCTGGTGGTGGTGGGCCAGCAGTACCTCCTCTTCAGCGGCCCACACAACACCTTACCTACAACCCCAAAGGTTGGGCCTGTCTGATTTTTTTTGGGCCCACCCGTTTTATGATTTCTGCCTATGCCCCTGCCACGATGCCACGGCTGCTGCCCCGCATGAATGCCATCCCAGGTGGCTGCCCAGTTTGTGTGTACCTGTTAAAGATTTTATATATATATGTTATCACTGTTAAACATTTGTACCTTTTGTCTTCTTTCTGATGAGAACGGTGTTGTGCTGTTTGCACTTAAACCCGAGAATGTACGTGTTATTCAACCTTGTTTTAGCATGCTGGGGTCAATCTGAACTGGGAATGAGGAGCTGGATGTACTTATTATTATTATTATACAACTTGTTTTCGTAGCCGCTAACGACTGGGAGTAAAAGAACTGAAGGTTGAATTTTGACTGATTGTGATGTGATGCTTAGTGTTCCAGGCAGATGCAGAACAGCTGATAACTGCAACAGACGAACGAGATGTGCTGACCTTCGACGATAAGAGTAAAAGAAAGAAACTGTTTTTGCTTACAGCTGCACTTATTGACGTGTGTGTTTATGTTACGGGAAGAAACTTGTCTTGCGTCATTCCCCCACCCTTAGGACAAGTTTTTGTTTATGTGATGAGGGATTCACTAATAAAAAGAGCGGAGCGCAGGCCAGACTTTAGTGTAGCCTTGGTGTACAGCCTGACTGCACTCCGCGCGTAAAATTTGACTTTCTGTCTCACTGGTGTTTCTTGACTCTGTTTGTCTTGTTAAAGGTTTTAAAAATGTTTGGAGGAGAAAATACCCAACATTGACTGGGGGCTACGTCTGGGATCTCAACAATACCGGAGGTGTCCAGCGGAGGTCGCCAAGTCCAGACGTAAATCCTTGGCCAAGGTCCGATCGATTGATCGTGTCTGCAATTGTCGACCACCGTTGGCATCGTCTGGTTGACGAGATTTTCCCGAAGAAGACAGACAGGAAGTCGAGTCAGTGAGTAAAATTTCTTTGTAAATAGTACTGAGTGAGTGGTGATCAGATCACATAAACAGTTAAATTCTGCAAGCGATGATACAGAATCGTCTGTTAATGAAACACAGTTAAACTCTGTAAGGAGGGTGCGGACTCCTCTGTTTATATACGCGTACCGATAGGGGATAAAAGTGATCACATAAAACAGTTAAACTCCGTAAGCGATGGCGTGGAATCGTCTGTTAATGCAAAGCAGTTAAAATCCGCGAGGAGGGCGGACTCCTCTACGGTTGCGAGGGACGCCCGTAGTTAAATTCCGGAAGGAGGGTACGGACTCCTCTGTTTTAATACGTAAAGGAAATCCCGGGTAGAAATACGTGCACTGTAAAAAAGCAGTTAAATTTGGCAGGGACGGCGGAGTCCCCTAATGCAGGACATTAGTTAAATTTCACGGGAGGGCGAGCTCCCCTGGCATAAGAATACGCGTACGATTATTAAAAGTGTTTCTATGTGTAAATAGTGTTTTGTGTAAGTGTAAATAACTGTGTGAAAGTGTAATACTTTGGACAACGTTAGTGACAACCGTGTGCGGATGCAGAGGCAAGTGATTCCGCTTCCTACGGGGAGGTGAAAGGAATCAACCACACGACGGCAAATTAATTGTCACGTCCGAAGAAGTGAAAACTTCAGATTTAGAACACCCTAGGTGTGCCCCCGTCTGAAGTCCAAATTCTAACAAGGGATAATAAAAATGGGGGGTAAGACGTCTAAAAATAAGGAAAATTTATCAACTGACGACTGGAAATTTATGGAAGCAAAAATCCAAAAGCAACAAAGAAATTGGAGACCTGGATAAATAAACATGACTTTGACGGACGACTGAACCTGATCAGTATACAGAAGCTAAAGAAGGAGTTAGAACAGGAACATAAAGGTGATGAGAAAAGATGCAGAAAGTAGGGGCAGATTTAGTGGCATTTTGGGAGGAGGAAGCAGAGAACAGACGGAAGGGAGCAGAGAAGCGACGATTAGAGAAAGCAAGGAAAAAGAAAGTTGTAGGTAAGGCAGAAGAAGATGTGATAATTCAGCACAGAGAACCAGAACAACCTCAGCAACCACCGCCGGCTGGATCGTCGGTGACAACAACACCTTTATATCCTCTACCAGAGGATGACGATGTACCGCCACCACAGTATGATTTGGCAGTAAAACCTAAGGTAAAAAGTGAAAAACCAGAAAAACCAGAAAAACCACAAACACGCAGTCAAGCGAAAGTGCCCACAGCCCCTCCCATGGTGGAACACAGTGACCAGGGAGGTGCCTATCCTATGATAGAAGTACCAAATCCTCGTGCAGGAACAGCAGGACATCGATCAACCATGCTCGTATATCGAACATGGAATGCTGATGATATCAAAGCAGCAGTCGACATGATACCATCGCCACATGTCGATATTGAGGGATTTATGCAGGATATAGAAAACATTAGAAATTCTTACCACCTTAATGGACCTGAAGTCCAACAGGTGTGGATGAAAGCATGTGGCCCTAAATGGAGTCAGATACGCGGAGACTGGAATCCTGCAGACCAGGATGGCGTACCATTGCCACATGATGATCCAGTCTTGAAAACAAGAGTGGAAGCTATGATTACACGAGCAAAAGGTGTGTTAGGGCCAAAAATAAATTACACTGAAATTACCAGGACAACACAGAAAGAAGGAGAACCATGGACAGAGTTTAGATGCAGATTTGAGAGTGTATTTAGGGTCCATAGTGGCATATTGCCAGGAACACCAGTGTATGAACAACAATTGAAAAACGCTCTGATCTAACATTCCAATAAGGATATAAAAGCTTGGATACAGAAACATTGGATTGGATTGCCTACAGGCACATTGGAAGAAACACATACACACTGCTGTCATGCAGAAGGAGTCTTAAAGCAGAAAAAGACAGGGAACAGCAACAAAGGAGTGTATGTAGCACACGGAGATGATGAAATATGTTACCAACAGGGTAACTTAAGACAGCAGAAGCAGTGCAAACGCCCCCAAAAGCCATGGCAAAATAGACAAGGTGGACAGCCACAACGTCAAGGACCATGGCAACCACAACAGCAGCACAGACAGGGAGGGCCACCACGTGGTCCCCTGATTTGTTGGAACTGTGGAAGAGAGGGACATATGTATAGAAATTGTCCGAATCCACCTACTGAGGGAGCAGCAGGAGGAATTCCACAACGGAATAATCCTCCGCAGCCACAGTATCCACAATGACTAGAATCCATAATCCATGATTCCACATCAGATAGGCAGTCTGATTGTGATATGGATCTGTGTGCCTTACTGGGAAATCCGGTACCAAAACCAGAAGTGACTTTGTTGGTAAATGGACGACCAGTGACATTCCTTTGTGATACAGGAGCATGTAGAACCACATGTAATGACAACATACCTGTCCATCAGTTAAGCAACGAAATCTTTAGGGTTCGCTCTGCAAATGGACAAACATCAGACGTCCCTATCACTAAACCCATAACGTTGGCAGATCCATTTGGCCTGACATGTACTATGTCAGTGTTGAACATGCCACAATGTCCAGTTAACCTTTTAGGACGAGACGGATTGACTGCATTGGGCTTGTCCATAATTGTGGAACAAGGGAAATTAGTTGTTGAACGCACAGGAGGCGTTAACATGGTAAGAGAAGAAAGCGATGACCCCACATTCCACTATTACTATACATTTGACATTTCAGAAGAAGATGCTGCAGGATGGGGTAAAGATGTCGTCTTGCAAGCGACAGCCCTACTAAAAAATCCTGAACAAAAGATGTCACCACCTGACCTGCATGTCACAATGTGGCATAAAGATCCTCCAGGTCCGGATGGTGACTATGAAAACAAATTGAAAAACGTTTCACCTGTGAAGCTGACAATGACCGATTTGATTCATGATGGCAACTCAACAGCTGTCATAACAGTAACAGGCGCCACTGAAGATGTATCAAAATTGAGATTCACAGGCATGCCATTACATATGTCACTTTGTAAGCCATATTTGACAGAATGGCAAGAATTGGGACTGACAGTCATAACAGCTTTGTCAGCCACTGATTGGAGCAGAGTTGGACCACGAACGGAGTTCAGCCCATCAACTAAATTGTATAAAGTGCCAGTTAATGTCTCATTGGTGCTGACAGCTGGAACACACATTGATGTGTCCACTTCACAATCCTGAGTGTTTCAGTTGAGTCCTGAAGAGGATGATCTTCTCTCTTCATCTCTCTCAATCATGTACCATCAGAATTGTGGACAACAGGTTCTTCAGACGTAGGACTGATAAAAAATGCACAACCTGTAGTTATAAGACCAAAAACAGAATACAGACCATGTGTAAGACAGTATCCATTGAAACCTGATGCAATTGAAGGAATCAGGCCAGTAGTAGAGAATTTATTAACAGCAGGAGTAATAGTGCCATGTCCAGATTCACCATGTAACACACCCATATTTCCCGTAAAAAAGGCTCCGCCCTCAGTGGGGTGGAGAATGATTCAAGATCTGCAGGCAGTAAATGCTGCTGTGATTAAAAGAGCACCATGCGTTCCAGATCCACACACCTTGTTAAATTCGCTGAGACCAAATTCTAATAGTTTCTCAGTAATTTACATAAGTAATGCATTTTTCTCTGTGCCAGTACATCCAGATAGTCAATTCTGGTTTGCTTTTACCTTTAAAGGACAACGATATACATTCACCAGATTACCGCAGGGTTACGCAGAGAGCCCAACTATTTATTCTCAAGTCATGTCAGCATGTTTAGCTAATTTCGTTCCACCGGCAGATAGCCAACTATTAGTGTATGTCGATGACATTTTGATTGCCTCTGACACACGAGAAAACTGCATAACTGACACAGTAGCATTATTATGTTTCTTATTTGATAATGGCCACAAAGTGAGTAAAAACAAAGTTCAGTTGTGTAGGGATAAAGTAAAATATTTAGGACATGAATTATCAGCCACAGGGCGTACTATCCTGTCTGACAGGAAGGAAGCAATTTTGCACGCTCCAAAACCACAAACCAAAAAGCAGATGATGTCATTTCTTGGACTGACTAATTACTGCAGGGCATGGATTCCCTGCTATGCAGAATTGACTAGTCCACTTTCTGATTTGATGTACAAGGATGATATTTCAATGTCAACCGTGTTGGAATGGAACAAAGATGCTGAGGAAGCTTTTGTAAAAGTAAAACAAACATTAGTGTCATCCACAGTTTTGGCACTACCAGATTATAGTAAACCATTCATTCAAACAGTTGATTGTAAGAATAAGTTCATGACTAGTGTTTTGGTTCAAGTGTATGGCTCAAAATTGAGGCCAGTTGCCTACTACTCATCTAAATTGGATGCAGTAGCAAGTGCTTTACCACCATGCGTACAAGCTGTTATTGCAGCCTCTATGGCTGTTCAAAGTAGCAGTAATGTTGTTCTATTCCATCAGTTGACACTGAAAGTTCCACATGCAGTTTCTGCACTTCTGTTGCAGACAAACATGAGCCTTTTGTCCCCAGCAAGACATCTTTCGTGTATGTCCTTGCTATTATCACAACCACACCTTACGGTAGAGTGCTGTACAACATTGAATCCATCCACATTGATACCCTTACCTGAGGATGGTGAGCCGCACAATTGTCTTGATGTAGCTACAGTCTGTACGAAAGCACGCCCAGACCTCCGGGACACACCCATCCCAAACAGTACAATTGTGTATGTGGATGGTTCTTCCACTAAAAACGCTTATGGACAAACACAATCTGGATATGCTGTTGTCACAAATTCAGAGGTATTGGATTCTGCTTCATTGCCATCGTCATTTTCAGCACAAGCAGCTGAATTAGTTGCTTTAACTGCAGCTTGCTATCTGTTTAAAGGTACGGCTGTAACAATTTATACAGACAGCCAGTACGCTTTCAGCACAGTGCATGTGTTTGCAAAACTGTGGGAAGAGCGTGGAATGGTGACATCATCTGGAAAGCCAGTGACTCATGCCACTCTCCTAACTGCACTACTGAAGGCTGTGAAATTGCCTAAACAAATTGCTATATGCAAATGTGCGGCTCACACCAAAGGCTCTGACAGTATTTCAAAAGGAAATGATTTTGCTGACAGAGCAGCAAAAGAGGCAGCAGCAGCTTCTTCTATTTTTGTTGTACAGGAAACTACTCCAGATTTGCATTTAGGTCATACACTGCTTGCTGACATGCAACAGCAGGCAACTGACAGAGAAAAACAAATGTGGATAGCTAAAGGGGCTACGTATGCAAATGATTTGTACGTATGACCACAAAAGAAACCCATATTGCCAAAAAATATGTTTAAATGGGCAGCTATTATGAGCCATGGCGTGACGCATGTCTCATCAGGGGGTATGATATCGCAATTGCAATCTATTTTTTGTCTTTATGGGTTCGATGCATATGCAAAACAGCATTGTAGAGCATGCATGATATGTGCAAAACACAACTCACAAGGCAATTTGAGACCCCAAAGAGGCAAATTTCCAACACCACAATATCCCTTTCAAGTGATTCATATGGATTATATACAGCTGAGTAAACATGAAGGGAAGGAATTTTGTTTAGTCATAATTGATGCCTTCTCAAAATGGGTAGAATTGTTCCCTACAAAACATGCAGATGCACTTACAGTGGCTAAGGCATTGTGCAAAGACATCATTCCACGATTTGGAATACCAGAAACAGGTTATTCAGATAATGGAGCGCATTTTGTTAATACAATAATGCAATACGTAGGAGAAGCGCTACAGGTCAATCTCAAAAATCATTGTGCTTATCATCCACACAGTGCAGGATTAGTGGAAAGGACAAAGGGCACAATAAAAATAAGATTAAGGAAATGTATAGAAGAGACAAAACGAACCTGGATTGAATGTTTGGACCTAGTAAAATTGTATATGAGAATAACACCAACACCATCAGGGTTAACACCATTTGAGATACTTTATGGACGACCATATCGTCTACCAATTTTGACATGGATACTAAAACAGCAGATGAGGAACAAACATTAGCAAATTTTATGAAAAAGATATTAACACAGAAAGAGATAACTTAAACACATTTACTGCCGAATAATTTTGATCTTCCACAGGACGGCCTTCCAGTAGTCTAGCCAGGAGACTGGGTGTTCATCAGAGTGATTAAGAGGAAGAACTGGTCCAGTCCTCATTGGGAAGGTCCATACCAAGTGCTGTTAACAACACCAACTGCAGTAAAGATAGCGGAGAGATCAACGTGGATACATCACTGTAAGATACAGCGTGTGTTGGCTGCCTCCACAGTGTAAGGGGAAGTCTGGCTACAAAGGGAGTCTATTTAATTAGCAATAGATTGTCTCAATGCCAGTGAAGCAGGGAGATCCTTGCACTATTAGGTGAGGTGGTTAACAACACTGTATCCTAGCAATCATGACTGAACTACAGCAGACCCCGGAGCGGCGTGCTCAGTGCCGCCGCTGCCGGACTGTTGGTAGGGCAGCCGGTTGCGTTGTGATCTTAGTGTGTTTCGTGCTCCTCGGATTCCTGGCCTGGTGGTTGACCCAAGAATTGCAGCTCACTGTGGACCGAGCCAGAGAACAACGCAAGCAACGTCAGAAGAGGTTTATTCATAATGTGAATGAGACAGATGGACACCCTCATATATACCATACTAATATGTGGTACAGATATGTTCATTTATTGGCTATGGAATTACGTTACTAATTGTTATGTTTATTCGCAAATACCTATATCCTCAACACACCCAGCTCTGACGGCTAAACCGTACCCTGCTAGGGTGACAGAATGTCTTATCATACGGATGCATAATCAAACTGTATTTCGGGGGCAGCAGTTCTCAGCAAATCTGATAAGATGTAACACCACTTGCCTCAGTGCAACCACTTATATGATAGGGATTTCAACAGAGGACGTACAAGCGTGCCCAAGTGCTGCTCCATTGACTAGACTGAAGGGAAACGCAAAAATATCATCACGTTAAATTGTCATCACAACGGCCATTCCCAATTTGCTTTTACGGGACAGGGAATAAAACTGTAGGTAAAATTAAGAAACGTCTGTGTACCCAAACGTATGTTTTATCAAATAATTTAAGCCTAACCAAAACATAATATGTGGATGGTACTTATCTTCATCACATTGGACGGGGATGTAATTATACAGGCTCCTGTCCATGGGGGAACGGATGAATTATGTGCTTATGTTAGTAAGTTTTTGCTACCACCTGTAAATGGTACTCCGGTGTATGATGACATCTATTGGCTTTGTGGTTCCAGACTGTACATGAGTCTCCCACCAAATTGGGGTGGTGTGTGTGCACCTACCCAGGTGACTGACCATACATATGTGGTAGTGCCAAGGACCTCCACAGAGAAGAATGGCAGCACCAGACGGAGGAGATTGATATACCCAGATGTGTTACCACATGATCACATGTGGGGCTCGGATGTACCAAAGGACCAAAAATTGTGGTCTGTAGGAGATAAAATAGCACATTCATTGTTCCCCTGGATAGGAGTGGGGAAAAAAAAAAAATTTCATTAATGATTGAAACACTGAATTATCGATTGGGTCTGTTCATGAATGTAACTGAAAAAATAGTAGCAGCTCAAAACACTGAAATAGATGCTTTACGTACCATGATGAACCTCTTAGTGAAAATCTCAAAAAGAAGTGCTAAGCTAGGTGATAACTACTACTGTATGTTTAACAGGTGATAAACAGGAGGGGAATGTTAAAGATTTTATATATATATGTTATCACTGTTAAACATTTGTACCTTTTGTCTTCTTTCTGATGAGAACGGTGTTGTGCTGTTTGCACTTAAACCCGAGAATGTACGTGTTATTCAACCTTGTTTTAGCATGCTGGGGTCAATCTGAACTGGGAATGAGGAGCTGGATGTACTTATTATTATTATTATACAACTTGTTTTCGTAGCCGCTAACGACTGGGAGTAAAAGAACTGAAGGTTGAATTTTGACTGATTGTGATGTGATGCTTAGTGTTCCAGGCAGATGCAGAACAGCTGATAACTGCAACAGACGAACGAGATGTGCTGACCTTCGACGATAAAAGAAAGAAACTGTTTTTGCTTACAGCTGCACTTATTGACGTGTGTGTTTATGTTACGGGAAGAAACTTGTCTTGCGTCATTCCCCCACCCTTAGGACAAGTTTTTGTTTATGTGATGAGGGATTCACTAATAAAAAGAGCGGAGCGCAGGCCAGACTTTAGTGTAGCCTTGGTGTACAGCCTGACTGCACTCCGCGCGTAAAATTTTACTTTCTGTCTCACTGGTGTTTCTTGACTCTGTCTTGTTAAAGGTTTTAAAAATGTTTGGAGGAGAAAATACCCAACAGTACCAAAAACAGCTACTGGCCCCAGAACAGTTCCCGCCTCTGCATTTTGGCAGCATGCATTAGTTTTTCCACTGGAACTCAGGGAACTCCCAGCCTCGGCTCTGCCTGTGCATAACTCTGGACTGTTCAGGAAGTGCTCTGTGCACAGTGCATCCTCATCTCCTGATTCTTTCTGTGGTCTGTGTGAAAATTGGATGCTGACATGTGTTGATCTTGAACAAAGTCAAACACAAGCTGGCCAAAAGTCCAACTAAGCTCCAGAAAATATTCAATATGCTAAAAGCATGCATGAGTTTAAGCAAGCTCTCCTGAGTTGTACTGATCGCTTCTCAGCAGTACTTTCCGCTGAGATACACACGACCTGCGCTGAGGCACTGGTGTGAGTCTTTTGTGTGTGTTCATTTCAGTTCTCTGGCCATTTTATGTGCTATTGCATGTATGTGTGTTGTGAACCCTCTTATGTAAAGTGCAGCTGAGTGCTGCACTCTTTAAATACAGCACAATATTGAACGTAAAGACAAGGTTTTTGGTGTGTGAAGGACAAACGCTTTCTGATGATGGATAAGATCAATGCGGCATCACAGTGCTGGGTCACAGTCCAAGTATATTTTGAATGAAAGGAAAATACAGTGCATCCAGAAGGTATTCACAGCGATTTTGTTATGTTGCAGCCTTATTCCAAAATGGACGAAATTCATTTTTTTCCCCTCACAGTTCTACACACAATACTCCAAAATGACAATATGAAAAAGCTTTTTTGAGATTTTTGCTTATTTATTAAAAATAAAAAACTAAGAAATCACATGTACATAAGTATTCACAGTCTTTACTATGAAGCTCAAAATTGAGCTCAGGTACATCCTGTTTCTACTGGTCATCCTTGAGATGTTTCTACAGCTTAATTGGAGTCTACCTGTGGTAAATTCAATTGATTGGACATGATTTGGAAAGACACACACCTGTCTACATACATGTAAGTCATTAAAAAATACATGTAAACAACTGATACTTACAAGATTGTAGGATAATGATGACTATGATAATGATGACAATAATACCAATAATAATAAATTTATTTATAAAGCACTTTCACATCATATATTCAAAGTACATTACATTTATATAGGTCTTGAGGCCTGTTGGCGCTTATCTCCATAGTATCAAGCAGATGACAGTCTACGACTCCCCCTGGACGGGATGCCAGCCCGATGCAGGTTACTTTCCCAGCCACGGCTGGTACCCATTTACAGCTGGGTGTACTGAGACAATGTCGATTCAGTGTCTTGTCCAAGGACACCGACAGATAGCATGAGTGGGATTCGAGCCCAGGTCCACGTTTTAGCAGGCCTGCTCCTTATTCACTCGCTACTCGCTCTACTGAAGTGTTTTGCAATATAAAACAAAATAAAACGCAAATCACTTAACAGCAAAACAGATGGAAAATAAAAAAATGACAGTTCAATCACATGAACACTAAGTTAAACAAAGTGACATGAGAAAAATGTTAGTTTTACAATACATATGACTTCAACATCTGAGCCAAACTGAACTGTCATTCCAACAGGCAGACTTTTCTACAACACTGGAGCACAATAGACAAACAAATGTTCTACCAAGTGTTGCTTTAATTTAAGATCACAAAATAAACCAGCATCCTGAGAAAGACCCACTGGTGTTAGTGCATAAAGCTCAACCAATAGGATGAGCTCAATATGTTTAGGGTTATTTAGTGCATATATTTGCATAATAATCGAGCAGAAACGATTGTTCTTGTGAACACGACAACTGATTTACACAATGTCTGAGACGTGGATCATAGGTTCAGCCTTGGAAATAAATTAGCTCATTGTATTTGAAGATCATTTCATACATATTCTTCCAAAACGCCAATAATGTGATTTTTTTTCCTCACAACTATTACTCAAGAATCCTTTCTGGGAGGACGTTAATAATGTGTGTATTGTATACTGACACAAAAAGGGTGGTATCCACAAATATCAAAATTAAAGTTCAATAAAAAGTTCAGAATTTAAGTTCAAATCAACATCATTTCCTGTGAGATAAATAAAGCTGATGTATGTTATCTTATCAAATCAGTAGAAATATTTTGTATTCAGTCATAACTGAAGAATGCTTGAAATTCCATAAGGTCAATGTTGTGTGGAGACAGACTGGACAACATATGGATGGAGGTAGTATGGTATTCATTTTGTTTGTCTATTTATAGAGGTGTGCACTCAGTGAATGCCCTTCCATATGTGAGAAAACATCTCTAAGGATAATGTAAGATATAGAGTCGACACATTTGTGTACTATAGTCCCTGACATATGAGACAAAATTTACCTTTCTTTCCTCCAAAAGGTCTATCTTATTGATTTGTTTTGTAGTTTTTATTCTTCTCACTGCTGCTGACTCATGAAATAGTGTTGTTTTAGATCATATTGATATGGTTCACACCTTTGAAGCATTTTAAAATACTGAAATCCTGTGTTGCTTGTTGTAAACTAAGAATGCTTTGAGTAGAACCAAGGACATACTTACTGCACAGACACACTCAGGGCCTCTTCACTCTATGCACATCTTGGCCAGTGCTCGTATCAGGTTATAGCATTTTTAATTCTCACTTTTTCAAGAACACACAATTAATTCTTGGCAATTTTGACCATCTTGGCTGGTGCAACTGACACAATAATTACCATTTAGGTAAGGAAAAAAGTATTTGAGCATGTGAAGTTATTGATACTATTTGATTTAAACATACTAAAATATGACCAGTGTTTGTTTGTTTGTCCCGCTACCACTCCAAGGCACTTGTGCCAAACTGGGTGCATGAAGGTTGACCCCAGAATTTCCATTAAGGGGTTTGTTTTGGCAATTGTCAAGGTCATTGGGGTCAGCCCAGGTGATATAAAATTGACCAAAGGTCAATCAATTTGGTCAAGGTCATTGGGATCAAAAATCAAAAGTGATGTTTTACACTGTGATTTATACAAAACATGACACATGTATGGAGGTGGGTTCTGGAATTACTCAATATGGTCAAAGTTGTCGATGTCAGTCACTGGGATCAAGGTCATATTTGGCTGTCTGTTTGTTGGTCTTCTCTTCCCAGATTCTTTTGCTGATTTCTACCAAACCTGCTGTGCCAGTGAAGGATGAAACTGCAATAAAAAAGTAATTTTGGCAAATTTCAAGGTCAAGGAATTTTATTTTTAAACTAATTTGGACAACATGGATTCTAGAACTACCCTGACAAGGTCAATCATTTGGGTCAAGGTCACTGGGGTTAAATGTCAGACTGCTATAGCCCTTAAGGCCTTCATGCCCAATGGGTACTATTACGTCACATGCCCAAAGTCCCAAAGTCCAGCACCTATAGATAACGCACAATTCATTGCTGTTGTTGTGGTCTTAATCCTTTGAGTCTTATTCCTTTGAGTATCCATTTTAGGATCACTGTGATGGTGATACTAAAGAGTTTATTGACCATTACTGAAATTAGTATCTGTCATCTTCAGAGTGGAAGGGTCTTGACTTGACTTGGCTGAGGAATTACTGTCAGATCGAATTTTGCAGGTCAATGCAAGGGACCACAGGAACACAATCACACCTGGAAATGAAAAGCAGCGAATTTGTCTGGCAGCCAAACATATCATCACAAAGTGTTCAATGTGGTGCACATACTCACCCTGCAAGGAGTTCAGGATAGTGAACAGATAGATCCAAAAGAGGGAGAAGTAAGAGAAGGTGCTGAACGCTAAAGCCCAAGGTATCCCCAGGACAAAGCTGAGACCCAGCACTGTGGCGCAGTCTTTCCATAACTGGGTCCCTTTTTCTCTGTACATCTTCTTCCAACCACCACTGCCATATTTGTCTCCACTTGCTCTCCTCAGCATCCTTAGCTTGAAAATCACCAGTCCCAACATGCAGGAATTATACAGTATCACCAGGCACAGGAAGCCAACAATAGTGATATAGCTGACTATATTCCTCTGTGGGAAGTTGCTGCTGATCCAACATCTGAAACAAAGTATCATCAAAGGCCTTTTATGGTTAAAAATGGGTTTTTGGACACACATTTGCTCAGAAGCACTGGATGTGGTGGCATATTCACAACAATGAACTTTCCTTACATTTGTGAAGTTGTCGTGTGGTTGTTACCATCTTTATGTACCAGACTGTATTTGCCATACACACCTAATGTCCCACAAACTACTGCAATTACTGTAGGAAATCCTGAAATGCATAAAACAAGAAAGATACTGTCAAACATTTACACAAAGCCACATTTAGTGGAAATAATATAAATATGCATTTGCAAGTTTAAAAAGAATGCCAAGTAGTGTCAAGTCAAGTGTGGAAGCATGCAATGGTGCTGTTTATCACCACATTTAACACACCACGGAACCACCTTGGGCTTTGGATGGAAACCACCCATGCAGAAAACCAGTCCATCCCCACAGCTTGAAAGTAATCCTCATTCTGGTGCAACCAGGTGAAATATGGGCATCCTGTTGACTTTTTCCCACTGCCTAAACTTGAGGCATGGATCATACCAAGAGATATTTGTCGTACACACATGGACAAAAATGTTGGTACCCCTATATTTTATGTACACATTTATTGTAATGTCAGAAATAAATGCAAGCAAAGCAATTTTGTTTAATCAAAATATTTTTACAAATATCCAAAGTTATTTGGCAACAAGAACAAAACATGTATGTGTTGTGTTGTCATGTTGTCCTGCATGTTTTCATTATGTCTGTCCCCCGTGCGCCTCTCCCGAGTCATGTGTGGCGTTTAGTCCTGGTATATGGCAAGCCAACAGTGCCACAATTACGCCACTTTCAGACGCGTTTCACCAAAAATGCCATAAAAAAATGCTGTTTTGTCAGTTATCACAACGCTTTTTACGCCGTAATTAAAGATGACACCATTAAATGCGGCATAATGTGTCAAACAATACGTCGTTTTTTTACACCGCAATGGAACCCTAAAAAAAAAATGCCGTAAAAAACACCGTTCAGATGCCCATGATGCGCGTAAAATATAGCGTTTGTGCAGTATGATAATTATCTCCAGCCTCTTTTTCTCTCAGCCACTGAACTTGAAGTGTTTGTGTCCAATCGCTGATCAAGACGAGCAGACAGAATCAGTCCAGCACAGATCTCTTTGTGGCAAAGTTTTCTCCAACTTACCTGTTGTGTCATTTAACATCGGCTAATATTTTGGGGGTTAGGCAGGAAAATATGTCATAAATTAACATCCTCTTTCATACATCGTTTCATAGTTTTTTTTTATTAAATACATTTCTCTCCTTATTTATTTGAAGGATTTTATGCGTGTATTTCGTAACTACGGTCGTGGTGCAGCGGTAAGACTCCTGTCTAGCGTTCATTTCTTTTCAGGTTCGAATCCCACGAGTGGCAGTATGCACAATTTCTCCAATCACAGCCACAGAACCCTATAACTTCAGAGTTGTCTTGGGTGTCTTGGTGGCTTCCCTCACTTGTCTTCTTCTTGCACTGTCACTCAGTTTTAGAGAACTGCCTCCTCCAGACAAATTTACCATACAGTATCCTACTGTTTATATTTCTTAAACACTGACAGAAATGAAGTCCAAGATATATTCAAGGACTCGGAAATGTTCATGTGTCCATCCCCTGACTTGTCCAAAGAAAAATGGCTGAAAAAGTCATGATTTACTGTAAATTCATCAAAGGGTGCCAACAACTGTGTCCAGCATACATTTTATTTGAGTATTTTTTTGTTTCACTTTTTGAAAGCATTTTGTTTTGGACATTTTTAAAAATATGTTGATTAAACAAAATTACTTTGCTTGCATTTATTTCTGACCATACATTAAAATGTGTACTTTGTGGCTAACACAACACACAATGGACTGTCCAGACATAATTCACCATACCAGATGTTATAGTATGTTTCCTGCTCTGCATGTAAAACCTGCTCCACATATAAAAGTTGCCACTTTTGGCTGTAGGGTGTTCCCTGCCTTACATATGTTAACAAGCCGAGACATGGATATTAATGCCTTCCCGGCAGGACCCCTGCATGGATGATGGGCGATTGTCTGTTTTCTGTCCTGTGCAGAAGGCTGTTTCCCTGTCTCATCAATGTGTATCTGTGTTCCAATCACATGCAACCTTGCACGAAGTGCAGATGAAGGTCTCTGTATCTCTGTGGGTGGTGGGCGACTGTCACAGAGATTCAATATCCATAGTCACTAAAAAGCACTGGTCTGAGACAGTTATAGTATGGAATAGCTTCAAAAAAAATCCATCAAATCTTTAATAAAGGATGGGAGGGAAAAAAACAAAAGTTGAAGAAAATCTCTGTATCTCTGTATACTAATGTCCCCATTGGGGGTGGATTACAAGCTATGCAATTTTTTCTTAATCAGAGGCCGGATTGCACACAGAGTACCCAGAGCATTGTTGACCTTGCAGGTATTGTATTGACTTCTAATTTTTTTATGTTTGAATCTGATTATTACCTGCAAATTTTGGGGATTAGTATGGGGTCAAAGATGGCCCCCAGTTTTGCCTCAGTATTCTGTGGCTTTTTTGAACAGGATATTGTTTTTTCAGATCAAAATCCTCATTTACATCAAATTTCACATTGGAAAAGGTATATAGATGATATTTTCTTTGTGTGGCATGGCACAGAGACATCACTTGTAGAATTTCATAAGTTTATTAATGATAATTGTAATCTGAAATTTACTATGGCATATGATGCACATAAAATTCATTTTTTGGATATTCTGGTCTATAGACAAGGTAACAGATTGAGATCTACCCTGTACAGGAAAAGCCCTGTACAGAAATTCCATTTTGCATGGAAAGTCATTTCATCCAGTGTCTCTTAAGAAAAGTTTACCTATTTCACAATTTAATCATATACGTCATATTTGTAGTTCAGATTCTGATTATCAAGTACAAGTGGATGATCTTGTACATCATTTTCAACAGAGAGAATATAATCCTATGTGGATCACTGAAGCCCGCAATAGATTTGATACATCACTCAAAATGAATGTTTGCATTACAAACGAAATAAAACTTTGACCACTAGCTTTAACTGTATTACACAGTATTAATCGTTGAGTAGGGAATTTGAGGAAGTCTTAAAAAACACTGGAATATTATTGAAACTGATCCACATTTGAAAGATTTAAAAGCGTTTTCTTCACCACCCAGGATTGTACACAGGAGACCACCTAATTTAAACAGCATGTTGGTACGCTCTAATTTGCTGCCTTTGACTGATTCATGCTCTTTACCCAAGATACCGGAGGGTAACTATAGATGTGGTCATTGCAGTCAATGCAATTTCACATATCAAACAGAAATTTTTCCACACCCCAGGACAGGTAAGACATTTAAAATCAAGGGAGTTATCACATGTGAGTCATCCAATGTCAGCTACATGTTGAAATGTCCGTGTGGATTAGTGTATATTGGAAAAACTACAAGGCCTTTAAAAACAAGAATTTCGGAGCATAGATCCAAAATTCATAATCATGATAACAAAAGTCCTGTGGGTTGTTTACTTTTCTGTGAAAAATCATAATGTGAGTTCACTCAGGTACTTGGGCATAAAACATGTACAACTCAATAATCGTGGTGGTGATGTTAATAATGTGCTTCTGAAAAGAGAAACCTTTTGGATTTATACTCTCAGTACACCTTCCCCCAGGGGCCTAAATGAGGATTTTGACCTCAGACCGTTTTTATAATATATATATTTTTTATGATTCTTTGTCCACCATGTAACTTTTTTTATTATGGAATTTGTCTTTTAAATTATGAAGTTGTTTTATGTTGTATCTGTCTCTGCAGGACGTGTCCCGTTTGTACTTTTGCCACTATTTTTGTTATCATGTATTTTATTTTATCTAGATATGTGGCCTGTATTTATATCAGTGTCTTTGTTTGTTTTGTTTGATGTCTTTGCCGGCTGTGGTGCTTATTTATCTGTTTGCTCTCATAAATGTGTGAGTATGTTTGTAGCAGATAACATGACAAGATGTTTTTAATTGGTCTGATTAGTCTTCAGGTGAGGGCAATCATTAATTATGTCAGTATTTAGACAGGTGTTGTACATGCTGTCCGATGAAGGGCTGGTTGCCCGAAACGTTACATTTATCTTTTGTTTAGTCATTGCATCACTCACCCCATCCCACCAAGCTGAGTTTCAGCAGGTATCTCCTGACGTAGATGTTGAAGACTCTGACAAGGAGAAGGTAGAGGTGGAATCCCTCCAATGCCATCCAGCAGAAAGTAGCTAGCAGTGACCAGTGCAAAAATAGCCCCAGAATCTGGCAAACCAAACTATCTTCTTTCTGTAACCACACCCAGAAACTACAGAGCAGGAAACTGAGATGAAGGCAAAGCAGCGCCACCGTCAGTTGCATGTGTAAACCGATGGCCTTCTCTGGACGCCACTGTCTGAAATGGAAATGATATATTTCCAAATTAATTATACATCTGGCTCTTTGTTACTTAAATCTTACATTCCCACTTACATCATAGTGTACTTCATTGTCGAAAAAGTGTGCTAACCCCTGTGTATGTGTGTGTGTGTGTATGTGTGTGTGTGTGTGTGTGAGGCCAGTCATAGGTGGACATACATATCCATAACTGACATTTTATTGTGCTCTCTGCATATGTTGTGGCCTTGTGCTTTCTCTCTCCTCTCTCTGTCTTGCTAGTTGAGCTGTTCATGACCTACACCTGCTTCAGCTGGAACACCTACATCTCATCAGCCTCGCAGTATTCCATTCCAACTTCGCCAGATTATTCTTTCTCCTCTGTGGTACAGTTGGTCTGATGAAGTATCTGGGTTAAATTAGTGTCTCTGTTCCTTGCTGACCCCTATTTTGATTCCTTTGTCCACAAATCCCAGCTCCACTGGTGCCCACTTGGTCCTGGCAATCTACTGCTCAGGTTCCAGCAGTTGCCAGTGCCTTCTCCTCCTTCTGCACCTCGTGTATGTTTCCAACAACATCTTTCAATAACCGTATTGTACCCTTCTTTTTTAATCTGCCACATGGTATTTTGGGTTCTACTCATTGTTTGCCTGGGTTATCACAAGACTTTTATGTATAAAATATCCTGTAAACAGTGTAAACACACACAGTATATATTCATAACTGTAAGTTGTGCTTGTCAGGAGACATTCCATCCTTCCATACATCCTTCCGCCAAACTTTCTTATCTTAAAACTCGAGAATGGTAAAGCTCTCAAAACAGTACGACTGGAATGTCAAAGCTCTGCATGCCAAAAAAAACAAAATCATGCATTTCTGACATTTATAAATGCCTTTTTTTAACTGAATTTTGAGTTTCAAGTTGGAAATGTACTAGAAGCCCTGAAATGCTCACATCGCATACTAGATGGTGACAAGCTACTCAAATGTGTGGCAAAATAAGATGGGCTGACAACTTAGAGTTGTGTCTTTTGCACTTATGAGCAGTTTAATTGTATATATATATATATATATATATATATATATATATATATATATATATATATATATATATATATATATATATATATCTTTGGTTAATAATGTCAAATTCAAATATGTACTACTTACTGTAGACATATATAAATAACTAAACTGATGATTGCAAATATCACAGACAGCACCGATCCAACGTAGGTGATATAACTGAGGCTCACAGCATTAGTTGAATCCACAGATGTTATGGGGTTCTGTAAGAGAAGAGACAGCTACAATTAAAATTAAATGAAGTATTAATTCCTTGTTGCTCTTGCCTTATCTAAACAGTGGTGACTTATTGTTTCTTTGTTTATTTATTATATGAAGTTGTTTAAATATGTTGTATACTTATTTGTATCTATATGGGGCAGGGGTGGTGGCCAAGTGGTTAGTGTGCTTGGTTTCAGTGCAGAAGGTTCCCAGTCCAAACCCACCCCTGCCACATTGCTCCATGTAATGTGGAGTTGCATCAGGAAGGGCATTCGGTGTAAAACCTGTGCCAAATCAACATGCAGTTTTGCTGTCGTGACCCCGAGTGAAAATGAGGGAGCAGCCGAAGGGACTTACTTACCTACTTATTCATATCTATAGATTTAAGATGTTACTGTAGATGTAACTGTAAGATTGCTGTCTTACAGTTATGACATTAATTATGTTGTAATTATGTCATAATTAAAACATTGTTATTTGAAAATAACTGGAAAAACACAGCAAAAAGATAAAAGCAAGGGCATCTCATTTCTCCCTACCACATATAAGAAAAATCAGCCCAGAATGCATTGCATTGTCAACATCAGGATTTTGTAGTTGATACATGCGCCTCCGGTAAGATTTATTTTGTAATTACGTTTAGTGTTTGTTTACCGTTACTTTAAGTCTGTCGTCAGCGCTAAAATTTCAAGAATCCACAAAAAAATTCTCGCTGTAAGGGGATGTTTCCTGCAGTGGAAAAGCGTGACCAAGAAGAGTCGGAGAGAAAGCGATGGCGGTCGGATCTGTTCACGAGCTTAATGGGAGAGCTGTGACGTGGACACAGGACTTGAAACGGCTACCAGTCGTTTGTGTTAGCGTCATGTATCCAAACGCAAGTCCCTTCTGCTTCTTTGTTTTTCTGGTGGTTCTGCATGTTGACTCTGCACAGGTTTTACGCCTTAATGCCCTTCCTGGCGCAACTCCACATTACACGGGGCGTGGGCAGGGGTGGGTTAGAACCGGGAACGTCTTGCATGGAAAGTAAGCGGATGTAACCGTCTGCTTACCCGCTTATTGACTACAGACGGACAAAGGAAAGACTCAAGCAACACAAACGTGACGGCTGTTGGATGTTTACTCGCCGTCATGTGGAACTGGGAGACTTTGTGTACATACACAAAGCCATGTGAAACCAGAGTTGCGCCGGACATCAGAATGATATTCTACAAGTAAAACCAGCGGGATGCGGTTGTGTTTCACGGAATGCATTTATTACTACTTTGTTTGGGCTTTCAGAATACACCACTGTTTATAAAGGAGCCAGAGCCAAAATTACGTTTGTCGTCTAAAATTCAGGCAAAATCAAACTGTGTACCCTCCGTGGCAGTACGTAAGCACCTATAGGCAGTAATGAGAATTTATTTCTTTCCAAAACGCATAAATGAGCTTCTGTAAATAAGAAACATGAACCAATACTGAGGAAATACTGTATGAGAAGTTATTTTACCACAAGCACTGCAAAAAAGCTGAGGTGGTTGCAGCTGCATGTGATTTTGTTTTGCTCATAGGTGGTGTGACAGCCGTCTGCTCTCCAGTGACCTCAAACAAAAACAGACATTTCAGCACTTTGTGTGGTTCATCATCATGCCTACATGCCAGTGTCTCATGCAGCTCACCTGTTCCATCCTTCATGTTTGACTCCAGCCAAAACACACACGTCCCATTTTGCACCTGGAACACGAGCAAAAAATCTGATTTGCTGCACTTTTCCCAAATGAGATTCCAGCTGGAGCTTATTGTGTCACTGTACCTGGTTGTTGTGTTTGAAGATTAGTTTAATGGGCTCTGAAAGGTTATGAACAGGACCACTCCCTAGCTTCACTGCCAAAACTGTATTCCCCAAAATAATGACTTGGTTGTGCTCAGACTGGTCAGGCGTGAGTCCTCTTCCTCGAGCTCTACCCTGACGGCGGCTCAGCTGGACAGACAGACGGGTCAAACGGAATAAAGAACCTTCAAAGCACCAACATCAAAACTGAACTTTGTGTATCAAACACTCTT
This sequence comes from Thalassophryne amazonica, assembly GCF_902500255.1. Lineage (NCBI taxonomy): Eukaryota > Metazoa > Chordata > Actinopteri > Batrachoidiformes > Batrachoididae > Thalassophryne > Thalassophryne amazonica. The sequence goes on from NC_047104.1 coordinate 46,010,097, forward strand.
TGTGCTCCATATTCATAACACACAAGGACCAACTGTGATCATTCATAAACATAAGGCAAATCAGTGTGAAGAAGAAAATCCCAACAATAACACTGCAGTGTGTCAGATTTAGCACCATCTAGTGGTAAAGATGCAGAGTGCATTATGCAGCCAGGTGGCAGTGGAAAGGGCAGTTACCACTGATTCCCCTGCTTATTTTCTTCAGTCTTGCAGTCATGCTCCAAAATGGAAAACATAAGTATGTCCCTTTTGGGCTACTGTTTCAATATGGTACTGCAATATGGCACCTTCCAAAAGTGGGTCTGCTCCCATGTAGATGAGATGGGCTAATTCTAAAACTTATGAAAACACATATACTATATTCCATTTCTGTTCATAAACACACGTACATTCTATGTGCTGTACCTTTAAATTAAAGCCCTTATGAAATTGTCGTCCGTTGCGATTTTTGATTTCCTCAGCACTACTAAAATTTTGTTCCTTTGTAAAATAAAGGATTCAGAATGTTATATCACCATTACAGTCAACAATTTAAGATTTTGCCCCATATGGCTTAAAATACAGCGGCAAGATGCCATGACACACTTGGAAACTCAATTTCCCAGCATGCTGTTCGAGGGTCAAAAGGCACACCTGTGCTATATAAGCTGAATGTGCCCCCTACCCCTCCAAAAACAAAAAAAAAAAAAAAAAAGAAGAAAATGAAAAATAGAAAGTGATGGACACCACCAATAAATATAAACCAAGAGACCTTCTGTTAGGAAGAACTCCAGATAAAACCTCAACAAATTTCACACCAAAGTCTTGCTGAATAACTGCTGGACAGGACAGTTAAGACAATACTCACACTGGTCTGCTGTGATGTTCATTACAGTTACAGTATTTTTGTTTGGTTTGTTAAAATGAGACAGTTTGGAGACTCAAGTTTTATCACAGCTTTCTTAGCTATAACAGTCATAGCTACACTTCAGAAAATCCAGGCTCCCAATTTCCAATGATTGCAGCATGAACTTCCAACCTTGTGCATGAGCTTCATTCTTCATATCACCTGCAATCTCTCAAAGTGAAAGTTTCATATTTGCCAAAGTATCCTTCCAAACTAAATAATGTACCCACAGAAAAAATTGCTTTCATTTTGTGATATACTACAGATATAAAGATACTTGATTATAACTAGATGGCAAAATTAAGTCAATTTTGTCAGTTTTGTGAAAATTCAGAAGCTACTGCACCTGTAAGACATTATTTCTTCATGCACCATGTGTTGTAACTGACACTTCGGTTTTTTGCAAACCATGAAAACACTTCCCTGTTTAATACTTCTCTTTATTTAGACTGGCACTGACATGACAGCAAACAGGAAGGACAATGGTGCATTCGCTCTTATTCAGTTGTTTATTTTGACAAGCTTCTTACCTTGAAGAGAGAGCTGTTGAACACGGCGATCACCAGAGGTATTACATACTCCTCCTGGCTCTTAGTGTCTCCTCCTTTGCTTCTTCTGAGAGCCGAGGATGGGACGTGAACCCTGTGATGATCTGTAGGGCTTTCTTCTGCCTAAAATCATATTCAGACACTTTAGCTGTACTTTTGCCCGTTGAGGCAAAGATGAAAATAAAGCAGCAGTCAGCAGAGTCAATACCTCAGCCAAGATGCAACCGTCACCTTCAATCTTATTAAACTCAAGCCTTCAATCATATCGAAGACTTTGTTTTTTTAACCTGCAGAGTAATCATAAACTATATGTTATGGACAAACCTGCCGTGATGTGACATGAGGCTTTCTCAAGAGTGGGTTTGAAACTTAAGAAAGTTGGGCTTAGATGTAGCCATCTTGGAAGTGCCTGGCTCTGCCGACATCCAGGCCAACCCTGAAATTTGTAAAAGGGTGAAGCGTGGGCAAGACTGTTGGGACATGTGCGGGAGGAAGGAAGCCTCAGCAATCCGTCTCTCTCAAGTTATCAAGCTAAGGCTAACAGGCTACATAACCTGGGCTCAGGTCAGTGAGTCTTATAATGGGTTGCTTGGGTGTGGCTATTAAAAACTACTATGACAACATTGCGTCATAGCGTATAGCGACAGCCTGCTAATTAGTGTTAATGGTGCAACATTCAAATAATAATAATATTAATAATAACAATAATAAAATTAACTAAATTTCACTCAGTGGAAATATTGGAAATAGATGGCTTACTAGTAAAATTAGCCACACAGCAAGTCATATTATTTCAGATATTTGTAATAAAATACTCAGAAATGGCAAACAGTTGAATCTGCTGAATTTCATCTTATTACTAAGCGGATGAAAATAATCTAACCCGTCGGCACACTAGCTGACATTCAGTGTGACCATGCCCTTAACTATTCATGACTTTATGATTTCAAACTGTCTTAAACTGATTGACAATATCAAACGTCATCCCCTGTACAGTAGTCATGAATAAGGAAACTAGCAACTGAGACCAAAACTGAATCAGCCGTGACTCAAGGAATGCCAGGTTTTTACACTTCCACACTGGTTTTATTTTTCATCACAGGAGATTATTGTTTGGGTTTAATGACTTAGTAAAAGTAATTAGAAATGGGCAAAAATACATTTAATTTATTCATTAAACAAAGACGTAACAACAGCATATAGTTTTGAGATTGGGCTGATCATCATCACTCCCTTCTGATGCTTTCTTGAAATATGAGAAAATGATGATTAGACACACACATTTTCTTCCACTGACCAGAGCCCACTGCTAGGATAGACTCCAGCCCCCCTGACTCCCCCTGCTCCCCATGACCCTTAATTGCAGTAAGCGGTTGAAGATGAGTGAGTGAATGATCAGAGGCCACAGATGGATGCTGGGGTGGAGGCGGGGCTTAGTAGCAGCATTGACAGGCAGAGGGAGAGCTGGGAAATTGTTACATCTGAAAGAGCCCGCCCAATTTAGAGGGAGTGATTTAGAGGATCATGAAAAACAATGTGCTTTATACATGATAATTACGTGAATGAGGCATGTTAGTGTACATGTAGGAAGCAGCGCTTGTTGTCTGGCAGAATTCGCTCTTGAACATGCTTTATTTTGGAGTGTACCAAAATCCATGGTTGGCCCGTGGACTATTCTTGGCTCTGTCGATCCTGTAAGCTCATGGTTTCTAGGCCCGAGGTCGTCCATCAAGTTGTTGTGTTGCAGCACCTGGTGTGGCCGATGTGAGACCGGCACAGGCTGCTACAGTTGCTGCAGGTGTAATCTGTCGGTGTGGTGTCTGTGGTAGTGAGTGCTGGCTGGAGGCTCTGCTGTCAGCAGAACCTCCTCTCCCCCCACCGGGCCTCTCTCCTCTCTTCCACTTCCCTGATGATGGTTCTAGTGGTGGACCTCCAGCCGGCGTGGTCTGCAGCTGCCGTTTCCAGGTCCACAGGGTTGAAGCCACCTGCTCTCAGGTTGCGTTTACAAATGTCTTTGAAGTGAAGCGCAGGTTGTCCTTTTGCTCTGGAGCCTGTGGCTAGCTCACCCTACAGTACATCCTTTGGGATGCGGCCGTCCTCCATTCGCCTGACATGTCCGAGGCAGCGCAGGTGTCTCTGGATCAAGATGGCAAACATTCTGGGCATCCCTGCCTTGGCCAGGACATCAGAGTTGGTGATGCAGTGCTGCCAGGTGATGCCAAGGAGTCATGTGGAAGGTGCTAAGCACTCCTGCCTGATACACCCTCATCTTGGTGTCGGTTATGAGCATGGTGTTGTCCCATTGCTGTTGATGCCTTGCCAATCCTCATGTTCAGCTCGGCGTTGAGGGTGAGGTTGCTGGAGATGATAGAGCCCAGGTGGGTGAATTGCTCCACCACTTCCATGGTGTGGTCAGCGATGAAGATGCAGGGATCGCTGCTGAAGTCCTGGCCCATGACATGGGTCTTCTTTAGACTTATGGTAAGCCCAAACTCACTGCAGGCATTCACAAAGTGAGTAGTCTCTGTAGCGGTTCCTCAGTGTGGGCAGTGAGGGCGGCATCATCTATGAACAGCATCTCTCCGATGAGCACCTTTCATACCTTCATGTTTGCTCGTAGGTGTGCGAGGTTAAAGAGGCCGCCCTTGCTTCTGCTGTGGAGGAAGATGCCATCTTTGGACTGTTGGAAGGTGTAGCGCAGCAGCAGGGAGAAGAACATGCCAAAGAGGGTTGCTTCTAATTAGGAAGGGGTCTGAGGATGATCCATCACACTGAACAGTGCCACTGTTTATCATGGAAGGATGTGATCATTCTCAGGAGTTTGGGGGGACATCCAGTCTGGTGCAGAAGTCCAGTGGCCTGTGGACTTGCTTAGTAACTCTACCAGGATCGCTGGCACGGGTGTGGCAGTAAGAATCTTTTGTCTGCATTAATAGTTGATTATAACGTTGCTCAGAATTCGACTCACCTCTTCAGATGTACTCATCATGCGACGTATGAAGCCTGGGTGCTGTCGCCCTCTCACAATACAGCTGACACTTCTCTTTTCAAAACACCTACAATTACACACAAATTCACACAAAATTAGTATAAAAATATGAGACATGCTTTTTGCAATGACTAATCTTCCGACATATCGCCATTGCTGGTGAAATCTTTTCACTCTAATTTTAACCCTCTGGGGTCCGAGGGCATTTTTTGGACAGTTCCCTCGCCTGGCATAAATGTTTTATTATTGCTGTTAACAGCTCTCCCTGCATCCCACAATCAAGTTTTATGTCTCTTTTTTTCAGGACAACCTGTGTGTTCATAATATATATGCTTTTGTTGTGTTTTATACGTGTAATAAAGGTTTACAATCAGAAATAAGAAAGTAAAAAGTAAAGTGGAAAATAACTTTCCACACACATTTATTCAAAACACACAGCAAACTATAATAAACAACTGTTTTGTGTGAAAGACGGTACAACAAAAAGGTTCAAACATTAAACACAAATGCACATTTTGAACAATATATACAAAATGGTCTATGCGTTTTTTTGTCTTCATCTCAAAGCAATTTCTGTCTGCTATTACACAAAGGTTACAGCACAAACCTCTACTTCTACTGTGTTTTGGAGTGTTCTGTGCTGCTCCTAAAGCAGCTTTCATTCACACTTTGGCCCACTTTGGCTCCTTAAGCCCCTTTCACACCGGGGCTGCTCCCAGTTGCTCCCTGTGGCGTCATGACGACGCAGGAATTTCTGCGTCAGGTGCGCGCAGCAGGGGACCGAGAGGAGGTGAGAACGCAGCCTGCAGGTTCTCTGCACAGAGAAGTCAGAGTGTACAGTTTGGCTGCAGACAGACTGTGCACTCTGACTTCTCTTCTACTTGTTGTGCTGAGCTGCAGGGCTGCGCTCTGAGTTCTGTTATAGTTTATCTTTCCTCCCTTGACCGCAAGATGCGCGCGCACGCACGGACCGTCCTTTAGCAAATGTGGAGATTGTTGAAGTTCTACTTGATGTTGACATGTCCTGGACTTATGTCCTTTTTTAACTGTGATGAGAGAGTCTGGAGAGAAAGGAACTAACTGCCTGCAGACAATTTTTTTTCTTTTCTTTCCTCCTTTGAGCGCGAGATGCGCGCACACGCGAGTGAACCGTCAAGCAATGCGGAGATGTCTGGAGTTCTACTTTGATGTTGACATGTCCTGTCTCAGGACTTATGTCCTTTTTGTCCTTTTTTTAACTGTGATGTGAGAGTTTGAGCAGAGAACAAGGAACTAATGCCTGAAGCCAGACTTTGGCTTGAAATACCGCGGAGTTAACTTTTCAGCAAAAAAAGGTAAGTTTCTATTTCATGTCATTAAAAAGTTATTTATATTTTAGTAACGCTTGGTCTTAGCCGTCGTATACGATGGCGTCGGCCCCAGAGGTTTAAAGATATTACAAAACATTTTAACTTCACCAACGATTTCTTTAGAGAAACAAGACTTCTCTTACTTGTGCCATTATCACATTTGAAAAGAAAAAGGGCCTCTCAGAGAGTTTAAAACCTGCTTTTCAGACACTGAAACTGAGTCATGCAAATAAATTCTTTTTCATTTGGTGAGACAATATTTTCTTATGTGTAAGCTTGACATTTGAACAATTTCTTGCAAATTTAAACCACTTGAGCCTCAGCTAACCCACAATGCTTCCATCATATTTAATCCATACGTGCTTCATACATGAGTTCAAAAGTCATGACCTTGACTTTAACCTTTCAAGGTTGTCAAAGGACATGTGTCCAAAGAAAGGTGATATATGACTTTGCATGTGTTTAATAGTAACCATGGGCATGTCTTGATTCAGTTCCTCAGAATAGCTATCAAATTATCCCCTGAATATCAGTACAAGCAAGCTATACTTTAGTGCAAATACAGACCCTGCACTAACTGTAGCCTTTAGATACAGGGAGGTGATGGTCCATAGGTTAAAGCCTTTTCAGACAGGAAAATCCCCAAATTCACTTGGGCAAGGTCCTTAATCCTCAATTTTCTCCCGGTGTGCAGTTGAGCACTTTGAATGGCAGCAACCTGACATTGGTTTGTGTGTGTGTATATGAATGAAAGACTGAATGAAATATTGTGAGGTGTCATTACATTGCCTTGTTATGACAACAAGAAAAATAAATGGAAAGGGACTACAACTTTAACAACTACAATTTAAATTTCAGACTGATGGCCCCCGGGCCAGACAAGGCCACAAGGTTGTACGTCAGGGCCAGTGGTATACAAATAATGGATAACTGTTAGTGCAATGGTAAGATGATTTTCAATGCTGGAACAGTAAAGCTTTCAGTGCAAGAAAATATGCTTTCTATTTGCACCAATGGAAAACATCCATTATTTGCTTTATATGACATCTAAATAGACCCTTGCTATTTGATATTTTACTTAAAATTAGGTGAGAAAGTACTCAAGTCTACGTTCCTCAATCTAATGAAAAATTGTGAGAGGAACTTGTCCAGTTCTTCATCTTTCAGCACTTCTATAGTCACTAAAGATGTCTGCGACCACACTACATAAGCTACTGATAAGCTTATGGTGTACTGACTTTAGCTTCCTCGTTATGTGGACACATTTTTAAGACACATTTTTAGTTAAAGAAACGTATGGTACCAAAAATGTATGGAAAATTATAGAAATCATACAGTGGTCTGTTTTTCTATACTGTGGGATAAATAATCAAAACCATATGACATACAATCCACCAAGCAAATGACAAGAATCTATTTAGGGGCTGTATAATATGCCATACTGAATGAGAGGTCATGAAAATTCAGTAAGGTATGTCTTCTATAATACGAGGGGTAGTGGCCAAGTGGTTAATGCGCTTGGTTTCAGTGCAGAAGGTTCCAGGTTCAAATCCCACCCATGCCACATTTCTCCATGTAATGTGGAGTTGCGTCAGGAAGGGCATCCGGCGTAAAACCTATGCCAATTCAACATGCAGATCCACCTTGGATTTGCTGTGGCGACCCTGAGTGCAAACAAAGGAGCAGCCGAAGGGACTTACTATGTCTTCTATAATACATTCCATTTCTAAGGTAGAACTCGACTAGTGTATACTAAGGTATATGTAAATATCTAAAAAAAAGAAGAGTAGAATAGAAGAGTAGAATAGAGTAGAGCCACTTAGGTGCCTGGTCTTGAGAACCAGGGATGGTAGGTTTCATGTAAGCCTTTCAGCTCTTTGTGTGGAGTCCCAAGGTGGCCCACCCGGGTTTTATCATTCCTAGGTGTTCACTAAAATCACCCAAAATCCTCTAAATGCAGGTGCTCGGGAGGCATCATAATCAGACTTCTTACCCAACTCATTTCGCAATTTTTTCACTGGCCTTCAGTATTATCGTCTTGTTGTCTAAATAACTTACTGAGTCCAGGGTACTTCATTTAGACAATCCTGGATCACGTTCTTGCAGTTGTCTGTCAGAGATTAAACAGAGTTTAGGAAGTGGCAGTTTCTATTTGAGCATGAGAACATTTGCATTTACAACTACAAACAGCACTGAAGGCAGATCTAACTGTCAATAAACATCAGGGGCCAATTTTGCAAAAAAGGTAATCTGAATAAAGGTGATCTGAATAAAGGTGATCTGGATTTGGGAATCATGTTCTTTTTTTTTTTTTTTGCTATCAAGGGTCACGCAATCCATGTTACTTGTTTTAAAGCAACATTGGACTAGATTACGCTGATCCAGATAGAGACTTCAGGATTACCACATCCACATGAAAAGTGCTTTAAATGGGATTAAATATTACAATATAAGCTTCCTGTATATTCGTTTTGTAAATTGCTTTGTCAATTGTGCTGGTAGCATGACCCAAGCAGAAGGTCACCCCTTTGAGTCTGATCTGCTTGAGGTTTTTCCTCAAATCATCAGAGGGAGTTTTTTCTTTACCACTGTGTGCTTGCTCTGGGGGTTGGTAAGTGTAGACCTTACTTGTGTGAAGCACCTTGAGGCAACTTTGTTGTGATTTGGCGCGATATAAATGAAATGAAATAAAACTATACCAAGAATTACAACCAAAATAGCAAGGAACAACAGCAACAACAACAAAAAACCCTTTTTGTCATTTCCTTTTAAACAGTCATCTGGCACAGAACCCCCTTCCCACCCCCAAAGAATAAGCCAAAAACAAATCAATTGTTATTCATAAATTAGTTTGTAATTTGTACATTTTAAATCATAACAACATGAAAACTGTCCAATAAATACAAAGAAAAGTGCATTCATAATTCTTCATTTAAGAGCATACCAGCTACATGACACAAATGTGTCATCTGACCAGTGATAAATTGGTTTCATTATATTCTCCTTAAATCTACACTGAATTCTCTCTTCTCCTGGGATACTTAAGTTTCTCCTGGTGTGATGTTGAGCACTTTGAATGGCATCAACCTGACATTGGTTTGTGTGTATGTGTGCTGTCGCCCTTTCCTAATACAACCCAAAAACTCAAATCCAAGATTGGATTATTGTATCTAATCACATTATAGAATTCTTTTCTTCTTTTGAAGAACCCATTTTTCAAGATTTGATCCAATCCAGATCTCTTTTATCCAGACCAGTTTTTTAGCAACTAGAATGTAGGAATGTAGGATGAGAATTGTTTGGATCCATACTTACTGTCATGAGACGCAGCTTTTGTTGTTGGAACGACATGAGTGTTGCTCCGTGGATATGACCAATGACCTACACATTGTTATAACAGTTAACATGACCACAAACAGACTTTAAACACATTAAAACCATCTGAAGGACTCACTGCCAGTGGGTGTTGCAGAATAGCAGACAGTTATTTTGAGAAAAACAATAATCCGTATCATTGTTTGCGAGTGTTCCTCACACAAGTACAGCGGTAAAGTTGACTCCAGGCAGCCGTTTGGCTCATCTGATGCTTCCTCAATGAGGCAGGTTTCACATCTCCATCAGTCACATGGGGATGATGATGCCATGTCGGAGGAGTGACGTGCACAGGAAATGATGAGTCTCAGTGGTTCAGTTCACAGTAATAGGTAACACATTACAAATAAAGTTACATTAATTAGCATTCGTTCATGCAGTAATTGTCAGGTTTTGGCCCCAGTCTGGCCCAGTCATGTTTTGTCCCCTATTGTTTTTATCTGGTCGTTATAGTTTAGTTATTAATCTGGTCTCGTCATACTTTGTTTCTGATTATCTTGCTCCTGTGTGTAATAACTTTTGTCAGTGGTTTTATTTTCTGTTTAATTTATTTCCTGTTTATCTTACTTTAGTCATGTGTCTAGTTTCAGTCCTACCTTTGTATATTCATTCCCCGCAGGGCCGAAGCCCATAGGCCCGGGGTCTGGGGGCCACTTTAGGCCCTCAGAAGCCAACGGTTTCTAGATAAGCTCAGATGCATTCTGAGCATCCAGAACAGTAATTTTAATGTTTTGAGAAGACAATAAAGTGGACACCATTTGACTTATGCAATTTGAAACTGTGGATATAAGTACTTTATTCTGAGAATAGCCAGCATTGAATTTATTAACATCCTGGTGTAAATAAGGTATCACCACATGTGTAGAACTCAAAAAGAATGATAGGTTGAGTTTTCATTAAAAAAACAACTACAATGTGGTAAAATGTATTCATATATATGAAAGAACAGGCTCTTAATAATTATTAACTATCGCATACTGTATTTTTTTGTTTTTGCATAAATTTGAAAAAACAACAGGATAAATTAATTATCATGACTTTAATTTTCGAAGTGGCACTAATGACAACACTCATACTGAACATAATTTCGCTTGCATAGACTGATTTTGGAGATCAAGCAATAATTGCAAATGGGCTTTCTGAGGTCCCAGATAGCTTTTCTGATTTCCTTTTCTAACTGTCAGAATTTAGTAAATTAGCATATGGTCCATTGATACTTATGTGTAGACACTAGTCCCTAGAGGCAACTATTTTTGGTTTCAAATCTGGGCAAATGCAGCTCCAGAAAATTCTGAATGTGACAAACAAGAAACAGGTGGTGTAAACAAGTCAATGCTGCTAAAAATACAAACTTGCAAAAACAAAGATACTATTCTGACATGGTTTGCACATAAGACTGGCATAGCATGTTTCAAGTACACACATATATGTCAGCAGGTGGGGGGACATACCATATTCTGTCTCCCCAGTTGAAAAGGTGGGGGGGTAGACATGTACCCCCTACCCCCCACCAAATTGCGCCCATGACTGTGCTTGTTGTTGACTGCGCCTCTGCCTGACCCCTGCATGTACCGCTGCTTCTCAGACTGCCTTCCCGTGTACCTGCCTGATTTCTGAGATAAAGCCTTTAACTTATACCTTAGTATTTTGATTCTGCATTTGTGTTCAACCTACTTCTGTGCCATGCCTACCCAGCTTATGACAGTAATACACATTAACTAACGGGTAATTATACCTTAAAAAATGTTTTATTCATAATTTAGTTATAGTGTTGATGCTGACTAAGGTATTCATTTAAACATTATTTAAAAACTTATACTATATCAACTTAAATGAGTGCTTTACTAAGCAATAGCTAACCATTAATTAAGAGTTAAATAAATGTTTACCCTTCATTTGTGAATAGTGTTTGTGCTACCTAACATATACGCTATTTAATAACAGATTGAGGGATTATATTTCCCAGCCTGACTTGGGAATGCCCCTAGATCCCCGGGAAGAGTTACAGTACTTGGCCAAGGATAGAAAAGTGTGGGATGAGCTGCTTGGTCTGCTGCCACTGCAATCCGGATAAGCAGCAGAAAATGAATGAATGAATGATTTAATAATGTATTATTTACTAGAGATGTGAGTTAATACAGTAATGTAGATTGCTTAACAGTTAAATAACACAGTAAGTATTATGCAACTGTTAACCAATATCTTGTTAGCATTTATTGTGTTTTGACTTTATAACATATTTTAGTTACTATGACATAGTACATGAATGAAAATGTAAATCCTGATTAAATGTTAACAAGACACATTGATAGATGATGCTCATTTTTGTATTATCAACTGTTCATTAAGATTTATTTATATAGCACTTTTTTCAAGATACAATCACAAAGTGCTAAATTTTAATAAAAACACAAAGATTAAAAACAGCAACAACACAACATTAGGTGAAAACAATCCTGTACAAATGAGTCTTGAGCTTGCCCTTAAATGCTCCAACAGAGTCCATGTAGGGCATATCCAAAAGCAGTGGTTTGGGTACTACCACCCCAAAATGCACAGTCTCCCTTGGTTCTCAACCTAGACCTCCGCACACCCCACAGGTTCTGGTCTGAGAACCTCAGAAACCTGCTTGGAGCATAAGGGTGTAGGAATTCACTGATGTAGAGTCACATCTGACCATGCAAAGCTCGGAAAGATCAGCAACTGCAAACTTAATTGATTGGGGAGCCAATGCAGGGAGGATAGAATTGGTGTTACGCGGGACCTCTTGAAAGACCTAGTAAGAAGACTTAAAGCTGCATTCTGGACAGTTTTTAAGTGGTCCAGAGAGGACTTGCTGAAGCTAAAGAACAGTGAGTTACAATAGTCCAGGTGTGAGGAAACAAAGGTGTGGATAATCATCTCCAGCTCAGATCTGGACACAATGCAGCCAAGGTGGGCAATATTTGGAAGGTGGAAGAAACAAGATTGAACAAGATGGGTAACATGTCCAAATTGAGAGCATGGTCAAACATAACACCCAAATTTCTGACTGCAGAGTGATCAAACGAGGACAGAGAGCCAAGGTTCCTCATCATGGAGGGAACAAACTCTTCAGGGGCACAAACAAGGACCTCCATTTTTCCTGTATTAAGAGATAGATAATTAGATGGCATCCAGCTTCTTATGGCCTCTACGCAGGTCTGAAGGATGGCTACCCTAGTAATATTCTAAGGAGTAAATGAAATGTACAACTGGATGTCATCTGCATAACAGTGATATAAGGCCTTGCTCTCACTGCCTCTGATGCGCTTACCGAGTCTGCGGGTTAAGTAAACGCTGCAGCTGGCCACTCACACCACCCCCCGGAGCTGCAGCCAACTCCAGCACTGCACCCTGTCTGCTGTATGGAGCTGCGGCCAACTCCAGCAACAGGTCCAGAGGCTACGCATGCTGTTTTGATGCGGGGCGCTCCGGCAGCCCGCAAGGATAGAGTTCTTGCGGAAAAATCCGCAGCACCACAGGGTCTCGGTAACCACAGCTGCAGAGCTGCGTGGCCACTGAGAGAGGTCTGTATCTTTTTAATGACTTGGATTCTGTGCGGGTCCCGCATCTGTTCCCCGCAATGGTGACACCAGATGTAGTGTGAGTGAGGAGTTAGACTTCAACAAAAGAGCTCAAAAGGTGTCTAAGTGTGGACAAATAGGTTAAGTAAACAGGTTAAGTAATGTACATTACTGTATTAACTAATGGTAATATTACACAATACATTTTGAAATCATGTCTAAATTAACACCTTAATTTACATTAACACCGTTAATTATTTAGCTTTTAATTAACAGTTAGTTAATGCTTATTACTGCATTAACCAATGTTGATAATATCTAAACTGTATAAATTAATACTGCAGTTAGCGTGAACACCTATTATTAAATGACAACAAACACAATGTTTAACCCTTACTTAACTGTTAGTTAATGTTTCTTGCCACATTAAGCTTAAGCATATAATACTGGAACATATTTTACCATAAAGCCACAACTGTGCTACAAACATCTCTGAATGTCACCATTTTCAGATGACAGGTGGATGCTCCATTCAACACCCCCCCCCTCCTCCGCCCGACCACAGTCATTTCTGAAGATAACTTTTTGAAACCTCACCGCTTGAACAGGAAGTGAAACAGATGCTGTAGAACAAAATGTGTTCCAAAGTTCAGACGGCTGAAAAGATGGAAATTAAATTTACATTTTTGTCTTCAGAAGATCTTTGGTGGATTTGTTTACTTAGAAATTATGAATAACCCACAACAACTATGAAGGGATTAATTAATTTAAAACCATGCTTCAATAAATATTACTTTAATCCAGAAATTAAGTAAAAAAAAAGTGCCAGATTTTTGTGTGTCTGTTTGTGAAAAGTGTTATTAATACATAAACGTATGAAACCATACATATAATAATAGTGTCTCATTTTTATGCACGTACCTGAGTTGTGGCGACAACCCACCACAGTTCTGTGTAAGCTTACTCACAAGAGTAGCGGGGCACTCACATGTAAAACTGCCTGATATGAAAATTACTCCTAAAGTCATTGAGTTTTTGCAATGACCAGGTTTTGACTGTGACTTCTTGTTAACCTATACTTGTTCACTGGGGTCACAGAGTGCTTGCATGTGAACTAGTCCAAAAAAATTGGCCGAGAGAGAGCATGTGGAGGAGACATGATATCTGAAAGCGCTGATATTTTATTGTGGCGACAAGGGCAGGCATAGAAGGATGCAACCCATGTTAATGTCCCACTTCTGAAGATAACAAGACAAAAATGCATGTTCCATAAGCCATTAGGGTCGTAGATTTGATTTTAAAATTCAGAAACAACTTGGCTCAAATGATTTATTAGACATTCAGAATACATAATGACATAAATAACTTAAAATTGAACAAAATAGCAATTAATATATTTTCAAACACACTTACACACAAACAAAACTTTAACAAAGTTATGACATGTTATTAATTAAAGGTTAAAAACATGCAGTTTTATGTGGTCACCATCATTTCATTTGTTAATATACATCCAGCCCTATATTGAAGACCTGTGACACATTCCAAAAAAAAAAAAAAAAAAAAAAAAGGTGGGATGAGGAAACTTTATTCTAAATATAAGAATTAAATGATCAGTTTTACAGTCAGTTTTCTTGAAACGAGTCAGAGGATGGATACATGAACATTTCCAAGTCACTGGACTCACTTATACACTGAAAAGCATTTGACCAATGGTTACTTAAAAAAATGTTGCAACAAAGTGACACATAATATAATCAAATATATTTTAAGTTCTAAATTATAGAAGTGATTAATCATTATAGTTAGAATAAATTGCCCCATCAGAACTTCCATCCATTTTTCTATACCCACTTACTGCAATTAAGGGTCATGGGGCCCCATCCCAACTTAATTTTGGAATGCATTTCAGGCCTTAAATGTAGGGATGAATGTATATTAACAAATCATTTGAAGTTGACTACACAAACCATGAAATATCCTGGGTTCATACTGTCTGCAAAGAAATAGAAGTATAAATACAAGTCAAATGAAATGTAGGCACTGTTTTTGTTTGTATGAATTAATTTTCCAGATCGTCCTAATTTGTTTCTGATTTGGGGTTGTAGTTGATGGTACTCTATTTTTCCTATGAATTCTTGTTATTACTGGCTGAAAATTATATCTGTATGTCTATATATGTCTGCTTTTGTAATGTTTTATAGTTTGGCAGAGGAAAAGAATTATAGTCATAATCTATCTGCATTTTTAACCGTGCTTCCTTTCTCAAAGTTCAGTAACAGTCAGAAGACTCATAGTTCATAGTTTTTTAACATGACACAAAACACAAATACATGTACGAGGGTAGGCTGAAAAGTTCTAAGGCTCACTATAATGCAGTTAATGCATTACTCCTTCATGGGGAACCTTAGAACTTTTCAGCCTACCCTCGTATCATGGTGAAATAGACTGAAATTAATTAAAATTTGAACCTGGAATCCACTCCTTCACTATTTCCGTTTGGCCACTTTTGACAGAATTACGATTGGATGACACAAAAGGGGGTTTAGTCACTTTTGAGTCCTGAACTCTTCATGGGGGTTGAAGTTATCTTGGTTTCATCTTCTCTCTTCCACTCCTTCTTGGTTGACAAACAGATCCACAGGAAGATAAAGAAACCTTAACAGGGACACAAAAATACAATAATTTTCAGGTTTGTTAACAAGCTGTAAAAGAGAACTTAAAATGGTGCCAATAAGCAATTTTGACAATAAGTAAATATGTTTAAAAAAAAGTCACTGAAACAATAAAGGTATCCACAAACCACAAACTTTAAAATCACAGACTGCAAAATTAATGAAAGTATCAAAAAACTGAAAATGAAAAGTTAACTAGAAAAAAGGAAAGCCAAAATATCTCCCCTAGTCCCCAACATCTTCTGTTTGATTCTACATCTTTCCCAAGAACAGCAATGGGATAGTGACCTAAAGGTCCGGTCCCACTGGGGAGAGAATTAATTGTGCATGCATTGAGTATACAAATTACGGGCGTTCATTGTCGTCCGCAACAAAATTGGCCAAAAATGACAAATGTCCCAGTATCAATTACAGATATATTAATAATGTATAGCGAATATATGACGAACAATCACTGTTGTATAATGCATGTGTTGAGGAAATGGATCCGATGCATTGTGATTATCATGGCAGTATTACAGATGCAATGTTAATGCATCGCGCACATGTTACGCGTGCGTGGGATCTGCATTGCGGTCATAAAAGCATCACTATTCACACCAACACCACAGCCTCTGGAGCAATAGCTGGACTCGGACAAGTTGATCACAGAGTTGATGTTCATGTTGTCATGCAAGGGTTAGCTGTTAATGACTTTAGGGAGTGGGGGGGGAGCTGCTCGGGGTTGTGAGACTGTTTTTTTTTCTCCAAAAAGAGAGATTTCAACGTGAGTTGCGGCTAAACAGCAACTCTTCCTTTTGTTGGTGTTAAATAAAACTCCTGACAGAGAACTGAGGTCCACGGCTGACTTCTCTGCAGCTGGGGATTTACAGTATGTTGTTGGATTGCAGCAGCTATTACGTCTTTGGGGATCTCCACAGGTGGACCGGCACTGACTAGCAGGTATGTCTCTTTCTGCATCATATAGTACTTTGGGTTTACATGACACGTTTGTTATGCATTTGCAGATTGTCCACAAATCAGCTGCAAAGCAGACGTCATCCAAATGCTTTATCCGTGGCCAATCTGTGTGCATTCACTACAACTTATTTTAATTTGTGATATGGACATGATGGGCACACAATATATCCCTTTTACACACTGTCCCAGTCCGCTGCCAAGCGGCAAATCCCCGTCAATTGCGTATATCAGCGGCTAACGGTGGATATACAGTGCATAGCATCAGTATGTATTGAGTATGTAAGGTGGATGTCATCCGCAACCAAAATTTTGTGCAACTCAAAAATCCTGGCAACGGAAAAACGTGCCTCTGCGGATAATTGCGGACATGTGCGGGTGTTGGCCGACTCATACAAGCATGTTTCACAGATATTGCGGATGTTTGGCGAATATGAGCCAATTTTGTGCGCAATCCATACACAAATCTTCCCAAACGCCAGTGGAACCGGGCCTTAAGCTGTACATGTAATTTGAGTTTTGAATACGTATTGTATCCCATTAACCATATTTGTGTAGCACTAACTGGAGTATATACTTCTACCAAAGCACAGAAAGGCCTGTATCACAGTGTTGACCAACATTTTAAAGTTTCCTGACTCAATCTCTTTATCTAGAGCCAGGCTAATTTATTGAAATCTCTATATAAGGTCTTAACCAACTTTTTAATCATCTTCATTTAAACAGTCATATTGGGCCAAAGCAGTATTTAATACTTATATGGTAGCGGTTTTGTGTTGACCATTCTCCAAAAGCCCACAGTGCTTTCACAACATTTAGAAATTAATCCTGCTTTGAGCAAAAATCAATCTTCAGCAGCTGTTTTTGCAGTGGTTGATGACCTATTAATATCAAGACTGTATCCCATTTCAGTTGGCAAAGACTTTCCCCAATGAATCCAGCTGTTGCCGCCACTTTCAATATGGCCCACATGTGCTGCACGTGAAATTGTGAGTATGTGATATCAGTATAGGCAAAAGAATTACATAGCTTGCAGAACTGGTGTACATTATGGCCTTTTAAAAATCTGCTTAATGGTTAAATAAAGTTTAAATGGTCTGGTTCTGAACTTTTTTGTGATTTCAAATCTAGTTCAAAGCCAGCCTTTGGGGACTTTATGGAAATGATGAGATTTACACAATCCTGCCCATAAGGCAAAGAGATCATTCTGTTTTTTAGAGGATTAGGTAATGTTGTATCCATAAACTGTAGTAATTCACCAGTGCTAGAAGGCTTGAGGTCGGCCTGTGCCTTGGGGCTGTTTTTTTTTTTTTTTTTTTTTTTTATGCCTTGGCCTTACTCTTGCTATCTAATGACTCAGTTTTGGCCTTTGTATTGTCTGGCTGGTTTGAGGCCACTAGTTTTTTTTTTTTTTTACCTATTTTTCCAATATTTATTTCCCACCAAACAAAAAAGTGCCTGTGTTGGCTTTCTTTACACATACAATGGTTTATGCATGTATTGCTTGAATGCATTGGTTTCTAGTCACCACAGAACTACACGTATACAGGTGCATCTCAAAAAAATTGAATATCATGAAAAAGTTCAATATTTTTTCAGGTATTTCAGAGAGTGAAGATTTTACATATTCTAGTTTCAGTACAGAAAGTAAAATGCTTCAGTCATTTTTTTTAATTTTAATTTTCATAACTACAGCCTCCTGCTCCAAAAATAGACAATGTATATTTCAAAATATTTGAATATTTTATTTAAAGTCACTATTTATGCAACATGAATAACACAAATCTCTCAATTCTGATTCAGTACACACAACCACAATCGTGGAGAAGACTGCAGACTTGATAGATGTCCAGAAGACACTCACAGACACAGGGAGGTTAAGCCACAGAAGGTCATTGTTGAAAGCTCTGGATGTTCACAAAGGTCTGGATCAAAGCACAGTCATGGAAAGTTGACTGGAGAGGAAAAGTCAGGTAGGAAAAGATGCACAAGCAACAGGGATAATCGAGGCCTTGAGAAGATCGTCAAGCAAACAACTCCAGAAGTGTCGTCTACCAGGAGGTTTTAGAACACTTCATGCTTCCATCTGCTGACAAGCTTTACAGAGATGCTTATTTCCTTTACCAGCAGGATGTGGCACCTGCCCACAGTGGCAAAACTACTAGTAACTGGTTTGCTGACAATAGTGTTTCTGTACTTGATGTCCCCATAGACAATCCCTCATTGATTCTTTAAAGGGTATTGTCAAGAGGAAGATTAAAGACACCAGAAGGCTGCTATCAAAGCAACCTGGACTTCCAGAAGAGCTCAGCCTCCACGCCATGCTGCACTGATGCAGGAATTAATTGACATGGAGCCAAGTACTGAGTGTATAAATTTCAGCAGATCAGTTTTTTAAAAAGGATTTATAATACAGAATATTTTGAGATATGCCTTTTCTATTTTTTGGAGCTATAGGCCATAATTATCAAATTAAAATAAAAAAATAAGTGGAACGTTTTAGTTTCTATGTATTGAAACTAGAATATGTACAATTTTTATTCCAATTAAATACCTGACAAAAAATATTGAACTTTTTCATAATATCCTAATTTTTTGAGATCCACCTATAGACACAT
This sequence comes from Thalassophryne amazonica, assembly GCF_902500255.1. NCBI lineage: Eukaryota > Metazoa > Chordata > Actinopteri > Batrachoidiformes > Batrachoididae > Thalassophryne > Thalassophryne amazonica. The sequence continues at coordinate 46,029,036 of NC_047104.1, forward strand.
GCTACACTATGCTATGTCTACAAGTACTAATGTGTAAAAAACTTCTTAATCAGCCTTGTCACTACCCAAACACTGTGTCTAGAAAGTACGCTCAAAATTATATAAGGCCGCCTGTGACTCACTTGGCTGTGGTTTGGAATTATGCATGTGTCTATGGGAACAGACTGCAGCTACTGCAATAGATTTTGTGTAATACGAGCGGAGTGGCGCGAAACTCGCTCTATAGACGGAGGCACAAACCAGAAATGGCACAAAAAAATCTCCCCAGTGGGGAAAAAGCCACAAACCGTTGTCATAAAAACCTGTAAAAACCCACATAAGCTGAGCAACTTATATTATTTGTGATATTTTGGCTTCACTTAGTTCAGAAGGAGGGAACATGAGGGTGTAAGGTCCATATTTTTATTGCAATTACAGACACAAATGAACACCAAACCTTGAGTGGAGTTCAGGATGCAGAAAAGGTAGAGGACTGTGTAGTTGACGTAGCCTAATCCCAGGAAGGCCAGACCCCAGGAGGTTCCCAGCAGGCAGGTAAGACTCATGACAGTGATGCTACTCTTACACGACTCATTGAACCTCACTGGATCCCACTGACTGCTTTCCCCAACCTTTGTTCCAACATTCTTGTTTGTCCTGAGCACTCTTTTCATCTGACAGATGTGTGAGGACACTGTCAACAATATAGCAGTGTTGAAGATTATTATAACGGTGACGTACACCAAGTTCAAGGAATAGAAGAACGTGTTGTCTGTGATCCAGCAGCTGTGGGCAGCAGGCAGGAGACCAAAGGGACAGTAAAAAAAGAATTGTTTCATAAGAGGATGCATACAACATATGAAGCGTAAAACCATAATAATATAATATTATACTACAGTGTACTTTGAACAATGTAATATTTGTGATGCATTAAAAGTGGAAGCATTAATAATAAGTAGTCACAAGTTATTACTGCGTTGGTCCATGCAGCTGGGCTGGACAAAATGCACACAATGAAGTGCAAACAATATGCAGCACCCCGGACACTACATGATGGATTCAGCTACATGTTGTAAACACTGACATTTATTTTTTAATAATTACATCGTAAAATCATAACAATTCTACACAGACAGATTTAATTTTTTTTTATTAAAAAATCCAATGTAATTATCAGCAAACTCCACAATAATCTTGCACATCACTACCTCTGTGATGGAGAACACACAAACGCCAAACAGAAAGGCCACATGTGGGAATCAATCCCACGACCTTCTTGTTTGTTCCTAAATTACCTGAATGATTATTTGAATATGAGTTAATATAGTTAATGATTATTGCTGTTTTGTAGCCTGGTAAACGAGATACAGAATTCAATATGCAAATAAATTCGCTTTGCAAAAAGCGTTTGGCCTCCTGCCATTCACAACTGTTTCCTTTTTGCCAAAACAGGCCAGACCAATCGCAACTGCTGAACTGAGCAAATGGCTCCAAAGCCTTCCTTTGTCAGAAAGATGTGTCTGCCTTTCTCCAGACTGCACATTTGTGGACACTAATCTGGTTGTCGCTCTGCCTCAGTCACATGTATTGTATTGTTTTGATTGGTTGTACATCTGTCCAATAGCATCCACAGGCAATTGTTTCTGCGTCTGATGGATGGAGGGGGACCAGACTAATCTGTCAGGATAGTTGAACAGATGAACAGACATACAAATGATTCCACCCATAAACAGTTAACAGGTACTTACATGCTTTTAGTGGTGTTACTGTCACCCATGGTCACCACTGTTATACCATATAACTGTTTATAGTCCTTCATTGCCAAAGAGACCCCAACAATTAGACCAGGAATCCCTGGAAAGTGAAACATGAAAACAATAGTGCAATTAGAAAGTTTTACAAACAATAAAGGCCTTTGTTGATTTATACTTTAATATTTTTTATTTATTTCAATTTTTTACAGATGACATCAACCTGTCTTTGTTGCAGCACTCACCCCATCCTGCAGCAGACAGTTTGACGATGTAATGTTTGTAGTAGGTGTTGAACACCTTTATCAGGAGGAGATACAGGTGAAGCCCCTCTATTGCCATCCATGTGAATGTGCAAAGGAGGAAGTAATGCAAGGCAGCTGCAACAACCATGCACACACCGTCAGGCTCCACCATGGCCCCCCACTCACTCAACAGGAAAAAGGTATTAAGAAGAAACAAAGAGGTGCTCAGAGATGCGTGGATAGAGATGGAAGACTCCCTTTTCGGTGTTCTGGGGAAAAATATAATGTATGAAGACATTCTGTGAGCTTAAAATCAATAACTGAAGATCAATTTTTGTCAAAAGATTCCAAAATATGTAAATGCAGTCATGGAATAGTGATTTCCATTTGTTTGTCAGATGATGTAGTACCTAACATATACTCACTTTCTTAGGATTTTGGACATTTTATAATCTTATGTTTAAAATGGAATTACTTTGAAAAAAAAAAATCAAATTTTAAAAGTCAGGGCCCTTTATGCATTTTTTTAAATGGTCTTTTTTTTTGTTTATCTCATAATGAAGGCAATTGCAGCAGTGCTGCTTTGTGTACACCTGATCCTTTCAGATGCCAGATGTGAAGGTCCTGGTTAGTACTTGACTGGCAGACCACTTAGGAAAAGCAGACAACTGGATCTCCTGAAAGTAGCCATCTATCTGCCACAGCCAGGTCATACCTGGGCAACCTTCAGCCTTTTCCAGTTGCTGAGATCCTCAACACTGAGACACCTACATGTTGGATCATGCCATAGCGTCGTAGACCTCACATTGCAAGAAGTACACTTTAGAACATACAGTCATTCAAGTAGTACCTAAGGATCCTCCAGAGATCACTTTGCTTTATACAACACAGAACATGTACACAAAAATAATGACTATCCCTGAGAGATCATCCATCCATCCATCCATCCATCCATCCATCCATCCATCCATCCATCCATCCATCCATCCATCCATCCATCCATCCATCCATCCATCCATTTTTTTTAAACCCACTTATTCCAATTAAGGGTGACAGGATGAAGGGGAAATGAAGCCTTCCTTAGAGATCAATTAAATATTTTTTAAAATAGAAAGACTATTGAGCAGTTTGATAAAGTAGCAGTGGTCATGGACAAAGGAGATGAGTGAGGGAAGCCACCAAAACACAACAACTACTCTGAAGAAGTTACAAGTTTTAGTAGCTGTTACTGAAGAAACTGTGAACACAAACACTTTGACACAGGTGTGACTGAGAGTGTTAATGTTTGTTTGCCAGTCAGTATCAGTGCTGTGATGGACTGGCCGTCCTGTCCAGGGTGTAAGGTTCCAACCATATAGAAAATGAATGGATGGATCGGTGCAGCTCACTGTGATCAACAAATGACTCCCACACTTGACAAACACAACAAATACTATTCAGGAACTAAAAATTCCATCCATCACTGGTTGTGTGTTGATAGCATGGTCACAGTTACCGTGTTCTGTTTATTAGAAAATTAATGTGGAGCAGACTTGTAACTGAGCACCAATACTGTATGCACTATACAAATGCATGACTGCAACAAGCAACTTTCTTCATAATACACAGTAAAGTTACGTACCGACTGAAGACATATATAACGATGGACAAAGCGGTGAAGAAAGCAGACAGGCTGCAGCCGATGTAACTGATGTAGGACAGAATGTTCCAGTGGGCTTCTGAAATGGGCTCTCTTATCTGCAGGACAGATCATGTTAATCTCTACAATTACACACTGTATTTTGTACCAGTAATGAACAAAGATCATAAAACAGCACATCTGTTTCATACCTCATTAACAAGACCAACCAAGAATTCAAGCATTTATTTTTTTATGAAAGTTTATATCCGGAGTTGATATAATTCTTGCTTGTTCTGAGTTAAAGTTACACTTACTTGTACAACAGTGTTAATGGCCTCTTCACACATAACACAACTGAGGCCAAATGGCACACGAAAGAGGATTCGAATGCCACTTGTGAAAAACCTGAGCCACCTCCATTCGGGCACAGCACATGCACTCTACATTCACGTGTCGCTTGCACCGGAAACCCATTCAGATGGCGGACAAGATGAGATCGCACTGTCATCTGATCGTGCTCGCAACATTTGAATGTCAAATGCAGGTCGGACATATAGTGCCATGGCCGAAGGGCTACTCGAAATCATCGGCCACGTCGAACCCTGGCCGAATTGCGTGACCGAGGCAACCTTCACACGCGTGCGAGTGGCCATTCGACCCACTCTCGGAGTCTAGGTGCCACCCACGAATATCCAACACCACTTGTGGGGCATTGAGAAAAGGTGGGGCCAGTCGCGCAGCCAGCACAACAGTAGAGAGCAGGCAACCACTTTTGACCTGGCTGCATGAATGGCCCCACATTTTGTAAGTGCCCCGCGAGTGTACCGTGTCCCCCTGAGCAACACAAATGGCGTGTGAGTGTGTGGTGTCCCCCCTCCCCCCAGCAACACAAATGGCATGCAAGTGTGCCGTACCCCCCACAAAACAAATGGCGTGTGAGTGTGCCGTACCCCCCTGCAAAACAAATGGCATGGAATTTTTCAAGTTTCACCAATTTGTTTTTTTTTTTTCCAGCCAGTTTCTGCATCATTCGCCCAGCTTCGCGTTATGTGTGAATAGGCAATAAAATATGAGCATTAATACTTACCTTTGTAAATGTCATAATATTTACGTATTATGACATTAACAATCAGTATTAACATTTTAATAGTGTTAATTTACTATTTTAAAAATGTTATAATTAAAAGCTGTAATTATTTGATCAGACAAAGGTCTCAGGTTGGAAAAACCAAAACCCTTCTGGTTCTTTAGCAACCACGCTGTCATAGTATCCCGACAGAATTCCGTTTTCTGTTTTGTCACTCACTGGCAAAATGACACCTTCAGATTTGAATCAGCACTCACATGATCATCTCCCAGAAAAACTAACACTGAGTGTTACAAAGTTGTATAATGACTTTAAAAGGTTAAAATCAACACTAAAAATTTTGATTTGAGAATTTTGGCAGTTCAAAGGTTACTGCGTATATTGGTTGTGAAAAGAATTTTCAGGATGATATGAATCAGTTTTTTTTATTAAGAAAACTGAAAAGTGTTTATTTATTTATTGACAATAATGTATGATCTCTGTATGAAAATCAAATGTAAACACTCAGATTAGTTGGGCGTCACAAACATGGTAGAAATATGCATTTTGCTTGTGTCCAGTGGGTTAATTTGTCATTTTGGATGATCAAATTAAATCTGAATTGAACTGCAGGAGATTATATTTTCACCATCATACGTACGTCTGTTAAGAGGATTACACAACAGCTGCCACACAATCTTCAAATGTTCCATCTTATGAAAAGGAACTCATTCACAGTTTTTGTGTTGCTTGGAATCAGGATGTGGTTTCTGGGGAAATTCTTTCATTTCCATAGAGTAGAGAAGTTTTGTTTTGACATTTGACTGTTTCACAAAAACCTGACAGTTGATCTCAAAGATTAATGGAATCATAAATCTTGTGAATCGTTTAAAATTCAATTTCAATTTTGGCAGGGTTATGGGTGTGAATTCTGGACAGGTTATGAGACAGTAATAATAAAACTGATGGTGATGATAATTATTATTAATTTTTGCAGTTACAAATGCTGTAAAAAATAACTATGTAAATAGGCACAGTCAGTTACATTTGAATGGTGATTAGGTTTGAGGTGTGAATTCTGGATAATTTATGTAATTGTATTGTTATTATTATTGGTATCCTTTTTTGTTTGCACAGTTTTAGTAACAGTTGTTATTATGCTTCAATTCACAAAAAAGCTTAAAACTCCAGGGACCTTAAACAAATAATTAACCTCAGTTTTAACACTGATTTAATTCTGATGGCAAATTCTGGATCATTCAAAACATTTTAAGTCTCTTCAAAATGTGATGGAATGTTTATTGTCAAGAATGAAAACCTGTTTTTGTGTGCATTTTTTTGTTTGGGATCTCATCATCAGAGCTAGCTTTTGGCATAGGGCGCCACCTGCTGGAGGGATGTCGCTGCAAGCCCCAAACAAACAAAAAACCAACAACAATAATTGAAACAATACAGCCCTCAACATTAACGCTTGTCCAATCATCCGGGACAAGTAAAAAATGTCATAGGACAGCACAGATCCTTTATAACTTTGCAGAAATCAGACAAGTCCATTTTTCTTTCGAAAGTGGTCAAATCATTTAGTTAATTATTTATATGTGTCATTGCCAGTTTTGGAGTTTTACCAACAGAACGTGCACATTGTGAACAGTATGTGAGAAGCTTTTCTGCTAAAGCTGCGTTGATAAATCCGCTGTCCACCTTGTTGATGAAAAGATGAAAGGTCTGATCAAATCAGTTAAGAATCCATGCGATAAAAGTGGTTTGTTGATTAGTCAGTTAATTCACTTTGTGTCCTGTAGTCCAGGGGGTCGACTCGAACATAGTGCTTTTTTAAAAAACAAACACACTGCTTCACTTTAAACACGCAGTAAGTCTGTTCATCTGTCTCACTGTTTGAGAGAACAGTCGATAAGAACAGGCAGCAAACTCTTTCTCTGCAGGTGCACAAACACTCTGCAGGCCTGTGGTGCAGGGGCGGACCCACAGGGGTGAGGGTTGGGATACTCCCCCTTCGCCAAACCCTTTAAAGGACATGTTGCACCAAAATCATAACAATTAAGATTTAGTGGCATCTGATGATCCACCGGGATGACTTTGTGCACTTCCCTGACCAGTTTCAAAGAATACGGCATTCACAGCAAACAGCTACGGAGACTTCTGAAAACAAAGTACTCGTGAGTACTCGTGGGTTTCTGACAGCAGTGACCTAGTTATTAAAAGCGTCCCAGTGCATGCTTGAATAGAATGTATCTGCTAATGTTAAGAACTGAGGCACAGATTAATTTTAAAGTTTACACAGATGTGGTTATGCTATGATGAGTCGTTTTTAAGTGATAACTGTTCATTTTTATGCAGTCACAGTAAAAGCAGCAGCACAGAGTATTTAGTGCACCCATGGCCATTTGTCATAAATGCACCCTGTTAAAATCAAAACTATATATATATATATATATATACACACACACACACACACACACACACACACACACACACACACACACACACACACACACACACACACACACACACACACACACACACACACACACACACACACACACACACACACAGTGAAACAAATTTGATCCACTGCCAATTTTGCAAGAATGGTCTGTAATTTTTATCTAAAAAAAAATATTCAGAAAATCACATTGTATAATTTTTAAATAATTGATGAGCATTTTATTGCATGAAATAAGTATTTGATCACCTACCAACCAGCAAGAATTCTGTCTCTCACAGACCTTTTAGTTTTTCTTTAAGAAACCCTCCTATTCTGCGCTCATTACCTGTATTAATTGCACCTGTTTGAACTCATTACCTGTATAAAAAACACCTGTTCACACACTCAATCAATCACACTCCAACCTGTCCACCATAGCCAAGACCAAAGAGCCGTCTAAGGACACCAGGGACAAAACTGTAGAGCTAGGATGGACTACAGGACAACAGGCAAGCAGCTTAGTGAGAAGGAAACAACTGTTGGCATAATTATTAGAAAATGGAGGAAACACAAGATGACTGTTGATCTTCCTTGGTCTGGGGCTCCATGCAAGATCTCGCCTCGTGGGGTAAGGATGATTCTGAGAAAGCCCAGAATTATATGGGAGGACCTGGTGAATGACCTGAAGAGAGCTGGGACCACAGTCGCAAAGATTACATTAGTAACACACAACGCCGTCATGGTTTAAAATCCTGCAGGGCAGCGAGGTCCCCCTGCTCAAGCCAGCACATGTCCAGGCCCGTTTGAAGTTTGCCAGTGACCATCTAGATGATCCAAAGGAGGCATGGGAGAAGGTCATGTGGTCAAATGAGACCAAAATAGAGCTTTTTTGGTATCAACTCCACTCGCTGTGTTTGGGGGATGAGAACAATGGGGGTGGAAACATAATTTTTAGAGGTGCTTTTCTGCAAAGGGGACAGGACGACTGCACCGTATTGAAGGAGTCATGTATCGTGAGATTTTGGCAAACAACCTCCTTCCCTCAGTAAGAGCATTGAAGATGGGTTGTGGCTGGGTCTTCCAACATGACAATGACCCCAAACACACAGTCAGGGCAACTAAGGAGGGGCTCTGTAAGAAGCATTTCAAGGTCCTGGAGTGGCCTATCTAGTCTCCACAACTGAACCCAATAGAAAATCTTTGAGGAGAGCTGAAACTTGAAACCTGAAAGATCTGGAGAAAATCTGTGTGGAGTGGACCAAAATCCCTGCTGCAGTGTGTACAAACTTGAATGAATGAATGAATCTATTTATTTATTTGGCACACAGATGAACAATAACAAAGACAATAGCAAAAACTCATAAAAAGGACAATGTAACAGTGAACCTGTGTGGCCGAAAGGGTGAAGGCAGAAGCAGAGCTTGTAAATACACTCCGCGTATACCATAAAAATAAAGAATGTATTCATATATAAATATATATACTCATAATACCAAAGAAATATGCACAAACAATATAACTTAATCAATGCACTAAAATTTCAAAACACAACCAAACAAGCAATAGTGCACAATAACAAAATCGGTAATCCTAATTCTTCAAACTATAACAAGCAATCATATTATGTTTGTAAAGCCTTTTAAAGCCAACTAAGGTACCAAGTAATTTAATATTATCAGGACAATTATTCAAAAATATTAACACCTTTAACAGAAACACAATGACTTTTTACAGTAGTTTGGATCTTTAATTTCTCAAATAATAATGTTCCTCTCAAATTATAATTGGTGTCCCTCATTTTAAACAGGTCCTGGACATGTTGAGGCAAAAGTTTATTTTTAACTTTATACATAATTAGTATTGTGATGTAATCAACCAAGTCCTAGAATTTTAAATTGGTAAACAGACAAATAATGGATTTGTTCACACACAATATGGTTTATTACTGATAATTCTTATAGATTTCTTTTGCAACAAAAAAAAATTGGATAGCATTAGTCCGATATGTATTTCCCCAAACCTCAACACAATATGTCATATATGGAACAAGTAATGAATGATATAAAATGGTTAATGAATGTTTAGAGAAGAAGTCTTGTGCTTTATGCAAAATTGCAATGGCTTTTGACATTTTATATTTAACATAATTAATATGTTTTTCCATCTTAATTTAGCATCAATATAAACACCAAGAAATTTTGTATCAGTTACAATTTCAATTTCGATATCATGTAATAATCAATTACTGCTTAAGTTCCTGGACTTATTCTTAAATATGATACACTTAGTTTTACCAAAATCGAGTAATCATTTGTTTGAATTGAACCATTGTTAAAATATCTGTAATTCATTCTCCATCCTGTTCAAGAGCTATCCCAAATGATCCCCACCACAAAACACAGTCGTATCATCAGCAAATAAAATACAACTTATGGATATGGAAACCAAACATATATCATTCATATACAAAAGAAACAGCAATGGCCCAAGGATTGAACCTTGTGGCACCCCACAAGTAATCTTCAAGAATTCAAAATTTGGCCTACCGATGTGGACACACTGATACCTATTGTGTAAGTAGCTCATTATCCAATCATGTGCCAATCCCCTGATACCATTCTTCTTTAATTTGTCCAAAAGCAAAGTATGAAGTACAGCAGGGCTATTCAACTGGCGGCCTGCGGGCCAGAACCAGCCCTTTAATAAATTTAGACCCATCTACCCGTAAATAATAATAAATGCACGATCAAAAGCCGCTACAAAGCACATTTGCCAATTTTCGGCATTTTACGACACTTTGTGGCGCTTTGCGGCATGTTGAGTCCTGCACGTCAGTACTGTTTCCAAACAGACCCACGTCACGTGAGGGCATTGCGGGCACTGAACAGTTGGTGCCGGTAATGTACCGTCTTGGTTTGCAAACCGCCAATAAACTCGAACGAAGAAGAAGACGACGACAACATGGCGCATTCAAAGGAGAAGAGACATAAAGTTGATAATGAAAATAGAAGATTTAATAATGACTGGACTGATAAATATGTGCACATAAAAAATGCCGAAGGCAATCCTATGTGCTTGCTGTGTTATGACCGTTGCTCGGTGAATAAGGACTATAACGTACGGAGGCACTTCATTACGACTCACTCACGTTTTGACAATGAATATCCACTGGGTTCTGATGCTCGTCAAATAAAAATAAAAGGACTTAACATGAACTACAAGCGAAGCACTGCAATCTTTTCCCGTAGCTGCACTCTGCAACCAAAGACAACAGCAGCGTCCCTGTGTGTTGCGTGGGTTCTTGCTAAAAAGAAAATGCTGTTCACTGACTCCGAAACAGTGAAAGAATGTATATTAGCTGCCGTCGACGAGGTTGTAGCAGACGACAAGCTAAAACAGCTCCCTCGATGGCAGGAAGGGTCAAAGGACTGTCTGCACGACTGTCTGCTGTTGCACCAAAACTACAGTCTGTCCACTGTCTCGTTCACCAGTGTCCTCTGCTCTCAGCTTAGTGGTGAGTTGAAAAGTACCATAGACTCTGTGATTGCTCCAGTGAACTTTATCAGAGCAACATCCAGTCTTCAGCACAGGTTGTTTCGCAGACGACGTGCTGATATGTCAGCTGAGCACTCTGACCTACTTTTACACAACGTCAGGTGGTTAAGCCAGAGCAATGCACTTCAGAGAGTCTGTGAACTCAGGGAGGAAATGATCACCTTTCTACGTGAATGCAAGCACAAGAAGGCTGAAACATTTCTGACAAAAATGCTGGATGAGAAATTTGTCTCAGAAATGTGCTTTTTAAGTGATATCATGCATCATTTGAATGGTCTTAATCTGAGTCTTCAGGGGAGGGATAAAACAGTGGCTGATGTGGTTGAAAAGCTGACTGCTTTTATAAAAAAAAACTAGACATTTTTGCATGTGAACTTAATGACAGGCTGCTGCACTTTCCCACACTCACACCCACACTCATTAAGTCATCACAATGTGCCAGTGTCACAAAGGTAATGTCAGATTTTCTAGATAAACTGAGGCACAACTTTGCACAGAGACTGAATAATTTTGGCATCCCAAAAGAGCTGCTGGATGTAGTGAGGGACCCATTTACCAATACAACACACTCCCAAAGCAGCAGACTTCCTCAGTGACATGAAGGGCCCATGCAGCTGGAGATTGTTGACATGCAGGCATCAAGTGAACTGAAAGATGCTTTTAAGCAACAGGGCTGTGCAGAGTTTTGGACCAGGTGTGTTGTTGCAGAGAAATTCCCCAAAATGAAAAGGTTGGCTTTGTGTGTGTTGATGTTTGGTTCAACATACACCTGCGAATCCAGTTTCTCTCACACGAATGCCATAAAAACAGACAATTGTGCCTCTTTGACAAATGAGCGTCTGCATCATTGTTTGCGGATCGCCCTCGCTCCATACAAGCCTAATTTTTCAGCCCTAGCTCAGTCAAAAAAAAAAAAAAAAAAAAATGCAATTTCTCTCACTAATATCAAAAAACATGTAGTTATAATCTCTTATTTTGTCTTTTTATCTCTCCAGTACACACTAACACACAAAGCTTTTATTTTTTTGCACCATGTACAAAAATGGCCATTTTTGTTTTTAGTTTTGAACTGAGAAAGCCCATTCTCAGAAATGTCAGCAGCGACAGTTATTTAAACCAGAAGTTGGTTATGTTTAATTTCTGTTGCACATAAAGCCACCAGCTGCTATTGGTTTTTGTTATTGTTCCTTATGAGGAGCTGTTTGTTTACTTTTTTGCACTAAAAACAGCATTTGGGATTACTGTGATGCTGTCAACCCAGAAGCTGATTATCTTCTCTTTTTTGCACATTAAGTCTGAAATAGTTATTGTTTTGTTGTTAAGCCAGAAGATGGTATTGTTTACTTTTTACTTGCACTAAGAACAGTTATTCCTGTTGTGACTGTGATGTTATTATATCAGAGGCTGCTAATGTTGGTTGAAACCTGCACTTAAAGTGTGACTTTTGGTGTTCTGTTAAATAAAAAGGTAAAAAGAAATGTAGTAGCATTTGTCTCAGTTGTACATAAAAGAGTAATAGTACAGGTCACGAGACTGTCCGGCCCACAGGTCATAGTATTCTGGCAAATTTGGCCCCCGGAAAAATCTTGTTAAATAGCCCTGATGTACAGTATCAAATGCTTTCTGTAAAAAACCCCTACAGTATACTGCTTATTTTCAATCACATTAGAAATTTGTTCAACGAAATCCATTACAGCCAGTGAAGTAGTGCGATTCTTTCTAAAACCATATTGCTGCTCGCTAAGGATATGATGTTTAGTTATGACATAGTGATAGTGATAACATTTAACCTCATTACATTTGTTTGAGCTTAACGGTATAAGTCACTTATTAGTTTTGTGTTGGTTCATTTTTTGTGGGTGTTTTTTGAGTTGGTTTTTGTGTGGGATTTTCTACACTATTAGTGTTCTGGGGTCGTGACCTTGCAGGCTGTCTGGAGTACAGACAGGACCCAGGTAACCTTATGTTAGTCTGTTAGTCTTTCTTTTTATTTCTTTTGGTTTCACCTCCCAGGGTTTGATGGGACGGTCCTCTGGGGGGTGATGGGGGGGTAATTGGGTTGTTTTTTTCTTTTTTCTTTGTTTTTTTTTTGTTTTTGTTGTGCCCTCTCTTCTCCTCTGACTCCAGCCGTGTGAGCCATAGGTTGTCGGCGTTGCTGGAGTGGTGCAGTTTGGTTATGCTGGGTGTTTCCCAGGTAACCTCTGCGCCTGGGAGGGGGGGGGGGGGTTCGGGGTGTTGTTTTTTTTTTTATGATTCCCTGTTCCACCTCCAGCTTCAGCGCGCCTTTGAGCCGTATGCCATCGGCGTAGCTGAGGTTTGGGGCAGTGGAATATACCCGCAGCTGGTGGCTGGTTTGGAAGTCGGAGGGGTGGCGCCGTTTTGTGCCGTCTGCCATTACCGCTGTTCCACTCCTCCCGGTTGACTTCTGGGGTATAGTCGTGGTTGGTGACACTGGACGTACTTCCAGTTTCCACTGCGCCGAGGGGGTGGGGTTGGGGTTGTTTTGTTTGTATGTTTTTTTTTCTTTTGTTTTTCCCCCCAGTTTCCGCCCTTTATTTCCGCCCTGGTGTCCTCTGGGGGGGAAAGGGCTGTGGGTCCATCTAGCCATAGACGGCCGGGGCTGGGTCTGTTAGTCATGAGGGGGGGGCGTCTCCTGGGGTTTGATGGAACGGTCCTCTGGGAGGCGCTGGAAGTCCCCGTGGGTGACTTTGGATCCCAGAGGGACCTCGGCTGTGGTTATTACTCCTGGAGCTGGCGGGATGTCCTCTGGAGGGTGTTGGTCCCTACATGTCGTCCGGGGGGGGGGGGGGGGGGGGGGGGGGGGGGGGGTTTGTTAGTGTTTTTGTTTGCAAGCTTAAGTTTGGGTTGTGTTTTTCTTTTCTCCTCTTCCCGGGGTTTGATGGGACGGTCCTCTGGGGAGGGGGGGGGGGGGTGGTTTGGTTGTTTGTGTTTGTCTTTTTTGTTTTATGACTAATTAGACTTTAAACATGGTTGGACAAAGGCTGACCGCACAGGTTTAAGAACTCCTGGCCACACCTGTGCAAACTGATTGACAGAAACAAAGGCAAAGATGCAGTTAGAGGTGAAGACGTCAACAGTTCTGTTAAATGAAGATTCAGTTGGAAGATGAATGCAGATACTGTTTCCAGCCATGGTCCCTGGAGGGGGGTGTTTTTCCTGGGCCAGGTTTGTGTGGTCGCCGGGAGGCTTCCCGTGAGGGTGGGGTGCTGTTGTATGGCTGGGGTGCCTGGCTGCCTTTTGTTTCTGTCTTCTGTTCTCTGTCTTTTGTTTTTCCTTCCAGGTGGCATGCGTTCAGGACTGAGTGGATGTGTGGCTGAGTTATTAGGACCTCACCCTGATCACCTGAAGCTTGTCATGTGCAGCTCGTCAGGACTCACAGCTGTGGTGCATCTTTATGGATTGGGGCATGGTTGCATTTAAGTCTGGAGTACACAGTGTGTATTTGCCAGAGACCCGACCTTGTGACCAGACGGGTGAGATCGTCGTCTAGAGAGCCATCTCATCATCATGGATGCAGAGACCGTACCAGGTTTGATGCCATGGTCTGTGAAAGAGGAGGGGGTGAGGTCTCACGCTTGTCAGCACACTTCCTGAGGTACTTTAGGTTTTGTGACTAACATGAGTACAGTCAGTAGATGTGGTGTCCCTCACACCTTATTATATTGAGCTGTTATGTTAGTCGTTTAATCAGCTTCCACTGCAGTGGAGAATTGAACTGGGTGTTCCATGCCTGCAGGGTGGGAAGCTGATTGGTAATTAAGCCAGGAAGTGTTTGCTGTTTATGTACACCTTTGAGTGGTCTCTCTGTGTGTGGAGTGGTGGACTCACATGATGGTTTTTTCTTTCACAGACTCGGTTGGTCGCGGCCACCTGGGGGGTGTCGGCGGGGTCCTTGGGTCCGAACTGTTCTGGCTCCGGACCGTTTGTGCTGCTGGGAGCGCACCGTTATTCCACCTCGCCAGACCGCGCACTCCTTTGTTATTATTCAGCACTCACTGTTATGTTATTAAATTCTGTTATCCTTTGTACCGTGCTCTGCTTATTTTATACTGGGTCCTTCAAACGCTGGTCGGTTCTCCGCCCGCGTCCGACACATAACAGTAACAGTGAGATTGGCCTATAATTTGAAAAAAAAAGAGTTTGTCACCAGATTTAAACAATGGTATCACTTTAGCTATTTTCATTTTGAAAGGAAATTTCTCTGTTGTGTGGGCCGCTGAAGAGGAGGTACTGCTGGCCCACCACCACCAGATGGCGCCCTGCTTGGAGTGCGGGCTTCAAGCACGAGAGGGCGTCGGAACCACTGGAGTGACAGCTGTCACACATCATCAACACCAGCTGTCACTCATCACCTTCATCCTCCATATAAGCCGGACTGCAACTCCACCTCCCTACCGAGAAATCAGCTACCATTCAGGTAATTTTCTCTGCTGAACAAAACATTGTGTAATAGTCTGAACTTCTTTTGCAGCCGTTTTCCTGTGGTGTTGCCTTATCTGTGGGATTGGCATTTGGTGTGATCAGCGACGGCTTCGCTTCACACCCCAACCAGATAAGTGGTTAGACAGGAGCTGCACGAGTGTGTGATTGGAGGTGGAGGTCTTCCCTCCTGGAGGATTCAAACACCGGAGGATTGCTGGGTGTGTATTCACACACCCACCACTAACTGTTTCTGTTCTCTGCCAGCAGTACCGGGTCTGACTGCTGAAGACAGTGGCCACCTGGGGCGCAGGGCTTGGCGGCTCCGGTGTTCTTCAGATCCGTTGGTGGTGGAAGCTGTGTGGGATCCGGCTCTTCTCTCGCCAGACGTCTTCTATCTTCGAGCCTGCCCACACGTCACCTTGTGTATAATTGACAATCCACAATATTGTTATTGTCTGTAATTTGTTGTGCGATTCACAACATTAAATTGTTACTTTTTGGCTTATCCATTGTCCGTTCATTAACGCCCCCTGTTGTGGGTCCGTGTCACGACACCTTCCCAACATTCTCAGTCATTAATGACAAATTACAGCTATACGTTAAAGGTTTAACTATACAATCCATAATATTTTTAATCAAAATTGTCACTATCAGTTGATTTTTTTTTCACTTAAGTTTATGGACTATGTTCCTTTAATAAACATTCATCCCAGAACTGTGTTAATTGTTTTACTGTAATCAAAAGAGCACATTTTAGAAGGTACAATTGAATTTGCTAAATTTTTACCCACGTCAAGAACTACGGGAAACATCTGACCTCTGTAATTACAAACAAAGGTTTCTGTAAAAAATATTAAGGTCTGTTTTTCTATTGTATGAAATACTTATTTCATGCAAGAAAATGCAAATTAATTATTTAAAAATCATACAATGTGATTTTCTGATTTTTTTTTTTTTTTTTTAGATTCTGTCTCTCACAGTTGAAGTGTATGATAAAAAATTACAGACCTCCATTCTTTGTAGGTGGGAAAACTTACAAAATTGGCAGTAGATATTTGCTTCACTGTATAAATATATATATATATATATATATATATATATATATATATATATATATATATATATATATATATATATATATATATATATATATATATATATATGGACTAAGTGTGGAGGTCCCATTTTTTTGTCCTCAATGTTCTCTGGATCTGCTCACCTCACACATCATCTCTATGCTCTCGATTTTCCCATTTCCTCTGTAATTACGGACACATATCATGTCTCTTTCGCAAATCCCCTTAATTGCCCACATTTTGCGGTTATTTGAACCGCAGATCTATGATATACCGCCAAAGAAAGGAACACAAAGCAAAAGATGAAAAAAATGAACATGCCACTCACCCAGTTGTAAAGCTTTACAAATAAAAAATCCACAACATCAAAGAGGCCCCCATGCATGTATCGCGAGCACGTGTGCGAGTGCCAGTCAAGGAAAATGTTGCTCATCCTCAATCGGTTCAACAGCCAGAGATCATTTTCAAGTTCCACTAGACCTCAGTTACAGATCGCTGGCCAGAGAATAATGTCTAGGTCCACTTGCCCTCAGGTTCTGATCAGGTTTGTGCGTGCATAATATCGGATCGCAGCTCTACCTTCAGCTCAAGTTCTGTCACAATTGTGGCACGTTAGATAGAGAGTCATTATCTCCTGAAAAGTGTATTATTTAAAAAATGACTGTATAAATTAAAGTTACATATATAGGGGAAATACTACTCAAATAGAGAGATTTCACGTGGCGTCACTATTCACAGAGGAGCTGCACGGCGCTGTGTCAGCGTCCCTCCACTATTGTTATAAGGCAGTAAAGATAGACTGGATAGAAGGTTTTAGTGTTACATTATAGTTTTATGCTGTTTTGTTGGCACATTCTGCTTCTATAAGGCCCATTGTGACCAAATACAAGTACAAAGTATTCACTGACCATAGCTGCTATGGTCAGTGAATACTTTGGGATACCGCCATTTCCTTTTAGGTTGCTGAAAAAAGTCTAATCTATCTATGTCTAATCTATTATTGAATAACTTTTCTAATAATTTGGAAAATTGTGGAAGCAAAGAAACAGGTCTATAATTTGTGAAGTGGTGTCTATCCCCAGTCTTATACAGCGGCACAACCTTAGCTATTTTCATTTGATTGGGAAATTTACCGGTTTGAAATGATAAGTTACAGATGTATGTTAATGGTTCTACAATCCATTCAATGACCTGTTTTACCACCACCATATCAATTTCATTTAAATCGGTAGATGTTTTATATTTACAATTATTCACAATGTCTATAATTTCTTTTCCATCCACTGCTGTGAGGAACATTGAACAGGGATTTCTTTCTATGAGATTATTATCCCAATCCTCAGGTTGGGAATCGGGAATTTTTTCTGCCAAGCTTGGTCCAATATTTACAAAAAAATTATTAAAACCGTTGAACTACCTCATCCTTATTTTCCTTCTTGACATTATTATCAATGAAATACTGAGGGTAACTCTGTTTTTTATTACCATTTTTGATAATGCTATTTAATATATCCCATATTCCTTTAATATTGTTTTTGTTATTATATAATATGTTACTATAATATTCCTTCCTACATACCCGTATAATATTAGTTAATCTATTTTTGTATTTGTTATATCTATTTTCTGTGTCTTTAGTCTTTAGTTTTATGAATTCTCTATACAGTGTATTTTTCTTATTACATGCATTTCGTAACCCTTTCGTCATCCATGGTCGAGCTTGGATTTTTTGTTTTCTGTAGTCTTGTTTAATTGGACAATTTTTATCATATAATGATGTAAATATTTGTAAAAAGTTTCATATGCACTATCAACATCACTTTCATTGTATACCTTTTCCCAGTTTTGCTCCTGTAAATCCTTCTTTAGTGTGTTCATGTTTCCTCTGTCCGCACTCGCCTGTATTTTATTTTCTCCTCTGGCTGATTCCGCCGATGGTTTCTATTATAAACGATGAAAACTGGTAGATGATCACTAATGTCATTGATTAATAATCCACTCAGTGTTATTCTCAATATCATTGCTGAATATATTATCAATTAAGGTAGCACTATGGGATGTAATTCCTGCTTGGCCTGGTGATTTTTGGATATAAACTCATACTGTACATTATACTGATAATTCATCTGTTATTTTATGCTTATTTGGATTGAGCAGATCAATATTTAAGTCACCACAAATGAACACAGTTTTTTGATTAGTTTTTGAGAACATTTTTCCCATACAGTCAGTGAATGTTTCAATACTAGATCCTGGTGCTCTATATATACAGCTGACTAATACATTTTTGCTTTTTTCTTCACATATTTCAATAGTTATACATTCTAATAAGTTATCGATCACAGTTGTCATATTGTCTAATATTTTATAATCCATGTTCTTATCCACATACACAGCCACTCCTCCTCCACTCTTATTCTTTCTGTTTACACAATTAAATTCATATCCATCCAGTTCAAAATCCATTCCTTTATCTTCATTGATCCATGTTTCTGATATAGCAATATGTTAAATATTTTTTTAAATTGACTTAAATATTCTTTAATGTTGTTAAAGTTTGCATATAGACTTCTGCTGTTGAAATGGATTATTGATAATTTGTTATCCGTTTTAATGATCCGATTAAACTGTTCATCTGTATAATAGCAACAACTGTCATGGATATTTGAGAAGAAATTATTGTCCGGGTCTATATCGTGCTCCAAGTCCAGTACATTGTGGTCTGTGTATTTAAATGTTCTCAGTTCTACTTCTCCATGATCAGCAATCCTTTGAGTTATATCCTTCTTGTCTCCAGATGTAGATGATGTAGTAGATGAATAGGTTCCTCTGGTCTTTGTCATGGTGTTGTGATGTGTTTGTGTCCTCATACCTTATTGGTCGTATTTGTCCAGTTCCTCGATGTTCCTGATTACCATAACCTTCGCTTGTTCTGGTGTTCCATTCAATTTGATAAATGTTTTGCAGTTGGATGTCCATGTCTGTTGAATTTTTCCCTTCTTTTTTAAGAAACGAGCTTTCCTGGCGATGTCTGCGTTTCTTTGGTCAGATGTTCATTGATGAATACGTTTGTTCCTTTGAGTTTCTGTCCCTGTTTTAACAATGCTATTTTATGTTTTCTATTGACAAACCTCATTAAACTGCTCGCTTGTCTCCATCCTCTCTCCTGGCAGGGGGTGGCACGCTTCAATGTTATTACAGTCCATTTGAATACCTTAGATTGCAGGAAGTCGACCACCTGTTGTTCCACTGAGCTGGCCTCCTGCTCGCTGGCCTCCCCTCCGCTGTCTTCTGACACCGCCCGTGCGTAGGATCGAGGTTTAATATGAATTCCTGTAATAATAACGTCGTTCATCCTTGTGTACTGTTCCAATTCCGCAACACGGTTCTCCAGGTACACCAGACGCCGGTCTTTCTCGGCATTCTGGATCCGGAGAGCCTTCACTTCTTCCACCAGCTCCATAATGGATTTCTGCTGCATTTTAACAACAGAGATTTGCTCAGACAAAAAGTCCAGGGACTTCTTGATATCGTCTCCCTCCTCCGCCGTCAGTGCCTTCTTCGGACCCATGGTCAGATAACTCCGCGCTGGCGCCTCGGGCCTCGGTAAAGCCGCGCTGGTGGATGTGCGCTGGCGCCTCGGGCCTCGGTGGAGCCGCGCCGGTGGAAAACAATCCTGCTGTGGATCAGCCCTTTGAGTTAAACCTACACTACAACTTTTGTATTCTGTTTTTATATTACATTACACTGTTTTGTATTGTTTGAACATTTCAGCTTTTTATTATTCATATTGTGGGAGCTGTCAGGACTTTCTAAATATTTGCCCAAAATCTGAACTGGAATTCTGGTTTTATTTATGTTATTTCATTCAATAATTTTTGTTATTGTTATTTATGTTATTTGAGTGTGTGTTCGTGTATTGGATTAACAATTAAACCTTTAAGGTCTGTCATATGGCTGTTGTCCATTAATGTCTGGGGTGATGTGTGTGCACGGAGGAGTGTGGGGGGGCACACCATAATCTTGCCTAAGGTCGGCTCTGCTAGTCATAAAGCCTGGCTGATTTATTTTCATCCCTATATAGTGTAAGGTGAAGCTTTTTATATTTGGACTGAATTTTCAAATGTGAGTACGCTGATGATAATGAATAATATCTACTGACAGATAATCAGAAAGGATCTGGACGTGTTGCAGTAAAAGATACATTGATGTAGGGGGTGGGGTGTCACTGAAGTTGAGTTGTAGGGCTGCAAACATGCAATAATGTTAAACCTAATGCAGATTTCTCCATTGGTTTTGGCATGAGATATGTGCTTTGTTAACAAAAGTTTTTATTTATGTTTATTTTTAAAAAATGACACGCCAATGTGTCACAAGCCTGCTATCTACAGTGAGCACCACACCAGCCATCATGAGTCATGCAGCTTCCTTACCAGTAGGATGGCAAAGGGCGTTGTGTGGTCACAGCTACAGGTGAGTTCAGTGTTGCTTTCATTGGTTCTGGAAGTGAGCGTACATCCATCTGCTTTCCATTTCAGGTCTGAGGAGGTTTAAATTAGCCGTAATTCTGGTCATTGGCCAAATACTAACTAAAACAACAACAACAACAATAATAATAATAATAATGAATACAATTCAGTAATATTGTCAGAATAACAGAACAACTTGAAACTGTTTCCCACTGTAAAAATCATAGCAAATCAAATAGTAAACTAGTCTGAAAATAAATATCTGATGTAACTAAGATTTCATTTTAAAAATATTTCAGCAAAGTCAGTATATCTATATTTTATATTACACAGGGATGCATCTGAATATCTGACCTGGGATGGACCAGTAATTAAAGGGTTTTATTTGTGAAATAAAAAGAAATAAACACATTCATGCATTTTAGACTTTGATACAAATTTTGATGATTTTATTGTTTTTGTCATAAATATGTTGTAAATGATAATCAGTCAATATTAACCGCAAAGCTAAACTCAACACAGAGTTCATTCACACTGAAAAAACAGAACAAAATATTTGTTGTTTGCAAATATTAAATACAGTCAGTTATAATGATTGTGTAAGTTTAAAAAATGTTAAATAGTATGCACATCCCGTGCATACACCTACCATGTTCATCAAAATAGCAGCACTTTATCGGCTCACTTTCCTGTAACAATACAAGAATGAAAAGCAGAATTGAATTTGGTTTAATATAACACTGAAGGAAACACAACTAAAGCTGCTGTCACACCTGCCCAGTTTTACAGAGCTTCGCATAACATCAAGAAGTTATAATTTAGAGAAACCTGTCTGATTTCTTTAACCAGCTGTCTCTTGGCCATTTGGTGATGAGTCCTCCAAAGCAACCACATGACTTAGAACATGACAGGAAAAGTGTTTCCCCTAGAATTTGATCAAACTCCCATCCACCTTGGCCCACAGTATACGCTCAACTTGGTGCAACTTCCCACTGTTGCCAAGTGCTTGCTCACAGGGGGTCGTTTTGACCGTTGGGGTTTTTATGTAATTATTGTATGGCCTTGCCTTACAATATTAAAGCGCCTTGGGGCAACTGTTTGTTGTGATTGGCGCTATATAAATAAAATTGATTGATTGAATTGATTGATAACTGTGGTGAACTTGGTGCACACTCTGGGGGAACTTGTACTTAATGGGATAACTCTGTTAGTCTTTTTGTGCTGACGTGAAAATTGGTCTTGCGTTGTGCTGAGCTGGTACAGAGCCTCCACAAGCGAGCACGAGCCAGGCCAGAAATGATGAAACTGACAGGAGTCCCCTGGCCAAGTCATTTTTAAGCCAGGCAGACTGGCGCAGCGCAGCCTTGTTTGAAGGGTTGCGGGGGCTGGAGCCTATCCCAGCAGTCATAGAGCGCGAGGCATGGTACACCCAGTCTGTCACAGGGCCACAAGCAGACAAACCATCACAGTCACACCCACTCACACCTACGGACAATTTAAAGATTCCAGTTCACCTAACCCGCCTGTCTTTGGATGTGGGAGGAAACCGGAGCACCCGGAGGAAACGCACACAAACATGGGGAGAACATACAAACTCCACACAGAACGGCCACAGGTGGGAACTGAACCCATGACCTTCACCAAAAGTGGTTTCACAGCGGCTCGTGGTCCACCTTACTGAGAATAATCTTTTTTGAGCCTCTGCAGTCTGCTTTTAGAAAATATCATTCCACAGAGACAGCTCTCACTAAAGTGGTGAATGATCTTCTACTTGCAATGGATTCGGACACCACTACGGTTCTGGTGCTGTTAGATCTCAGTGCTGCGTTTGATACCATGCATCATCATAGTCATCATCTAAAAAGGAGTGATCACACCTTGGAGAGCTGTTGCACCAAGTGGACTGACATGAATCATGGCTCCAACACGAGAGATGTCAATTGAAACAAAGGAGAGGATTATCAAACTCTTAAAAGAGGGTAATCATCACGCAATGTTGCAAAAGATGTTGATTGTTCACAGTCAGCTGTGTCTAACTCTGGACCAAATACAAACAACATGGGAAGTTGTTAAAGGCAAACATACT
Organism: Thalassophryne amazonica; assembly: GCF_902500255.1. Taxonomy (NCBI): domain Eukaryota; kingdom Metazoa; phylum Chordata; class Actinopteri; order Batrachoidiformes; family Batrachoididae; genus Thalassophryne; species Thalassophryne amazonica. Next base: position 46,051,773 of record NC_047104.1, read on the forward strand.
GGTAGACCAAGGAAGACATCAAGCGTGAAGACAGAAAACTTAAAGCAATATGTCCTCAAAAATCGAAATGCACAACAAAACAATGAGGAACGAATGGGAGGAAACTGGAGTCAACGTCTGTGACCGAACTGTAAGAAACCGCCTAAGAAATGGGATTTACATACAGAAAAGCTAAACGAAAGCCATCATTAACACCCTAAACAGAAAAAAACAAGGTTACAATGGGCTAAGGAAAAGCAATCGTGGACTGTGGATGACTGGATGAAAGTCATATTCAGTGATGAATCTCGAATCTGCATTGGGCAAGGTGATGATGCTGGAACTTTTGTTTGTGCTGTTCCAATGAGATTTATAAAGATGACTGCCTGAAGAGAACATGTAAAATTCCACAGTCATTGATGATATGGGGCTACATGTCAGGTAAAGGCACTGGGGAGATGGCTGTCATTACATCATCAATAAATGCACAAGTTTACATTGATATTTTGGAAACTTTTCTTATCCCATCAATTGAAAGGATGTTGGGGATGATGAAATCATTTTTCAAGATGATAATGCAGCTTGCCAGAGAGCAAAAACTGTGAAAACATTCCTTGCAAAAAGACACATAGGGTCAATGTCATGGCCTGCAAATAGTCTGGATCTTAATCCAATTGAAAATCTTTGGTGGAAGTTGAAGAAAACTGTCCATGACAAGGCTCCACCTGCAAAGCTGATCTGGCACAACAAATCAGAGAAAGTTGGAGCCAGATTGATGAAGAGTGTTTGTTTGTCACTCATTAAGTCCATGCCTCAGAGACTGCAAGCTGTTATAAAAGCCAGAGGTGGTGCAACAAAATACTAGTGATGTGTTGGAGCGTTCTTTTGTTTTTCATGATTCCATAATTTATTCCTCAGAATTGAGTGATTCCATATTTTTTTCCCTCTGCTTGGTCTAAAAAAGTAACCGTTACTGACTGCCACAATTTTTTTCCTGATTTCTTATAGTGTTTCTTAAAGCCAGAAAGTTGCCATTTGAAATTACTTTAGTTTTGTGTCATGTTCTGTGATCTGCTTTTTTCCTACAAATTAAACAACTGAATGAACATCCTCCGAGGCTGGTGATTCCATAATTTTTTGCCAGGGGTTGTACATCACACTGACAAAGTAAGGAACCTTAGGGTAATTTTGATCCTACGTTGTCCTTTGACCTCCACATTAGAGATATTACGAGGACTGATTTCTTCCACCTGCAAAATATAGCAAAGATTCATCCCATCCTGTCTATCGCTGATGCTGAGACCCTGATTCATGCATTTGTTTCTTCTAGATTGGACAACTGCAATGTTCTATTTTCTGGTATAGTCCAGCATTAGGGGTCTCCAATGGTTCAAAATGCTGCTGCCAGACTTTTGACAGGAAGCAAAAAGTTTGACCACATTACACCCATTTTGGCATCTCTTCACTGGCTTCCTGTCCCTTTGAGATCAGATTTTAAGGTTCTGTTACTAACCTGTAAGATTATTCAGGGACTAGACCCTCCCTATTTAGCTGACATAAATAAACCCTATGTACCTGCCTGGGCTCTGCGTTCTCAGGTTTGCAGGACAACTTTGTGTCCCTAGGGTAAATAAAAAGTCTGTGGGTCACAGAGCTTTCTCTTATCATGTAACTGCTTTGTGGAATGATCTCCCTGCATCAATAAAACAGTCAGATTCTGTAGAGAATTTCAAGTCCAGACTTAAGAAGCACTTATTTTCCCTTTCGTATGGTTAGTGTACTGGCATAGTATGTTACTATGCTGTTACCCTTTTAAATTCATTTTAGCCTCAACTTTATCTAAAGTCTGCATCTTTAGTAAAGCGTAGGGCTAGTGGCCGGCGACCACCTTAGTATTTCTTCTGTTTTCCTTGTTTCTTAATGCTGACAATCTGTATTTGTTATCTTTCTGCCACCTGTTTCTGTTTTTTCTCTCTGTTTGCTGTGCAGCTCCATCCAGAGATGGGAGTGGGTGTTTTCTTCTGCAGGCCTCCTGTCTTGTGCACCAGCATGGACTCCCAAAATCTCCCAAAATTTCCTGTATAATTTCCTGTATTGTCAATTGTGTCAGTAGCATGACCCAAGCAGAGGGTCACTCCTTAGTCTGGTCTGGTTGAGGTTTCTTCCTCGTGGGAGTATTTCCTTACCACTGTCGCCTGTGTGCTTGCTCTGGGGGTTGGTAAGGTTAGACTTTACTTGTATGAAGCGCCTTGAGGCAGCTTTGTTGTGATTTGGCACTATAAAAATGAAATAAATTGAATTGAATTGAAGAAGCCTTACCCTTTCTCAACATTGCACCCAGTGAGTCAGCAGTGGTTGTGTTAAAGTGCTTTATGAATAAAGTTGGTATGGTATGGTAAAATTTCACACGTTCTCAAGAACTGTTGGTTTCTCAGAATGCAAAAGATGTAGAACCATATCCCTAATTTTCTGTGTCACACTGAAACCTTCTCAGTTGCACCTCATACATGAACACTTTTCCATACAAAATCATCACCATCATCCAAATGGCATCCATATCAATACTGAGCAATGTGGCAAATATATATACATATATATAAAAAACAACTTACATTCAGATATGTCAAACTACAAACAGAGAAGATAATTTTGATTGAAGTCGCCAGATTCTGGAGGTGTTTCTTTCCGCACAGTTCAATCCTGACAACCATTGATACAATCTCCACCTTTTCTATCTAATATGATAAACAGCATCAGAAGGCAACATAAGACAATATTTATCTTGTAAAATAATGCAATATATTAACATAGGTACACTCACCGGACACTTTATTAGGTACACCATGCTAATATTGGGTTAGACCCCCTTTTTTCAGAAGTGACTTAATTCTTCATGGCATAGATTCAACAAGGTGTTGGAAACATCCCTCAGAAATGTTGGTCCATATTGTGATGATAGCATATTGCAGTCGCCAATTCAACCAGTCTGCCTATTCTTCTCTAACCTCTGACATCAACAAGGCACTTTCGCCCACACAACTGCTGCTCACTGGATATCTATTATTTTTTGGACCATTCTCCGTAAACCCTAGAAATGCTTGTGCCTGAAAATCCCAGTAGATCAGCAATTTCTGAAAAACTCAGACCGGCCTGTCCGGCACCAACAACCACGCCGCGCCACATAAATCCCTTTTCTTCCCCATTCTGATGCTCGGTTTGAACTTCAGCAAGTTGTCTTCACCATGTCTAGATGCCTAAATGCATTGAGTTGCTACCATGTGATTGACTGATTAGGTATTTGTGTTAACAAGCAACTGAACATGTGTACCTAACAAAGTGGCCGGTGAGTGTAGATCTTTACATATTACAGATGAGATGATTGAGGTATGTACATTATGTACCTCAAACTGGCTGTGACACTATAGCGACCAAACCAATGACCCGCTCCTCTTCTGGAAGTTGTTGCAGGGCATCGACTGGCATCCAAATTTGCGGAATGGATGAAGTGTTCTGTGGCAGAAGCTACCAACACATGGAGAAAGATGATTTCACCTTGGTATAGAGACACAAAAAGGAGCATAGCCCCATCATTTTAAAATTACAGTTGCAAGGTTGCTGGGCCTCAAGCAAGAACATTTTCATAAACTTTCTCTTACCTATTTTTTGTACAGTGGGCTGGTATTAATGTGCCATTGGCAGATTTGGCAAATGCTTGTAAATGCAGAGAAATGCATAAATTACCTTTGGGAATCTCCTGAATTCTACCTCTATGTAAATGAGCATGCATTCACGAGAAAACTGAATCGTGTATATAAAGCACCTGGCGTGTGAGCCGCTGTCTGGCTCTGTGTGTGTGCATGCATGTCCACACCCAATATATGGGTAAAGAGGTGGAGCATGGGTGAGAAAGTGCATGACTTGGGAAGGACAGATGAAACCCGAACACTGACAAGCTCGGCTAACAGGGTTACCTCGGTTTGGATGTTTGTTAAATTGTATTTTGGGGGGCTGAGTGGTGGTTCTTGCTTTGCTGTGGGTATTAAAAATTATGATTCGCTTATTTCCTGAGTAATCATGGATTAACAACTTTTTTCCCCTGTCTGCATATATAGTAATGGTAATGCCACACTGGCAGAACCTTTTATGAACATTAATACACATATATGCAATTTATTCTTGCAGGACAGAAGGTATGTAGTGTGTGAGTGAATGTGGTGGGTGTGTGTGTGTGTGTGAGACCCCCATCCACCCTTCCCGATCACCCTACAAGATCCTACTCAAAGCCGACTGACAACTTCTATCAGGAGGGACCAACCACCAAAACAACACGAAGACAGACAAAAACGAAGACAAGTGGTGAAAGCAAAACTGTGAAGTGAGACATCAAGGAGACGGGTCCCAACATAAAACATGCCGGAACAAACCACCACACATGAACAAGCAGTGACAGCGACAGTCTGTTGACTAGTTAGTGGGCATTCATTCCCTAATCTAGGACACCAGAGTCTTGATCCCCTTGAGAGCACCCAAAACCGAATTGTGTCAGCCACGAACACATAAACAACCACACACAGAGACCCAGATCACAGCTATATATTCGATCACTACTGTGCAGGTGTGTTGGGCCAAGATAAAAGTACAGAACCCTACATAAGACATGGACCACTCTGGTGCGTCGGAAGCCATACGGCCGACCGCAAGCGACAACGGATTAACAACTTCATTACATGAAGCTCCCAATAGGTGGTAAAAATGTTAAAACTATTCGCATCCAAAATTACATCACACATTAATTTTATTTGACACAAATATGCCACACACACACACACATCTTAGATGATATGTTCAGAGATTTAACTGCACAAACAAGCCATATTATTACAGATAATTGTTTAAAAATTGCTCAAAAAGAAAGAAAGAAAACATTCCTTCACACTAGCTGCAGCCTGAGCTGGCCTCTGACCACTGCAGAGTTAAAAAAAAAAAAAAATGCTGTCACTCATAGTGGCCACACACCTAATGTATTAGTAGAACTGGGCTTTTGTGAAAGTGATGATGAATTGAATGATGATGACGAATGAAATACATTAAATAAATATTGATATTGTACCACTGGGCTCTGCTCTGACACATACGTACGTATTTTGATCTAAGTTGTTTTCATTTCTTTAATGTGCTTGAGCAAAGATGATGACAATAACGCTGTTTTCCACAACAAAATGATGGCAGCCATGGCCACTATTTACGTCTCTTTTGTTTTCTTTTTCATTGCTTTTATTTATTCACATATATGTAATCATTTGCCTTATGCATCGTTTCCAACAGGTATGCAAGTACGAGGTCCTATTAGAAAGTATCCGACCTTATATTTTTTTCAAAAACATATGGATTGTGAATCACGTGTGATTACATCAGACATGCTGAACCCTCGTGGGCATGCAAGAGTTTTTTCACGCCTGTCGGTTACGTCATTCGCCTGTGGGCAGTCTTTGAGTGAGGAGTCGTCCACCCGCTCGTCGATTTTTTTCATTGTTTAGGAATGGCTCAGAGACTGTTGCTTTGTTTGATCAAATTTTTTCAAAACTGTCAGGCACAAACTGAGTGGACAACCATTCAATAAATTCAGCTGGTTTTCGGTAAAAATTTAACGGCTGATGAGAGATTTTGGTCTGGTAGTGTCGCTTTAAGGACGGTCCACGGCGCCTGACGGCGATCTGCGCTTCGAGGCGGCAGCGTCTCGCCATTTCAAGTTGAAAACTTCCACATTTCAGGCTCTGTTGACGCAGTAAGTCGTCAGAGAACAGAGAACTTTCAGAAGAAGTCGGCATGAGGAGTTTATTCGGACATTCCATTGTTAACGGTCATTTTGTAATGAAAGAACGTGCGGGCAGAGTTGCATGTCGGGCTGGACCCGACCGCGGGGGGTCGCGGCAGGAAAAACACCTCCGTTGGAAATCTTAACGGGCAAGTTGGAACATGCCCAAGCTGTTAAACAATTTCTCAGTTACTCACTTGTTGAAAGCCATTAAAAGCCGCCTGAATTCTACAAATGGTTTTCAACACGGAGGTGTTTTTCCTGTCGCGGCGCACACAGATTTGCCGAGTCGTCACGGAAACGACTCGGCGAATTTGCGCGTACGTCTTTCATTAAAAAATGTCCTTAAACAGTGGAATGTCCGCATAAATTCCTCATGCCGGCCTCTTCTGAATCTTCTCTGTTCTCTCACGATGTCCTGGGTGAATTAAGCCTTAAATTAGGATGTTTTAAGGTCGAAACAGGCCGACGACAGCGCCTGGAAGCGCTGCAGGACGTCCCGCTCCGTGGGAAGTCCTTACACCGACAGAAACACCCCATAATCTCTCATCAGCCGTTAAACTTTTCACAGAAAACCAGCTTAATTTCTCGAATAATGTCCACTCGGATATTCCTCACAGGTCCAGAAAACATTTTGATAAAGCAACGCGCGCCGTCTCGAGCAGCGTGTGAAACAAAGGAATTCAGCCGAGAGGGCGGGACCACATCTCACTCAAGGCCTGCCCACAGGGAAATGACGTCACCGACACGCGTGAAAAAACTCACGCATGCGCACGAGGGTTCAAGCATGATTGGTGTAATCGCATGTCATTCAAATCCATATAGTTAAAAAAAAAAATAAAAGGGTCGGTTTATTATCTAAGAGACCTCGTATGGACACACATATATATATATGGCTTGTTTTAGCTTAGCTCATCATTTCATAAATTAATGATGTTGGTATGCAGTATACATTTAAGATTGTAACTTGTAGAGTTAAACAGAATAATGTAAACATAATTATGTAAGAAAATTATATTATAGAAATACAAGAAAATTGGCAAAACCAGGGTATCTCCTAAATCGCTTCGTACAGACATTTTTGAACGATCCCGTTTACAAGTGTGGTTCCTGCATGAGGGGCACTGTGTTTGAACCTTGGCGGAGGGTTTAGTTTAACTTAGTTCATAAAAAGTCAAAATCGGTGCTAGTTCCTGAGGAGGAAAGTTTATGTTTTTCTCCTGTCTATGAGGCAGGGGCGCACTGGCCCAGGGTCATCCTGTCCTTCTTGTTTTTGTTATGTGGAGGTCCTTAAAGTGTAGGTGACACGATATGTAGTGGTTTTTTCTGAGTATTTAAGACTAAAATTAATCAACAGTTTGAAACTGTCCTGATGTGCAGTTGCGTAAGAGATAAATATTTGGATTTTGATCTGTGCACCACTAAAAACCAGGAACTTCCGGTCGAGTCATGAAATTGGGGAAGCAGGAAGTGACATCAGTGAGAGAACCATTGTTTTAGCAGGCTCATTTGTTTTGTTAGTGATTGGACGTATTTCTGTGTGTAGCTGCTACTTCATTTTCTGGAGTTTTGCCGACTCGATGTGTTTATTAGAAGACTGGAGCAGGAGGAGTCAGCTGGTGTCAGTTTCCTAAGGATCATGTGTGTCAGAACAGATAAGTGGGTCACCCAGCAACCCGTCTGTCCTGTCCTCAGCACATTTTTGAAGACAGCTGTTTTGACACCCTCTCAAGGGTGAGACTTCAACTGGAACCAGACGTTTGTCAGCTGTGAACCAGCAGGCTAAACACGCTACTTTTTTCACACGTTTTGAACACTGCAGCTTAAACAATGATGTTGCTAATTTATGGATTTTTACAGGCTACTGACAATAGTCCCATTTCCACCAAGTGGTTCAGGTCCGTGCTGCTTGGTATTATACGTGTCAGAGTGGTTACGTCTGGCAGGCAAAACCTTTTTGTTTGGCAGGTTTAACACTTATATTGATGAGCACGGATTCGCGTGGCGTCTCTACTCCATACGGAGGCAAAACTGAGTGTTTTCATATTATTGTTATTATTATTATGATTATCATTTTTTGTGGATCATGGGATCAGCACAGCAGAGACTCAATCCAGCAACCACAGATATCCGATCAACAGATTACACCTACAGGAGACCATGCCGGTGTCGCCGACCGAAAGGTCCCCACTAAAAATCGGTCCGCCTTGCCTTCACTGTGCATGCGTCATTTCAAACCATCAGCAGTGATTATCACCTTGTTTCTGCTTAAAACTGCACTCCAGTCATCATCTATCTCAGCAACAGATATCTGAAGCTTTTGTACAACAATCATTTCCAAATAAATTCAGCCTCATTTCATAATAAAAGATGGGGATCAATCAGAGCACAATCAGTAGCAAAATGAGATGATTATTGCCTCGTTTCTGCTTTAGAATGATTAAAGAGGTTTTTACTTTGTCATCTGATGGTTAATAATCAAATTATTCCCTTTGATTGGTTTGAGTGTAGAGAGTCGGACTCAAACGCATGTGCAGTGAAGGCAGGGCGGACCAATTTTTAGGGGGAGCGTTCGTTCGTTGACACCGGTCCCGGATCAGCACAGCAGAGACTCGAACCAGCACCCACAGACACCCAATCAATGGATTGCACTTGTAGGAGACCGCACCAGTCCCAGAGCGGTACAGCCACAGGAGACGCTGCAACCTGATGGATGGATGATCTGACAGAGCAACTGTGACACAAACTGCCAGTGTCACAGAGGGACTTTTCTTTAGCCAGGACAAGGAATTAAAGTTTTTGTCAGCTGTTGTTTTCCAAAATCAGGCTTTATGTGGATATGTCAGACTTTGAAGATGAATCTCACTGAAACGAACAGGTAACACTTCATATTTACTCCGTGTGTGAATGGTTTTAATCTTAAATATTTATAAATATAATAGCATGTTCATTGCGCTACTAGAGTACAGTACACTACTGTATTCAAGAAGGAAACAAGATTTATTTTAAAAATAGCTGATCATTTCAGTCCCTCACAGGTGTTTGTGTCTCATTTTTCAGATTTGAAATGGATGTACCTCTTCTAAGAAAAAAATAAATAAATAAATAAAAAAGTTCCACACTAGAAAAAAAAAAAAAGGTCAGAAAACAGCTCGACCTCCGCTGTGTTTACAATTGATTTGAGCTTGAATCAGCAGGTCCCATTCCTGTGATGACGTCACAACAATATGGCTGTGGCTGATGGCTGAAATAGAGTGCAGGCTTCAGACAGCTGTTGCTTATCCTTCACCCACACACGTATGATCAACTTTTATTGTTCAAGATTTTTTTAAATATCAACATTTCATAATTTTTAGTAGTTATTTTTGGTGTCATCTTCTGTTTAAAATGGCTCTCTGAGTATGGGAAGACAGAAGGCTCTTGCGATACATTGCATGCTGTACCTTTGTGGAACGTCTCCATGTGCGTCTGTTTCTGCTTCGACCAGAAATAAATCTCTGTGCATTGATATGTCTGACTCCTGAATACTCCTTCATCGCCTGTCTCATTTTATGCTGACATTCATCACAGAAACTCCACAATAGCTCCCACCAGCAACATCATCTTTACAACTCATGTACCTGTGGAGGGTTCATCTGGATCCTGTTATTGGACATGCTAGATGTGCGAGTAGCTTGACTAAAGTTGACCACACTCAGGGCTACATCCTTCATGTTGTAGGTTTTGTTGTTTCCAGTCCCGAGTCGGGTCATGCCTAAGATATCATGGAGGATTTCATTTTCAAGCCTATAAGATGAAATTCTTTAGTGAATAATTCGGAAGACATGAACAAAACACGACACAGTAGTGTCCCACTACTCATAAAAGCAACATGCATGCCACATTTCCTGTGTATAGATACGGTATTCATTTAGAGTGGGTTGTTACTGCACCATCGTATGGTTGCATGCTGTGATAATGTGAACCACTGTGGTTACCATCCCTGTCAACTGAGTGGTTACCTTCACACATGTGAAAATTGATCCTTGCAGATAGCTCCATGAAATCTGATCAACACTGTGATAGCCTGCTGTCTGTGTTTCTGGACATTCAGTCTCTTTGCAGTTTGTTTTGTATTTAGCACAGTCCTGCTTGCAGAATGCAAAATGCCTAATTCTTTTTGCCTCTTACATTATTCACTCTGTGAATGTATAGCGACATCTGATTTGATTTGACTTTGTTTTTTTACACTTTTACTAAGAAAGTTTTACAATTTTCCATTAACATGCAAAAACGTTATGTTGCTGCAGCCACGAGCCTCGAGCTCTCTTTAGCCAGGAATATTCCACCTTCATATCCTTTCACTAAGGTACTTATATCATGTCTCCATTTACATTTTCAACACGTTTTACTTTTTAATATTATTATATTTATGGAAATACTGGAGGAGTGGGGTAAAGTTAGTTATACCCAACAGCTAACATTAGCTTATCTAGCCGGCTGTAGCACCGTTTATCGTAGCTTACAAAATAGTTGATTCTTTTCTGTTTGATAACCCACATTAATTCATACTTTTGTCCACATTTATTTTAATGTAGTTGTTAATACCGTTATTGTAGGTTTAACTACCTATTATACTTTATACACTAATTACCGTTTTTGTTTATCTGTTAGCTTGCTAGGTACAGTGGCTTATTAATGGCTAATTTAGCTCTTCTAACTAAAACTAGCTTATTTTTGTAATTTTACAATTTTATTTTCATGGTGTAGATTTTTAATGATTCATCAGTTTATGTGTTCTTTAAAGATATCAACATATAGGACCTTAGTTCCTAGATTTCCATTTGATAGCATATAGATGATGCTTTTTATTTTAACTCAGCCCCTGGGGTGTGCAGCCAGTACATTCTGAGTGCCGGTCCCAAGCCCAGATAATGAGGAGGGTTTGCGTCAGGAAGGGCAGCCGCGTAAAACAAGCCAACCCAACTATGCAGCACCTCTAGAATCGAATTCCCATACCAGGATCGGTCGCGGTCGGGTGTCCGGTTAACAACGTCCGCCACCGGTGCTATTGCCCAACAGGGTGCCGGTGGAAATTGGGCTACTGTTGGGCGAAGACGACAACGAAGAAGAGGAGGAAAACGTTGCCACGAACAGCGGGAGAAGAAGAAAACTAGAAGGGTGGAAATGAGAGTGGGGACTTTGAATGTTGGTAGTATGACTGGTAAAGGGAGAGAGCTGGCTGATATGATGGAGAGGAGAAAGGTAGACATATTGTGTGTGCAAGAGACCAAGTGGAAGGGAAGTAAGAGCAGGAGCATCGGCGGTGGGTACAAGTTGTTGTACCATGGTGAGGACAGAAAGAGAAATGGTGTTGGGGTCATTTTAAAGGAAGAGTATGTTAAAAGTGTGTTGGAGGTTAAGCGAGTGTCTGACAGGGTGATGAGTGTGAAGTTGGAAATTGAAGGGGTGATGATGAATATCATCAGTGCATATGCCCCACAGGTAGGTTGTGAGATGAAGGAGAAAGAAGATTTCTGGAGTGTGTTAGATGAGGTGGTGGAGAGTGTGCCCAAGCATGAAAGAGTGGTGATAGGAGCAGACTTCAATGGGCATGTTGGTGAAGGGAACAGAGGTGATGAGGAAGTAATGGGTAGATATGGTATCAAGGATAGGAATGGGGAAGGACAGATGGTAGTTGATTTTGCAAAAAGGATGGAAATGGCTGTGGTGAATACCTACTTTAAGAAAAGGGAGGAGCACAGGGTAACATATAAAAGTGGAGGAAGGTGCACACAGGTGGACTACATTCTTTATAGGAGATGCAAGCTAAAAGAAATCACAGACTGTAAGGTGGTAGCAAGAGAGAGTGTCACTAGACAGCATAGGATGGTTGTTTGTAGGATGACTTTAGAGGTAAAGAAGAAGAAGAGAGTGGGAGCTCAACAAAGGATCAAATGGTGGAAGCTGAAGGAGGAAGACTGTTGTGTGAAATTTAGCGAGCAGGTGAGAGAAGCACTAGTTGGAGGGGAAGCAATTTTGGACAATTGGAGAGTTACTGCAGATGTGGTGAGGGAGACAGCTAGGGCTAGTACTGGGTATGACATCCTTGACAGTGGAAGGAAGACAAGGAGACTTGGTTGTTGGAATGAAGAGGTCCAGGAAAGCATAAGAGAAAGGGTGGCGAAAAGTTTTGGGATAGTCGGAGAGATGAAGAAAGTAGAACAGGATTACAAGGAGATGTGGCGTAAGACGAGAAGAGAAGTGGCAAAAGCAAAGGAAAAGGCATATTGCGAGCTGTACAGAAGTTGAATAGTAAGGAAGGAGAAAGGACTTGTACCGATTGGCCAGACAAAGGACAGAGCTGGAAAGGATGTGCAGCACGTTAGGGTGGTAAAAGATGCACATGGTAATGTGCTGACAAGTGAGGAGTGTGTGCTGAGAAGGTGGCAGGGAATATTTCGTAGAGTTGATGAATATAAGAAAATTAGCGAGAGAAAAAGGGCTGGATGATGTGGTGGAGAGTAAATCGAGAGGCGAGATTGAGATGGTTGGACCATGTGCAGAGGAGGGACCCAAGGTATATAGGGAGAAGGATGCTGAGGATGAAGCCACCAGGCAGGAGGAGAAGAGGGAGACCAAGAGGAGGTTCATGGATGTGCTGAGAGAGGACATGCAGGTGGTTGGGTGTGACAGGAGGAAGATACAGAGGACCGGGTGAGATGGAAACGATTGATCTGCTGTGGCGACCCCTAACGGGAACAGCCGAAAGACAAAGAAGAAGATGATGCTTTTTATTTTCCTATAGTATGCTAGCAAAGTTACTTTAGATACTGTAGATACCAATACACATTACATCATAGCTTTGTTTCTATAATAAATACCAGATTTATAGCTTAGCCTACTAACTATAATTAAATTTTACTACTAGTCTACATACTAAATTACCTATACTACAATCTTCTCCTGTATTAATATTTAGGTTTTAATACCTACTCCTGTATATTATATAGTAACATATTTATTGTATATGTTGTTTATTACCCTTAATATTTAAATGTAACTTATATATTACATACACGAGGTCTGTTAGAAAACTATCCGACCTTTTTATTTTTTGCAAAAAACCATATGGATTTGAATCACGTGTGATTGCATCAGCCAAGCTTGAACCTTCGTGCGCATGCGTGAATTTTTCACGCCTGTCGGTTGCGTCATCGCCTGTGAGCAGGCTTTGTGTGAGCAGTGGTCCACCCCTCTCGTCGGATTTTTATTGCGAATAAATGTCTGAACGATTTGGAGCTTTGCTGCATCAAATTTTTCCAGAAACTGTGAGAGACCTCCAGGTGGACACCATTCGGAGAATTCATATGGCTTCAGCGACGATTTTATGGGGATTACACAGATTAAGGAGTGCTCCAGCCGGTTTTAAAGACCGCCCACAGCGTCTGAGAGCGCGGCGCACTCCGAGCGCTGATTGACAGGCTGACACCCCGCTGAAAACAACCAGATCATTTCCAACGTGAAGGCTTTGTTGATCCAGGACGTCGTCGACTTCCACAAAAAAGGCAGAAGGCGTGGACATCAGCACTTTTTCGGCACATTCCACTGTTACAGGAGTTTTTTCATGGAAAGAGGCGCGGAGGAATGCGCCACCCCTGCCCGTCATGGCACGGCACAAAACCACCTCAGTGTTCGTCTCACAGGACGGCTTTCAGATGCTCAGATGGCTTTCGGTTGCTTTTCAATCGTGGTGGAATATCTGAGAAATTGGCATGAGCTGGACATCAGCCCCAACATGTCCTGTGAGGCTTCATCACGGCGTTGCTTTGCGCCATGCTGGAAACGTCCCGACGCGCGGAATTCCTCCACACGTCTGTCTCAATGTGCTGAAAAAGTGCTGATGTCCAGTCTAAAATAAAAAGGTCGGGTACTTTCTAACAGACCTCATTATATATTATATATATATATATATATATATATATATATCTATATGATGCCTTATCTTTCTTATGTCTTATATTATGTCAAATTTATATATACTTTTTTCTTGAGCCGCTTGGGTGGGTAGGGAGAGTTCCCATGGGATAAAAAAGCTTTTCAACCTACCATCCCTGGTTCTCAAGACCAGGCACCTAAGTGACTCTACTCTTTTCTACTCTTCTAATATACTCTTCCTTTTTTAGATATTTAGATATACCTTAGTATACTAGCATAGTTCCACCTTAGAAATGGAATATAATATATAAGATATACCTTACTGAATTTTCATATACAAACATAACTCTCACTGAACGTACCCTCTTACCCCAACTGTCCTGGGGTCAAGAGCAGACACAAATCTCAAAATTGCATAAAAAAAGTTAATGAGGGTCACAATGGCCAACTTATTACCAGGCACAATTTATGTAATTAACCCTCAACCAACTGAATGGGGCCATTTATGACCGTGGGCATATATTTTAGTGCACCATTTTTCTATTTTTAACCCTAACCCTAACCCTAACCCTAACCCTAATCAGGAAAAAAAGTTTCCTACCATACCAAGTATAATCCAAACTTGTGTAGGGTCACTTATGACTGCAGGAAGATCTATGAGATATTCGACATTATAGCTTCAGATGGTACTGTAGTTTGCCAACTCCCATCATTATATTTTACTGTTTTACAAGCATGGCCAACAGACCTAGAATAGCAAGATTTACAGCTGCACAAGCATTGAGACTGATTCTTCATGCCCAGAGTGAGGATGAACAAGATGATGGACAAATAATTGCATTAGAATGCAATATATTGTTCCACAAACCTGATTGTTAATCGTGTGAGATTCCCAGACCATACAATATCGCGGCAAATATTTGACTGTGTTCACATTTGATGTATTACTCCACACCCTGACCGCGCACGTTGCTATGCAGATGTCATAATGGAGCTGTCAGCTGAGAGCAAGAGAAAATGGGGGAGTAACAATGATGCCGAAAATGGTGTGACTTGAAGCTACCATACGAAAGTACTGATGTGGATTCTGATACAGAATTACTCAATGCAGTTGATGAGATGGAGAAATCTGTGGGTCTGCTCACAGAATTTCCAGTTTGGCATGACGACACTGTTGCTACGGTAAGCTTTGATGAACCGACCAAACCAAATTACTTACAGTAAAATAAACCGTGCAAAGGAGGAATTGGATACAATAAGAATAACCCCCTTGTGTCTGATGATTTGCGGATGTTATGCTAGATTTACGTTTGCAAACAGTGTTTTACCAAGCGACGCGTTAGCAGAACTAGGTAAAACGTCAATTAGCAACCGTAATTAGAGTGTGACCTAATTAGAGAGTGAAAAAATATGAAGAACCCTAAAACAATAATTTATAAAGACGTATTCCAATAAAAAGTCAGTGGGGTTCATAAACAACCCCACTCGGTCATATTAGTCACTAAAATACGCTTGGTCGCTATTGATGGTTAATAGAACATTGATATCATAAATGAAGGTATTCAATTAACTAAAAAAAAAATTATTCTTTTTTCTTCCTTCTTGTGAAAATTAACGTAAAGAAGAAAACACTCCTTCATGGTAGCAATAACCTCACTGTGTGATTCTTAAGTAAATGGTATGGAAATTAGCTCTATGATTTAGAGCTAATTTCTTTACATGTTCAACAAAAAAAATGACCATGTTTTACCAATTTGGCCCTGGGTTTGTCTCAATGTACTCATTTTTCTCAAGTTGAGTAATTCCTCCTGTATCCAGCTCTAAGAACTGGTTTCTGACACAGATTTACCGTAAGTACCATACTGTTTGTATTCCTTAATGATCGATGTAAATGAAGTACAAGACTATTCAGTGACTTGGAAATGTTTATGTATTTATCCTCTGACTTGTGTCAAGAAAACCAGCTGGAAAAGTGATAATTTAATCCTTATATTTAGAATAAATAGCCCCACTCCAACTTATACGTCTCCAAGGGATGTAATAAAATCACCTGCGTTTATTTGTCTGTCTGTCTGTTAGCAGGATTATGTCAAAACTACTACATGGATCTGATGAAATTTTCACCACAGATACATAATAGGCCATGGAAGAACCTATTAAATTTTGGAGTGATCCGGATCCACATTCTAGATCAAGTTTCACTTTATATACACTTTAAGGATTACTGTTTAGCAGGGATTATGTTAAAACTACTGTACGGATTTTGACAAAATTTGCAATGGCAGATACATATTCACCATGGAAGACTCCATTAAATTTTGGAGGTGATCTGGATCCAGATCTGGATTCTGGCTGATCAAGTTTCAAAGTATATAGTCTTTGAAGGATTACATCAAACTACTTCATGAATTCTCAACACGTTTTCACCTGGATACATATTAGGCCATGGAAGACTCCATAAAATTTTGGAGGTGCTCCAGATCCAAATTCTGGATCCAGATTTCACTTTAGATATGCTTTAAAGGATTACGCTCAAAACTACTTAACACGATTCTCACCAAATTTGTACCACAGCATAGATATTAGGACATGGAAGACTCCATTAAATTTTGGAGGTGACCAGATCTGGATCTGGATCAAGATTCACTTTATATACGCTTTGAAGGATTACATCAAAACTACTTAACGGATTCTCACATTTTCACCACAGATAGATATTATGGCATGGAAGACTCCACTGAATTTTGGAGGTGATCCGGATTCTGGATCAAGATTCACTTCATATAGGCTTTGAAGGATTACGTCAAACCTACTTACTTATTATTATTTTGGAATGTGTTTCAGGCCTTAAATGCAGGAATGAATGTATATTAACAAATGACAGGAACTTGGTCACACAAAACATGAAATACCTTGGGTTCAGACTGTCTGCAATGAAATCAAAGTTAAAATACGTGAAAGGATCACTGCAGTTTTGTTTAATGTCCATATTGTCCTAAATTTTTCTGATTTGGAGTTCGATAATATCAACGCTGTAACTTGTTTATCGTGCTTTTTATTTTAGTTTGTGATGAATCACTATGATCAGTGCATCTTTTGTCTAATTCTGACACTTACTTTAGGTACAGCCTCTTGACATATCGATTGACACGGAAGAGATGCACACATGCAGCTCTTATATTGTAGAGCTGAATTTGCCTAAACTGGGCAGAGCCGTCGGTGCCGAGGTTCATCATCAGTGGTACGATAACTGTCTCGTTGCACTCGTGAATGGTGCAGCTAGTATCTGAGAAGAAAGAAGAGATACACACTAGGATATTAACAAAAAATTAAGCTTTATGTTATACAGGGTGAACACAAAAACACTCCTTGGTTTCAAATACTTATAATATCAAAAGTCACGTGAATACTTTTACAATTTTAAAGAAGAAGAATCTGCAAAAGAGAGAGAGAGAAAAAAAAAACTTGATTTAGTTTCTCTAACTGCTGATTCCAAAATTGTAAAATTATCCATGTTACTTTTGATATTATACATATCTGAAACCAAGGAGTGTTTTTGTGTTCACCCTGTATAATGGAAAATATACTGACAAGCACGAAATGTGCACATTTTGGGTGAGTTCTGGCAGGCTTTAATGAAGGCAGTCTATTTAAGGCCAACTTTCATTATTGGATACTCAACACTAGAGGGCAGCAAAAGACAATTAGCTTCAGTGGCATGAAGCAGCAAGAGCATGTGTATGATTCTGAGACCATCTGCACTGTATTGACTACACAAGCAAAAGCCAACCTGAAATCCAACAAACTTAATATTATGTCGCAGAGATTGTGTACTTACATGGTGATATGTAGAACTGAGTTGACATATTTGACATTTTCTCAACTGCCGTTGCAAAGCAGAGAGACTGGTTGCCACTGAGCCAAAATCCATCGGTTGAATTGCATTGAATGAAGCAGTCATAGTCACAGGGAGAATCAAGCAAACTATGGCATCTCACGCCAAAAGGCCGCCTATCATCTGTGATGCTGACATTCATTATCTTCATTGACATTGTAGTGTCTGAAATATTGAAACAAACTGAACACAGAAACAAACAAAACATATAAAATATGATACATCATTCATGTTATTTTAAAAGAAATTGCTTACTCCATAAAAATAGTTTTGACATTACAATAAAAAAATATGCACAAGTATGTTCTGTACTATCAGCCTGAAAGAAAAGTAAATAAATAAATGAATAAATAAAAATAAAATGTAATGCTCAAAATCAGAAGCTAATTTTGGAATTAGAATTGCAGGAATAACATTTACTTTTTAAGGACACCTTTCTTCCCAAAGAGTGTAAAAGTGTGGTCAGGATGCATGACTGCATCCCCCACACTACAGAGGCCCCTTGGGTTCAGGATGGCAAGTATCCAGGCATCCAATCACTCCTTCCCTACCTCTCAAACATAGTAGTCCATGGGACAGCATGGTCCCGCATGCATCCCCCCTACCCCCCAACCCTATAACTTGAGTATCATCAGAAAGCTTAGGATGTGTAGCAGATCTGCTCTGTGTCAGCCTGATCCCGTCAGATCTCAGAAGCTAAGCAGTGCGGGGCCTGGTTAGTACTTGGATGGGAGACCTCTTTGGAACACCAGCGGCTGTGTGTGTTTCTCCAGGTTACACTGGAGTTGCATCAGGAAGGGCATCCGACGTAAAACTTATGCCAAATGCCAATGCGGATCTGACTGTATCCGCTGTGGCGACCCCGAAAAAAAAAAAAAATCGGAGCAGCTGAACGGACAACATCAACAACAGAAAGCTTAGGATGTATAGATTACAAAAATAACTGGTAACAGAAAAAATACCTGGGCTCATTATGACATATAGCAACACTGGATTACTACCCTATCATTAACCACCCTATTATGGAATACAAAACTGTCAGAATGCCTGTGAGTAGCAGAAGAAGCCACACATGAAGTAAGTCAAAAGTGGTAAGGAAAAACTCCCTCTGATGATTTGAGGAAGAAACCTCAAGCAGACCAAGCTCAAATGGGTGACCCTCTGCTTGGGTCATGCTACAGACACAATTGACAAAACAATTTACAAAACGAATATACAGGAAATTTTGGGAGTCCATGCTAGTGCACAGGACAGGAGGTTTGCAGAAGACACCACTCCCATCTCTGGATCGATCTGCACCTCAAACAGAGAGAGAAAAAAACCCAAAACAGAATCAGGCATCAGAAAGACAACAAATACAGTACAATTTGTCAGTATGACGTGCCAAGAAAAACAGAAGAAATACTAAGGTGATGGCCAGCTACTAGCCCTAAGCTTCACTAGCAGACCCAGACTTTAGATAAAGTTGAGGCTGCGGCACACTCCGTTTACTAATAAAATGAAATTAAAAGGGTAAAAAGCATAGAAACATACTATGCCAGTATGCTAACCATACGAAAGGGAAAATAAGCGTGTCATAGGGGTTTGTATGAAGGCATACCCTCTGAGCTGTACAAGAAAGCTGTGCAGATAATTCAAAATCTAGTCGATTCTGTATAAAGACAGCTTTTGGTGTCTTATCTGCCCCGTTTGCTTAAAAGATGATGATTTGGTAACTCTTTATGTTGTGTGGAAAAAAAAAATCAGATTTCATAATCGGACATTCCTCCTATCTTTTGGCTAGGGTACGTCAATAAAAGTGCTCACGTGTTGTAGTGAGGGTTGCACGCTGGACCATGTTGGCCTATAGTCATCTATCTGCTGCTACAGACGTATACACAAACTGCTTACCCAACCTTGCTGCCAAATTCATCCTTTTAAAAAAATAGTTTTTTGGTTTTTTTAGCTGCTTCCCTGGTTTGAGGCACCCAGTGAGCGATTAAAGTCATATGTGAATCACTGTCATGACTTCATATTTCTGTTCAATAGTAGTTATGGCTTCACCCTTGAGCTTCTATAGTGCACATTCTAAACTGATCTAAACATTCTAAACACAAAGTCATTTGAGACATGTCTGAGTACACATTTCTGTCTCGATATCACCTCTTCAGATTGCAAAGGAGTACTGTGCACACAGGGGCTGGATTAATGGGCTGTATTAATCAAGGGGGTGTTGTTGGAATTCTGTGGGCTTATTACATATACTATCAATCAATGTCACCTGTCATCCCCTTTAAACAGGGGTTACCAAGATTACAGTGCTGTTTTTGCGTGGAGTGAAAAATTAACATTAGAGGCATAAAGGTTGATAAAGGCATGAGATTGATAGAGGGACTGGGGCTGTGTGTGAGGTCCTGCAGATGTTGCATTGGACCATTGTGATGAAGAAAGAGCTGAGCCAGAATGCCAAACTCTTGATTTTGAATTTGTCAGTTTAGAATTGTTTCATCACCTATGGTCCTGAACTGTGGGTAATGACCAAAAGAACAAGGTCACAGACACAAGCTATGGACATGAGATTCTGCCGTTGGATATTTGGGCTTACACGCAAGGACAGGGAGAGAAGCTTGAACATCCAAGAGAGACTCCAAGTTGAGATGCTGCTCCTTCACATCGAAAGAAGCCATCAGAGGTCGTTTGGGCATCTATTGAGGATGCCCCTTGATCTTCTCCCAGTGAGGTTTTCCAGGTAAGTTCAAATGGAAGGAGGAAGGAAGACCCAGGACACTGGAGGGAATATTTTTCGTAGCTCGCTTGGGAATTCCCCAGAGAAACCACAGAAGAGTGAGAAGACTTGCCAATGATAGGGAAGTGTGGGATGAGCTGCTTAGTTTGCAGCCCAGATAAAATGCAAAAAAAAAAAAAAAAAAAAAAAAAAAAAGAACAAATGAATGAAAGGTGGAAACCAGTGTTGTATCATGTGTTGCGTTTGGGCATATAGTGACCCATTGATCCTCTATGACATTTGGTGGCATACAGCACATAAATGTGCTGTATAGCACCTGGAGGTGCTACGTGGAAGCAGTGCCCCTATGAGAAAAACCATTTTAGTTCTATTCATAACCGTGTGAGTGTGTGTGTGTGTCAGGGTTGGGTAGGATTACTTTGAAGGAATACATGTGGATTACATGTATGTACGAGGTCTATTAGAAAAGTATCCGACCTTGTTATTTTTTTCAAAAACCATATGGATTTGAATCACGTGTGATTACATCAGACATGCTTGATCCCTCGTGGGCATGCGAGAGTTTTTTCATGCCTGTCGGTTACGTCATTCGCCTGTGGGTAGTCTTTGAGTGAGGAGTGGCCCACCCTCTCGTCGTTTTTTCATTGTTTAGGAATGGCTCAGAGACTGCTGCTTTGTTTGATCAAAATTTTTTCAAAACTGTAAGGCACAACTGAGTGGACACCATTCGATAAATTCAGCTGGTTTTTGGTAAAAATTTTAACGGCTGATGAGAGATTTTGGTCTGGTAGTGTCGCCGTAAGGACGGCCCACGGCGCCTGACGGCGATCTGCGCTTCGAGGCGGCAGCGTTTCGCCGTTTCAAGTTGAAAACTTCCACATTTCAGGCTCTGTTGACCCAGTAAGTCATCAGAGAACAGAGAACTTTCAGAAGAAGTCGGCATGAGGAGTTTATTCGGACATTCCATTGTTAACGGACATTTTGTAATGAAAGAACGTGCGGGCAGAGTCACATGTCGGGCTGGACCCGACCGCGGGGGGTCGCGATAGGAAAAACACCTCCGTTGGAAACCTTAACGGACAAG
The DNA here is from genome assembly GCF_902500255.1 of Thalassophryne amazonica. Lineage (NCBI taxonomy): Eukaryota > Metazoa > Chordata > Actinopteri > Batrachoidiformes > Batrachoididae > Thalassophryne > Thalassophryne amazonica. Next base: position 46,073,188 of record NC_047104.1, read on the forward strand.
TTGGAACATGCCCAAGCTGTTAAACAATTTCTCAGTTACTCACTTGTTGAAAGCCATCAAAAGCCGCCTGAATTTTACAAATGGTTTTCAACACAGAGGTGTTTTTCCTGTCGCGGCGCACACAGATTTGCCGAGTCATCAAGGAAACGACTCGGCGAATTTGCGCGCACGTCTTTCATTAAAAAATGTCCTTAAACAGTGGAATGTCCGCATAAAGTCCTCATGCCGGCCTCTTCTGAATCTTCTCTGTTCTCTCACGACGTCCTGGGTGAATTAAGCCTTAAATTAGGATGTTTTCAGCTCGAAACAGGCCGACGACGGTGCCTGGAAGCGCTGCACGACGTCCTGCTCTGTGGGAAGTCCTTACAGCGACAGAAACACCCCATAATCTCTCATCAGCCGTAAAGCCATTCTTAAGTGATCAATGTTCAAATGACCTTGATTTTCACAGCCCATGTGACTTCAAATTGATATCTGATAGTAAGTATGGGTATATTACATCTGATTGAGGAATTATAAAACTTTGAAAAAAAAAAACCCCAATCTGTGTTGTGTGAAAATTTTGACCTTGCAGTGTGACCTAGACATTTGGTCCATGGTTGGAAGACAACCATCTGTATACCCTGGTCAAAATCCATCAATAAGAATACCAACAGAAACACTGATTTGAAGGTTTGGCTTGCTGTGGAAATTGGGGGTGGAAATTCAAAATTTCAGCTCCAACAGTTTCTGTTCCTATATGTTCAGTTTGCACGGTAGAAAATTCAGAAAGATCCAATAAGCATAACTCGGATAAAGTTGTGATTTCAAATAAATGTTCATGGATGGATGGTGGCTTTGCTATAATTAGCTCTGCTGATGATCTTTGATCTGATGATCTTTGATCTGATGAGCTTTGATTGGTGGAGCTAAAATTTAGTTCTGGTGTTTTCCAGAGTGATTCAGTGATAATTTGAAAAATGAATAATTTCTTTTGTGTGTACGCATGTAGCACAGTTTAGTTCATACCTTCATCAGTGAATGTGGCTTGAGAGTTTGGCAGCAGCAGCAACAACACTATTGGAACCATTGTATGTCTTGTGACTGTCAAACACAGAAATAAGAGAAAAGCAAAAGAAAAGGCATGTTTTAGTACACATACTTCCACTGTGTGTCAAAAATGCAAATGTATGTCTAATAAGGTGACATAGTCAAGCACTTGGTAAGCAATATTCCAGCAAAAACATTTTTCATAAATGTACAAATTTATCCGAACAGTTAAAAAAGCCACCACTGCTTGCTGTGATTTTATGACAAGCACTGGTGGCCATTAGACCGAGAATGTGGGAATAAAACAAATGGACAAACAAGCTCAAGCTCATTTCACACAACACTTTCTTGAACTGCATGTCCTGAATGTCCTCTATGTCCTGGCACAAAAAAAATGCTTAACACTTCCCACAGAGATTAATTTTAAGTACAGTAATAACTAGAAGCACTCAGAGAGTTCAAACCTCCGCCAAGGCCATAGGGTCACTGACGTCACATGGAATACCCTTTGGCAAAGAGACTTATTCCATGTCGTTTCAAGCATCTTCCATCATGTTTCAGATTCAGTTAGATCTTCAGCAAATGTATTTATAAAGAGAAACTGCATGAACTATACATGTTTTTTTTATTTTCTAATAACAAGTTTATTCAATATGGAAGCCCATTTGTGCCACTTGAAAAAAAGTTTTTTTGATTAATTGCGAGATAGTACTGTCAGGTTTGACCTTGCCTAGACATACAAGAAATAACTCAGACAGAGAGTTGAGATGTCTTTAGTGAGCTTTGCAAAAGGAGAGAAACAGCAGAGGCTGGCAGCTTCGTGCAGTTTCTCTAACTGTGACCTCCTCGCGGGGCCCTTTTATTGTGTAAAGAAAACAAAAGATAAGTGTGGCTACATGAGTCCATGGTTGCAACATGTACTATTAGTCATGTACAGATATGTTTGCACACAACTGAATCATTCCAATCTTGTATAGAGTGACAACTGAATCATTCCAATCTTAGGTACAGAGTGAGCAATTTTGCTGAAGCTTGCTAAATGTCAAACTGTAAACAGGCTGCAGCTGTGAATATCTGAGAGAAACAGTTTACAGATTTTAAGATACAGAAAGAACAATTTGAAATGAGCAGATGTAATAGAGGATAATAAATGATAAACGTTTTTACAGTATAATTTATCTAACAAGTATCTCGCAATTCTGACTTATTATCTCACAATTCTGACTTATTATCTCACAATTCTGAGTTACTATCTTGCAATTCTGACTCATTATCTTACAGTTCTGACTTATTATCTCACAATTCTGAGTTACTATTTCGCAATTCTGACTTATTATCTCACAATTCTGAGTTGCTATCTCACAATTCTGACTTATTATCTCGCAGTTCTGAGTTACTATCTTGCAATTCTGAGATACTTTACGTTACGAAATGCATTGCCCCCTACCCCACATGGTTATGGAAGCCCGTTTGTGGCCCTTGAAAAAAAAGGTTTTTTGATTAATTGCGAGATAGTATGTCGCAATTCTAAGATAGTATTATTTCGCCTGCGCCAGAGATGGTTCCTTGCCAAAGTTCTTTGTAAAGTTCGGAGGCTTATCTCAATGTCATGCTCCTCATGTAATAGCGTCCGAATCTCACTGTTTGTGAAACCGTGCCGAAAATAGCTTTCAATGATCGAATCCATGGAATGACCGTGTGGGGTAGTGGGCAATGCATTTCGTAATGTAAAGTATCTCAGAATTGCAAGATAGTAACTCAGAATTGCGAGATAATAAGTCAGAATTGCGAGATAGTATCTCAGAATTGTGAGATAATATCTCAGAATTGCGAGATAGTAAGTCAGAATTGCGAGATAATAAGTCAGAATTGCGAGATAGTATCTCAGAATTGTGAGATAATATCTCAGAATTGCGAGATAGTAAGTCAGAATTGCGAGATAGTAACTCAGAATTGTGAGATAATAACTCAGAATTGCGAGATAGTAACTCAGAATTATGAGCTAATAAGTCAGAATTGCGAGATACTATCTCGCAATTAATCAAAAAACCTTTTTTTCAAGTGGCACAAATGGGCTTCCATAATTCAGTGAGGAGAAACAAATGCTAAATTATTGTTGTGTCGTAACTTAATTTTTGTTCAGCCTTTGTGACCCGTCTTCATGAAGTTAGATGCAAAAATGCTGAAATTGGCCCTCTCCTGCAATGATAAAGAATCCTTTAATAAAAATTACTGGATCCGGATCATGTTCCAGATCATTACCAAAATTTAATGACTTCTAAGTTAGGCCAAGATACACCCCTGGTAAAAATGTCATTGAAATCCGTTGAGGATTTTTTTGAGTAATCCTGCTAACAAACCAACTAACCAACCAACAAACAAACAAACAGACGCGACCGAAAACATAATATTTAACTATTTCAGCTGTTCATGTTTCTGTAAGTTGTCCAAAATACACAGTATGATGACCAGACCTTGTCTCATGCTGAAAAATCATCACACGACAAATACATTTTGTATATACTTTATTTTTGTATTCACTGCCTACCACCTGTTATTACTTTCTCATACACTTTCTAGAAACAGTCTTCTACTGGGAAAGCATTGAGAAAGCACATATCTCCACAGGTTATGCATCTCTCAAATTTATATTGGGATTCTAATCATCATTGCTATAATTTACTTGATATACATATACGCTCGAAAAATAGAAAACTTAAAGGACATGTCTCACATTTTTTAATATCCCAGTTAGTAAAACAACATGAAAGTACCTAAAGGGTCTCTGTACACATGTGCTATAAGTGATCGCTGATATATTTTATTCTTCTCACGCTGAGCGTTAGCGTGTGCATTTACGGAAAACATCTCACTCAGCAATTCTCTGCATTTTTCAGTGTGTGACGTCCTTATTAGCAAAACAAAAACATCCCAATGACTGACAGACAGAGGGAAATGAACCTGCTCTGTCCAGAAACGAAGCATCTGAACTGCTGTTTGAAAGTGACAGCTCGGATTTACTGAGAGGAGACGACACACTTCACCACAAAACTCAACTTTTTCAGAGTGTAGTATTTTGGAGCCTAAAGTGTGGTGATCCTCTGTTTGTTACTGAAGCTGTGAACATGGATGCGGGACATCTGACACTGTTTTTAACAGACTGCCTGGACACAGAGATGGATTTGTTACTTTGGAAAAAGTCAGAATACATTATTTCCAGGAGTTCGTGGACGTTATTTTACGTGCCGCGATCGAGAGAGAGGCAGAGCTGCAGCCGCCGATCTCACATGCGTGCGTGCACTTCTTTGATCACATGAAGTTTACATTTGGAAATTAATCCATTACATGACGGTTATTCTGGGATGTTTAGGATTTTAGCCCTTTTGTGTTTTGTGGCTAAATTTCTTTTTTTTTTTTTACTTTGAATGTAAATTTGGAGCTGTTCATGTGTGCTGCGAAGCTCGCTGTGTGTGTGTGTGTGTGTATGTGTGTGTGTAGAGATGGTTATTGACAGGCTGCGTTTATGACTCATAGCGGCAGTTGCACAGAAACCTTCTTGGAGCCGCAGCTTTTACCGTGACTACATCAGAATTAACAGTTAGCACTTAAAAATGAGTCATCATAACACGACATCACACTTATGTAAACTTTGGAATTAATCTGTGCCTCCATTCTTAACTTTAGCAGATACATTCCATTGAAGCGCACGCTGGGACGCTTCTAGTTGTGACGTCACTTGTCGAAAACACCCGAGTACTCAGGAGTACTTTGTTTTCGGATGTGTCTGTAGCTGTTTGTTATGAATGCTGTATACATTGAAACCGGTCATGGAAGTGCACAAACTAATCCCAGTGGCTCATCGGATGGCCACTAACAGCCTAAATCTAAATTGTTATGATTTTGGTGCAACATGTCCTTTAAGGAAATTACTTCAGTTCACAACCCCTAAATGAATACAGTTATCCAAGCTAAATTAAGAAATTGGTATAAATACGATGCAGGCATTTTTGTAGAAGAAATCCTAGTGGTGAGGGACTGAAGGAACTGGGTGGGGGGATGGTGTGGAAGGGGATATGGAGCTTTTGAATATTTGAAGTGAAAATTATTGCTTGTACTTGCATTTTTTTCTGAAAGGTCAAAGAGTAATTTTTAAAAAAAAGAATACACATTTCCCAGGTCTATTTGACCTTCATGGATAAAAGTCCTGTAATTTTCTCTTTTTTTATAGTAAGGATCAGCTATGTGGAAATCTTGGAAGAATATGTGAATGAATGATTCAAAATGATGTGATGCCATCTACATAAAATCAAAGCAGTATAAGACCTCTGGCTTGCTATGATTTCAGTATTTTTAGTGTAATTGCATTATTTCTAATGAACATGAATACTGTTTTGGCGTACAAATAACATCAAACGCTAAATTAGCATTTAGGAAAGAGGGCGCAATGTACTTTTTGGTTTGTCCAATAGTTCTCCTTTTTCAGTGTGCAGCACTGTGCAAAAATTTTAGGGATACAAAAATTTTGATAAAAATGCAGCCAACAGAAAATCTAATTTTCATTTTCAGTAATATTGAAAAGAACCTTTTTCCATATTTCATTAAAGGAACAAACCAACAAAACCCCTTAATTTCTGTGCAGTTGTACTATTTGATGGCATGTCAAAATACAACCCCTCATCTGCACCGTGACACCTGGGTAACGGATCAAGTAAAGGATTGCCTGTTGGGATGAAATATGGTGGAGACCTTGTGTGCCCAGTGGTCACTACAGCAACCATGAAACCCAACATGAACCCTGAACACGCAACCCAGTCTCGCGGATTGTTGTGATTCAGCAGCATGAAATATACATTAATGTATTGGTTCATCATATTCATCACGAAAACTGCAAAATTTTCATCAAGGCAGCACAAATTTATTCTAATTCATTCTGTGATGGCTGCACGAAATTAAAAATGCAGCGGGGGGTTGGGGGTGGTCATGGTTAGGGTTAGGAGAAGGAGTAGGGTTAGTAATAGAGAGTTAAAAAAAAACCCTGTCATGAAAATTTTAATCATTTTGTAATGGGAGAATGAAAAAAAACAAAAACAAAATGTGAATGGCTGGAACATGAGATGGCTAAAGGGGCTCTGGTGAAAAAAGAAGTCCTCATTAGCAGATCAGGCGCAGGAGGTGATGGCTTGTAACGCAATGGCCATGAAGGCGGACGAAGGCTACGGCAGGTCCTCACACCCTGACTGGGATTTCCCAGCCATTGGAGGAGGCCATTTAAGGATCTATGGACCGTCAGCATGCAACGACATTCCTACGTTAAATGAACCCAAGTACAGGCCTCACTATATCGACGCTGGATGTAGAGTTTCTCCACATCCACAACCCCTTTGGGAATCAATCACCTCGCCACTGAGGGATTACCATGACAACTATTTGATGGCAACAAAAAGACACTTGTCACCGTCTTAGTAGGAAAATTATTGTATAACCCAAATTAAACAGTCTGATTTTCTGATGAATTACAGGAAACCATCTAAAACAAATGATGTAGTGTTTTCAGTTAAAATAAATTTCCAGTTTTTAAATTTGACATGTTATTCTGATCAACACCAAAATTGCATAGCAAACAAACTACTCTACAAAATTTCATGCAGAGGATTTCAGCCTGGTATGAAACAGACATCATATTTAAAATTGCTCAAAAACTGAGAAGAGACATGCATTCAGTCCTTACCTGATTTCCTAAACTGAAATGAGTGAGGTGCAGCTGCTACAACTATTTTCCTTATGCAAATATTTTTATTAGGTCATGACATGATACAGTTTGATTTGTTTAATTATATCACCTGAGGTTTGATGTCAGTTTATATATGTAAATACTGTTACTACACACCAGGCAACAGCACATAATAGCATCACTGTTGGGAAACACTGAATACTGTAGTTTTAAAAGCTCTTCAGTGTTACTGAATATGTCAAGTACCAAACAAGCGTTTCACAAATCTGTATAAGAATTTTATACAGCATGAGAAAAGAGCCAGAGAGGACAAAAATATTTAAATATAAATGATCAGTTTTAAACAACTGTGGAAAACTAAGCGTGGAAATAATCCTAAATAATCAGAATGGACAGGTAGTAGTCTAGAAACACACACTGCAACACGTGCCGTTGCACTGGGACCCGGAACATACATAGGGCCCATGAATTTGCATGGACTCATTTACATTATCACAGTGACTCACACTTTTCCACATGCTGTGCACACTGCACACAACACACCATGCAGTTTACATAGCTGATTCATTACCTTTATAGCCTTGAAGCAAACCTATCTCTGTCATGGTTTCCAAATTGGTGAAATAGTTAAACGCAATATATTCCAAAATGGTGCGTTTTTAAATGAATAATAGGCTGAATTTACAATAAAGAATACTCAGTTAAAAGAATAACAAAGTTCTAGTGTTGATGGTGACTTACTTCCCACCTCTGTTAAATACCCCAACAGACATTAAGGACGGCCCACAACTGCTGAGAGTGCAGTGTGCTCCCAGCGCCGATCGACATGCTCAGACCCCGCTGAAACAACCAGATCATTTCCAACGTGAAGGCTTTGTTGATCCGGGACCTTGTCTGCCTTTCACAAAAGGCAGAAGTCGTGGACATCAGCACCTTTTCGGCACATTCCACTGTTACAGGAGTTTTTTTCATGGAAAGAAAAGCGGAGGGACGCGCCACGGAGCCGTTCATTACGCGGCACAAAACCACCTCCATGTTGGTCTCACAGGACAGCTTTCAGGTGGATTTCAGATGGATTCCGGTTGCTTTTCAGTCGTGTGATTATCCGATTGTGATTGTGCATGAGCTGGACATGCCCCAACATGTCCTGGAAGGCTTCATCAGGGCATTGCTTTGCGCCATGCGGCTCCACCGCGACGCGCAGAACTCCTCTGCATGTCTGTCTTAATGTGCTGATGTCCACGTCTTTTCACAATTCCTGTGCTAGTCAGACGACATACCGGATCAAGACAGCGTCCAGTTTAGAAATGAATGGCACATTCCACTGTTACAAGAGTTTTTGTCATGGAAAGAAAAGCGGAGGGACGCGCCACGGAGCCGTTCATTACGCGGCACAAAACCACCTCCGTGTTGGTCTCACAGGACGGCTTTCAGGTGGATTTCAGATGGATTCCGGTTGCTTTTCAGTCGTGTGATTATCCAATTGTGAATGTGCATGAGCTGGACATGCCCCAACATGTACTGGAAGGCTTCATCACGGCGTTGCTTTGCGCCATGCGCCAAGAAAGAGGGAGAGGGAGGTGTCAAGGAAGCATTCTTTGTAAAACAGTTGAAACCCAGCCTTAACCGGGGAGGGGGTCTCAGACACGCTTTGTCCCCTGTTTACAATGGGGTACTCAGGTCAAAACAGTTTCAGTCTTTTGTTCATGGTAATGAGTCATTCACATCATCAGGAGAGTAGTCAAGGGAGCCATCAGGAGAGACTTCCATCCCATCATTAGGAGGGACAGCTGCCCTGTCATTAGGAGGGTGCTAACTAGAGCACAGTAGGTTCTAATTAGAGCTAGTGTTTAGTCACTAGTCTGTAGCAGTCGGCCTCTCGGTAGGAGGGGTCTGGTTAGGTTAAAAACTCCAGCTTTTGTTGGCTTCTGTTTTATTCTTCTCTACAAGAGTCAAGACGGACGTCAGACTACCAGAGCAAGAATTTTAGCTGAGGAAGCTTCTGCGATTTGAAGCGAAACATCCTCACATCAAGCATCAAGTCGAAGATTCAAGCTTCTCTACTATTGCAAGTTCAGTAAACTTGCACATAGGTATAAATAAAGATAAGTGAAGTTTTCAGAGTGGCCGTAATAAATATTTAGAAAAGCTAACTTTTTGGAGTATGGAGTTAAATTTGTCTCATTAATACTTGCAAATGCACAGAGGGCGATTTACAAATATCCTTTGATTTGTACACATGCTCTGTGATCCACAAACACAAATTTCTGATTTGTAACTTCTGTGTGGGTTTTTACAAATAAATGTTTATTTGCAAAACCGAAAATTCTGTGAAGGGTGATTCAGCATTGGTGGATCACCGAACACACACATTCATCACTTTGCTCAGTTACGCAATATTGAGAAATTCTCAGCGCAAAACTGCAGTTGAGATCCACAAATATGTCAGTCACTATTCACATTATTGGCAGAATTATTGGGGGGCTGAGGGGGGGCTTGGCTCATTATTGGGTGGGCTTAAGCCCCCTCAAGCTCCCCCTTGGCACTGCCACTGGACATGCTGATTCATAACTTGAGAGTGACTTGATTGTGACTTCCACCTCTGATATTTAATAAGATGCTAATCAGGGATGAATGCTGGGTAAACTATACGCTGCCTCCATGTCAGCCAATGATATTGCTAGATTTCTGACAACTTGTGACACCAAGTACCTTGCAGAAAAATGTCTTCCTACAAACATAAATCTGCCAGTAATAAAAGAAAGGGCAGAAAAGAAAGTGAAGAGCAAAGCTGTCTAAATTAGACACTTTTGGATTCTCCAGCATGGCCAGCAGCCAGTGCCAGCAGACCGACGAGTCCGGGCCGGGCCACTCCTCTTGTTCTGACATTGCTGGTGACAGTGGCGTCAACTGAGAGATCGTTTTCCAGGTTAAAAATGATCAAAACATACCTGAGGACCTCCATGGGGCGGGAGCATCTGAGTGGCTTAGCTGTCCTCTCCATTGAGAACTCAAGAGCCAAGGAGTTGGACATTGTAGATGTTATAGAGGATTTTGCCCAATGCAAAGCTCGCAAGACGCCCTTCCACTGAGTCAAATATTTTCAGGGAACTTTGGGTATCTTAATAATCTGAATGTGTTGGGTTGCCACGCCCCTTCCCTATTTGATCACTGCTGTGCACTAGTTTCACGAGAGGTCTGTGTTTTTCACAGGTCAGAAGATCTTTATATAAAAGTGTAAAAAAACAAAACAAAACAATAATATCTCTCTTCTGTCTTGTCATGCTATAGGCTTCATTTTATTATCATCTCTTCTTGCCTTAAGATTTATCATGTAGGGTTGCACTCTTGACTTTGCAAGAAAAATGATTTTTGATTCCAGTAGCGCTGTGAATTAGACAGTTCCTTGCCTTGATGTGATGATGAGGTCATCGATTTCTATTTACTGACTAGATGGAGGACCGTGGCAATCCGTTCATTGGCTGGCTGGATGGAGAACCTGATGTGAAGAAAAAACTCGAGGCTAATTAAAAAGGGATCAATTGAGACTTATGAAATTGAGACTTCTAATTGAGTTGTTAAATGAATGGTGCGATATTTATCACAACAAAGCATTCAGGCAGTAAAACTGAAGTGTATGAAAGTTCACTCCACAATCCTTTGTCAGCTTGTTGCAGCACCCGAATGCTGCACAAAACAGCATTTTCAGATCACTTTAACCCAAGTTTAAGTCTGATTTCTATTTAATCTAATGCCTGAAGATGTGTAATAACGCTAAGCAAGATGGAGGCTGCCTGGAAACAGCCCACCAGCTGCATCCGCCATCTAGTGGACTAAATAGAAATCGATGGCTGAGGTATGTTGACTTGCATAGACTCTTGTACACATGCAATTCAAAGCTGGAGTGTTAAATCTAGATTCTTGACCTCTTAAAATGGTTGTAATACAATATTTCAAGTGATTTATTTGATTGTAACATCCAACACACTTGGTAAAAATCTATACAGACCTCATAGTGTGGATGGGCGCGTGCATGTGTGCGTGACTGCACGCGTATGCCTAATAACTACTAACATGCACGTAGGGCCCATCAATATATCTTGCACTGGGGCCCCTGGTGAGGTTGCTACACCACTGTTCTCAGGAATAAGACAAGGGTTAAAGGTCAAGTTTATAAGACAGTGAATAATGGGTCTGAGACATGGGCAGTGAAGGGAGCGCAAATGGAAATGCTGAGATAAATGTGTGGTGCTCCAAAAGTGGACAGAATAAGAAATGAGAGAATAGGAGGTACAAGAAAGGTAGCAGAAATAGCTAAGGAGGAGCAAGATAAAGGGACTGCATTTATATAGCACTTTTCCATCTGAATCAGAAGCTCAAATGGCTTTACAATGATGCCTTGCATTCACCCATTCATACACACACTCACACACCGATGTCAGAGTCCTGCCATGGAAGGTGCACACTGGGAGCAGACAATATTCTTGGACTTTTGTCATAGACTCGTGTCTATGGGTTAAATATTTTCACGTTCAGTTTGCCTTTTCTTTAGCACAAAATTTTAAATTAATATGTTTTTGCTAAATTATTTTTAAAAATAATTTGGCAAAAAAGGGGCAGTGATGGTCTAGTGGTTAAGTGTTGGGCTTGAGACCAGAGGATCCTCGGTTCAAATCCTGTGACCGGAAAATCACTAAGGGCCCTTGGGCAAGGTCCTTAATCCCCTAGTTGCTCCCGGTGTGTAGTGAGCACCTTGTATGGCAGCACCCTGACACTGGGGTTAATGTGAGGCATTATTGTAAAGCGCTTTGAGCGTCTAATGGAAAAGCGCTATATAAACGCAGTGCATACCAAAACAGCGCAGTCAGTGTGCCAGGGTAATTATGGTGGCAAGAAATATCAGCCTGCCATTTATAATTAAGTAAAGTACTAATTTCATAAATTGGTGTTTTCTGGTTTTTCAAAGTCACTTATGTACAATTTTTTAAATCTGCATTGCTCAAACATGGAAGTTTTTTTTTGAACAGTTTCAAAACTTTATTGAGAAACACAGTACCTTTTTTAAAAGGGACATTTCATTCATCTCTTCCAAATGTAACACGAATGCAAATGTTCAATCCCGTGATGAAATAAGAAGTTAAAGTTTGTGTCTGTAATGAGCATTACCAAGTCCCTGAACATATAAATACTTATGTGCCAAGCATTTTTAGGTATCACAATGCTTGTCTTGGTTGTTAATCATTCAAGTAAATGAAGGCCAACAGAACATCATAAATGCAGCTCATTTTCATTTTAGCTCAAAGAAAAACTTTCCATAATGTCACACATTTGAATCAAGCAATATCCAATGCAAAGTATGTTTGTTCAGTATGATATGTGACTCGTTCATAAACTACTGTGAGTAAACTAATCCTGAGAAAGTATTTCCAAGCAAAGATCCTTCAGACTTTGACTACAAGAATGTGGAGGAGGAACAGCCCAGAAAATAAACAGTGAAGACAAGTCTGTAGAAAAACAAAGCTTACTGATGCTGGCTCAATGCTTCCACCTGCTGAGTGGAAAGGAAGAGAGGGAAAATAATTTCCTGTTGAAGCATCTCAGCTCACCTGCTGACTTCAACAGCCCCCACAACCCTTGGGGACCCTGATGTGTTACAGTGACGCAGGCACATAGGGCACATCCCCACCAAATCGACAAGGGATATAGCTACTAGCTAGGTAAACCAGAGAAATTCCACCCCATTAAACTGGCCTGTTGTTCTTATGTGACCCTGGAAGGAGGAGTAGAGCTGTTTGCCTTTCTGGTCTGTATGACTTTTTGTTGTCTGTCAAGAGCTGGTGGCTCTCTGGATACGGTAGTCCAGACAGATTAAGGTGAACCAGACAGGTACTTTTTCCAGCCCACTCCCTGTTCAGGGCAAACAAAGCAGAACCTAAGTAGGTCTGCTCAGTCACAGATGCAGTTGCCAAAACACACTTCTCCTTCTTCCAAGGGTCTAACTTCTGAATCAGACATCTGCTGCTTCCGTACCAAGTCAGAGGTAAGAGCATTCAGATTCACAATCCTGCCCCATCCCTCTTTGCCGATCGCCAAAAGACGTGAGTGTGCAGTGCAGCGACCTTGCAATGGTCGATCTAGAGATGCCCCTGTCTGGGTTTGTTTGACATGAAAATGCCATTGCATCCCAACACACACATTCATTGACAGATCCTCATTCTGGTCTGATGGCTGGGAAATCCCAGATGATCAGGGTCTGAGGCCCTGCTGCCAAATTCATAGTCATTGGGTCACAAGCCATCACCTCCTTCACCTTCTCCACCAAAGAGTTCTTGTCTCACTAGAGTCCTGTTAGCTGTTTCATGTTCAGGGTTCCTGATGTGGCTTCATGGTTACTGTACGGACCACTAAAGGTCCGTTGGGTAAGTGTACTTTCATAAACTACAAAGTGGGCTACAAACAACATAACTACCTATAAGCTCACTTGCAGTGTTAAATAATGTATTTTTGCTCTCAAAATTTTCTATTCTTGCATTGAAAACTGTACTTACAAGTTTACTTTTCTAAACTTAAAAAGATAAGTTAATTTATTCCCAGTAAGTTTTAAAATAGTACACTTACAAATATACAGTAAAATATGCTTAGGAAGTAAACTTGAGGTTTGCTTAAGTTCATTTAATAAAAATAAACCTTTTTGGTAAGGGATATTGGACACAAAAAAGACAAAAAAATCTGAAAAAAACCAAACAAAAAACAAATTAAAAACGATAGCTTGGAATGTGAACTCGGTGCACGTGGTGTTCCAACATGTTGATGAACTGGAATTATGACTTCAGAGGTTGTTCCATTTGAAACTTCCCAAATGTAATGATATTGCACCAAATACGGGTGTTGCACTCACTGACTGCCATCTCGTATCCACCAGCAGATGGGAGCAGCTCACCACATAATGAACTGCAACAAGACCTTGAGATAAGAATGCAAATACTTTGCCCATCTTTGTGTATATACAGTAATTTTATGATTTCTTACTGTTACTTACCGTTACACAAATAAATTGAAAAACAAAAACAGCCAATGACCGAAGGTGTGGCACTGAAAAGCAAAAGTATCACCAGCACTGGATTTTACACCAAATGCAATCTAAGCTTGTGTATTATCCACAGTTGAATCTAGCTTTCTGGTTCTACTGTGATTTTCAATAAACCATATCATTACAAAAAGTGAGACAAAACAATGCATTCAGTTTTAATAAAACATGACAATGAATAGGATCATAGAATCGGTCATGAAGATGAAAACTAAAACTGGAACAGAAAATAAGCACAAAGAAAACTGCATGAGAAAATAGAGATCAATACTACAACTAAACAGAAAATGGCTTAAGAAAACAAGGCGGTAAAACAAACCATAAGAAAAAGCAGTGACTATAACAGAAAACAAATCCTGACATTACAGCACAACAAATATTACAAATGAGGGGAACTAGATAAGTGATAAATTAATAAACAACAAATGTAAACACAACTGACTGAAGAGAACTAGAACAGAATGAAAGGCCAAAGTAAAAAGTAACAAAGAAAACAAGTGACAAATCAAAACAGAACAGAGAATAACAACATGATGAAAATAAAATAACTAGTAAATCAAGACTGGGGCACGTGAAGGGAAAAAGAAAGAGAGAAAACCCGAATTAAAGCCCAGATCTGGCCGAAATTGTGACAATTTCACAGCTTTTTAATTTACACAATATTTTTAAGTGTAAAAATGTTTCACCAACAACAAACAAACAAAAAAAACAAAACAGTTTTAGAGTGTATGCTCTGGAGAAAAGGGGAATGAAATTCAGTAGGTGCAAGACTGAGTACATGAATGTGAATGGGAGGGAGCCCGGTGGAATAGTGCAGTTACAAGCAGTAGAAGTGGTGAAAGTAGATGAGTTTAAATACTTGGGGTCAACTGTCCAAAGAAATGGAGAGTGTGGTAGAGAGGTGAAGAAGAGAGTGTAGGCAGGATGGAGTGGGTGGAGAAAGGTGGCAGGAGTGATTTGTGACCAAAGAATATCACCAAGAGTGAAGGGGAAAGTCTACAAGACAGTAGTGAGGCCAGCTATGTTGTAGGACTTAGAGACGGTGGCACTAACAAAAAGACAGGAGGCAGAGCTGAAGATGTGATTCTCTTTGGGAGTGATGAGAATGGACAGGATTAGGAATGAACATATCAGAGGGACAGCTCAGGTGGGACGGTTTGGAAACAAAGTCAGAGAGGTGAGATTGAGATGGTTTGGACATGTGCAAAGGAGGGACCCAGGTTATATAGGGAGAAGGATGCTGAGGATGGAACCACGAGGCAGGAGGAGAAGAGGTCAGAGGTTTATGGATGTGCCGAGGGAGGACATCAAGGTGGTTGGTGTGACAGAGGAAGACACAGAGGACAGGGTGAGATGGAAACGATTGATCAGCTGTGGTGACCCCCAACGGGAGCAGCCAGAAGAACAAGTCATAAAATGCTTCTGCAAATTAAAATAAATCATCCAGGATCCACATACAAATCCAAAATCACACCAAAATTAAGTAGGTTTCTCTTCTTGAGAAGCACAGTGATTCCACCAAGCTTTATGGGGATTGGCTCAAAAAAAATTGAGAAACTGAGAAAAAAAATAAATAAAATGACAATAAAAAGTATCCAGAAACCATATCTGGATCAAGAGCAAGACAAAAATTTCTTCAGTTGAGCGTTTTGATTATTTTTGTGGAGGTTGATAGAAAATCTTTTTGGAAATTGAATGAAATGTGACCAAATACTTACTTTCAAAGTGTAAATGGATGAAACAAAATCCGAAGAAAAAAGATCATTCTGTCAGATTTCATGGCGATCAAATGAAAACTGGCTGAATGCTTTCTCTTCCTTCTCTGTTGAGTACACCTTTGAGAGATGCTGTCATAACACATGCACTGGTTACACACGTATTGCACGCGGGCTTTGCTTAATTGTGCAGCTACGGCAGGGTTTTTGTAGGTCTCATGGTGACTGTCCTGAGATGATCTCTTGTCTTAGATCAGACTCTGACAGGCGTTAGCAGACGTCTCTCCGCAGTCTCATTCACGCAGAAAGAAGTAAATTGCAGCAGGAAACAGACCATTTCGTGCCGTCCAATCAGCTCATCTGAGGTGATGACAGCTGCTTCCTTCTTACCTGGCAACATGTTGACTTCAGCACAATTCTGTCAACAAAGCTCCATTGTTTGTCAGTAGGATGACTCCAAAACTGATGGTTTAATTTTCATGAAGCTCTCAGCACGTGGGCCAAGAAAGAACCCATTACATTGTGCAACCAAGTTGCAACATGCACGTTCCTGTAGCACTTAAACTGTCTGTAGCTAACTGACTATTTCATTTTCAAAGGATCTGTGTCATTTTCCAGCTCAATTCTGAGCTGGATCTATTTACAGTCAAAGTTTTGAACATCTGTGAGTTTCTGTACTGACGCCTGCCCATGATTTCATGAGAACTTGACGAAAACAATAATAAAATGCCTGATATCGTAATGCTGTCAAAAATATAAATATTTATTTGCCTGTCCCTGGATCCAGATCTGCAACAATACTTTATTTTGTTTTTTCCTTTGCTCCACCCATTGAGGAATGATCCTAGTAATAAACTAACCAAGCAACCAACAAACAGACAGGGTGGAAACATATCTCAAGGGTTTAGAGTGTGAGGCGGAGGTATGCACTCCAATGAGTCTCTCACTAGTTGCTAATAATACATTTGAAGTGACACATTCTCACAAAGATAATCAGCATTTAAGGGTGCAGGTGTTTTTTATTGCTTTCGTCAGTAGAAGTGACAGTGATGCCATTGGAGCTGTCTTATGAGAATGTGGACATGTGACAGTGTGACAATAACAAAATATCTCTTATTTGTTGCATTCTATATATTAAAAGCCATGCAGTTTCTGTGTGTGTATGTATGCGTGTGTGTGTGTGTATGTGTATGGCTTCGATCACAGAGAAGCTGGGGAGCGCTGACATTTGCCCTTTGGTAGCTTATGCATTTTGGGTCAAGGATGAACACCGCCAAAACAGAACATTGATTGGACTATTATTTTTGGAGAAACTACAGATATTAGCTAACAACAGTGAACAATGGACATTGATAATTACATTCTGGACATACATGCCATTCCAGTAGGGGCAGTAAATCATCTAAATATTAAAAGCCAAGTGGTCTCTGTGTATGTGTCTGCATGCGTGTGTATAACTTTGATCATAAACAAACTGGGGACTGCTGACATTTGCCATTTGGTATGCTTACGTATTTTGAGTCAAGGATGAATGCCACCAAAACAACATTGATAGGACTAATGCTGCGTTTACACATAACGACGACATGTCACGAATGCCAGGAAGCATACATTCTTGGCCGCTGATCATGAATGTGATGATTCGGGGCAGAGGCGTTAGGTGTCCTCAGGAACTGCTGCAACCTGTTACCACGCGTTACGATTAATGGCACGTGTCGCTGGCGAATTATCAGGAACCAATAATAATGTTCCATGCTGTTGTGCGATGTTGCGCGCTATTGCACCTAACAGAGCATCATTACGTTCTGTCATGTTGTGAATTGGGCGAATTGTCTCCACCCCCCCATATTCATACTACTGTCAGCTGCAGAGAGCCAGATGTCTGACTGCACGTCGCTCTCCTCTGGCTCAGACTCGTTCTCCCGAACATCAGGCACAACAGCAGGTGGAACACCTGCAGGAGCGCACTGAGGAGCATTGGAAAGAGACTTAGCTGACTTGGCGTCAGTGTCCTTCAGCAGACTGCATCAATGAAACTGAATGTGGTGTGACAGGGTTTAATTGTGCGCACGTGAGAGAAGTGATTCATAGTGGCGTGCAGTGAAATGTGACACCGCGTTACAATTCATATGAAAATGTGACAGTTTCCATGTCAATTCGTATCAATGCGTGACAGTTTAGGCTTCAAGAACCATCACAGGAACCACTACGAATGCTGTCACGCTCTATTAAGGATCACCACTAATCAAGGCGTATCAACACGCCCAGCTGTGAACTCCACGACATGAGGCGAAATGAGGGTGGTGCGTGACATTCATGGAAGATGTGTTGACATCCAAAAACATGCTCCACGAATATCACGCACCGACACGCACTGTTAAGAAACCTCTTCAGATGCGTTAAGTCACATTAAGAATGTCAGGAATGTGCCATGAATGACAGAAAAATGACATTCATAACGCGTCTTGCCTATGTGTAAATGCAGCATAATATTTTTGGAGAAACTACGGATATTATGTAACAACAGTGCACAATGGATGTTGATAATTACATTCTGGAGTCACACACCATTCCAAATCATTATAGAAACTTTGCATAATTTATTACCACCCTTGAAAAAAGTCACCTATCTTTTTTATAAACACTACCCAATCTACAGCCCGTGGATCCCCACAGGCAACACGCTAGTTTATATTAACATACAAGGTCTATTAGAAAAGTATCCGACCTTATTATTTTTTTAAAAAACCATATGGATTTGAATCACGTGTGATTACATCAGCCAAGCTTGAACGCTCGTGGGCATGCGAGAGTTTTTTCACGCCTGTCGGGAACGTCATTCGCCTGTGAGCACGCCTTGTGGGAGGAGTGGTCCAGCCCCCTCGTCGGAATTCCTTTGTCTGAGAAGTTGCTGAGAGACTGGCGTTGTGTTTCATCAAAATTTTTTCAGAAACTGTGAGGCACATCCGAGTGGACACCATTCGACAAATTAAGCTGGTTTTCGGTGAAAATTTTAACGGCTGATGAGAGATTTGGATTGTTTCTATCGCTGTAAGGACTTCCCACGGAGCGGGACGTTGCGCAGCACTCCGAGGCGACGTCATCATCCTGTTTCAAGCTGAAAACCTCCAAATTTAAGCCTCTGATGACCTAGGACGTCGTGAGAGAACAGAGAACTTTCAGAAGAGGTCGGAATCAGCAGTTTATCCGGACATTCCACTGTTAAAGGAGATTTTTTTAATGAAAGACGTGCGGACGGATTGGCGCATCGGCTCGCAGCCAGTGCGGCGCGCCCGCCACAGGAAAAACACCTCCGTTGGAAGCCTTAAGGACAAGTTGGATAAAGTGTGTCTCAGACCCCCTCCCCGGTTAAGGCTGGGTTTCAAACGTTTCACAAAGAATGCCTCCTTGACCCTTCTCTCAAACCATTTCTTCTCTCTGGCTAATATTTTAACTTCCTTGTCCTCAAACGTGTGGTTAGTGTCTTTAAGGTGGAGATGAACCGCAGACTGAGGTCCACTGGCGCCCTCTCTGCGGCGCTGGCGCCCTCGCTACACAAAAGGCTATACCAGCACCGCAGAGAGGGCGCCAGTGGACCTCAGTCTGCGGTTCATCTCCACCTTAAAGACACTTTATCCCCTGTTTACAATGGGGTACTCAGGTCAAAGGAGTTTCAGTCTTTTGTTCATGGTAATGAGTCATTCACGTCATCAAGGGAGCCATCAGAAAGTCATCCATCCCATCATTAGAGGGACAGCTGTCCTGTCATTAGGTGTGCTAACCAGAGCACAATAGTTGCTAATTAGAGCTATTGTTTAGTCACTAGCCTATAGCAGTCTGCCTCTCAGTAGGAGGGGTCTGGTTAGGTTTAAAACTCCAGCTTTTGTTGGCTTCTGTTTTATTCTTCTCTACAAGAGTCAGACAGAAGTCAGACTTCCAGAGCAAGAATTTTAGCTGAGGAAGCTTCTGTGATTTGAAGCGAAACGTCCTCGCGTCAAGCAACCCAGTCCAGTCGAAGATTCAAGCTTATCTACTATATGAATCAAATCCATATAGTTTTTTAAAAAAATAAAACGGTCGGTTTCTTTTCTAATAGACCTCGTACTACCTTAACGGAATGTATTAGATTTAAAGGCCTATGTTAACACAACTTAACCCATACATTTAAAGCAGCAGTCTATTTTTTGTGATTTTCTTGTAAAGTCAACTAATTCAGGATAAGAGGACTCAAATCAAATCAAATCAATTTTATTTACATAGCGCCAAATCACAACAAACAGTTGCCCCAAGGCGCTTTATATTGTAAGGCAAAGCCATACAATAATTACGGAAAAACCCCAACGGTCAAAACGACCCCCTGTGAGCAAGCACTTCGCGAAAGTGGGAAGGAAAAACTCCCTTTTAACAGGAAGAAACCTCCACCAGAACCAGGCTCAGGGAGGGGCAGTCTTCTGCTGGGACTGGTTGGGGCTGAGGGAGAGAACCAGGAAAACGACATGCTGTGGAGGGGAGCAGAGATCAATCACTAATGATTAAATGCAGAGTGGTGCATACAGAGCAAAAAGAGAAACAAAGACTCACACTCAAGGACTTAATTTTGATCATGAATGTCCACAAACACACCAGGTGCACTGGTCAGTCTCGCTCGTATTAGTTAAATATCACGTTGCGGTAAATATTTTTAATATATGAGTGGGGCTAATGATTACATTGCATGTTTGTGTGTGATGGGAGGTCATGCTCTCTCTCTCTCTCACACTCTCTCTCTCTCCTGTTGATAAGAGCACTGTGGTCAGCTTGTCAAGTTAGCTGTAAAAAGGCAAAACCAGAACAACATCACTTTCACAGTTAAACAACCACACTGAGCAAATGGTCAAACTCATGAAGTTCTTAAGAGCAAAATGTGAGAAGGCTTTGATGCAAGGGGTCTCATGTAAACTGTATCAATGTATACTTATTAATACACATTTCTATTTTCTTTATATCTTCCCTCTGTGACATTTACTGTCTGACAGAATTTGTCCATCTTACACCAGTAGTCTTGCAAATGTCTGAGGCACATTTAATGAGCCGACAATATAAAAGAAATATGAAAAACTAACAAATAAACAAAAAAGAAAAACAAAAGAAAAAAGCTGCATACAGTAACAAAAATGATTAAAGCATATGGTCACTTTTCACCTTTAAAAATGCTGAACTCCATTTCAGTAGACCTCGGGCCCGGATCCAGGCCAGTTTGGACTGATGCAGTTGCATCGGTCGTCATTGGTAAAAAAAAAAATCTTGAATAATCCTGAATAGTGCTGAATGTGTCTCCGCGGTGAACACAGCTTTGATCCCACAATGCACCATGCAGGTGTACACAGGAATATTCAAACCGGATCAAACAAACATAGCGTCAGTCCAGTCGAGTCGATGATCATGGCAGCCAGGAAAAAAGTTGTGCAAGGAAAATTGGGCACTTATTTCAGAAAGAAACGGTGAGTGGTTTATAAACAGTTTTCAGACAATAGTGTGTTTGAAAGGCATTCTGTGGTGACTGAAATTAAATTTTCGGTGGTTTTCCGACCATACATGTCAACCTATACGGATTGTCTGTAAATGATACGGATTTTTCCGAGTTTCAGAGTCATATGGACATACAAATAAAGTCGGATATTCAGGGTTTGGTCTGCAGCGGGTCTGTAATCAACCGTTTCTGCAGCGGGACTCCACTTTGAAGCGTGAACCATTGAAGCAATGCTTCAATGCACTAGCTCGTTGGTTCTTTGGTTTGCTGCTCTTCAGAAACAGCAAGTCCGCTTCTTAACCCCTCTCAAAGCCATTAAAATACTGTGAGTCACTTTTGTGTGGATTAAAGTCACTAACTGGGACTCTTGTCTTGTTGTAGTCAAGAAATGAGAATCGTCCTCCGTTCTGTTGGCACAGGTCCAAACGCTGCGCGGCTCTCTGCCGAGACAGAGTCCCATCAGAATTAATGACTTCAAAACAAATTGCCGCTTTAAATAAAATGACACCTCTTACAAACGTTGTAAAACAGACAAGAAACTACAATCACCTAAAATGTTTTTTTCCTCCCAAAATGAGACGTGCTGTATTTCTTTACAAATTAAATCCTGACGTGAAGCATAGCTGCAAGAGCTCAGCTCAGATATATGGAAAGACAATAATGTCTGAAAGGAAATGCTTTTGACAAAAACTACATTTTTTGTTTATTCCTATTTATGTCCAGAGATCAAGGATCCACCATGTCAGTTTTTGTTATAGTGTTGGTTTTTAGGACATCATATTTATACAAATAAGAAGTGTTCACTATGGTCCATGAAGTATAATAAATATATTAAAAGAAGTCTAACAGTGTATGTTGCACACGAATAAAAGAATGAAGATTATTGAATAACAAGATGCGTACGATTTTTATTTTATCATTGGGCAAAAATGCATCTGTCAGATTTTCACTCTGGATCCAGCCCTGGATCTCTACAATTCATAAGAAAATTGAGCTGTATTCAGTCTTTTTTTTAATTCAAGAAATTAAGCTTTTTATTATTTGTAAATTGATTTAGTAAGATAAATAATTGTAACACACACACACACACACACACACACACACATAGTTGAGTTTTGCTTGGATGAGAATGTTTTGCCATTTGAATTTATATTTTCTGTTGAACCACACACACACTCACACTCATCTTCAACCGCTTAGTCCAATTCAGGGCCGGTGCTAGCCATTTAGGTGTCCTAAGCACAAATGCTTTGTGGTGCGTGATTTGCATGTGCGGAACGACGGCACTGGTCCAATTAAGGGTCGCAGGGGACTGGAGCCTATCCCAACAGTCACAGGGCGTAAGGCGGGGTACACCATGGACAGGACATCAGTATGTCACAGGGCCATATGTAGACAAACAAACACATACACACCCACACACACCTACGGATAATTTAAAGTTTCCAATCCGCCTAACCAATGATGATTATATTCAGTAGTAGTAATATCTTTGTTGGTGAAGATGAAGTTTTCATTTCGGTCTCTGAATCAAACCTGCCGTGTGGTGGGTAACTGAGTATTCATGACACCTGAATTAAATCCGCCACCTGATTTTGGAGATGTTGCATGCAAGACTCATTGATAAATTGTGGTATAAAATCAGCCTAGTCAACATATCAAAATAATGAATGATGAACTGACTGTGCTTCCAGTTTGCAAATATTTTTTATAATTCAGAATGATGTACTGCTTTACTTTAATGGTCCTGACAGGAATCTCTTTGCTGCACGCTGTGTGACTTGACAATTCTGTGTGCACGTTGGGTACCGCTAAAGGAGCAGCGGAGCATAAACCGTCGTGCTCCCCGGCAGACAGAGAGGCAGCACGGAGCCAGCGACTCTGGACCGAAGTCGGCTTCCGAGAGGAAAAAACAAATCAAAACCGGATTTTAAGAGAATAGAGGGCGCCAAATAAAATAATCTCCAAGTGAACTCGTGAACCAAAATAGCCGGGCTCCATACTGCCAACGTGAAGTTTAGCACTTATCAGGTTAACTTTCCCATATTTTATTCGTATTGGACTGAACTTCACTTCACCTTTCTTTGGGAAGATGTCCACGATAAAGTTCTTCCCGCGTCACTGTTTGCAGTAGGCGCGGCTGCACTTTGAAGGTTACTAATTAACGAGCCTGCCGTGAATGCGACATGCGCTCTGGCGGGACACGCCCTCCTGGACCTGAACAAAGGTGAGACCCGCTGTCAATCACACACACCTCTATGGACGCTCACGTGAGCGCAGACGGCGCGTGGGCGGTGACTTTGTGTCGGCGCTGTACCTGTGAGAGTGGACCGCACTCTTCTGGCATGTGCCGCTGAAGACTGACAGTTGGCTGCTCATTTTTCATGACGGGTTTTAGACGCAAGCTTTAAGAAAAAAGAGGATTCAAAGTGAACCACGACGACTCCTCAGGACGGTTCTTCCTCGCGCTCATACCATGGCCGCCTCCGCCTCTGCTTCGCGGGACAGCTACTTCTGGTTGCTCTGGAGACGGACCCTCCTCGCGCTCTGGTTCTGCGCGCTCAGCACGCGCGCAGCGGAAGGTGACGACACTTTTAACGCAGAGGTAAAGTATCCATCAACGAATCATAATATTGTAAATAAAATAAAATATCGCCAATTAATATGCACGCAGCCGTGAAGCCAAAAGTCATGGATGTTAGATAGTATTTTACAAAATTAAATTAAAAAAAAGGATTGTAGTTTTTCATTATTTGTGGAAAATGTCATTTCAGTCCTCAAAATCATTCCTCTCTATTTCTAAAATTATCTATAGACTTATTTATTTACTTATTTATTTGTTTAGCATTCTTTTAGTCCACAAAAGTTGGCAATTTCAAATAAACTGTTTTGTTCAACCAACCTCTCTTAAATATATTCAGTTTTAAATAGCACACACACACACACACAATTAAAATCAAATTCTTGATAAACACGGAAAAAAAATCAAAAGATATTAGTCTTTTGGCATATTAAGTGGGGCCAATTAAGTTTTAGTTGTTAAACCAGTTGTTGCATTTTAGTTGTTAAACCAATTTTAACTAATTGGTGATTATTTTCATAAAAGTAATTTCAGGGGTTTTGGTGGACCTGATTGGTCAGATCCTTCCTTTTTTATTTATTATTGGGTATTGTGTTATCATTCTTGTTGCACCATTCTGAACATGATAGTTCACTAAGAATACGTGGCAGACATTTGACACTTACACCATAGGTATACATTGAGAGTAGATCATTTGTTGACTTTTTTTGGATAATTAAGTATATATATTAGCATGTAAGTGAAGATGGAAATATTGTCTTGTAACACCGATTGCTCACTGTTTATTCTGCAGACTCTATATTCACAATATTTATGGCAATATAGAGACACAAATGGGATGGCATATACAAAGTACGCTACTTAGTTCTTCAAACAACCATAACACACAACAGTACAATATTTCTGTCACACTTTTCCTTATGAGAGAAGGTACTTAAAGTAAAGTCATTTGCAGTGATCTGTCACCAATTTTAGGAGCTGGATTGAAATTTGTTTAGCTGCGCACCAGGAGCAACTGTGGCATTAAAGATTTTCTCAAATGCCACCTTAGTGGTTGTAGTGCTGGTCTTCTCCATCTTCTCCTGTATGTTTGCAAGCAGAAAAAATAGACTTCTACAATGACAATGTGACAGACTGGTGTCCTGGCCAGGGTGTACCTCGCCTCTCACCCATTGACCGCTGGGACAGGCATCAGCCCCCTGTGACCCATAATTGCAATAAGCTGGTATAGAAAATGAATGAATGAACAATGACATTGACTACTTAAGATCTACTTGGTGACAAACTGTCTAATTTGAACTTGAACCAGCATCTTTTATATTCTCAGGTCATCACACCTCTGGGGTTCTGTCAGCACATTTTGTTTGTTTTCAGAGGCAAATGGTCACAGGGAGGAAGAAACTTTATACCTTTTAAGTATGTTGTCAGTGGCTGAGCTGTTGATGTGTGTGTCCATGTGTATTGTTCAGCAGAGACAGCGGGCCAGTGTTAAAAGGCGAGTTTACGTTTCCAAACACGGTCTGTTTGCCTGTCAGTTTACAACACATTCTGATGGAGCATTAACACTGCTGTGATTTGTGTGCATGTGCACCTTACCAAAGCAAGGGGGGGCGCTTTAACCCAACATGGAGATTGATGAGCCATCACAAAGCTAAACACTTGTTGCACAATGTTTTTCTTTGTGCACTGTATTTCCACGTTTATGCAGATATTCATGTTTTGTGCGTCATTGTCAAAAAATGAACAGTTGATTCTGCAGAAGCTGGAAACTGGTAGGATGAAAAATGATTTTCAATGCATTATTTCTATTCAATATTTTGAATCTTTGACTTGAACGCCGAAGAGGCAGATCTCGTGCAGATTCACTTGAACAATCTCAACTGTTAACTTTTATGACTGAGTTTAATTGCTGCAAGAACTGAGCAGGTCAGCTTGTAAACTTTTGATCCCTCACTTCAAGGGTGTGTGTCGCTTCTACACTACAGTGCTCGTAACTTTAGCTTATACCTCAGGTGTAAACAATCCCATTCTGGAGAGTGTTTGATCTCACTGCAACATCTGGAAATTATGTTTGCTTCTACTATCCCCCATTTGCCTCATGACACCATTGTACTGCTACCACTACGCTCTTTTTGTGCAAGCCCCAACCTCTGGCCATCAAAAATGAAGCCACTTTATAGGCCACTTGAGGCTGGCAACAAAAGGAAGCAGATTCACATAGAAGCCCATGTTAAAATTTTCAAATTTAGAAGAGTAATAAATGGTTTTGGTATGTATACCTGGTATCGCCCTCCATGACAACTGTACGGGGCAATTTTTGAAGTCATCAGTTTAAGATATTTTAAGCCATGAATAATTAGGAATAATTAGCGGTGGGGTCACTTTGAGTGACAGCTGTTATGTGCCACTGAGCCAAATCAGAGCTCCGCTGTCAGAAAGCCCTGCTAGCAGTGGCTGCTATCTGTTGTGGGAGATTGTGTCTGTCCTTTCTGAGCATTTTATTACAAATATCTGTAATAATGTGGCTTGTTGTGCAGTTATTTGTCCTAGTAGATTACTTAAGAAGTCTGTGCTCCAATATTTCTGTTGAAATTTCCATGTTGTTTAATCAATTTTAGCAGCTATCAGTAGTAGGGTTGGGTATTGAGAACCAGTTATTTTTGGGTATCGTTAAGAAATTATTAGATCCACCAATATCAATAGCCTTTTTGCTTAACCATTCCCTTATCGGTCCTTCAGAGCGGCCGTTGTTTTTGGGGGTGTTTGTCACGAAAATGATCATGTCTCTTTGTTGATTACAGAACCCCTGCAGGGTTTCTGCAGCGCAGCTCTTCTTTGAAGTTGAAGCAATAAAGCAGTGATGGACCCGCTGCTTTGTTGGTTCTTTGTTTGATTTTGCTTTATCTTCATCTTTCCCTACTAAAACCCCACAGAGCATTTGTCTGTGAGTATTATTTACCTTTTTTTATGTTCAACCGACCTGTTATGGTCTTCTAAAACAGTTGATAGATATATTTTATAACTTAAAAACAGCACCGATGCTAATACGTTAGCATGTCTATGGCATTTTCAGTGTTAAAGTTAGCATTAAGGTGTTTGCATCTCAGCACGTTTGTGTGCATTTGTTTTCAGTATAATAATTAATGGCTCAGCGTTTGTTGTCGTAAAAGAGTCAAGTGTATTACAAATTGTAATATTTTTTTAATTTATTTTTGTTTATATATTAATAATAATAGCAACAACAATAGTAATAATAATGAATAAAGCTACAATACAATTTTAGAGAAAGAAACAAAAAGAACCTGATAAGAAACCACAACAGAAAATATAAAACCAACTAACTTCTTCTTCTTCTTTGTCTTTCGGCTGTTCCCGTTAGGGGTCGCCACAGCAGATCAATCGTTTCCATCTCACCCTGTCCTCCGTATCTTCCTCTGTCACACCAACCACCTGCATGTCCTCTCTCAGCACATCCATGAACCTCCTCTTTGGTCTCCCTCTTCTCCTCCTGCCTGGTGGCTCCATCCTCAGCATCCTTCTCCCTATATAACCTGGGTCCCTCCTCTGCACATGTCCAAACCATCTCAATCTCGCCTCTCTGACTTTGTCTCCAAACCGTCCCACCTGAGCTGTCCCTCTGATATGTTCATTCCTAATCTTGTCCATTCTTGTCACTCCCAAAGAGAATCTCAACATCTTCAGCTCTGCCACCTCCAGCTCTGCCTCCTGTATTTTTGTTAGTGCCACTGTCTCTAAACCATACAACATAGCTGGTCTCACTACTGTTTTGTAAACTTTCCCCTTCACTCTTGCTGATATTCTTCGGTCACAAATCACTCCTGCCACCTTTCTCCACCCACTCCACCCTGCCTGCACTCTCTTCTTCACCTCTCTACCACACTCTCCATTACTTTGAACAGTTGACCCCAAATATTTAAACTCATCTACTTTCACCACTTCTACTCCTTGTAACTGCACTATTCCACTGGGCTCCCTCTCATTCACACACATGTACTCAGTCTTGCTTCTACTGACTTTCATTCCCCTTCTCTCCAAAGCATATCTCCACTTCTCCAGACTAGACTCAACTTGCTCTCTACTCTCACTACAGATCACAATGTCATCTGCAAACATCATAGTCCATGGGGACTCCTGTCTGATCTCATCCGTCAACCTGTCCATCACCACTGCAAACAAGAAAGGACTCAGAGCTGATCCTTGGTGTAATCCCACCTCCACCTTGAATGAGTCTGTCATTCCGACTGCGCATCTCACCGCTGTCACACTATTCTTGTACATGTCCTGCACTACCCTAACGTACTTCTCTGCCACTCCAGACTTCCTCATACAATGCCACAACTTTTCTCTTGGCACCCTATCATAAGCTTTTTCTAAGTCCACAAACACACAATGTAACTCTTTCTGTCCTTCTCTGTACTTTTCCAACAGTATTCTCAGAGCAAACATTGCATCTGTAGTGCTCTTTCTCGGCATGAAACCATATTGCTGCTCACAGATCTTCACCTGTTTTCTAAGCCTAGCTTCTACTACTCTTTCCCATAACTTCATGCTGTGGCTGATCAGCTTTATGCTTCTGTAGTTACTGCAGCTCTGCACATCACCCTTGTTCTTGAAAATAGGAACCAGCACACTTCGTCTCCACTCCTCAGGCATCCTCTCACTTTCCAAGATTTTATAAAACAATCTGGTTAGAAACTCTACTGCCATCTCTCTTAGACATTTCCATGCCTCCATTGGAATGTCATCTGGACCAACTGCCTTTCCACTCTTCATCCTCTTCATAGCAGCCCTCACTTCGTCCTTGCTAATCTCTTTTACTTCCTGATTTACTCTCACCACATAATCCAGCCTTTTCTCTCGCTCATTTTCTTTATACATCAACTCTTCAAAATATTCCCTCCACCTTCTCAGCACACACTCCTCACTTGTCAGCACATTACTACTGTGCATCTTTTACCACCCTAACCTGCTGCACATCCTTTCCAGCTCTGTCCCTTTGTCTGGCCAATCGGTACAAGTCCTTTTCTACTTCCTTACTATTCAACTTCTTATACAGCTCGCAATATGCCTTTTCCTTTGCTTTTGCCACTTCTCGCCTTACGCCGCATCTCCTTGTACTCCTGTCTACTTTCTTCATCTCTCCGACTATCCCAAAACTTTTTCGCCAACCTCTTTCTCCTTATGCTTTCCTGGACCTTTTCATTCCACCACCAAGTCTCCTTGTCTTCCTTCCACTGTCCAGATGTCATAGCCAGTACTGCCCTAGCTGTCTCCCTCACCACATCTGCAGTACTTTTCCAGTTGTCCAAACTTGCTTCCCCTCCAACTAGTGCTTCTCTCACCTGCTCGCTAAATTTCACACAACAGTCTTCCTCCTTCAGCTTCCACCATCTGATCCTTTGTTGAGCTCTCACTCTCTTCTTCTTCTTTACCTCTAAATTCATGCTACAAACAACCATCCTATGCTGTCTAGTGACACTCTCTCCTGCTACCACCTTACAGTCTGTGATTTCTTTTAGCTTGCATCTCCTATAAAGAATGTAGTCCACCTGTGTGCACCTTCCTCCACTCTAATATGTTACCCTGTGCTCCTCCCTTTTCTTAAAGTAGGTATTCACCACAGCCATTTCCATCCTTTTTGCAAAATCAACTACCATCTGTCCTTCCCCATTCCTATCCTTGATACCATATCTACCCATTACTTCCTCATCACCTCTGTTCCCTTCACCAACATGCCCATTGAAGTCTGCTCCTATCACCACTCTTTCATGCTTGGGCACACTCTCCACCACCTCATCTAACACACTCCAGAAATCTTCTTTCTCCTTCATCTCACAACCTACCTGTGGGGCATATGCACTCATGATATTCATCATCACCCCTTCAATTTCCAACTTCACACTCATCACCCTGTCAGACACTCGCTTAACCTCCAACACACTTTTAACATACTCTTCCTTTAAAATGACCCCAACACCATTTCTCTTCCTGTCCTCACCATGGTACAACAACTTGTACCCACCGCCGATGCTCCTGCTCTTACTTCCCTTCCACTTGGTCTCTTGCACACAAAATATGTCTACCTTTCTCCTCTCCATCATATCAGCCAGCTCTCTCCCTTTACCAGTCATACTACCAACATTCAAAGTCCCCACTCTCATTTCCACCCTTCTAGTTTTCTTCTTCTCCCGCTGTTCGTGGCAACGTTTTCCTCCTCTTCTTCGTCGTCTTCGCCCAGCAGTAGCCCAATTTCCACCGGCACCCTGTTGGGCAATAGCACCGGTGGTGGACGTTGTTAACCCGGGCTGCGACCGATCCGGTATGGGAATTCGATTCTGAGTCTGCATAGTTGGGTTGGCTTGTTTTACGCCGGATGCTCTTCCTGACGCAACCCTCCTCATTTATCCGGGCTTGGGACCGGCACTCAGAATGTACTGGCTGCACACCCCATGTGGCTGAGTTATAAAACCAACTAACAATGAACATAAACAAATAAATAAATATAGAAATAAATAGCTGTTTCCTGTGAACACCTAGTGACTCTTACCCCTCCACTTCATCCCTGTTTTTTTTTTAAGTTTAATGAAGATTTGTTTCGGTCAAACCATATTTTAAATTTGTTACTTTCTTCAGGGATTTCCTCCAGAACTATCTGCCAAGCTAGAAAACTACTGCATCCTAGTAAGAGCAGAATACTACTGGAATGAATCTGAATAAGGAAAGTTGTTTTTTTTTTCTCACCAAAATAGAGGGAACAACAAAATGAAAACAGCTGAACATTATGAAGGGAAATCTTCAGCTGGAAAGAGATTGCTTTCAAGACCCAGAAGATATTCTGCTGTCATTCAGAAAATAATTTAGGTGGATATATTTTCAATGATTTCACTTCATTCAGTATAAAGGCAAATGGTTCTGCTTCTGTTTTATTGTCCCACAGTTGGGGGATGTGCGGGAAAGTTAGTTTCCACCACCCAAACAAGACCTTTGGACTTTTTATGACTTTGATTGATGTATAATGCTCCCTTATTTGTCTCTATCCTATTTGAGCTGGCAGACAAATTATGTTTCAAACACTGAAGTATGTGTTTTTGAATCCCTAAGAAGGTTTCCAGGATGTTGCAAATGAGCTAATTATTTTTTTAAAGGAATCAGTAGCTGTAATTCTATAACATTGTATAACATGTCTTTCCTGAGATGATCGTCTGCAAAAAGTTGAATCTAAAGGTCCCTTTACAAATAATGTTCAAGCCATGTGTTTCAGACTCAGTCTAATTCCTCACCTCCTACTCTGTCTGGTTAAAAAGGATGAAGTGGGAGGACTGAAGCTTGAAAGACAAAGAGAGGGACTGTCAGTTTAGGTGATAAATCTGAAAAATACAGATCGCTGAAATGGAAATCGATTAAATGAGCAACAGCCAAAAGAAAACTGTGGCTGAGTTGTTTTAAAATAAAGTGGATGGAGACAGTCGAGGTCAGTCTCAGCTGTGCAGCATGTGACAGCAGAATGTGACAGCTGTTCTCTAACTAGGACAACCGTGCACAGGCACTCCGGGCCTCCGTCTCCAAGGCATCTTAGGAAATACAATGGTTCCTCTTGTCTGAAGGCGGAGAGACAGAAAGTGCTCATGTGAGGAAACTTGTTAATATGAGTACAAATGGATGACAGAGCACAGAAAGAAATGCAAAAAATGAGAGCTGCTACATAGAGCAGGGATAAAGCAGAAAGATTTGTATATCTGCCTATGGCTTAAGGCTGACTTATTCTCCTCTGTAAGTACTGCATTTTTTTTTTTTGAGTTTAAAGAGTACAAGTTAAGGTTACTGTTAGATAGTTTGGAAGGTCCTGGTACTTAAACTCTGGTGTAATTTATATACCCCCCCCCCCCCCGAAAAAAATCACACAATTGTTAATAATAATAATAATAACAATAAGTGTATTATTTATACTAGAGCAATCTCCAATTCTACAAAATAAAATACTGAAAATATTTTTTAGTGAATTTATTAAATTTATGAAGTATATAAAATATCTGAAACATCAATAGCTAGCTATTTTAGTAGCTTTCTTTAGTCATAGTATTTATGAAATATGAGCTGACAGACAAAATATATGTACTTTATTATGATCACAACGAATTGGCTATATTCTGTTGAATCATTAGTTTTTCCTTTGAGCAGGTATTGAGAAAATGATGAGAAACATGAGGACCTGAGCGCCTTAAAGGAGTGATTTGCAATGGTTTTTTCAGTTCCCAGTGGAGAAGGGAAGACAAGGCAAATGAGAGATGCTGTGTCAGTAAGTGTTAAGCCTACACAGCTAACCCGAGTATCTCCGTTCTCTCACCTGCAAAACCGCTTTGACACGTTTGTGCTCTGAGTCGTAAACAAACTGCAACACGTCCACTTTCTGCCGCATTGTCACTTTTTCTTTGCATTTTCACTTTGTTTGCGTGTAATTTGCCCAAAAACCCATTGAAAATGCCGTGGTTTCTCCCCCACAATTAGAGAAATTACATAATATGCGTCATATTTTACCCCTTTAGTGCCCGTTCCCAAATGAGACTTTTGTGCGCAATTGAAGTAAGTGGTTGAAGATGAGTGAGCAAATGAGTCCTTATGTTAAGTAACAGCACAAAGTGTGGAGTGCACATGTGCTACTCTGAATTCCTGTCCATTGTTAAAGTCGCCTCCAAGGAAAAAAT
The DNA here is from genome assembly GCF_902500255.1 of Thalassophryne amazonica. NCBI lineage: Eukaryota > Metazoa > Chordata > Actinopteri > Batrachoidiformes > Batrachoididae > Thalassophryne > Thalassophryne amazonica. The sequence continues at coordinate 46,105,563 of NC_047104.1, forward strand.
GTTAAAAAGTGAGTTCCACATACAGAAAAAAGGTGTGACTTATACTCCAAAAAATACAGAAAACATATGTCTGTCAACAGACCCAGAGAAAAGTGTTATTGGCAATTACTGACCTCAAGGGTTGTCATACTTTTCAGCTTTTTAGTGCTTTGCCAGTTTGAAGCAAACTGGTTGAATTTTTCAACTTTCTGTTTTCTCTTCCTTGCATTGAGTTGTTCATGATAGGGATGCTGTCTATGTTGCCTACATTTGTGGTTTAATTCCATCATCATGGTCAGGTTGCCAAACTCACTTTCATGCCCAAAGTATCACATTATAATGCTTTGAGGGGACAACTGGTGTCACATCATGTGCAGATGTAGAGCATGCTGGATATGTGGGTAGATATTCTGCCTATGCCCATGAAGCCCCTTGACGGTGCCATGTAAGTGCACATTGGCACCTGTTGTTGAACCAGCATGTTGTTGTTGTTACTCATTCTTTTAATCATGAGTTCACCTGTTGATTTCCATCAACCATAGCAGTGTACATCAAAGTGTCATATATAATCTGTAATGGGAGATTTTCAAGTTGTGCCGCTGTCTTGAGGGGAGGTGATGGTCTAGTGGTTAAGCTTTGGTCTTGAGACCAGTGAATCCTTGGTTCAAATCCCAGCCTGACCAGAAAATCACTAAGGGCCCTTGGGCAAGATTCTTAATCCCCTAGTTGCTCCCGGTGTGTAGTGAGCACGTTGTATGGCAGCAGCTTCACATCGGGGTGAATGTGAGGCATTATTTGTAAAGAGCTTTGAGTGTCTTATGCAGATGGAAAAGTGCTATATAAATGCAGTCCATTTATCTTGAAACAGAGACTTCCGGCTAGTGAGCCTCTCGCTCGCATGTTTGGCGTTATTAGAAACAAGTGCTTGTTATGACGCCTCACGGAGCGGCTAACCGTTCGGATGTTATGACGCCTCATGGTGCAACTAACTGATTGGGTGTTATGACACCTCATGGAGTGGCTGACCAGTCGAAGCTGGACGCTGGTTAAACGATGTCTCCAAAAGTCAACATACGTCCAGAGTTCTTGTTTCATTTTGGCTTTGGTGTCTTTTGTTAGTACCATGTGACTGGGGCTTTACATTCATTGGTAAGAAAGTTCAATGACCAAAATACCAACATTCTGGGTGCAATGAACACATTCTTACTATTATTTGATTTCTTTGTGCGACTGACATCATTATTCAAGCATTCAAAAGGCTATTCCTACCTCCAAACAGCGATGAGAAAGTTTCTTGACAGTTCTTGTTGTTGAACGAAACCGCGTCTCCCTAACGGGATAGAGTTGTGACATCATCACGCATGTGTGTAGGCGCTGCTCTATCGCAACTTGAAAAAACATCCATTATGCTAGGAGTTGTCTATTGATATTAAGATATAATATAGCTAGTGCAAATGCAAAATGCACTGTATGATATACTGTACAGTATATGATATAAAAATAATAATGAATGGTAAATAATGCAATAATGCACAGTAAGTGACATCAGTTGTACATGGGACAAATAATCAATGTCACATGACATACAATAAACCAATCAAATTGCAATGATCTATTTAGGTGTCATGTAAAGTGCAGTACAGCACAGAATCGGGTATGAATTGAATATGAAGTATACAGTATGGTGAAATGTAGTGATATATAAAAAGGTAGAGAAGTGCGAGTGCCTCAGGTGGCCCTGACACTCAGTGGGAATTATTTGCATGTGGTGTTACTTGGCTGGTCAGCATGATGACAGTCTGACAGGGCCCTTTGTTGTGTCTTACAAAAGTGGTTCACTGTTGGCTTTAACTTCTGTTTGCCTCCTTTATGGCTGCTAAGCATTTTCCTCATCTGTTACGAGCACATCATGGATGAAGTTAAAGTTAACCGTTTCTCTAAACCTAACCTTACAACCATTTTGTAGCCTGTCACAAGTAAATCTCAATGTGATTGTTGGCACTGACATCAGGGCAGCACCTGATCATAGCTGTTCTCTAATGATACAAAACCCATTTTTAAATGGTAAATGGACTGCATTTATGTTGCGCTTTTCCATTTGCATCAGACGCTCTATAACTCCCCTTGGTTGGGATGCCAGTCTGACACAGGTTACTTCCCCAGCCAAGGCTGGTACCCATTTACAGCTGGGTGGACTGGGACAATGGAGATGAAGTGTCTTGTCCATGGACACAAACAAGTTACCTGTCCTGGAATCAAGCCCAGAACCTACAAATTGGTAGCCTTGCTCATTATTATAGTATGCATCACCCATATTGGCCTCTCTTCATTGGCTTCCTGTTAATTCTAGAATAGAATTTAAAATTCTTCTTCTTACTTATAAGGTTTTGAATAATCAGGTCCCATCTTATCTTAGGGACCTCATAGTAACATATCACCCCAATAGAGCGCTTCGCTCTCAGACTGCAGGCTTACTTGTAGTTCCTAGGGTTTGTAAGAGTAGAATGGGAGGCAGAGCCTTCAGCTTTCAGGCTCCTCTCCTGTGGAACCAGCTTCCAATTTGGATCAGGGAGACAGACACCCTCTCTACTTTTAAGATTAGGCTTAAAACTTTCCTTTTTGCTAAAGCTTATAGTTAGGGCTGGATCAGGTGACCCTGAACCATCCCTTAGTTATGCTGCTATAGACTTAGACTGCTGGGGGGTTCCCATGATGCACTGAATGTTTCTTTCTCTTTTTGCTCTGTATGCACCACTCTGCTTTTAATCATTGGTGATTGATCTCTGCTCCCCTCCACAGCATGTCTTTTTCCTGATTCTCTTCCTCAGCCCCATCCAGTCCCAGCAGAAGACTGCCCCTCCCTGAGCCTGGTTCTGCTGGAGGTTTCTTCCTGTTAAAAGGGAGTTTTTCCTTCCCACTGTCGCCAAGTGCTTGCTCACAGGGGGTCGTTTTGACCGTTGGGGTTTTTTTCGTAATTATTGCATGGCTTTGCCTTACAATATAATGCGCCTTGGGGCAACTGTTTGTTGTGATTTGGCGCTATATAAATAAAATTGATTTGATTTGATTTATCCCACTGAGCAACCTACTCTGTCTGTATAGAGGAGTACCTGTAATGGCGCCAAGAGCTTTGGCAAAGCACCAGTATTTGATGCCTTTGAATGGGAACATTTTGGGTTTCCAGTGTTCTTTCTATGATGAGATGAATATGTAGTTTGTTTACTGAAGTGGAAAAATGCATTTCCCTTTCTGGATCTCTTCTATTGTTTTTGGTACGGAGCGAGTGATATGCAAACCTCTCTGAGCATTGACTCTTTGTATCCACGTGCAACATGTCATCTCTTCATGATTCCTCACTGCTCCTTTCTGATTGGCAATCACCATGCTGCTAATATTCATATTGCTAAAGAAATGGAACATGTACAGTATGGGAGGGTAACATTTTTCTTCTTTAGTGTGTGTGTGTGTGTGTGTGTGTGTGTGTGTGTGTGTGTGTATGGGCACATATGGTTGTTTGCGCCTTTGGGTTAGTCATCACACTTCTTTGTCTTCTTTGGATCACTGGTGTGCACTTTTGTGTTCGCAGTACTAAAGAGGCATTGCTCTTCTCTTGAGGTTACATGTTGGACTCAGATGTCAGGTGTAGCTGGTGAAATCTTCAAACTGTCAAACTTAATTCTTCTCCTGTCTGGCTCTGATTCTCTCTGTCTGGGTCTTTCATTCATCCATTTACTGTTTTAAGGGGTAGGAGATGGCAGCAGACCAAGACTGAGGAATAAAAGCTCTGTTCATATCTTGGCTGACATTGTGGTGAACACACACACACACACACACACTCTCTCTCTCTCCTGGCAGGTTTCACAACTCCTTGTATATTGCCTGGTCTACTGTTGGCAGATACGTTCAAGGACTCTTTGAAAGACCATATAATAGACGAGGTCTAGCGTGCACAGGCATGCACACACACACACACACACACAGAGTGCAGCCTCCCCTATTTTTCCTGTCGTCTGAGACTTGTTTTGTATTTAGTCCGGCTGATGACTGAAGGTGAGCAACCAGACTGAAGTACTTAAATGTGTAAAACTATGGAGGTTGAGGGGTTCTGATAACCCGCGCACACAGCCGCCGTTTTACCTCATGACTCTGCTGTAAGCACTACTGAAATATGAAAGGGGGAAAGAGACCAAATCAGTGTGTATTGACCAAGCACGACCCCTGGTACTGCAAACCAACAACTGAATTCAACATGTTAAAATGGGCTTCTATGAGAATGTGCTGTTTTGGAGCCAGCCTCAAGTGGCCAGTCAAGGAACTGCACTTCGAGTGTTGCTGCTTGAGCTGCACTCAGGGAGTCTTTAAAAGGATTGGAGAGTGCAGTTTAAATGTTTTTAAAGTTCTGCCACTTGTTTGTGAGTCCTGATAACAAAGGAATGAAACCACAACAGACATCAAAAGTCAACTGTTGTGATTTAGGTCACTGCTGCTGGCATCGCTGTGTGAGAACGCAGAGAGGAGATGACAAGCTCTGTGAAGCTGACCCCCCATCCATGTAAGAAATCCAAGCAAACACACTGATTGGTTAGTGCTTCTTTTTGTGCAGATTTATGCCGTTGAAATTACCGTTTGTGCTGCTTTCGTTTCTGAGATATTAAAGATTATTTTTAAGGTCATTCAGAGGTCACCATCCCCCCAGCTTGCTCCAAAATGAACCAGACTCGTCTATTGTTTTAGTGGTTTGTTTTTGCAGATTTATGCCGTTAAAATTTCCGTTTGTTCTGCTTTAGTTTCTGATATATTAAAGATTATTTTTAAGGTCATTCAGACTTCACCATCCCCCCAGCTTGCTCCGAAATTAACCAGACTGGTCTATTGTTTTAGTGGTTCGTTTGTGCAGATTTGTGCCGTTAAAATTTTCGTTTGAGCTGTTTTAGTTTGTGATTTATTACGAGTTTTCTCTTTGCGTTACGATGACGGGCACACGCATGGTGCTGCTGCTGCTGCATTCAGGTGCCATTGGAAATTACAGGGCATTTTTTATTAATAAATGATTTACATTTTGAATGAACTGTGCTTTACTTTCACCGCGAATCAACACATATTCTGAAAAAAACATTCAATGACTTTTACACAATTTTACTATCTCAGTGCTATTTTTACTACCCTCAGTTAAATCGGATTTCAAGACAAAGTAAGTGGACTTGTTGAATACAGAGGTTTTACTTAAAGTATAGAGTTGGCACATGATATAGCTAACATGATAATATAGCTAACATGATATACGTAGCTAACATTTTCAAAATTCAACAGGTAATACTTTTATTTGCAAATGCACAAAAGACCCAGGTATTTGTGTGTTGATTGCTAGAGACTGACTGGTTTTATGTCTCCAAGCACATTATACGAGGTCTATTAGAAAAGTGTCCGACCTTATTATTTTTTTCAAAAACCATATGGATTTGAATCACGTGTGATTACATCAGACATGCTTGAACCCTCGTGGGCATGCAAGAGTTTTTTCACGCCTGTCGGTTACGTCATTCGCCTGTGGGCAGTCTTTGAGTGAGGAGTCGCCCACCCTCTCGTCGATTTTTTTTCATTGTTTAGGAATGGCTCAGAGACTGCTGCTTTGTTTGATCAAATTTTTTTCAAAACTGTAAGGCACAACTGAGTGGACACCATTCGATAAATTCAGCTGGTTTTTGGTAAAAATTTTAACGGCTGATGAGAGATTTTGGTCTGGTAGTGTCGCCGTAAGGACGGCCCACGGCGCCTGACGGCGATCTGCGCTTCGAGGCGGCAGCGTCTCGCCGTTTCAAGTTGAAAACTTCCACATTTCAGGCTCTGTTGACCCAGGAAGTCATCAGAGAACAGAGAACTTTCAGAAGAAGTCGGCATGAGGAGTTTATTCGGACATTCCATTGTTAACGGACATTTTGTAATGAAAGTTACTCACTTGTTGAAAGCCATCAAAAGCCGCCTGAATTTTACAAATGGTTTTCAACACGGAGGTGTTTTTCCTGTCGCGGCGCATACAGATTTGCCGAGTCGTCATGGAAACGACTCGGAAAATTTGCGCGCACGTCTTTCATTAAAAAATGTCCTTAAACAGTGGAATGTCCGCATAAAGTCCTCATGCCGGCCTCTTCTGAATCTTCTCTGTTCTCTCATGACGTCCTGGGTGAATTAAGCCTTAAATTAGGATGTTTTCAGGTCGAAACAGGCCGACGATGGTGCCTGGAAGCGCTGCATGACGTCCCGCTCCGTGGGAAGTCCTTACACTGACAGAAACACCCCATAATCTCTCATCAGCCGTTAAACTTTTCACCGAAAACCAGCTTAATTTCTCGAATAGTGTCCACTCGGATATTCCTCACAGGTCCAGAAAAAATGTTGATAAAACAACGCGCGCCATCTCAAGCAGCGTGTGAAACTAAGGAATTCAGCTGAGAGGGCGGGACCACATCTCACTCAAGGCCTGCCCACAGGGAAATGACGTCACCGACACGCGTGAAAAAACTCACGCATGCGCACGAGGGTTCAAGCATGATTGGTGTAATCGCACGTCATTCAAATCCATATAGTTAAATAAAATAAAAGGGTCGGTTTATTATCTAATAGACCTTGTATAGGCCAGAATTAATCTTTTGATCAATGCTAATCATTTTTTTTATTCTTTAACTAGATGCCCCAAAAGCCATAGACAGGGATTCAATTCTTGCATTTGTCTGCACTTCAAAAGAGGCGTCAAAATAGCCACTCCAGCTGCCAATGTTTGGACAGAGCTGAGTCAGCAGCTGGAAGGCAAAATGTTTGCAAAGGCCCTGTACACTTTTGTGGTTGAACAGACACAACATTTGGATACAGTGAATTATTTTACCAAAAATAAAATGAAAGCCATGCTCCTTTCAGGAATCACTGCTGAGTTTGAAAGAACAAAAGAAGCCCTGTAATTTCCAACAGTACATGAACGCAGCAGCAGCAGTGCACTCGCCTGCTCGCGCTGTGTGTGTCCCTGCGACTTTGCGCAAAAATAAAACTCTTAATATCTCAGGAACTAAAGCAGCAGAAACGAAAATTTTAACGGCACAAACCAGCACAAACGAAGCACTAAAAAAAATAGACCAGTCTGGTTCATTCATCACGAAAACTACATCAGTCTATTGGTTCGTGATACTGTCACAAAAAGTGCCACATTTTCGTGACGGGAGCACAAATTCCTTTGGTAAGGGGAGCACGAAATGTGGGGTGACGCTGGTGGTGGTGGTGGTGGTGGTGGTGGGGGGGAGTCTGTGGGGGTTATGGCTCAGGTGTAATGTTAGAATTAGCAAAATTAAAAAAAACATGAAAATGCGGCTCATTTAGTGACAGGAGCAGGAAGAAAAAGTGTGAGACTGGGCTGAACAGACACCTAAAGACACAAACATTAACACATACAGTATAGTATGAAGGCATTTGTCTTTTGATAAAGTTGTGCTGCTTTTTAGTGGCAACCACATTAGACCTCTTCAAATTAGACCTTTTTCATCAAACTTATGCAAACTGATATTATTCCCATTCTCCAAGGTCTAACTTAACTAAATATACCAGTTACTTTGATCTTGGACCTTGGCTATGCCTGCCTCTAGAGCCATGCAGTTTTTTCAAAAACGCTGCAAAATTCGGGATATTATGTCCTTGTTTTCTTTGTACGAGGGCTGTCCGTAAAGTATAGGTCCTTTTTATTTTTTTCAAAAACTATATGGATTTCATTCATATGTTTTTACGTCAGACATGCTTGAACCCTCGTGCGCATGCGTGAGTTTTTCCACGCCTGTCGGTGACGTCATTCGCCTGTGAGCACTCCTTGTGGGAGGAGTCGTCCAGCCCCTCGTCGGAATTCCTTTGTCTGAGAAGTTGCTGAGAGACTGGCGCTTTGTTTGATCAAAATTTTTTCTAAACCTGTGAGACACATCGAAGTGGACATGGTTCGAAAAATTAAGCTGGTTTTCAGTGAAAATTTTAACAGCTGATGAGAGATTTTGAGGTGATTCTGTCGCTTTAAGGACTTTTCACGGTGCGAGACGTCATGCAGCGCTCTCAGGCACCGTCATCAGCCTGTTTCAAGCTTAAAACCTCCACATTTCAGGCTCTATTGATCCAGGACGTCGTGAGAGAACAGAGACGTTTCAGAAGAAGTCGGTTTCAGCATTTTATCCGGATATTCCACTGTTAAAGGAGATTTTTTTAATGAAAGACGTGCGGACGGGTCCGCGCGTCGGGACGCAGCCGACGCGGTGCGGCGGCACAGGAAAAACACCTCCGTGTTGATAACCATTTGTTAAAATCCAGGCGGCTTTTGATGGCTTTCAGTGGAGTGAGTATATGAGGAATTGTTTATCAGCTGGAGATGTTCCAACTTGTCCTTAAGGCTTCCAGCAGAGGTGTTTTTCCTGTGACGGAGCGTCGCGGCGGCTGCGAGCCGACGCTGCAATCCGCCCGCACGTCTTTCATTAAAAAAATCTCCTTTAACAGTGGAATATCCGGATAAAATGCTGAAACCGACTTCTTCTGAAACTTCTCTGTTCTCTCACGACGTCCTGGATCAACAGAGCCTGAAATGTGGAGGTTTTAAGCTTGAAACAGGCTGATGACGCTGCCTGAGAGCGCTGCACGACGTCTCGCACCGTGAAAAGTCCTTAAAGTGACAGAATCACCTCAAAATCTCTCATCAGCTGTTAAAATTTTCACTGAAAACCAGCTTAATTTTTCGAACCATGTCCACTTCGATGTGTCTCACAGGTTTAGAAAAAAGTTTGATCAAACAAAGCGCCAGTCTCTCAGCAACTTCTCAGACAAAGGAATTCCGACGAGGGGCTGGACGACTCCTCCCACAAGGAGTGCTCACAGGCGAATGACGTCACCGACAGGCGTGGAAAAACTCACGCATGCGCACGAGGGTTCAAGCATGTCTGACGTAAAAACATATGAATGAAATCCATACAGTTTTTGAAAAAAATAAAAAGGACCTATACTTTACGGACAGACCTCGTAGCTTCCCAGAGGTTAATGCTATAGCATTGAAAGTGGTACCAAATGAAAGCTAATAAAATGGTCTTGCATATGGTGTCAAACACATGAACACCTGTGTAAATTTTAACTAATTTTAATGCACAAACATACATATTTTTGATGCTTGGAAAGGATGACATCATATGATACATAACTTTATCTCAAAAATGTTACTCTATAGTCTATACAGCTTTGCTAAAGCTGTATGCTGCGTCAAGCTCAGTGAACATCACATGACAAGTTTGACAAGTAAAAAGCCAAATTATCACCAAGTAAACAAAATCATAAATTTCACTGGAAGTAATGAGTAAAATATTCAGTTACAATGAGCCAAATGAAACTGAATATATTAGCACTGCTATTAAAACAAAACATGCATTTTAATATTTTGCATTAACCTCCAGGAAACAGTTATACACTGAACAAAAATATAAATCCAACACTTTTGTTTTTGCACTAATTTTTCATGAGCTCTATAGTCTATAGTTCTATAGCTCTATAGTCTATACAGCTTTACTAAAGCTGTATAGACTATAGAGTAACATTTTTGAGATAAAGTTATGTATCATATGATGTCATCCTTTCCAAGCATCAAAAATATGTATGTTTGTGCTTTAAAATTAGTTAAAATTTACACAGGTGTTCATGTGTTTGACACCATATGCAAGACAATTTTATTAGCTTTCATTTGGTACCACTTTCAATGCTATAGCATTAACCTCTGGGAAGCTACAAAAAAACAAGGACATAATATCCCGAATTTTGCAGCGTTTTTGAAAAAACTGCATGGCTCTTGAGGCAGGCATAGCCAAGGTCTAAGATCAAAGTAACTGGTATATTTAGTTAAGTTAGACCTTGGAGAATGGGAATATCAGTTTGCATAAGTTTGATGAAAAAGGTCTAATTTGAAGAGGTCTACAACCACATGGTGATGGTGATAGCTCATCAGACTTGATAAAAGTTGGGTTTGTCTATTCAGTGACTTTTGTTGGAATTGTGCTGGGAATTGTAATTTTATCTGCCCACCGTTCCTCCCACAGTCGCTGTTGTGGTTGCGGGTGCATTAAAGCAAAGCAAAGTGCATTTCCTTTGTTTTTTGCCGTCTGACACAATGAAAAATGATCCACCACAAAGTAGCAATCAATATTGGTCACGACTTATCAGTTTTTGAAAGATTTTCTGTCTTTAGTGAATCTGGTTTATGTCAGTCAGGATGGTCACTTATTTTCTCAAATCCATCCAGTGGCACCGCAAGTGCCATAATTAGCATTTTACCAAGATGGGCAGTAATTAAGTGCAGCTGCAGCTTTTCTGAAGACAAGTGATGCTTTTAAAACTTGTTGGCCAAGGAGAGTCTGAATATTGTATGTGTAGAAATATTGTTTTTGCAGTGGGATTGTGGGGCAGTGGCTCAAACCAAAGTGCTTTATGTGTGGTTTGTATGTTCTGTTGGTGTTTGTGTCAGTCGGACATCAGAGTATTAAATAAACTTATATACTTAAATGGAAAATGTAATGTGGAGTTGTGACAGGAAGGGCATCCAGTGTAAAACTTGTGCTAAATCAACATGCAGATCCACCTTGGCTCTGCTGTGGCGATCCCTAATGAAAACAAGGGAGCAGCTGAAGGGACTTACTTTAGGGCCCCGTCACAGATAACACGAGTGAGGCAGAATGGCACATGGAGGATTCAAATGGCCATCGTGGAAAATCAGAGCCACACTTGGCCTCGTACAGCAGTCACCACATCCATTCGGGCACAGCACATGCACTCTACATTCATGTGCTGCCTGTATTGGAAACCCATTCGAAAGGCAGGCAAGATGAGGTCGCAAGGCCACCTGATCATGCTCGCATCATTTGCATGGCATGTCGTAAGTAAGTCGAACATATCATGCTGCAGCTGAGGAGCTCCACGAAATCATTGGCCATGTCAAACCATGACCGAATTGGCGCGATTGAGGCAGCCTTCACATTAGCGGCCGAATGCCGGACGAATGGCCATTTGACCCACTCCTGGCTGGACTCCAGGTGCCATCCACAAGTATCCAACACCACTTGCGGGGCACTTAGAAAAGGTGGGGACATTCATGCTCCCAGCATGAAAATAGAGAGCACTTTAGAGCTGGCTGTGCAAATGGCCCCACATTTTCTAAGTGCTCCACAAGTGTGTTACCAGCATTAGCTGCAGTTCACTGATTATCACCTCGTTTCTCAGCGACAGATATCTGAAGCTTTTTTACAACAATCATTTCCACATAAATTCAGCATTATTTCATCATAAAAGATGGAGGAAGCGATGAGAGCGCAGCAGCCAGACGATGACTTCACTGCGCCTCTGTCCTTTCAAAATGTCAGTCGCGAAGCACCAATTATCACCTCGTTACTGCTTAAAACAGCCTTGTTTCTGCTTAGAAATGACTTTAGAATGATTTAAGAGATTTTACTTTGTCATCACTGTTGGGTGTGTGACACCGGAATGTGATCGCTGTCCACGGCAGTGCACATCTGGACGGCTGTCATGTCCAGCTGGAACAGATGACTGCTGTGTACTCGTGGCTCACAGCTGGAGAACACATATCGAGCCATGAACAACAGCACCTCTCAACACTCCACCGTGATGCACATGTGTTGGCATGCTGTCCTCACATGGTAATAAATAAAAGCACATAACACCTTTGCGATGTGGTCGGCAACAACGTCAGTGCGCACATCATCAGCCAGGCTGCCCCATGTGAAGATATCCATCTGATCATGTGAACGCACAGCTGGCGATTCAAATGTCACATCAACTATGTGAGTTATCGTCCACATGACGTGTCCTTCATCGCGCTTTGCGCTGGACACACGGAGCTGCTGATGTGTCCATGATATGTGCATCCACTCATGTTCTTACTTTTTTATGTCCATGGTTCATGTACAGAGGAACAGAAGAATGATACTTGTATTGTCCACTCTTTATAACAGGAATTAAATATTAAAGATTGCGGCGTTTTTTTTTTTCTTTTTTGTGTGTGTTTTTTTTTGTTTGTTTGCTTACAGTGAAAACAGAATCATGACCAGTAACATGATTGTCTTACATTTAAACAGTACATTCCGTGTTGTTCTAATATTCTGTGCTCTCTCATTATTTTGATTTGATTTATGTATGTATGTCCAGCTCCACTGCTGTGTAAATGCGATGGGGTATCACACCTCCCATGTGCTTGCACTGTGTACGTGCGCATGCACATGAGCGTGTATGAATCTGTCACTGTGGAATCGTTGGAATTTTTCACAGTTCCCCAATTCATTCCCCCCCCCTTTTCAGACGCTTCTGCGACTTTTGCCCAACTTCGTGTTATGTGTTATGGGGCTCTTACTTTTACTTACTTAAATAGAAAATGTAGAACTAAAATATACGTTATAGTTATAGGCAGACTTTGATGAATTTTGCATTAACCACCACTTTTACAGCCTTTTTTTTTTTGATGAACACATGAACATTTCCATGGAATAATTCTGGAACTTCTTTTATACTAATCATTAAGAAATATAAACAGTATGATAATTTATGGTTTTAAAACTCACAAACTGACAGTATAAGAAAGAGAGTCATGAGGGAAGCCACCAAGACACCAGTGAGCTCTGAATGAGTTGTAGGCTTCAGTGGCTGTGATTGCAGAAATTGGACCTTGTTTAACTTTTTGTCTTTTACATCAGCAGTCACAGCTTCATGGTGGAGTGGAGCAGAGCAGGATTTTAATAAAAGAAAACAGATCAAATCCAGGCTCAAGTCTCCCACTTACCTTCTGGCAAATTGTAGCTGAAATTTCACATCTTTTTAACAAAATCCTTCTGTGTTACTACCTGTTGGAGTTCTGCGCATATTAATTAGGACAAAGGCATTTATCTTGTGAATGCAATATTAATATCGCATGGAAGAAACTTTATTTGAAGTACAATTTGAGGTGTAGGGGAGCTGATAAGATTATGGGTGGTTTGGTACATTTATTTGCATATTAATCACAGCAGTGCAATTTCTCTTTGGAAGACATTTCCTCATTAGCATATCTTTAATTCCTCACACTTACTGAATACCTACACCATAGGTACTCCCTTACTACACCATAGCACTGCTGATTGTAAACTTTTGCATGTGTTAACCCTGTCATTGCCTGGTGACCTCTTCAGGCTTAACAGTACTTCTCAGCCAAAGTACACAAGGAAAAAAAAAGTGATTTCAGCTGGCGTAACTCCCTAACCTGTAGTTTCTCTCTTTCTCTCCTTTTGTCTGTTAATCAGTTTCCTTTTTCAAAAACATGCAGTTAATGAAGTAATCAAGAAAAAAAATGCTGTGAATTACAGCACCTGGTTCTGTTGCTTCAAGTGTGCGTTCGAGTATGTGTGATCAGTGCCTGTTTGAGGAAATGCATGTTTGTGTTTGAGTGTATGGGTGCATGATTGTGTGTCGGTGTGTTTTGAACTTCCTTATCTAATGCAGAGGCGAGTCAGGGTCACGGCACAGCCAGAGAGAAAGAGAGGGACAGACTGCCAGTGAGCAGGAGGAGACAGAGAGAATGAAGATGGACACACACTCCAGGATGACGTCATGCGATTGTGTGTTAGTACACTGTACGGCAGTGTGCATGGAATAACTGCAATAGGATTGTGTGTGTTGCTGAGATGAGACTGTGTGGCAGCAGATCGAGCAAAATGTCTTCTGGTGTCGTACTTCCTGTAATATATCAAAATGTGTATTACAGGGTGTTGCATACATGTTATTACAGGCAGATGTGCATATGGTGTTAGACAGGGATGTATGTTTGTGTGTGTATAGCGCACACTATACATTTGCTTGTGATAATGACACACTCACCAAAAGTAAAGGTCCACCAGATGCCCATAAAGAATTTACATGAGGTGGAGGTTCATGTTTCCATTGTTAAACCCCCAAATGAGAACAATTGATAGAAAGAAAAAAATCTGCATGTTTTCAAAGGACCTGCCTTTCAAGGTATGCACAAGAGGTGTTCACACCCACAGAGCCACAGAGTGGCCACAGAGGTGAAATTAATAGAAAGAAGTGTAGCACTCAGTGTTATTTTGTATGAACAATGTATAAGGTAGAATAAATCTTGTACACCGGATAAATAAATAATTCTGCCATTGCATTTGGCCAAGACATTCATTCCTACATCTGTAAGGAGGAATTGGTTCTGTAATTAATAGATCACTTGAGCAGGGTCGTTAATCCTTAATTTCTTGCATGCCAGCAGCCTGCACACTGCTTAAGTGCCCTGCACCTGCACCTACGCAGGCAACTTTCTGGAGTGTTAAGTACAAACTATAAGGCATTGTGTGCCCCATGTCAGCTTCCATGATGTGAATATGAACTTTTCTACCATTAAGCACTGACGAAACATAGCCAGACTTTAAAAAAGAAGTACTATATTTTAGTACGCAAATATAGCAACATTCATGCTGCAACATGCACTCCACATGAGGTAACTAGGTGTAAATATGTACATCTCACCACTCAGTACTGCTGATATGTAGTGTCTTGAAGACCATGTTTGCCTTATTAGCATGTAAACCCATATCCAAGAGTCCCTCAAGCCTGAATCAACTCAGGTGGTGATGGTCAAGTGGTTAAAGTTTGTGACCAGATAATTCTCGGTTTAAATTCTTGTCAGATTGGGAAATCACTAAGAGCCCCAAGGTCTATAATCCCAAATCTGATCTCAGTGTGCAGTTGAGCGCATTGAATGACAGGTCTTTGACATTGGTGTGTGTGTGCGTGCGTGCATGTGAATGTGAGACATTACTGTAAAGGCCTTTGAGCATAAAAGCACAATATGAAAGCTGTTCCATTTATCTCCTTTGTAAGGTCAACCTGTGTTGGTTTTGTTAATGGACACTTTTCAAGTTGCACCACCATCTTGAAACCGAGACTTCTGGTTAGGGAGCCTCTCACTCGTGTTTGGCATCATTAGAAACAACAGCTTGTTATGATGCCTCATGGAGCGGATGACCGATCGGATGTTATGACGCCTCACAGAGCGGCTGACTGATTGGCTGTTATGATGCCTCACAGAGCGGTTAACCGAATGATCGGCTTGTTATGACCCCTCACAGAGCAGCTGACCGTTCGAAGCTGGACACCAGTTAAACGATGTCTCCAAAAGTCAACGTAAGTCCAGATTTCTTGTTTCTTTTTGGCTTCAGTGTCCTTCGTTAGTGCCGTGTGACCGGGGCTTTACATTCGTTGCTAGGAAAGTTCAACGACCAAAATACCCACATTCTGGGCACAATGAACATGTTCTCACTACTATACGAGGTCTATTAGAAAAGTATCTGACCTTATTATTTTTTTCAAAAACCATATGGATTTGAATCACATGTGATTGCGTCAGACAAGCTTGAACCCTCGTGCGCATGTGTGAGTTTTTCCATGCCTGTCGGTTGCGTTATTCGCCTGTGAGCAGGCTTTGAGTGAGGAGTGGTCCAGCCCCCTCGGCGGATTTTCATTGTCAGGAAATGGCGGAATGATTTGGGCTTTTTTTTCCATCAGAATTTTTTCAGAAACTGTTAGAGACTGGCAGCTGGAAACCATTCAAAAAAGTTATCTGGCTTTCGGTGAAAATTTTACGGGCTTCACAGAGAATAAGGACTGTTACTACAGCTTTAAGGACGGCTTTAAGGGTGCTCGGCGTGCCGCGCTCCGTGCCGCCATTGAGAGCCACAAACCACCGGATCATTTCTAAATGGATGGCTCTGTGGATCCGAGACCGTCGTGTGCACTTTCTCTGGTTATCACAAGAGCTGGACATCAGCCATTTTCCGGCAGATTTCACTTTTAACAAGAAATTTTGTCATGGAAAGCCAAGCGGAGGCTTCGCGCGTCACGACTGATTTGCTGATGGAGCGAGACAAAGGAACACCTCCGTTTTGGTCTCACAGGATGGCTTTGAGATGGCGTTCAGACAGTTGTTGGTGGTTTTTCCATCGAGTGATTATCCGAGAAATTGTGGATGTGCCTGGACATGCCAGAACATGTCCCGTGAGGCTTCATCACGGCGTTGCTGTGCGCCATGCGGCACCACCGCGACGTGCGGAATTCCTCCGCACGTCTGTCTCAATGTGCCGAAAAAGTGCTGATGTCCACATCCTTTCACAATTCCTGTGCTAGTCAGACGATGTCCCGGATAAAACACAGTGTCCAGTTTGGAAATGAATGGCACATTCCACTGTTACAGGAGTTTTTGTCATGGAAAGAGGAGTGGAGGCTTCGCACGTCGCGGCGGTGCTGCATGGCGCACAGCAACGCCGTGATGAAGCCTCACGGGACATGTTCTGGCATGTCCAGGCACATCCACAATTTCTCGGATAATCACTCGATGGAAAAACCACCGACAGCTGTCTGAACACCATCTCAAAGCCGTCCTGTGAGACCAAAACGGAGGTGTTCCTTTGTCTCGCTCCATCAGCAAATCGGTCGTGAGGCGCGAAGCCTCCGCTCGGCTTTCCATGACAAAATCTCTTGTTAAAAGTGAAATCCACCGGAAAATGGTTGATGTCCAGCTCTTGTGATAACCAGAGAAAGTGCACATGATGGTCTCGGATCCACAGAGCCATCCGTTTAGAAATGATCCGGTGGTTTGTGGCTCTCGATGGCGGCACGGAGCGTGGCGCGCCGAGCGTCCTTAAAGCCGTCCTTAAAGCTGTCCTTATTCTCTGTGAAGCCCGTTAAATTTTCACCGAAAGCCAGATAAATTTTTCGAATGGTTTCCAGCTGCCAGTCTCTAACAGTTTCTGAAAAAACTCTGATGGAAAAAAAGCCCAAATCATTCCGCCATTTCCTGACTATGAAAATCTGCCGAGGGGGTGGACCACTCCTCACTCAAAGCCTGCTCACAGGCGAATGACGCAACCGACAGGCGTGGAAAAACTCACACATGCGCACGAGGGTTCAAGCTTGTCTGACGCAATCACACGTGATTCAAATCCATATGGTTTTTGAAAAAAATAATAAGGTCAGATACTTTTCTAATAGACCTCGTATGATTTCCCTGTGCGACTGACATTGTTATTCAAGCATTCAAAAGGCGATTCCGACCTCCACACAACTCCAGTGAGTGATGAGAAAGTTTCTTGACAGTTCTTGTTGACCGAAACTCCGTCTCCATAACCGGAAAGAGTTGTGACGTCATCACGCATTCGCGTAGGCGCTGCTCTAGCAGCAACTTGAAAATCCCCCATTGTCTGCTGCATTAATCTTGAATTGTCATATTCACAAAGAACACAGAGAGATACCCCACATACCAAGGTATGTCTACAATGGGGGAGTATATACAAAATTATATGAGAAACTTTGAGCGGTAAGACAATAGAAGCAGTCGCATATATCTTACCCCATAGCAAACCTCTGGGGTGGAGGGGGGTCATGTTTTGAGAAGCCAAATAAAGATAAAACAGGTTTTGAAGCTCTGAGCTGCTCAGGCAAAACTCATCAAGCCTGACACTTTCTTTGGCTTTCATCAGTGACCTTGTGATTGCAGGTCCAAAGATATGACGTGAGAAACTGTTTTTTCCTTCTTGCATGTTGCTTTTGCTTGTTTCAATGAATTTGTCTCCAAGTTCAGAGTTGATCTCATTAAATTTTAAGAATCTATTGTTATTTTTGTACCAGTGAATGCTCAGTAGCTCCTGGCTATTTAAGAGAAACTTACAGATGTCAGTCTTGTTATTTTCATAACAAATACAGCAATACTCACCAGCTGTGAAAGACAGCACTGAGGCAACAGATTTAATCATTTTCTTGTGTTAGTTGTGCTTTTACTTTTCATATGACAGAGTAAATACAATAACAGCAAATGCCAATATTCTAATGTAAACAAATTGATTTTTCTTGTATCAGATATAATGAAAATGATGGACCATTCTGACTTTCAAATATCTTATATTGACTGAATCCAAACATTGATCTAAACAATCTAAAGATCTTCGATCTTTGAAATGTAATCCAAAAGTAATCAGATTACAAGTAATCCAAATGTATGTACATACATACAAGGTCTGTTAGAAAACTATCCAACCTTTTTATTTTTTGCAAAAACCATATGGATTTGAATCATGTGCACTTGCATCAGCCAAGCTTGAACCTTCGTGCGCATGCGTGAGTTTTTTCACGCCTGTCGGTTGCGTCATTCGCCTGTGAGCACGCTTTGAGTGAGCAGTGGTCCAGCCCCCTCGTCGGTTTTTATTGTGAGGAAAATGTCTGAACGATTTGGAGCTTTGCTGCATCAAATTTTTCCAGAAACTGTGAGAGACAGCCAGGTGGAAACCATTTGGAAGATTCAGACGGCTTTCAGGGACGATTCTATGGGGATCACACAGATTAAGGAGTGTTAAAACCGGTTTAAAGACGGCGCACAATGGCGGAGGGCACGCTGCGCTCCGAGTGGCAATCGACAGGCTGAAATGACCAGATCATTTCCAAACTGAATGCTGTGTTGATCCGGGACATCGTCTGTCAACTACAGAAATGGCAGAAGAGGTGGACATAGCACTTTTTCGGCACATTCCACTGTTACAGGAGTTTTTGTCATGGAAAGAGGAGGAGGAGCAGAGGAATTCGCCACGGAGCTGCTAATGGCGCGGGACAAAAGCACCTCCGTGTTGGTCTCACAGGACATGTCCTAACATGCCCAGCTCTTGCACCATTCGGAAGGTTCAGATGGCTTTCGGTGGCTTTTCAGTCATGTGACTATCCAAGAAATTGTGGACGAGCTGGACATGCCACAACATGTCCTGTGAGGCTTCATCACGGCATTGCTTTTTGTCCCGCGCCATTAGTGGCTCCGTCCCGACGCGCAAATTCCTCCCCACATCTTTTCATGAAAAAAAACTCCTGTAACAGTGGAATGTGCCGAAAAAGTGGTATGTCCACCTCTTCTGCCATTTCTGTAGTAGTCAGACGACGTCTCGGATCAACACAGCATTCAGTTTGGAAATGATCTGGTCGTTTCAGCCTGTCGATCTCCGCTCAGAGAGCGGCGCGCCCTCCGCCATTGTGTGCCGTCTTTAAACCGGTTGTAACACTCCTTAATCTGTGTGATCCCCATAGAATCGTTCCTGAAAGCCGTCTGAATCTTCCAAATGGTTTCCACCTGGCTGTCTCTCACACTTTCTGGAAAAATTTGATGCAGCAAAGCTCCAAATTGTTCAGACATCCTCACAATAAAAATCCGACGAGGGGGCTGGACCACTGCTCACTCAAAGTGTGCTCACAGGCGAATGACGCAACCGACAGGCGTGAAAAAACTCATGCATGTGCACGAAGGTTCAAGCTTGGCTGATGCAAGCGCACATGATTCAAATCCATATAGTTTTTGCAAAAAATAAAAAGGTCGGATAGTTTTCTAACAGACCTGGTACATGTAATCCACATGTATTCCTTCAAAGTAATCCTACCCAACCCTGGAAATGTATTTATGTTCTGTAAACCTCACTGTGTGGTACTGATTGAAACTATGCAAGATAAAATTTGACTGGAAGTACAAATTACTTCTTTGTTATCAATTATTAACTGTCAGGGGAGGGAATCAACCACCAAATACTGATATAGGAACTATATATTTATATATAAATAAGAGTCAATCTATATTCAACAAAAATATAAATGCAACACTTTTGGTTTTGCTCCCATTTTGTACGAGATGAACTCAAAGATCTAAAACGTTTTCCACATACACAATACCACCATTTCCCTCAAATATTGTTCACAAACCAGTGTAAATCTGTGATAGTGAGCACTTCTCCTTTGCTGAGATAATCCATCCCACCTCACAGGTGTGCCATACCAAGATGCTGATTAGACACCATGATTAGTGCACAGGTGTGCCTTAGACTGTCCACAATAAAAGGCTACTCTGAAAGGTGCAGTTTTGTTTTATTGGGGGGGATACCAGTCAGTATCTGGTGTGACCACCATTTGCCTCATGCAGTGCAACACATCTCCTTCGCATCATCCGTGAAGAGAACACCTCTCCAACGTGCCAAACGCCAGCGAATGTGAGCATTTGTCCACTCAAGTCTGTTACGACGACGAACTGGAGTCATGTCGAGACCCCAATGAAGACGACGAGCATGCAGATGAGCTTCCCTGAGACAGTTTCTGACAGTTTGTGCAGAAATTCTTTGGTTATGCAAACCAATTGTTTCAGCAGCTGTCCGAGTGGCTGGTCTCAGACGATCTTGGAGGTGAACATGCTGGATGTGGAGGTCCTGGGCTGGTGTGGTTACACGTGGTCTGCGGTTGTGAGGCTGGTTAGATGTACTGCCAAATTCTCTGAAACGCCTTTGGAGACGGCTTATGGTAGAGACATGAACATTCAATACACGAGCAACAGCTCTGGTTGACATTCCTGCTGTCAGCATGCCAGTTGCACGCTCCCTCAAATCTTGCGACATCTGTGGCATTGTGCTGTGTGATAAAACTGCACCTTTCAGAGTGGCCTTTTATTGTGGGCAGTCTAAGGCACACCTGTGCACTAATCATGGTGTCTAATCAGCATCTTGGTATGGCACACCTGTGAGGTGGGATGGATTATCTCAGCAAAGGAGAAGTGCTCACTATTACAGATTTAGACTGGTATGTGAACAATATTTGAGGGAAATGGTGATATTGTGTATGTGGAAAAAGTTTTAGATCTTTGAGTTCATCTCATACAAAATGCGAGCAAAACCAAAAGTGTTGCGTTTCTATTTTTGTTGAGTGTATGTATGTATGTATGTATGTATACAGCACGATTTGTGTTCAGGTTGAACTGCCACAGTAATTAAGCAATCGACACCAAACATGGTATGGTGACTGGGTGCACCAAGGGGGTCATCTTTGGGCCCTTTAGTTGAAAGCGCACGTGCGCAAACACACACACGGTCAGCCGTATACATTTTAAATAGAACATGGCCAGCACGATTTGTGTTCGGGGTGAACTGCCACAGAAATTAAGCAATCGACACCAAACTTGGTGTGGTGACTGGGGGCACCAAGAGGGATGTCTTTGGGGCCTTAGGTTGAAAGCGCACGTGCACGAACACACACACGGTCAGCCGTATATCGGCTTTGAAGGATTACGTCAAAACTACAAAATTTTCATCATGGATACATATTAGGCCAGGGAAGACTCCAATAAATTTTGGAGGGAATCCGAATTCTGCATCAAGATTCACTTTATATAGGCTTTGAAGGATTACATCAAAACTACTTCACGGATTCTCACCAAATTTTCAACACAGATACACATTACACCAGGAAACCAATAAATTTTGGCGGTAATCTGGATGCAAATCTGAATTTCTGGATCAAGATTTACTTGATACAGACTTTGAAGGATTACGTCAAAACTACTTCATCGATTCTCACCAAACTTTCACCACAGATATATATTATGCAAGGGAAGACCAATACATTTTGGAGGTAATCCGGATCCAAATCCAGATTCTGGATCAAGATTCACTTTATATAGGCTTTGAAGGATTACTTCAAAACTACTTCACAGATTCTCACCAAATTTTCAACACTGATACATATTATGCCAGGGAAGACTCCAATAAATTTTGGAGGTGATCCGGATCTGAGTCCGGATTCTGGATCAAGATTCACTTTATATAGGCATTAAAGGATTATGTCAAAACAACTTCACAGATTCTCACCAAATTTTCAACACAGATACGTATTACGCCAGGGAAGACTCCAATAAATTTTGGAGATGATCCGGATCTGAATCCGGACTCTGCATCAAGATTCACTGTATATAGGCTTTGAAGGATTACGTCAAAACTACTTTATGGATTCTCACCAAATTTTCAACACATATACATATTACGCCAGGGAAGACTGCAATAAATTTTGGAGGTAATCTGGATCCAAATCCGGATTTCTGGATCAAGATTCACTTTATATAGGCTTTAAAGGATTACGTCAAAACTACTTCACGGATTTTCACTACATTTTCAACACAGATACATAGTATGCCAGGAGAGACTTCAATAAATTTTGGAGGTAATCTGGATCCGAATCCGGATTCTGGATCAAGATTCAATGGCTTTGAAGGCTTACGTAAAAACTACTTCACGGTTTCTCAGCAAATTTTCAACAGAGATTGATATTAGGGCAGGAAAGACCACTGAAAGTTTGGAGGTGATCCAGATCCGGATTCTGGATCAAGATTTCAATTTGTATAGGGTTTGAATGATTACTTCAAAACTATTTCACAGATTTTCACCAAATTTGCACCACAGATTGATATTAGGGCAGGGAAGACCACTGAAACTTTGGTGGTGATCTAGATCCAGATCTGGATCAAGATTTCACTTTGTATAGGGTTTGAACGATTACTTCAAAACTACTTCACAGATTCTCACCAAATTTGCTCCACAGATACAACCCCTGGCAATAATTATGGAATCACCGGCCTCGGAGGATGTTCATTCAGTTGTTTAATTTTGTAGAAAAAAAGCACATCACAGACATGACACAAAACTAAAGTCATTTCAAAAGGCAACTTTCTGGCTTTAAGAAACACTATAAGAAATCAGGAAAAATAATTGTGGTAGTCAGTAACGGTTACTTTTTTAGACCAAGCAGAGGGGAAAAAATATGGACTCACTCAATTCTAAGGAATAAATTATGGAATCACCCTGTAAATTTTCATCCCCAAAACTAACACCTGCTTCAAATCAGATCTGCTCGTTAGTCTGCATCTAAAAAGGAGTGATCACACCTTGGAGAGCTGTTGCACCAAGTGGACTGACATGAATCATGGCTCCAACACAAGAGCTGTCAGTTGAAACAAAGGAGAGGATTATCAAACTCTTAAAAGAGGGTAAACCATCACGCAGTGTTGCAAAAGATGTTGGCTGTTAACAATCAGCTGTGTAAAGGCAAACATACTGGTAGACCAAGGAAGACATCAAAGTGTCAAGACAGAAAACTTAAAGCAATATGTCTCAAAAATCGAAAATGCACAACAAAACAAATGAGTAACAAATGGGAGGAAACTGGAGTCAACGTCTGTGACCGAATTGTAAGAAACCGCCTAAAGGAAATGGGATTTACATACAGAAAAGCTAAACAAAAGCCATCAATAACACCTAAACAGAAAAAAACAAGGTTACAATGGGCTAAGGAAAAGCAATCGTGGACTGTGGATGACTGGATGAAAGTCATATTCAGTGATGAATCTCGAATCTGCATTGGGCAAGGTGATAATGCTGGAACTTTTGTTTGGTGCTGTTCCAATGAGATTTATAAAGATGACTGCCTGAAGAGAACATGTAAATTTCCACAGTCATTGATGATATGGGGCTGCATGTCATGTAAAGGCACTGGGGAGATGGCTATCATTACATCATCAATAAATGCACAAGTTTACATTGATATTTTGGACACTTTTCTTATCCCATCAATTGAAAGAATGTTTGGGGATGATGAAATAATTTTTCAAGATGATAATGCATCTTGCCATAGAGCAAAAACTGTGAAAACATTCCTTGCAAAAAGACACATAGGGACAATGTCATGGCCTGCAAATAGTCCAGATCTTAATCCAATTGAAAATCTTTGGTGGAAGTTGAAGAAAATGGTCCATGACAAGGCTCCAACCTGCAAAGCTGATCTGGCAACAGCAATCAGAGAAAGCTGGAGCCGGATTGATGAAGAGTACTGTTTGTCACTCATTAAGTCCATGCCTCAGAGACTGCAAGCTGTTATAAAAGCCAGAGGTGGTGCAACAAAATACTAGTGATGTGTTGGAGCCTTTTGTTTTTCATGATTCCATAATTTTTTCCTCAGAATTGAGTAATTCCATATTTTTTTCCCTCTGCTTGGTCTAAAAAAGTAACTGTTACTGACTGCCACAATTTTTTTTTCCTGATTTCTTATAGTGTTTCTTAAAGCCAGAAAGTTTCCATTTGAAATTACTTTAGTTTTGTGTCATGTCTGTGATCTGCTTTTTTCTACAAAATTAAACAACTGAATGAACATCCTCCAAGGCCGGTGATTCCATATATATATATATATATTGGTCGACCCCTAAAGTACGCATCAAGATTAATGTGTTATGACAAAACTCAAAAAAATATAAATGTATAAATACATTTAGTATTACCATCTAAACCAACAGCTTGTGCCTCCTTGTATAAGGTGGGTGCCAGATGTGTCATGAGCATCATGGTTATTGCCTGTGGGTTGCAGAGACGGCATAGAGAGCAGATGCGCGATGTATGGAGTTAAGATTGAGCCAGTTCACAAATGAAAAAAACGTGATAGCATTAGCTAAAAATGCATAAAAATTGTCAAAATAATTTCTGGATCCCACCTGTGATTTCTTTATGTTAACGCAGTAAACACACGGTATCATCCACTTCTGGGTTTCTGACAGATAACGTCCCATGATTATCTGAATATTTTGTTGCATCTCTTCCAACAGTTCTGTTGAGCATCTCATTGGATCTGCTATTCTGTTGCATTGAAAGAAGTCAATTTAGCGTCTGATTAGTATGATTCCCATCACTTTCAACTGAATGGAGACATTGGAGACAATCAGGAACATGCTGGAGAGATTATTTCTCCCTTCTTCAGATCCTGTTATCCACCAGGAGAACTAGAACATGTGGCTGTGGAGAGAAAGGTCTAGGAAAATGCTCTTAACCTGCTGCCATCATGAACCAGCATTGACTAAATTGTGGGAGGTAGATGGATGGATTGCCATAAAAGTGAAAATTAAATTGCCAGCAAAACAGGGCCTGTCATATCTGACACCCGAAACGCCGATTGAGGTCAGCGTCTTTGCTGATACAGATCCAATGTCTGAGTTTCTGTCATCATAATGTTATTTTAGAGAGGAGCACAGGTCTGCACAACTTAGAAAACATGAAGAACAGTTCACGACCTCTTTTAAAATCAGAATAAATGACTGTGTAGAGTTTACTGAGAGTGTAAATTTTAAAGCAGAGAAAGTTCAGAAGATCATGTTTTTTCCCTCCTGCCCAGTGGACTGTGGTGATAATTTGCATTCAGAGCACATAATCTAAACTTGTGTGGAAGCATATTATCAGTGCATTGCTTGTGTGTAGTATCTTGTATTTGATATGTGGGCGTGAGTGTGAGACGGAGTTAAATTTGTTTTTAATGCTTTTAAGGAGTGCGTAAGTAAATACCGAGCTCCCAGTGTGCTCGATTGTGAAAGATGGGCGTAAACTTATATTCAGAGATGAACGCGCGCGCACACACACACACACACACACACACACACACACACACCTAGCCTCGGTTCTTGTATGTGTGTGAGGTATTTGGTTTCGGTAACAGGTGGGTTAGACTTTGCGTCATTTGTGATTGGGTCGAGTATCAGTTTTTCTTCCTCAAGTCTGTTATTAACTTCCAACCCTCAGCCCTCACAGCCCCCCCCCCCCACACACACACACACACACCAGTCAGCTGCAGGTCCTCACAGTGTACTTACTTCAACACAGCAGGAAATCCTCCTTCTGCCTGCTTTTTTCATGGATAACATTAAAAATGATTCATAATAGCAGTTTTTATTCTCAGTTAACATGGCTTAAATTTGAGGATATTAAAAGATTATTAACTGAGCATGTGGTCTGTACAGGAAAATATCAGCCTGAGGTGTAAGTATGGACTTTGCTACACTTGGTCTATGTGAAAAACAGAGGTCTGATATTCCCGTATAGACCGAGCAAGCAAGGTTAATAATTCATTGATTATATGGCTATTTTATATATATATATATATAATGGTACCACCCAAATATGAAAGCTGCTGACTGGTAGTCAGACCTGTTCGCTTTAACCTCCGTGAAGAACTTGCTAACAGATGGTCTGGTCATTAGTTGGTAAGCTTTCAATCTGTGTGTTTTTTCAGATGCTGTTTAGATATTTATGGAGTATGTTTGTGTCTGACTTGATTTTTCTAATTGTGTTTTTAGCTTTCTGGTTTGTAACAAATTTGATACATGTTTCGGACCGATTGTCATGGTAACCGGTCTGATGTGGGAAAATATCAGACCGGAAATCAGTCAGTCATAGCGCATGTGGGATTGCAGCCATATAATAAAATGAATTATTGCTGCTACTTGCAATACTTTTTTGCAATACTGTGTCCTCTCAGTCGCTAGAGGTGCAAAAATTAATCCATTTTTAATTGACATTTAAATTAATTGACAACTGTTTGGTTAATTGAATAATCATTTCAACTGATTTTTTTATATCCAAATTTTCTGATTTGAACTTCTTAAATGTTAATATTTTCTGTTTGTTTTTTGTTTTTTTTTTCCACAATTTTCATTCTTCCTCTTTGGCAGTTTACTGGATATCTCTGAGTTGTATACAAAACAAGATATTTGAAGTCATCGTCTTTGGCTTTTTTAAAACTGATCAAATATTTCAAAATTTTCTGATATTTTAAGGGCCAAACATCTGCTCAATTATTCAGTTGGAAATTTTCTCAAATAAATCAAATGTGAAAATAAACTGCCCTATCAGTTACTAATCACTTTTTTTCATTCAATAACAAATAATTACTTTAATGTGATTACTTTTCCCATGCAGTCAAGAGTACTGGTGCCATCTCAATCAGAGAAAGACTCACACATGGGCATCTCAGTTTATCATCATTGTTGAAATTCATGACTTAATGCTTCAAAGAATAAACAGAAAAATGCCTCTATGCTCATGCAATAGAAATTACATTTCCTGTAATTACACTTTTAAACATTTCCTGTTTAACTTGTGATTTTGGTTGTAGGTCTTTTGTTTCTGGCTTTGTCATGTTCATTTTGTGTCTAATGAATGACTTGTGTGTGAATGCTGGTTTAGGCAAACCTTTTCCCTGAGAATCCTTTGAAACTCTATCACTCTGTGTTAATTCCATCTGAAATACCACAACATTATACAACTCAAAGGATCTTCTTCAGTGATAACATGTTACTTTTTCTGTCTGCAGTTATGGCTGAGGATGTACGGCTACCTGCCACAGGCCAGCAGACAGATGTCAACAATGCGATCGGCTCAGATCTTATCTAACGCCATCAGTGACATGCAGCGATTCTACGGCCTGGAGGTCACGGGAACGATGGATCCACAGACAATCAGGTTGACAGGACTTGTTTGTGTGTGTGTGTGTGTGTGTATATATATATATATATATATACGAGGTCTATTAGATAAGAAACACTTTTATTTTTTTTTTAACTATATGGATTTGAATGACGTGTGATTACACCAATCATGCTTGAACCCTTGTGCGCATGCGTGAGTTTTTTCACATGTGTCGGTGACGTCATTTTCCTGTGGGCAGGCCTTGAGTGAGATGTGGTCCAGCCCTCTCTGCTGAATTCCTTTGTTTCACACGCTGCTCGAGACTGCGCGCATTGCTTTATCAAAATTTTTTCTGGACCTGTGAAGAATATCCGAGTGGACACTATTCGAGAAGTTTAGCTGGTTTTCGGTGAAAAGTTTAACGGCTGATGAGAGATTATGGGGTGTTTCTGTCGCTGTAAGGACTTCCCACGGAGCGGGACGTCGCGCAGCGCTTCCAGGCGCCATCGTCGGCCTGTTTCGACCTGAAAACATCCTAATTTAAGGCTTAATTCACCCAGGACGTCGTGAGAGAACAGAAGATTCAGAAGAGGCCGGCATGAGGACTTTATGCGGACATTCCACTGTTTAAGGACATTTTTTAATGAAAGACGTGCGCACAAATTCGCCGAGTCGTTTCCATAACGACTCGGCGAATCCGTCTGCGCCGCGACAGGTAAAACACCTCCGTGTTGAAAACCATTTGTAAATTTCAGGCGACTTTTGATGGCTTTCAACAAGTGAGTAACTGAGAAATTGTTTAACAGCTTGGGCATGTTCCAACTTGCCCGTTAAGGTTTCCAACTGAGGTGTTTTTCCTGTCGCGACCCCCCGCGGTCGGGTCCGGCCCGACATGCGACTCTGCCCGCACGTTCTTTCATTACAAAATGTCCGTTAACAATGGAATGTCCGAATAAACTCCTCATGCCGACTTCTTCTGAAAGTTCTCTGTTCTCTGACTTCCTGGGTCAACAGAGCCTGAAATGTGGAAGTTTTCAACTTGAAACGGCGAGACGCTGCCGCCTCGAGGCGCAGATCGCCGTCAGGCGTCATGCGCCGTCCTTAAAGCGACACTACCAGACCAAAATCTCTCATCAGCTGTTAAAATTTTTACCGAAAACCAACTGAATTTATCGAATGGTGTCCACTCAGTTGTGCCTTACAGTTTTGAAAAAATTTTGATCAAACAAAGCAGCAGTCTCTGAGCCATTCCTAAACAATGAAAAAAATCGACGAGAGGGTGGGCCACTCCTCACTCAAAGACTGCCCACAGGCGAATGATGTAACGTAATCACACGTGATTCAAATCCATATGGTTTTTGAAAAAAATAATAAGGTCGGATACTTTTCTAACAGACCTCGTGTGTGTGTGTGTGTGTATATATATATATATATATATATATATATATATATATATACGAGGTCTGTCCGTAAAGTATCGTACCTTTTTATTTTTTTCAAAAACTATATGGATTTCATTCATATGTTTTTACGTCAGACATGCTTGAACCCTCGTGCGCATGCGTGAGTTTTTCCACGCCTGTCGGTGACGTCATTCGCCTGTGAGCACGCCTTGTGGAAGGAGTGGTCCCGCCCCCTCGTCGGATTTTCATTGTCTGGAAATGGCGGAATGAAAAGGACTTTTTTTCCATCAGAATTTTTTCAGAAGCTGCTAGAGACTGGCACCTGGAAACCATTCGAAAAATTTATCTGGCTTTCAGTGAAAATTTTACGGGCTGCACAGAGAATAAGGACTTTAACTACAGGTTTAAGGACCCCTTTAAAGGACGGTCGGTGCGCCGCGCTGTGAGCTGCGACGATGCGGCACAAACCACTGGATCATTTCTAAGCTGATGGCTCTGTGGATACGAGACCGTCGTGTGCTCTTTCTCTGGTTATCACAAGACCTGGACATCAGCCATTTTCTGGCAGATTTCACTTTTAACAGAGTTCACTTTTTAAATCATTCAATTTTTTTAATGGTTTCCAGGTGCCAGTCTCTAACAGCTTCTGAAAAAATTCTGATGGAAAAAAAGTTCTTTTCATTCCGCCATTTCCAGACAATGAAAATCCGACGAGGGGGCGGGACCACTCCTTCCACAAGGCGTGCTCACAGGCGAATGACGTCACCGACAGGCGTGGAAAAACTCACGCATGCGCACGAGGGTTCAAGCATGTCTGATGTAAAAACATATGAATGAAATCCATATAGTTTTTGAAAAAAATAAAAAGGTACGATACTTTACGGACAGACCTCGTATATATATACGTGGTGTGTCCATAGTTTTTTTAAAAACTATATGGATTTCATTCATATGTTTTTACGTCAGACATGCTTGAACACTCGTGCGCATGCGTGAGTTTTTCCACGCCTCTCGGTGACGTCATTCGCCTGTGAGCATGCCTTGTGGAAGGAGTGGTCCCGCCCCCTCGTCGGATTTTCATTGTCTGGAAATGGCGGAATGAAAAGAACTTTTTTTCCATCAGAATTTTTTCCTTTGTCTCGCTTCATCAGCGAATCGGTCGTGACGCGCGAAGCCAGTCTCTAACAGCTTCTGAAAAAATTCTGATGGAAAAAAAGTCCTTTTCATTCCGCCATTTCCAGACAATGAAAATCCGACGAGGGGGCGGGACCACTCCTTCCACAAGGCATGCTCACAGGCGAATGACGTTACTGACAGGCGTGGAAAAACTCACGCATGCGCACGAGGGTTCAAGCATGTCTGACGTAAAAACATATGAATGAAATCCATATAGTTTTTAAAAAAAAAGGACCGTTACTTTATGGACACACCACGTGTGTGTGTATATGTATATATGTATGTATATGTATATATATATATATGTGTATGTATATATGTATGTGTCGTCGGCTGGGTCTTCCAGTATGACAATGACCCAAAACACACAGCCAGAACAACTAAGGAGTGGCTCTTTGGAGGGAGCTGAAAATCAAAACCTGAAAGTGAAAGATCTGGAGAAGAGCTGTATGGAGGAGTGGACCATAATCCCTGCTGCAGTGTGTGAAAACTTGGTCAAGAACTACAGGAATCTCTGACCTCTGCAATTGCAAACAAAGGTTTTGGTACCAAATACTAAGTTCTGTTTTTCTATTTTATCACATATTATAACAAAAATCTGCCCTATACTTGTAAACCAGCCCTCATGAGATACAATAAAAAAATCTACCATATCTCACGGCATGTCGTGATTCAGCATCATGAAATATACAGTAATCTATTGGTTCGTGATATTGTCACAAAAAGTGCAAAATTTTTGTAATGGGAGTACAAATTTAGTCGAATACATTCCGTATCTTCCGGCATCTTGGTGGGGGGGGGGGGTGATAATATCTTATTACATGTCTGTTTATGATACAGGGCGTGATACATTAACAGACACATAATAAGGTATACGTATCAAATACTTATTTGCCTTGCTGTATGTAAACTTTGCAAGTAATCTGCGGCTCCATTCTTAATGTTAGCAGCTACACTCCATTGAACAGCGTGCTGGGACGTTTTCCTCAGAGCTATGTAAACGCTGTCGGAAACACTCGGAAAAAGCAAAGTACTTGCGATTGCTTTGTTTTCGGCAGGCTCGGTAGCTGTTTGTTGCAAATGCTGTATACCCTGTGACCGGTCACGGAAGTGCACAAAGTAATCACGGTGTATTATCAGATGATCACTAACAGCCTAAGTTGTTAGGATTTCACTGCAAGATATCCTTTAAGTTTGAATTTTAAATCCCTTTGTATAGCTAAATTGTCTTTGATTCAGATATTGTTCTCTTAAATGTTCAAAGGAAAAATTGATGTTAAGTACTGTATTGCACTCACTAAGCAGCTGTAGTCGAGGAGCGTTGCTGAAGATGATGAATGTGCCTTGCTTAATGGATGTTGGCTGTACATGGCAGCTCCCGTGTTTGAATGTGACACTCCGGCAAAGACAACAGAAGAAGAAGAATAGAAAAAAGCAAAGGCAGCAGCTGCAGCTTTATTGGAATTTAACACAAAAGTACATGAAAAAAGTGTTTTTCTTCATGCTTGCCTTCCTCTCTTCTCTTGGGGGTAAATTCTCCTTTCAACATAATGCTTCATTTCCTCTGAACTCCTGCAGTGCCATGAAGAGACCCCGCTGTGGCGTTCCTGACAAGTTTGGAGGCCAGATCAAAACAAACGTGCGGCGGAAACGCTTTGCCCTCACTGGACATAAATGGAACAAGAACCAGCTCACTTACAGGTACCACACAACTATACCCGTCAGGATGAAACATCTGTTCTGTTGTACTTTATCGCTGGTTATTTGTCAATCAGGTAAAGAATTCATTTTGCCATCATTGACTTATTGTATTATGTTGTGCATGTGCAGGCTTAGGTCTGAGAGTATCCAGTGTTGGCTCAACCTGGCCTGCGTGATATAATGAAAAACTGCAATCTGCAATGTCACTGCTCAGTATTGTGACTTACGATATGACTTGTGATAAATGAACAAGTATTTACATCAGTAGAAGACTCTTAAAAGTTTACTTTTCAAGTCTAAAAGTGGCTGTATTCTAAGTGTTGATATAACCTCGCTCGATGCTGCAATTTTATGCTTCAGTCCAAAATAACAGCAGCATTTACATATACAGTGGAAATTTTCAAACTCAGGTCGTGTTTGTTTTTATTACAGGTGTCGGTGAAATATATATTTAAATATTTTCGGTTTAAATTACTATTGACATTTACAGTATATATTTACGGCTTATACTTGGAACATGGTGAATTTAGTGTCAAATTGTTTTAATGATGTGTTTGTTGTGACCATTCCACTATGGTGTTTTTTATTAAAACCTTGGTGGGTCTCAACAGTTAACAAAAAACAATTTGAAAACATTGAAGTGAACTTTGGTTGACAATCACATATGTAGCTTACAGGTTTAATTTTAATTACTGAACATTATTGCTACATGCTAAAGTTAATATAGCAGTGTGTTCTGAGCAAACATTCCCTCACCTTTCTTACCTGCCGTCTTTTCTTACCAAGCCAGTATTTGCACATTCTATGTTTATGTTCCACCTGCAATCTGTTGCATCTGTGATAGAGAACTGATAGACTCCACGCAATACTTCAGTTACATTTTGTACTAACGGTCATGAACACGCCCAAAATCCTCATTTACACAATGTTCTTTAAGTCATGCGATTATCCGCTATTGCGCAATTATTTTTAATAAATTACCTGTAAAACAGTCTCCAACCCAATGCAGGAAGGTTTGTAAAGCAATTATGCCTAAAATGTTGAAGTCCATCTACCAGCTTTCCAGTCTACTTGCTGTGAAAACATTGGTCATGAGCGCATCTAGGTCAAACCTTAGCTCTTTTTATGGCGCATGTTTATAAAATGATTTTCTTATTTATTACCCTCTAGGGCTAAGCAGTCCTTTGCCATATGCTAATCTCGCATGTTCATGTTACAAAGAAGATGAAATTCAGTTAATCACGGGGCTCTCGGCTCAACCCAAATCTGAAACTTTTGTGTACACGCATAATAAGATACTAAGTTGCTGAATTGCTTTAATATTTTTCAATCATGACAATATACTGTACATGCATTGCATGAATTCCAAACTGCCTAATGTAGATGCTTTGCTTGTTACCCCTCTTGGCTTGCCTATGACCTGCAACGCTTTCCCTCTTTGTTTTCACAGTATCCAGAACTATACTCCTAAGATTGGAGAGTATAACTCATTTGAGGCCATCCGACGAGCTTTTAAAGTCTGGGAGAGGGTCACGCCTCTGACGTTTGATGAAATCCCCTACCAGGAGATCAAATACGGACGCCGTAAGGAGCCTGACATCATGATCTTCTTTGCTTCAGGTTTCCATGGAGACAGCTCTCCTTTTGATGGAGAGGGGGGCTTTCTAGCCCATGCTTATTTCCCTGGACCTGGAATGGGTGGTGACACGCACTTTGACTCTGATGAACCATGGACCATAGAAAACCAGAACATACATGGTAGGAAATACTCCTGTTGGTATTTTTTTGGAATCTATGTTGACTGTGTATCCCAGTAGTAGAAAAAATAAAAACAGAAAAAAGTGATAGGGTATTCACATTTGTGCTATAAACTAATTTAGAGTTAAAATTTCTCACTGGGAAAAGTGTGTTGGGTTTTTTGAAACATGTATGGCACTTTATTTGTTAACAAGAGGATAGAAAATTTGCTGAGATATTAAATGAGCACATTTGTGTATGTGTACAGTCACACAGGTGGCCTGATGCTAGGTGCTATCAAGCACATTATTGAGTTGTTACCATTTATGGGCATCTTCATACCATGGCAGTTTAGTGTGGTGGAGCTGAACTCCAATGCCAGTGTCCTCATGATGTTGTTTGGTAGCCTCGCTGCAAAACAAAGAATTTATTGTAATGGCCGTGTTTGTCTTTGTGCTTGTTTATGTATCCATGGCAATATCTACAAAATGCAAACAGCAGTTTCAATCAGACTTTGTGAATTGGCTCAGTTGACCACCTTCTCACACAACACAGGTTAAGTCAAGATCATAAGTTACAGATTGAAGTCACATCAGAGGTCACTGTCGATTGTCTGTGGTAGTATCTTGAAAAGGCAAAGCACAGCTTCAGTCCAACTTGGCAGTTAAATTTAGTGGACCAGTCATAGGTCTAACATCAAGGTCAAATGAGAGATCATCATTTAAAATGCATTAATGAACATATTTCAGGAAGTCGATAAGATTTTGATTTCCAGTCTCGTGGGTCTAACTAATTGGGCAGCACATTGTCGTTTGAACCCTGCGTGATATCGCGGGATATGGGGACAGCCGCTCCCGTTGCGCAATATATACACAGCATAACTTCACATGGAAAAATGGTGTACTGTTTTGTTTTTGGCTGCAATCACCTAAGCAGTTGCACAAAGTGCAGTTTTTTCGGTTCTCAGTGGAGAAGGCAAGACAAGGCAAATGGGAGCGGTCGTGTCAGTAAGTGTTAGCCTACACAGCTAAACGGAGTAGCTATGTTCTCTCGCCAGCAAAACTGCCTCGACATGTTTGAGCTCCGGGTCATAAACAAACTGTCCACATGTCCACTTTCCACCACATCGTCACTTTTGTTTGTATTTTCGCTTTGTTTGCATGTAATTTGCCCTAAATCTCAGAAAGTGTTGTGGTTCTGTCCCCCGGAAGTAGAGAAATTACATCATATGTGTGGTATTTTACCCCTTTAGTGCCCGCCCTCAAACGAGACTGCACTGCCCAGTTAATTAAACCTCTGACATCACTTGTAGGTGTAAAGCAAAGTCAGGAAACGAGCTGGCAAAGGTAAGGCCTTTCTTGGCCATGTGTGAAAACAGTAATCATGATTGGGTTCAGAACATATGACCAGCTTGTAGTCCCAAATAAACTGTGCTGCAGATCACATGTGGTGTCAACATAAATTGAATGACCCTTATCATAAAGTACTGAAACATATGCAGTCCATCAGCTGATCATGGGAAGAATCATGAAACCCATTCAATGTCTTTGTCAATGTCCATCAGTATGGAGGTGTATGGTAGAGAGGGAAGTGGTTAAACACAGGTGTCTGTTCTGCTTGTGACCTACTCCATGGAGTTCATTATTAAAAGTGATTCATAAAGTATCAAATGCATGGTTCCAACTGCAACTGTGTTACAGTATACATGACATAAACGCCTTTTTTCCATCTCACGCCTGGATGACGTACAGTAGAAGGTCCAGCTGCAGCCTTGATTAACACTCATAATGAAGCTTTCAGTGACACCTGGGAAAAATAAATGCATAAGAAGCAAATCAGAGGCCACAGTACTCTGCCAGAAAGTGTTGGACTGCTGCCTACAGGTTGGAAGTGAGTTACAGTATTCCCCTGAGTGGAGGGGTTCGAATATCTTTGCATGTTATTTATGAGTGAGAAAAAAGTGGTGTCTGAGATTGACAGATGTATCGGGACATCAGCAGCAGTAATTACAGTCACAAGTCGAGGCAGAAGACGAGAATGTCAATTTACCAGTCGATCAATGTTCCAAACCTCACCTACAGTCACATGGTTGTTACTGACAGAATGAGGTCATCGATAACACACTAAAATGAGATTTCATTGTAGGGTGGCTGGGCTCAGAAACTCACAGTAGAGCCCCCTTATTCAGAGAGTAGCGTCATGACGAGTCAGAAAAAAAAAACGGTCATGTGAGCCGTGGTGACATCTTGGGGCCAAAATAGTGTTTGTTGTTAATCTATCTGCATGTAAATCCAGCTATTTTATTTATTTATTTGCTGAAAATGACAGGTTGTTGTGCATTTGGTGCATAAATAGACACAACAAGGGCTTCAAGATGTACAGATTCCCTTCAGATTGGAACAGAAGAAAAATTTGGGAAAATAGTCAGCCGTGTGGGATGGAAGCAACTTTATCGTCAAAGTTTTGAGTGGTAAATTTATTGTTCAGTCCCATGTACAGTAAAACTCAACTAAAGCATCATCCTATAAACCAGATATTCGCAGTCACCAGACAAAAATGTCCCAAAGTGTTCGTATTGTTTTCGTAAGGAATAAACAACGAGAAGCCGTGCATTACACGGTTTGAATGCACAACGCGGAATCTAAAACAGCATGACGTGAAGTGGAGCGGTGTTACTCCGTGAAGTGCATTCAAACCATATAATGCACGGCTTCGAGTT
The DNA here is from genome assembly GCF_902500255.1 of Thalassophryne amazonica. Classification (NCBI taxonomy): domain Eukaryota; kingdom Metazoa; phylum Chordata; class Actinopteri; order Batrachoidiformes; family Batrachoididae; genus Thalassophryne; species Thalassophryne amazonica. Next base: position 46,141,433 of record NC_047104.1, read on the forward strand.
GTTTAATCCTCTTATACCATGCTCCTACACAATGAGCTAACACACAAATATTTATTTGTTAACTTTTTTTCATGTTCTCTTTCCCATCTTCAATCTTGTCCAGTTCGTCCGATGTTAAATCTGTATGCCGTTGCTTTTGCTGTTCTTCTCGTTTGCTCTCCTCCTCTTCCCATTCCTCAAACATTTTATTTTGGCCAAAGATATGAAAATTCACTTGGAATTCCATGTTTTATCGCGTTTCTGTCATTCACCTGTCAAACACGGCTGATCTGCACCAACTGATTTGCGCGCTGCTATGGTGACAACCAGAGCGAAGTGATTATAACAGTGACTTAACTCGCTGAACTACGTGTGTGTATACACGAAAATAATGCATGCCAGTTAGACATGGAATTCTCACTGACCGTGGTATAACGTAATAAACACTGTATATAACAGATTTTTTTACTCACATCAGATAAAATGTCCCATCCAATCACACTGTGTTTCCATTAAAAACCTGAGCATGTGGAACTGGATTAAAAGACCGGCCGTTTATATTTTTTCACACCGTGCTCAGACTTGGAGCCGCAGCCTGATGCGCACCTGTTAAATCAGACAAAGTGTCAAAAAACTGTGATTTGACACTTTTCTCCCTTCACTCCTTCGTCTGCCATGATATTTTAATATTTTTTGCGGTGCGCACGCTGATTACATTTCGGGATCACATACATTTGGCAGAAAAGTCTGTAAATTTACAACACGGAGTCGGAAAAAGAGGAAATTGTACAGCTTACCTTTGAATTGGAGGTGATGATTGTAGAAAGAAAAGCTTGTTGAGGGTCAAATTAGTCCAGAATAAAGCATAATCCAGAGACAGAGAACTTTAAAAATGTCACGCACGTCATTGCATGACATGGAGTTACAGAGCTGCAGCTGCATAAATCAGGCTTTAAATTAATTAAATAAATCATCATAAATTGTAAATTTGATAGCTTAACTATTTTATTTATTTTGATAGCACCTGTACCTGGATGTGTTGCTGTATGTGGTTAAATGATTAAAAAAATGTTCAAAACATTAAAGGTTCATTCAGTAGTTCAGCACAGTTGGAACTAAAATGGCGCCATGTTCTAAGTTGACGGTACTCTCTCAATAAAGGGACTCTAACTCACAGTAGAACCACTGCTTCTTTGCATCGAAAGGAGTCATTTGAGAAGTGATTTGGACATCTGTTGAGGATGCCTCCTGGTCACCTCCAACTGCTTTCCATGCATGTGCAACTTTGTGGAGACCTGGGGGTGGACACACAGAAAACATTGGAAGATTATATGTCCCATCTGCCTTTGGAGTCCCTCAGGAGGTGCTGGAGGATGTGGTTTCCTTTGAAGCACATATGGACTACCTTACCACAGACAGGCCTTGGATAAGTGGCAGAAAATCGATGGACGGATAAGAAGCAGCAAAGTGTTTTGGGGCATGCTGTCAGTCAGTTACGGCACAAATTTAATTGGATTTTCCTTTGAGGGTTCAGGTAGCGCTGATGAGGTAGGGCGGGGGACACCAAAACTGTCCAAAGACACGTCTATTTGTAACAGACTGTGGGAACTGCAACAGTATTTCTTTTCATGCTTTCAGAAGAACAGACTTACTGATTTGGGCTAATTCAGCTAGATTTCTAGGTTACAGGGCAAAGGGTATTTTAGATCTCTGTTAGACTTTGGTGTTCCTCTGAATTCTTTGAAAATAAAGATTACATCTTTCTTTTTACTCCAACAGTGAGGCAAAAGTGTGTGTGATGTGCCAAATTCTGCACAAATATTACATCTTCTCTACTCTGACTGATTAGCTTGAACATGTTGGCATTTGTTGATCATACAGCAGGGTTTTACTTTGGCTGTTGAGTTGATGAGCACTTTCTAAAACACAAAACAAGCCGTATTGTTTAATTTCTGTAGAATGTGTATAATTGATTGTGACCAGCTGCCATCCCCATTACTTTGTTCTACACCAGCCAGAATTGACATGCTCAGCTGGCTACATCACCTCCCATATGTTGGGCTCCATTACTCTACTTGCATCTATAAAAGTGCAAAGTCAACACATGACACCCCCTACACTCCACTCCCTTGTCTAATTTACTCCCAATTATGTTGCCAGGAACTTGTGTTGATTTATATTAATCAGTCCGGTGTGTGACATATTGCACGCCTGCATCCAGCCGTGCATTTGTACCATTCTTCCTTCTTCTTTAAGCTTCATAGTTTACCTCATGAACCCATAGTTGCTGACTGTGTGCAGATGTCAGCATTAAATATTCTAATTTGGAAGAATTGTCTTTTTTTTTTTTTTCAGAAGTTATTTTTCTTCCTGCTTCTCTGTCCGGTTGTGAACCTCTTAATCTGGTTATATCGGACAGGTTTTTGTTCCGACAATGGGCTTCCTGCTCTGTTATCTATTGTGTGTGCATGTTTGAGTTTGTGTGTCTGTATGTGTGTGATCAGCCGAGTGTGGGATGTGTTGCAGGACAGATCACAGGGACAGTGGAATGCCACAGTAAGTGGGAGTCTGTTCCACTTGGAGTAATCTGCAGACTGGTTCTTTTGTTTTACACTGCTATCCACAGTTCCTAATGTCAAAGGACAAACAAATTACTGTATGATTTTAGTCAGACGCATGTCTGTCTTTTCACCTCGATCTTTTAGACTCCATTTGAACCCAGTTCATTTGCAGTCTGTTAGGCTTTTAAGTTAATGCCTGCCCTTTTGGTGAAGTAAATTATTGCCTTGCCTTACAGATGTCCAGATTTATAAAAACTATTGTGTTGTTAAATGGACAGTGCAAATGCAGTCACAAGTGTTTTTTTTAATATCTGCTAAAGTATTTATGTTTGCAGATCCTGTTATCTGTTTTGAAGAACCTACTTTATGATGTGGCAAAAATTTTATAGATCCTAGAGTGCGACAAATGTCAATTGGCTGTTATCAATATAAACAAACATTATAGTATTGGTGCTATTTTTGCCAATATGGATACTTTTATTGTGACAGACTGGCATCCTGTCCTGGGTGTACCCGTCGTGCTCTTTGACTGGTGGGATAGGCTCCAGCCCCCAACCCTTAATTGGACTAAGTGGTTGAATATGAGGTGTGTGTGTGTGTGTGTGTGTGTGTGTGTGTGTGTGTTTGTGAGTGAGAGAGAGAGATACTTTTATTTTACGGAATAAACAATTCAGAAAAAGGCTTTGGCTTTTGGAAATGGTGTCATTGTTGGAAATGGTGTCATTGTGTAGTTTGTCCAGCAGACAACACTGTGACAACATTGTTTACAAATGACAACATTGTTTACAATGCTGTCATGCATTATTTGGACCCTCATCACCCCTTTTTCACATTAGCTACAAGAATCAGAGGCAAAGCACCCAGCTGCCTTTCATTTTTGTCAGGCTTTCAGAGCAGCTGAGCACAGCAGATGATAGGAGGCGCAATGCAGACTCTCAAACAGGTAGTAGGATATCAAGGACTTTATGGTAAATGCAGGCAGTGATCTGGTACACAAAGAAGCAGTCAGCGAGGTGAAGGTACACGTAGGCGAAAGGCAATGGCGTCAAAAATTAACAGGCTAAGGTCGAGAGCACGGCAAACAGTAGTAAGTGGGCAGAGACAAAAATGAGGTCCAGGAAACAAGCACGGTCAGGCACAGTGAGGCAATAAAGTACAAAACAAGGAACACAGATCTAGAGCAGAAGAGCTGGCACGAAGACATGAGAATCAATGAACTAGCAATTTCAAACAGAACTCCCAGGGCTTAAATGCATGGTGAACAATTAGGCAGTGATGGAAAACAGGTGTGGTGAGCTGGCAGGAAGTGGGCATGGACAAACAAAGATAAGAGACAAGGCAAGAGAGTATAGTGACAAATGGGAAAGCAGAAGACAAACAAATGGGGCGTGGCCAACAGGAATAAGGAGGTGCTGGTGAAGGGCAAGAGAGTATAATGATCTGAGGGTGTGACAGTAATACAGATGAAACTGGGTGTGAAGGATGAGGAACAAAGATGAGGCAGAACTGACAGGGGAGTGCAGTGACATAACCAGAATCCATAAACTAACAATACTAAAACATCCAGACCGAAACAAACAAGAAACTCTAGACAGAATGGAATCTTAACATGAACAGAATAACAGGTGGAATCTTAACATGAACAGAATGACAGGTGAGAAATGGCTAAAACTGAAAAGAAGGTAACAGGTAATTCAAAAACTAAAACTAGGACAGAGCTGATGAGTGGAAAAAGTACAAAACACAGTTAAACCAACACTTCACTGGTAAATGTGCCAAATAAAAACTGTGACCAAAGCAATCATGAACAAAATCAAAAACAGTAGATTAAAGACAAAGAAAACTAGAATGGCACTAAATGTGTGGCTGATGTGTGAAGAACAGAAACAAGCTCTGAAAAAAGAAAAATAAACAGGTGATCAAAAACCAAGTAAATCAATAGAAAGGCTGATGGAAAATAAAAGGTCAAGACCTGAGCAGGAGCAAATACTGACAATTTTCAGTCAAAGTGGGTGTTTTGCAGTGACGAGACAAGTGGTCGCTATGACACCATCTAGGTGGGAACCATGGTGGTTTCTAAGAGAGACAAAGATGAGGAGTATCACTTGCATTGTAAGAGAGCATCAACTATGACATTTTGGCAATGAGGCACATATGTCTGTCCTTGATCCAGCATGTGTTGAGGACCCCAGTAGCTGGAGAAAGCCAAGCATGTGCCCACGTTTCACTTGGCTGCGGCAGATTGGTGGTTATTTTAGCGATGTGGGAATGGGTCTGTTGTCTGCCTGTGTGGTTGCCATCCAGGACCCAAGGTTGTTACATGGTGTTGTGGATGAGGCAGCATACAGCATCAGTGTATGCTTTCAAACTTGACTTGACAGGTGGGAACAAAATAGATGAGAAGTCTGTTTTATGCAAATGATAAGCAATTTACTCCCTACTATCATATCATATCATCTGTGCCCCCCCCAAATTGATACCAGTCAGGCTCCAGATACCAGGCCAGGGTGTTACTGGATATTTTGGATATTTTGCATATCCTGTGTGCATGTGACACTGCAGATACACTGTTACACAGTTATTACTAGTGATGCTAGGAGCTTCCACTCTGCTCGATTGTCCCTTCAGGGTGTGTGCACTGACAATCTTGCTCCAACCAAATTGCTACTTACTACGTTTTGCTGGTTATATGGTTGTTTAGCTGCAGTGTTTCTGTCATTGCATGCTTGATATTTCTTTGTTATGCTTTATTTGTTATTCTGTTGTTGGTAGGATGGCCAAAGTACATGGTCACCCCACTGCATCTGATCTGCTTGTTGTTTCTTCCTGTCATGAATAAAGAAAAATGTCAGAGGGAGTTTTTCCTTATCATTGTATTCAGTGTGCTTGCTCAGGGGGTTCAATATTATCTTCAAATAAAATCAAATCAATTTTATTTATATAGCGCCAAATCACAACAACAGCCGCCCCAAGGCGCTTTATATTGCAAGGCAAAAGCCATACAATAATCACAGAAAAACCCCAACGGTCAAAACGACCCCCTATGAGCAAGCACGTGGCAACAGTGGGAAGGAAAAACTCCCTTTTAACAGGAAGAAACCTCCAGCAGAACCAGGCTCAGGGAGGGGCAGTCTTCTGCTGGGACTGGTTGGGGCTGAGGGGAGAGAATCAGGAAAAAGACATGCTGTGGAAGACAGCAGAGATCAATCACTAATGATTAAATGCAGAGTGGTGCATACAGAGCAAAAAGAGAAAGAAACACGCAGTGTATCATGGGAACCCCCCAGCAGTCTAAGTCTATAGCAGCATAAGCTTTAGCAAAAAGGAAAGTTTTAAGCCTAATCTTAAAAGTAGAGAGGGTGTCTGTCTCCCTGATCCGAATTGGGAGCTGGTTCCACAGGAGAGGAGCCTGAAAGCTGAAGGCTCTGCCTCCCATTCTACTCTTAAAAACCCTAGGAACTACAAGTAAGCCTGCAGTCTGAGAGCGAAGCGCACTATTGGGGTGATATGGTACTATGAGGTCCCTAAGATAAGATGGGACCTGATTATTCAAAACCTTATAAGTAAGAAGAAGAATTTTAAATTGTATTCTAGAATTAACAGGAAGCCAATGAAGAGAGGCCAATATGGGTGAAATATGCTCTCTCCTTCTAGTCCCCGTCAGCACTCTAGTTGCAGCATTTTGAATTAACTGAGGGCTTTTCAGGGAACTTTTAGGACAACCTGATAATAATGAATTACAATAGTCCAGCCTAGAGGAAATAAATGCATGAATTAGTTTTTCAGCATCACTCTGAGACAAGACCTTTCTAATTTTAGAGATATTGCGCAAATGTAAAAAAGCAGTCCTACATATTTGCTTAATATGCGCATTGAAGGACATATCCTGATCAAAAATGACTCCATGATTTCTCGCAGTATTACTAGAGGTCAGGGTAATGCCATCCAGAGTAAGGATCTGATTAGACACCATGTTTCTAAGATTTGTGGGACCAAGTACAATAACTTCAGTTTTATCTGAATTTAAAAGCAGGAAATTAGAGGTCATCCATGTCTTTATGTCTGAAAGACATTCCTGCAGTTTAACTAATTGGTGTGTGTCCTCTGGCTTCATGGATAAATAAAGCTGGGTATCCTCTGCGTAACAATGAAAATTTAAGCAATGCTTTCTAATAATACTGCCTAATGGAAGCATGTATAAAGTGAATAAAATTGGTCCTAGCACAGAACCTTGTGGAACTCCATAATTAACCTTAGTCTGTGAAGAAGACTCCCCATTTACATAAACAAATTGTAATCTATTAGATAAATATGATTCAAACCACCGCAGCGCAGTGCCTTTTATACCTATGGCATGCTCTAATCTCTGTAATAAAATTTTATGGTCAACAGTATCAAAAGCAGCACTGAGGTCTAACAGGACAAGCACAGAGATGAGTCCACTGTCTGAGGCCATAAGAAGGGAGATTGGCCTATAATTAGCTAAGATAGCTGGGTCAAGTGATGGCTTTTTAAGTAATGGTTTAATTACTGCCACCTTAAAAGCCTGTGGTACATAGCCAACTAATAAAAATAGATTGATATTTAATATCGAAGCATTAATTAATGGTAGGGCTTCCTTGAGCAGACTGGTAGGAATGGGGTCTAATAGACATGTTGATGGTTTGGAGGAAGTGACTAATGAAAATAACTCAGACAGAACAATCGGAGAGAAAGAGTCTAACCAAATACCAGCATTACTGAAAGCAGCCAAAGATAACGATATGTCTTTGGGATGGTTATGAGTAATTTTTTCTCTAATAGTTAAAATTTTATTAACAAAGAAAGTCATGAAGTCATTACTAGTTAAAGTTAAAGGAATACTCGGCTCAATAGAGCTCTGACTCTTTGTCAGCCTGGCTACAGTGCTGAAAAGAAACCTGGGGTTGTTCTTAATTTCTTCAGTTAGTGATGAGTAGTAAGATGTCCTAGCTTTACAGAGGGCTTTTTTTTATAGAGCAACAGACTCTTTTTCCAGGCTAAGTGAAGATCTTCTAAATTAGTGAGACGCCATTTCCTCTCCAACTTACGGGTTATCTGCTTTAAGCTACGAGTTTGTGAGTTATACCACGGAGTCAGGCACTTCTGATTTAAGGCTCTCTTTTTCAGAGGAGCTACAGCATCCAAGGTTGTGCTCAATGAAGATGTAAAACTATTGACGAGATAATCTATCTCACTCACAGAGTTTAGGTAGCTACTCTGCACTGTGTTGGTATATGGCATTGGAGAACATAACAAAGAAGGAATCATATCCTTAAACCTAGTTACAGCGCTTTCTGAAAGACTTCTACTGTAATGAAACTTATTCCCCACTGCTGGGTAGTCCATTAAAGTAAATGTAAATGTTATTAAGAAATGATCAGACAGAAGGGGGTTTTCAGGGAATACTATTAAGTCTACAATTTCCATACCATAAGTCAAAACAAGATCTAAAGTATGATTAAAGTGGTGGGTGGATTCATTTACATTTTGAGCAAAGCCAATTGAGTCTAATAATAGATTAAATGCAGTGTTGAGGCTGTCATTCTTAGCATCTGTGTGGATGTTAAAATCGCCCACTATAATTATCTTATCTGAGCTAAGCACTAAGTCAGACAAAAGGTCTGAAAATTCACAGAGAAACTCACAGTAACGACCAGGTGGACGATAGATAATAACAAATAAAACTGTTTTTTGGGACTTCCAATTTGGATGGACAAGACTAAGAGTCAAGCTTTCAAATGAATTAAAGCTCTGTCTGGGTTTTTGATTAATTAATAAGCTGGAATGGAAGATTGCTGCTAATCATCCGCCTCGGCCCGTGCTACGAGCATTCTGGCAGTTAGTGTGACTCGGGGGTGTTGACTCATTTAAACTAACATATTCATCCTGCTGTAACCAGGTTTCTCTAAGGCAGAATAAATCAATATGTTGATCAACTATTATATCATTTACTAACAGGGACTTAGAAGAGAGAGACCTAATGTTTAATAGACCACATTTAACTGTTTTATTCTGTGGTGCAGTTGAAGGTGCTATATTATTTTTTCTTTTTGAATTTTTATGCTTAAATAGATTTTTACTGGTTGTCGGTGGTCTGGGAGCAGGCACCGTCTCTACGGGGATGGGGTATTGGGGGATGGCAGGGGGAGAGAAGCTGCAGAGAGGTGTGTAAGACTACAACTCTGCTTCCTGGTCCCAACCCTGGATAGTCACGGTTTGGAGGGTTTAATAAAATTGGCCAGATTTCTAGAAATGAGAGCTGCTCCATCCAAAGTGGGATGGATGCCGTCTCTCCTAACAAGGACAGGTTTTCCCCAGAAGCTTTGCCAATTATCTATGAAGCCCACCTCATTTTTTGGACACCACTCAGACAGCCAGCAATTCAAGGAGAACATGCGGCTAAACATGTCACTCCCAGTCCGATTGGGGAGGGGCCCAGAGAAAAGTACAGAGTCCGACATTGTTTTTGCAAAGTTACACACAGATTCAATGTTAATTTTAGTGACCTCCGATTGGCGTAACCGGGTGTCATTACTGCCGACGTGAATTACAATCTTACCGAATTTACGCTTAGCCAGCAGTTTCAAATTTCCTTCAGTGTCGCCTGCTCTGGTCCCCGGAAGACAATTGACTATGGTTGCTGGTGTCGCTAACTTCACATTTCTCAAAACAGAGTCGCCAATAACCAGAGTTTGATCCTCGGTGGGTGTTTCGCCGAGTGGGGAAAAACAGAGATGTGAACGGGTTGGTGGTGTACAGGGGGCTTGTGTTTAGGACTACGCTTCCTCCTCACAGTCACCCAGCTGGCCTGCTTTCCTGGCTGCTCGGGATCCGCTGGGGGGCAGCTAATGGCGGCTAAGCTACCTTGGTCCGCACCAACTACAGGGGCCTGGCTAGCTGTAGGATTTTCCAAGGTGCGGAGCCGAGTCTCCAATTCGCCCAGCCTGGCCTCCAAAGCTATGAATAAGCTACACTTATTACAAGTACCATTATTGCTAAAGGAGGCTGAGGAATAACTAAATATTTCACACCCAGAGCAGAGAAGGGCTTTAAGGACGGCCCACGGCGCCTGACGGCCATCTGCGCTCCGACGCAGTGTCGTCTTGCTGTTTCAAGCTGAAAACTTCCACATTTCAGGCTCTGTTCACCCAGGTCATCATCAGAGAACAGAGAAGTTTCAGAAGAGGTCGGCATGAGGAGTTTATGCGGACATTCCACTGTTAAAGGAGATTTTGTAATGAAAGAACATGCGGGCAGATTCGCATGTCGGGCCTGACCCAACCGACAGGAAAAACACCTCCATTGGAAACCTTAACGGACAAGTTGGAACATGCCCAGCTGTTAAACAATTTCTCAGATACTCACTTGTTGAAAGCCATCAAAAGCTGCCTGAATTTTACAAATGGTTTTCAACACGGAGGTGTTTTTCCTGTCGCGGCGCAGACAGATTTGCGTCGTCATCACGGAACCGACTCGGCGAATTTGCCCGCACGTTCTTTCATTACAAATTCTCCTTTAACAGTGGAATGTCCGCAGAAACTCCTCATGCCGACTTCTTCTGAAACTTCTCTGTTCTCTGATGACGTCCTGGGTGAACAGAGCCTTAAATTAGGATGTTTTCAGCTCGAAACAGCCAGACGGATGCCACCTCCGACCGTGACGCGCCGATCCACTTTGTGAGCTGTCCTTAAAGCGAAAGAAACTCCACAACCTCTCATCAGCCGTTAAACTTTTCACCGAAAACCAGCAGTATTTCACGAATAGTGTCCACTCGGATATCCCTCACAGGTCCTGAAAAAATTTTGATAAAGCAACGCGCGCCGTCTCCAGCAGCGTCTCAGACAAAGGATTTCAGCCGAGAGGGTGGGCCACTCCTCACTCAAAGCCTGCCCACAGGCGAATGACGTCACCGACACGCGTGAAAAAACTCACGCATGCGCACGAGGGTTCAAGCATGTCTGGTGTAATCGCACGTGATTCAAGTCCATATAGTTTTTTTTTTTTTTTTATAAAACTGTTGGTTTCTTTTCTAATAGACCTCGTATATATATATAAAATATATATTACCTTTTCGGCTTATCGATCCGATTCCCTCATCGATACCTCTTGTGAATTTTCTGTGTACTAAAAGTAGGCTTTACAGGTTTTCTATGTCAACAACATTTTATTGAATCTTAAAGTAAATAAATATGAAATTGGTCACTGGATCCTTAAACTCTGGACATAATAAACTCTACATAGTGGATCCTTGATCTCTGGACATAAATAGAAATAAACGAAATCTGTTTTTGTCAAAAGCATTTCCTTTCAGACATTAATGGCCTGAATGTCTCTCCATACCTCTGAGCTGAGCTCTTGCAGCTGACTGTGCTGCATTTCAGGATGAAATTCATAAAGAATGCAGGACGTCTCATTTTGGGAGGAAAAAAATGTTTTGGTTGATTGTAGTTTGCATTACAGCTTTTGGAAAGAGGTGTCATTTTATTTAAAGCAGCAATTAATTTTGAAGTTATTAATTCTGACCAGACTCTGTCTCGGCAGAGAACCCCGCAATGTTTGGAGCAGTGACAGTGGAACAGAGGACAATTCTCGTTTCTTGACCGCAACAAGACAAGAGTCCCAGTTAGTGACTTTAATCCACACAAAAGTGACTCACGATTGACAATTGAATGACTTTGAGAGGGGTTAAGAAGCGGATTTGCCGCTTCTGAAAAGCAGTGAATCAAACAACCAACGAGTCAGCAGATCGAAGCACTGATTCATTGCTTCACACTTCAAAGTGGAGTCGCGCTGCAGAAATGATTGATTACAGAGCCACTGCAGGGTCTGTAATCAATATAGAGAAATGATCATTTTCCCGACAAACACCCTCAAAAACAACGGCTGCTCTGAAGGACCGATAAGGGAATCATTAAGCAAAAAGACTATTGATGTCGGTGGATCGAATCATTTCTTAACAATACCCAAAAAGAACCGGTTCTCGATACGCAACCCTAGTCTCACTGTCCCGGAATGAGGCCTGAACTCCAGCTGCTCTGTGTGGCTCTGCTTGTTGTCGCGGTTCGATCGATACCACCGAGTCATCATTCCTCCCTCAGCTCGGCGTTCACTCTGAAAAGTATCTGGAAAAAATCTTCTCCCAGCAGCATGATGGCAGACTCGTTCTATTGCTGTTTTTTTTTAAAGCTTTTTTGTGGCTCTACAGATGCAAATCCAAGATGGCGATCGCTCAGCTTTTGGAGTTGTGGAAAAACCCGGAGTGTGACGTAGCAACCCTGCCCCCTTGGCGTGTTGTACGCGTTAACGCCCCCAAAGCGCCTGACGCAACCAGACACATTAACTGCCGCTTGTGATGTGAAAGGCCCTTAAGCGTTACCACATGAATCATGAGCGCACAATTACCATTCAGCTCTTCTCTGAAGAACTGTAGGCAAACAGCACTTAAAGGTCAGAAAGCCTTGTGGTTAGATGGTCCAAATGTTTGTAATTCACTAGAAAAAGGCAGAGCAAACTTTAAGACAATACATTTTTGGTTTCCAGGGTGCTGCTTTATTGTGCATTTGTTTCAGCGGGATTCTGCTTCATTGCTGGTGAATGAGCACAGAGACACTATAAACAACTTAACAAAGGTTCAGGAAGTTAAAAGAAATCTTGAAAGACAAAATGTGTTTGTGTCTTGAAGAGTTAGAAGTTTGTTGTCAAACCTGGTGGTTTTTCAGCACATTCCATCTCTGTTGTCTGTTATCATCTTTGTAGCTTACCCTCTGAATTACATTCTCCTTCTGCTCACTGTACATTATTGTCTTGCTGTGACGACATTAAAGAGGAAACTGGAATTTTTAAACCTGAACCCTGTTTTTAGATATTTTTGGGTTAGACTTTTCACTCTGGACAAAAACAGTGATAATAGGTCCAGTATTGCATTAGAACACTAACACAGTCATGGACTAAACAGCTATACAATGTAAGCCTGTGAATGTGTGAATTGTGAATGTGAATTTCTCCACTGTGAGATCAATAAAATCTTATCTTTAGCCATTGGGGCAAGCTAAAAACCTTAAAGTAAACTTCTTCTTGTCACCACTGAATATAAGAAAATATTAAAAGTGTCTGCTAGCATGGAGAGGAACCTTGCAGATACACACTTGTGCATATTTGCACACGTGCACACATGTGCACTAAATGTCAGGAAACTTATTAAATTACAAATTACACATGTAGTAATTTTTCTTAGCATCCTTCACAGTTGGCAGTGCTGTTCTCCACTAAGTTTTTTTCTGGCAGAAAAGCATTGAGTGGGTGCGAAGAAACACTTAATTTAAGTACTTTCTTAAAAATAAAATAAAATGCTCTCCTTGTGGGATTTGTTTCTAGGACATTAGACAGATGATGACAGACTTACAATGTACAGTGATTAAAAACATTTACCCTGAGCAGGAGCATAGTGTCTGTTTAATCTTTCACAGATGTTTTCTTTTGTATCTATTGTAATTTTGTTAAACAAATGAGCTGACAAACAAAGGCACTGCAGTGTAGGCATGTGAATCTCATCACTGACAACGATTGAATACACACCTTGATACACTACCAGCAATACGATACATATAGTGATACATGATGATATTGACGATACAGTGCAATACGATTCACCCCTGTTCCTGATTCGATGCGATTTGGTATGTATTTGATGGCGATTCAGTTCCTCAAAATGTAATATGCGAATTGGTGCGATGTGACTAATGATGGATATTGATAAGATTTTGTTGATATTGATGCCATCTATCTATCTGTCTGATTCTTTATCGATTCCCTTATCAATACCTCTTGTGAATTTTCTGTGTACTAAATGTAGTCTTTTCAGGTTTTCTATGTCAACAACATTTTATTGCGTCTTAAAGTAAATAAATATGAAATTGGTCACTGGATCCTTGATCTCTGGACATAAAAATCAGTAAAATCTGTACATGGTCACTGAATCCTTGATGTACATGATGGATCCTAGATCTCTGGACACAAATAGAAATAAACAAAATCTGTAGTTTTTGTCAAAAGCATTTCCTTTCAAATATTAATGACACAAATGTAACCCCATAGCCTCTGAGCTGAGCTCTTCCAGCTGGCTGCATGTCAGGGTGTAATTCATAAAAAAACAGAGGACATCTCATTTTGTGGGAAAAACGGTTTTGGTCGGTTGCAGTTTATTGTTTGTATTATAACATTTGGAATGAGGTGTCATTTGATTTAAAATAGCGATTCGCTCTGAAGGTATTAATTCCGACCGATTCGCTCTGAAGGTATTAATTCCGCGTAAAACTCATGTGGTGTGGAACTGAGGACGATTCTCGTTTCTTGCCCGCAATAAGACAAGAGTCCCAGTTCGTGACTTTAATCCACACAAAAGTGACTCATGATTGACATCTTTAAATGGCTTTGAGAGGAGTTAATGAAGAAATTGCGGACCTGCTGCTAGAAGTGAAGCAGAGATCCAGTGAACACCGGATCGAAGTACTGCTTCGTTGCTTCAAGCAGACCCACTGCAGTCTGCAGTCAACGTAGAGAAATGATCATTTCCCAATAAACACTGTCAAAAACAACGGCCGCTCCGGTGTCCCAAACTGAAGGACTGATAAAGGAATTGTTAAGCAAAATGGCTACTGATGTCATCATTTTTGTTGTGGTAGAACTGTGCTTTCTGGCTTCCATCCGTGGTGCATTCAGTGTGCATCAAGAAAACAAAATCGATGCAAGCAGGCAGCGAGCGATCCATCCCAATTTCATCCATCAGTTGAATTGATGCACACTAAATGAACCGATGCACGCATCGCATACGTTTGTATCTAGATACCAATTCGTATCAATTAATCTCCGCATGCCTACTGCAGTGACATCAGAGCCTTTCTGAAAACTTTTCAGCTTAAAGCAAATTGTGCAGCCACACACAAAAAAGGCAATCTGAAAAAGAAGTTGGATGCTGCGTTTCTTACCCGAGGCCAAAATACGGCCATTGGGTATCGCGAAGGCCTTGCAAATCCAGGAATATTTGTAGATCACTCTCTGTGCATTTGCAGGTATTAATGAAACAAATTTAACACCATAGAAATTAGCATTGAGTTAGCAGACGTTAGCATGCACGGTAATATCTGCAAAATGTCTTATAAATGACTCCAGTGGTGTTATTAGGTTACAGAAACAGCGTTTTCAGTTTTAGAAGTGTTTATTTCTCGCTAGCTTTTACATAATATATGAGAAACGTATATAAACACATAAAACGAAGGGATTTTGGAGAGACCAGCCACTGACATCACAGTGCAGCTCTACTCTGATTGGTTGTCACGCCCGCCATTCTAAATCAAAACTGAACAGATTGAAACAGAATGTGACTTTTTAACCTCTTAAAATGGGTCAAGGTTAGCCATCTTTGAATTTGTCCAAGGTCTGTGTGCCAAGAATGTTCCATGTAAATTTGACTCTGGCAGTAATGGGGGATTTTCAGGATCTGCTGCCATCTTAAAATTGAGACTTCTGGTTAGTGAGCTTCTTGCTCACATGTTTGGTGTCATTAGAAACACCTGCTCAGCTTCAGATTTCCAGGGAGTGAAATGGCCACTGGAGGCGAATTCCACATATCGGAAAGTAATTTTGTTGTCGTTGTTGTTAACCCACAAGGAATGAGAAGGAGTACTGCAGTGGTGTGAATATCGATCTACAGCCCCGGCCACACGGTACTAATGAAAGACACTTAAGCCAAAACGAAACAAGAATTCTGGACTTACGTTGACTTTCAGAGACATCTTTTAACTGTCGTCCAGCATTGTTCCTGAATGAATCCCGACGACAACTTCAGGCCGTCCATATTCCGTTTTGCTTTCTGTCTTTCTGTGAGACAGAACGCAAAATGACGGACACCACTGACATAAGCATGCCTGTGACTCACGCAATAGCAAGAACGTCATTGTGACGATCCCATCCGCTGTGTTCATAGCTGGATGCCGTTCTTTGTTCCACCGGCTGCCACGTGCTCTGTGCTGGACGCTTCGTATATAAAATAATTATTTCGTGGCGGATTAATCTTTTTTTTCTGCAAATTGGCTGTTGAAAACGGCTCTAATCGCATCAGAGAGGAGGCTGCAGCCGGAGCCGTTCACGCGCATGCACGTGTACGGCTAACTACCTGCAGAAAGCAGTTTGAGCCATCTATAAAGGTAATTTTTTGTCATGTTTAGATTGTCATGGCTTGATAAAACAGGTGCGTGTTTTTTCCTTCTTGTGTGCAGCTGTTATAGTATATTTATCACAGATTTAACATCTTGTTATAATTAAGACAAGCTACGCTCTGATACAATCCACTGACGTCACCACTCGCTCTGTTCACTTCTTTACTCCACTTGACGAGCTACATGTAGTGTTGGAAATTAGATCATGCCACATAGCACAACATTTGTGCATGAAAGATTTTTTTGAACATTTCAAAATTCTCTGCACAATAGCACGTACTGGTGCCCCCTCGCGTCCTGTCTGCACCGTTAAAGACGAGTTTACTCTCCAGCATGACATAGGTTGTGTTATTGTGTGAATTAAAGGCATGCTTGTGTCAGTGGGCCCTAACACCGCTCGCTGGGCACCTAGAAAAGGTGTGGCTATTCACGCACCTGGTACGATAGTAGACAGCAGGTGTTCACATTTGACCTGTTTGTGAAAAGTGCCACACCAAAGTGGCGTAACCTAGCAATACACATGCGTGTGACTGTTCTCAACACCCAACACAAATGGCTTGTGGAGTGTGCCCCTGCCAACACACACACTGTCCAGCGCAGTACGCTGCTGGAACAGCTGACCACTGTGGCCTGCAGCTCAGCTGGTGAACACGCAGTGCTCATTTGTGTGGGTGCTCACGGCCTCATGAGGACCGGCCAGCATCATAGCACATGGCACAGCTGGCCAGGCAGGCTCATGTCACTTCCACCATGTAAATAGGGTACTGCAGTCTTGTTTGTTCCCTGTGTGATATAGCGGGGTTTGACCACTTAGGGGGACCTCCGCTCCATTGCCCAGTATATACACAGCATAACCTCACACAGATAAATGGTGTACTGTTTTGATTTCGGCTGCAATAACCAAAGCAGTTGCGAAAAGTTTTTTTTTTTTTTTTCGGTTCCCAGTGTATAAGAAAAGGCGAGGGGAGTGGGAGAGGTCGTGTCGGTAAGTGTTAGCCTACACAGCTAACCAGAATAGCTCCGTTCTCTCGCCTGCAAAACCCCCTCGACACGCTTGTGCTCTGGATCATAAACAAACCGCAGTCGTCACTTTTCCGTTGCATTTTCACTTTGTTTGCAAGTAATTTGACCAAAAACTCATTGAAAATGCCGTGGTTGGTCCCCCGGAAGTAGAGAAATAATGCCACATGTTTAATATTTTACCCCTTTAGCGCCCGCCCTCAAATGAGACAGTGGTCTCCACTTGTAGTTTACATGACAAATGAAAGAGTGGAAAATAAAAAAATAAAAAAACAAACAAATATGGGTGAAGGCATGAACTCATTGCTTTGTGATGGCTTTGATCATACTCTTTGCTGTGGATATACAGCATCTGTCAGCTGACCACCGACTGACAGCTGGGCATGACCGTGCACACAAGGTGTTACCTTACAAACACAGACATCAGACAGATACAGGACCAACACATAATAATACATACATAAAATAAAAATAGTATGAAGGAACAGAGAGTGAGCCTTTTTTTCTGTGAGGTCTCACGAGGTCCGCTGACAGAGGTGGGAGTGTCCCCCTGAAATGTGCAGCTGTTCAGATATCTGCTTGCAACTCACAGCTTGGGAACACCTGTAGTGGCTTGTTGGATATGAAGTCGCATAACTACAGCGTGAAGCGCAGAGGTCGGCATGCTATCCTTGTATGGAAATAAATTAAAATACATAATTGCATCAGCTTACTGCCATGTCAGCGCACTGTAAGGCTGATGAATATCGTGCCATGCAGGAAATCACCCCATGAGACATTCCCGTGAGACGCTTGTCACTGCGGTATTTCCCCACATTGTAATAATTGAAACACAGATCACATTTGCAGCGGATCACTGCTTGATCGACATGTCATGCCGGCTGATGTGTTCACCACACGAGAGCCCGGCTCTTCATGAGACGGGAGACAACTCTTCATGTGACGGGAGCTGGCCGGCTCCTCATGAGACGAGCATATTAGGTAATTCATGTAAAACATAAAAAGGAGAACATTAATCCATGTCATTTCATTACTTCCTGGTGTACAGCTAGGGGGAGGATAAGTCCACTGTTCATCGCAACAATTAAGTCTTATAAATTCAGGTGTTTTAAACATTTTTTTTCCTCAGCTGCTGTGTGCACGACTTTCCATGTGCTCGCACTGTGTTCGTGTGCGTGACCACGAGCGTGCACAAAACCGTTGCTGCAGCATTGTGCACGCCTCTTCGACCGTGTGTCCTTCCTGACAGGTGGAATGTTTTGCAGTTCCTCATTTCGTTTTTGGTACGCGGATTTTCTTCCTCTTTCTGCGTCTTGTGTTATGTGTGACGGGACCCTTAACATTTATTAGGTCTTTGATCTTTGCTTTCTGTTGGCATTTTATGTTCACTGTTGGTTTTTCTTTAGTCTTTGTATTTTGTCCCTTCTGTTTTTCTTTCATCATCAGGATTATTTTCTCTCTTGGTTTTTGGCTGTTCAGTTTTTTATACTCTGTCACGCCCACCTGAATTCTCCTGTTTCTTCTATGTGCCCCACCCCCTTCCTGATTCATCTCACACACCTGTTCTCATTTTCCTCATTTCCACCCTTGTTATTTAACCCATGCCTCACCAGTTCGTTGATTTTCATAGTCCTCGTTCCAGCCCTTTTCATAGCTCTGTCTAGTTTTTCCATGTTCTGACCCTGTTCCGTGTTTGTGACCTTGCTTTTTGCTACAGCCCATGTCGTGTATTGAACTGTGCTTGCTTTTTTTTTACCACGCCTCTGCCTGCAGTCTACTTGTACCTCCGCTCCATTGATTGTCAGACTGTGTACTGAATCACAGCCTGTTTTACTGATAAAGCCTTTTTTACTCCAGCGCCACTGTCTGTGAGTTTTGCATCTGTGTCCCACAACCTTCTGTGCCACGTCACCTCAACCTCATGTCAGTAATAGGACAGGACTTATGCTGAGCACGGACAGACACAAAGCCTTTGCAATACCCAAAGGCCATATTTGATGGTCTTGGGTAATAATTATAATAACTGTCTATATCGGACTTTCCCAGGAATCAAAACATTAAACAAAATAAACTCCAACTATAAAAGAATAGGTGTCAATAATAAAAAGTGCAGTGCACAACAATCCCAAATTAAACTGCTGAAAAAGGTACAATTTATACTCCAGAGAATACAGTACTTTGTCTTACTGGTTTGGTCACTTGGGGCTGTGGTTTTGATGACCATGAGCTGAGATATCTGGACCGCATCACCAGGCCTAACAGACAATCCTAGGGAAGACAATGGAACTTTTTCACAAACTTAATGTAATAATTAATCACTGTAAAGATTCAGAATGCTCTTGACTTAACAGCTGCTCTTTGCCATTTACACTCATGTTCTGAAAATGATCTGAATGTGTGAATATGTCAACAAATACCACTTGGTTGCTCTTTTTGAACCTCATAACGAGGACAGTTCACATGCTGTTTTTCTAAAGAATCACAAACGATCCAGAGCGATGCCTCGTTTCATGGAAACCTTCTTTAGCAGAGCAAAAACTGCACCCACATCACCATGACAAAGCAGCACTAAAGGTCAGACATCCGGAGATCTCCCCATCTCCATGTAACGCAGTGACATCAGCTTGTCCCAAGATATCGGTGAGAAAAATCTGACCAGTTAGCACCAAGCTTCAGACCAGACCAAGTGGTGAGTAAGTTCAGAGTTCAACCTGCAGCAGATGCAGGAAACACAGCAGTATTGTTCGAGGGGAAATACCCGACTGCGGTCTCAATGCATATTACAGATGACCGATAAGACATCGGCCTGTTCTATACTGCTTTTTTTTTTTTTTTTTGGAAGTTGAACATTTTGGTGTGTGAGAAAGTTGATTCCTTGCTCAGCATGTTATAGTTCTATGCACACCATTGTTGCTTTTTCAATGTGTAAATTGTGGTGGTGGCACACAACAGCCTTCATTGACTGGAAGTGCCTGTTGATTCGTATCAACAATCATTAGTGTTCCTGCCTTTTACAATATTTCGATGGAGATTTTAATGGACAGCACAGCAATGACAGAACAATGAACAGACAGCTGCATGGAGCGTAATGATATAATAGGGACTTTCTAACCCTACAGCTTGCTGTTTATTGTTGTGATAAGACACGTGCATTCAGAGACACGTGTTTCTCCCTCTCTGCACTCAGTTCCCTTCTAGAGGTGAAGCTTCTTTTCCAAAAAACAATTGTCTGTTGTTTATTTGTTCTGTCTTGTCTTCCATCCCCTCTTTGCTGTCACTCACACAGGTAATGACCTCTTCCTGGTAGCAGTCCATGAGCTGGGTCATGCCCTGGGTTTAGAGCATTCCAATAACCCAATGGCCATCATGGCTCCCTTTTACCAGTGGATGGAGACAGATGACTTCCAGCTGCCAGAGGATGATCGGCGAGGCATACAGCAGATATATGGTAGGATATTTATCAGAGGAGCCTCCAGTAGCACAATTTCCAGGAGGTACAATCAAGTCCATAAAACATTGGGTGGTGACATAATTTTTTAAGGGTTTTAACATGAATATCACATTACCCATTTACTAATTACAGCCATTTCCAACTGTGTAAGGTGGGTGGAGATGGAAGACGTGCAGTGCTAAAGGTAATTGAGGGTTGAGGTAGAAATTCTGCAGTAGAAATATTCAAGTCTATCCTTAATCAAGTCTTTTCTCAAAATGTTTATTCATTAAGCTTCACTGTGATCTTCAGATACTCCAATCATCCAATCCATTAAGTGGCCAGCCTGTAGGATTTAGAAGAATAGGTTTCATTTACACATTGTGTTGCGTCTTCTGGCAGGTCAACCAGACAGCGGCCCCACTCAGGCTCTGCCCACAGTAATGCCTCGTCGCCCAGAGCCACGCCCCCCTCAGCCACCTCCTCGTCATCCTGACCGTCCAAGGACCACGGATAGACCAGAACACTATGGACCCAATATCTGTGAAGGGAACTTTGACACGGTTGCTATGCTAAGAGGAGAAATGTTTGTTTTCAAGGTACAGAATTTATTGTTATTATTGTTATTATTAAATACGTCATAAGAGAGTAGATGCGCATGCCTTTGCAAACAGGATTTATTGAATGTTTTCTCAAAAGCAAAACAATAAATCAGTCAATTAGTTTTTTCTTTCTGTCGAATCTATTTGAACCAGAACGTACTTTTAAGCCCCGTTTACACACAGACAGTAAGAGCTCCCGGAAGCGTCCCGGAAGAGTTTTTGGTCGTTGTAAGGATCACACGCCGTTGTTATCGCCGGCACTAGGGGGCGTGGCTTAGTTCCGGCTTTACTGGGAATCGTCGAAAAAATTATTCAACATGTCGAATAATTCCGGGAGCGCTCTCGGAGACCTCCCGTGATGACAGCGACAACGCAAACAACGGCGTCTGATACTTTTTAATCGCCGTTTCATCCTGCCGCTTCCTGTAGTGCCGCAGTTCTCGTCGCGCCGCGATGACCAATCAGGGACTGAATATGTAGTGACGTGGAGATGTCTGGAGTTTGAAGATGTGAACATGTCCTGTATCTGGTAGCAGCTTGTGAGCAGGACTTGTCTCTTCTGTCCTTTATTTTACAATCATGACAGAGTTTTTGGAGCGAGCAGCAGCACCACAGCAGCGTGGAGCGGAGTTTATTTTTATTTTTATTTTACGTGTGTGCACGCGCGAATCGTCCTGGAGATTATTTTGCTTATTAGCTACACAGCTGTATAATAAAGCAAATGGTGACTGGCTTCTAAACACAATTATGACAGAGTTTTTTGGGGGAAAGAGCGAGGAGGAGCCCCGCTGCAAACAGCAGCAGCGGGGAGCGGACTTTATTTCTTTTTTTTTTTACATGCGCGCGAGGGAATCGTCGGTAGAGAATATTTTATTAATTAACTACACAGATGTATAATAAAGCAAATGGTGACTGGTTTCCAAACACAATTATGACAGAATTTTTTGGGGGAAAGAGCGAGGAGGAGCCCCGCTGCGCGCGCTCCGCCCCTTTCCACCGCGAAAACAGCCGTAACTACCGCGAACTTCGGTCTACGTACTACTCGCCGACAAAACCGTCTATGTGTAACCAAGCCGTTAGTGCCTTAGTGGAATATAAACTGTGTGTGTGTGTGTGTGTTTTAATATATTATTGAAGACAGTTGAAGGTGCTATAAATATTTTAAACATTAGAATAGAAGCCAAAAACTTTTTCTGTGTAAAGATATAGTGATGTAATGACATCCTGCGCAGAGTGAATCAGCACTCCCCCAGTGTGTGTGGTAATCCAAGCTTTTCTGTTCCACACCTGCATGTTTAGTCTACATGATTCACATCCTGTGAAACTGTTGTACCTCCTAACATTTACAAAGAAACAGTACTGAATGCTTACATAGCTTTTGCATTCAAGGTAGCAGACAGTAGCAACTTTCCAGAAAATCCTCGCCCCAAGAAACGATATTCAGAGGCAGAAAACATGTTCACACTCCACAATGTTCTGGTGGTGGTGCAACATTTAGTAACCTGTAGATCCAACACACCTATAGCAATTTAATGCTTTCAGTATTCTCATATTGTATATCTTGGTTAGGGTAGGGATGTAAAAAAAGGGCGAGCTGATACTAACAACAACAACAAAAAAATCTCTGGCTGTCGAAGGATTACACTATGTATCACAATTTTTGTTCCTGGCTTCTAAGTGTTATATTTCAACTGCTTATGTCTAAAGTCTATGGAAAAATTACTACATTCAGCACAAACTTTTTTTAACGTTCTAGAAAGTTCTAAAAGTTTCTTGAAGTTTCTAGATAATTCTGGAAACTTCTAGAAAATTCTGGACAGTTCTAGCAGTTAAAGAATAGTCTAGAAGACTACTCAGTAGTACTGAAGGCGAATCGAGAATATTCTTGAAAACAGACAAATTTCAAAATATCATTGTCCTGATCACAGAAGCAAAGTTTCTGTGGAATAACAGCTATTTTCTATTTATTTAAGGCATTACAGGTTAGGAAAACACACTGTGTACCCAGGAACAAAACAAAAATAAAACTTTTTTACATTAGGAAAACACACTGTGTACCCAGGAACAAAACAAAAATAAAAAATTTTTACATAGTGTTATAAATTACAATAATCATTACTATGTTCAGTAAAGCGGAATCACTCTACAAGGACTTTTTGAAACCCAGTTATGCTCAAATTGAAGCACATCTGAGATATTCTTATTTAGAATGTCCAGTTTAAATTTGGTAAAATTTGGATGAATTTTATTCAAGTTATCATGCAGAAAGAAATGTGTCTGATATATGCATGCACTGAATGCATGTCACACGTCAAGGGGGCTAACTCATTGTAATTTTGTTTGACAAAGCATTGATCTGTAGTGCTTGCATATTACAAAATCTCTACCTTGTTCCGCTGCTTCATAAATATAGATATGAAATCATTTAAACTTTTACTTTATCGAACTTCAGATCATTTTTTAAACCAGTTTTGCGTTTTTGTAAATTTAATGTTTATGTAATTGTCTCTGTCTGTCTGTGTACAATTTTTTTTCAAAAAGTAATGATGTGAATTTGTTTTGGAAATTAAATGGAGAGATGAATCTTAGATTGAGAAATTGTTGATAGGCAGAACCGATCCAAAGTTGTTTTTTTTATGTGTGTGTGTTTGTTTTGATTTTTACATCTGCTGCACTGGAAGATTGGGCACTTTCCAAGAATTAAAAATTTACAATTCAAAAATTATTGTATTTTACTAGAATTATAGAATGATCAAGATGATAGGCTTTCCCACAAGACCAAAAATCCACCAGAGGAGTATTGTGAAGTGATGGTTGAAAAGCCATTTTCAAAATCTTAGTGACAATGATGTTGGCTGAGGTTCGCGCTCTCTTTAGTTGCAAGTCTTATAAACATACTGTTCTGGTGTTACGTGGGACTAGAAGGTGTGTCCCTGGTGTAGAAAATTCACTCTTTTTCCTCACTACTGACTTGGCATCATATGTGAGCATCTTCTTAAAGGAAATGTATGTATAACAGGGATACACATGGCAGAGACAGCTTTATATGCACAGAATACGCATTGCTCTTTGTTTCCTATTTCCGTAAACCTCCAGAATTTTTTTTTTTTGTCCTTGTGGTCAGCTACAGACATTTATTGGGCTATATTTGTCATTATTTTGGAACAGGGGTTCTTTCTTGGATGGTACCCTCTCATTCCATGGTCATGTAAAACTAGCTTGATTGTAAACATTCCTATGTGAACCAATTTCCTCTCAGGTGATGTGTTAGTTCTCTTAGATCTCTTCCAAATCTTGGCAAAGTGGCGATACTGAGAATTGTTTGAACTGATGACCTTGTTGAGAAATGACTGCAAGAGTCATTTCTCACTTGTGTACATCTCAGATTCTCTTTCTCAAATGGACTTTTGTTGGATGTTCCCATTGTATTGCGGATCGTTAATCCAATAAATGCTGTCAAAGAAAAAGTTTTTTGCTACCATCTTTCTGTAGGAGCTTTAGAAATGGGTTCATCTGTGTGTGTCTTTCTGTCCATGTCTGCATTGGTGGCCTTTGCTGAACCATTACTCAAGACCAAATCATCACAGACGCAAGATCTTCTTCTTTGTCTTTCGGCTGTTCCCGTTAGGGTCGCCACAGCAGATCATTCGTTTCCATCTCACCCTGTCTTCTGTATCTTCCTCTGTCACACCAACCACCTGCATGTCCAACCTCAGCACATCCATGAACCTCCTCTTTGGCCTCCCTCTTCTTCTCCTGCCTGGTGGCTCCATCCTCAGCATCCTTCTCCCTATATACCCTGGGTCCCTCCTCTGCACATGTCCAAACCATCTCAATCTTGCCTCTCTGACTTTGTCTCCAAACCGTACCACCTGAGCTGTCCCTCTATGTTCATTCCTAATCTTGTCCATTCTTGTCACTCCCAAAGAGAATCTCAACATCTTCAGCTCTGCCACCTCCAGCTCTGCCTCCTTTCTTTTTGTTAGTGCCACCGTCTCTAAAACATACAGCATAGCTGGTCTCACTACTGTCTTGTAAACGTTTCCCTTCACTCTTGCTGATATTCTTCGGTCACAAATCACTCCTGCCACCTTTCTCCACCCACTCCACGCTGCCTGGACTCTCTTCTTCACCTCTCTACCACACTCTCCATTACTTCCTTTAACAGTTGACCCCAAATATTTAAACTCATCTACTTTCACCACTTCTACTCCTTGTAACTGCACTATTCCACTGGGCTCCCTCCCATTCACACACATGTATTCAGTCTTGCTTCTACTGACTTTCATTCCCCTTCTCTCCAAAGCATATCAGCCTCTACTGGTGGTTGGCTCTCACTGCGGTATTGTATCACTTCCTGTTCTAGAGCACAGCGGTGTTTTGCTGTATCTGTTAGCTGTTTAATCTGCGCAGTTAGATTGATCTAGTTACCTAGATAACGATTTGTTTCACAGTGTAATCTTCACGTGCCTTAACTAAAGCACTCCCTCTGCTGAATCACCTCTGAATTATTTACACATTATTCACTTTGTGTGTTTTTAGGAATCCGCTAGCTTAGCGCAGCTACTAGCTCTTAGCCGGTTTAGCATGGCGGCTTCTCCTGTCTCTCCTGCACTTTTCTGCTCTGGGTGTGAAATGTTTAGTTATTCCTCGGCCTCCTTTAGCAGTAATGGTACTTGTAATAAGTGTAGCTTATTCGTAGCTTTGGAGGCCAGGCTGGGCGAATTGGAGACTCGGCTCCGCACCGTGGAAAATTCTACAGCTAGCCAGGCCCCTGTAGTCGGTGCGGACCAAGGTAGCTTAGCCACCGTTAGTTTCCCTCTGGCAGATCCCGAGCAGCCGGGAAAGCAGGCCGACTGGGTGACTGTGAGGAGGAAGCGTAGTTCTAAACAGAAGCCCCGTGTACACCGCCAACCCGTTCACATTTCTAACTGTTTTTCCCCACTCGACGACACACCCGCCGAGGATCAAACTCTGGTTATTGGCGACTCTGTTTTGAGAAATGTGAAGTTAGCGACACCAGCAACCATAGTCAATTGTCTTCCGGGGGCCAGAGCAGGCGACATTGAAGGAAATTTGAAACTGCTGGCTAAGGCTAAGCGTAAATTTGGTAAGATTGTAATTCACGTCCGCAGTAATGACACCCGGTTACGCCAATCGGAGGTCACTAAAATTAACATTGAATCGGTGTGTAACTTTGCAAAAACAATGTCGGACTCTGTAGTTTTCTCTGGGCCCCTCCCCAATCGGACTGGGAGTGACATGTTTAGCCGCATGTTCTCCTTGAATTGCTGGCTGTCTGAGTGGTGTCCAAAAAATGAGGTGGGCTTCATAGATAATTGGCAAAGCTTCTGGGGAAAACCTGGTCTTGTTAGGAGAGACGGCATCCATCCAACTTTGGATGGAGCAGCTCTCATTTCTAGAAATCTGGCCAATTTTCTTAAATCCTCCAAACCGTGACTATCCAGGGTTGGGACCAGGAAGCAGAGTTGTAGTCTTACACACCTCTCTGCAGCTTGTCTCCCCCTGCCATCCCCTCATTACCCCATCCCCGTAGAGACGGTGCCTGCTCCCAGACCACCAATAACCAGTAAAAATCTATTTAAGCATAAAAATTCAAAAAGAAAAAATAATATAGCACCTTCAACTGCACCACAGACTAAAACAGTTAAATGTGGTCTATTAAACATTAGGTCTCTCTCTTCTAAGTCCCTGTTAGTAAATGATATAATAATTGATCAACATATTGATTTATTCTGCCTTACAGAAACCTGGTTACAGCAGGATGAATATGTTAGTTTAAATGAGTCAACACCCCCGAGTCACACTAACTGCCAGAATGCTCGTAGCACAGGCCGAGGCGGATGATTAGCAGCAATCTTCCATTCCAGCTTATTAATTAATCAAAAACCCAGACAGAGCTTTAATTCATTTGAAAGCTTGACTCTTAGTCTTGTCCATCCAAATTGGAAGTCCCAAAAACAGTTTTATTTGTTATTATCTATCGTCCACCTGGTCGTTACTGTGAGTTTCTCTGTGAATTTTCAGACCTTTTGTCTGACTTAGTGCTTAGCTCAGATAAGATAATTATAGTGGGCGATTTTAACATCCACACAGATGCTGAGAATGACAGCCTCAACACTGCATTTAATCTATTATTAGACTCAATTGGCTTTGCTCAAAATGTAAATGAGTCCACCCACCACTTTAATCATATCTTAGATTGTGTTCTGACTTATGGTATGGAAATTGAAGACTTAACAGTATTCCCTGAAAACTCCCTTCTGTCTGATCATTTCTTAATAACATTTACATTTACATTTACTCTGATGGACTACCCAGCAGTGGGGAATAAGTTTCATTACACTAGAAGTCTTTCAGAAAGCGCTGTAACTAGGTTTAAGGATATGATTCCTTCTTTATGTTCTCTAATGCCATATACCAACACAGGGCAGAGTAGCTACCTAAACTCTGTAAGTGAGATAGAGTATCTCGTCAGTAGTTTTACATCCTCATTGAAGACAACTTTGGATGCTGTAGCTCCTCTGAAAAAGAGAGCTTTAAATCAGAAGTGCCTGACTCCGTGGTATAACTCACAAATTCGCAGCTTAAAGCAGATAACCCGTAAGTTGGAGAGGAAATGGCGTCTCACTAATTTAGACGATCTTCACTTAGCCTGGAAAACGAGTCTGTTGCTCTATAAAAAAGCCCTCCGTAAAGCTATGACATCTTGCTACTCATCACTAATTGAAGAAAATAAGAACAACCCCAGGTTTCTTTTCAGCACTGTAGCCAGGCTGACAAAGAGTCAGAGCTCTATTGAGCCGAGTATTCCTTTAACTAGTAATGACTTCATGACTTTCTTTGCAAATAAAATTTTAACTATTAGAGAAAAAATTACTCATAACCATCCCAAAGACGTATCGTTATCTTTGGCTGCTTTCAGTGATGCCGGTATTTGGTTAGACTCTTTCTCTCAGATTGTTCTGTCTGAGTTATTTTCATTAGTTACTTCATCCAAACCATCAACATGTGTATTAGACCCCATTCCTACCAGGCTGCTCAAGGAAGCCCTACCATTATTTAATGCTTCGATCTTAAATTTGATCAATCTATCTTTATTAGTTGGCTATGTACCACAGGCTTTTAAGGTGGCAGTAATTAAACCATTACTTAAAAAGCCATCACTTGACCCAGCTATCTTAGCTAATTATAGACCAATCTCCAACCTTCCTTTTCTCTCAAAAATTCTTGAAAGGGTAGTTGTAAAACAGTTAACTGATCATCTGCAGAGGAATGGTCTATTTGAAGAGTTTCAGTCAGGTTTTAGAATTCATCATAGTACAGAAACAGCATTAGTGAAGGTTACAAATGATCTTCTTATGGCCTCAGACAGTGGACTCATCTCTGTGCTTGTTCTGTTAGACCTCAGTGCTGCTTTTGATACTGTTGACCATAAAATTTTATTACAGAGATTAGAGCATCCCATAGGTATTAAAGGCACTGCGCTGCGGTGGTTTGAATCATATTTATCTAATAGATTACAATTTGTTCATGTAAATGGGGAATCTTCTTCACAGACTAAGGTTAATTATGGAGTTCCACAAGGTTCTGTGCTAGGACCAATTTTATTCACTTTATACATGCTTCCCTTAGGCAGTATTATTAGACGGCATTGCTTAAATTTTCATTCTTACGCAGATGATACCCAGCTTTATCTATCCATGAAGCCAGAGGACACACACCAATTAGCTAAACTGCAGGATTGTCTTACAGACATAAAGACATGGATGACCTCTAATTTCCTGCTTTTAAACTCAGATAAAACTGAAGTTATTGTACTTGGCCCCACAAATCTTAGAAACATGGTGTCTAACCAGATCCTTACTCTGGATGGCATTACCCTGACCTGTAGTAATACTGTGAGAAATCTTGGAGTCATTTTTGATCAGGATATGTCATTCAAAGCGCATATTAAACAAATATGTAGGACTGCTTTTTTGCATTTACGCAATATCTCTAAAATTAGAAAGGTCTTGTCTCAGAGTGATGCTGAAAAACTAATTCATGCATTTATTTCCTCTAGGCTGGACTATTGTAATTCATTATTATCAGGTTGTCCTAAAAGTTCCCTGAAAAGCCTTCAGTTAATTCAGAATGCTGCAGCTAGAGTACTAACGGGGACTAGAAGGAGAGAGCATATCTCACCCATATTGGCCTCTCTTCATTGGCTTCCTGTTAATTCTAGAATAGAATTTAAAATTCTTCTTCTTACTTATGAGGTTTTGAATAATCAGGTCCCATCTTATCTTAGGGACCTCATAGTACCATATCACCCCAATAGAGCGCTTCGCTCTCAGACTGCAGGCTTACTTGTAGTTCCTAGGGTTTGTAAGAGTAGAATGGGAGGCAGAGCCTTCAGCTTTCAGGCTCCTCTCCTGTGGAACCAGCTCCCAATTCAGATCAGGGAGACAGACACCCTCTCTACTTTTAAGATTAGGCTGGATCAGGTGACCCTGAACCATCCCTTAGTTATGCTGCTATAGACTTAGACTGCTGGGGGGTTCCCATGATGCACTGAGTGTTTCTTTCTCTTTTTGCTCTGTATGCACCACTCTGCATTTAATCATTAGTGATTGATCTCTGCTCCCCTCCACAGCATGTCTTTTTCCTGGTTCTCTCCCTCAGCCCCAGCCAGTCCCAGCAGAAGACTGCCCCTCCCTGAGCCTGGTTCTGCTGGAGGTTTCTTCCTGTTAAAAAGGAGTTTTTCCTTCCCACTGTCGCCAAGTGCTTGCTCACAGGGGGTCATTTTGACCGTTGGGGTTTTTACGTAATTATTGTATGGCCTTGCCTTACAATATAAAGCACCTTGGGGCAACTGTTTGTTGTGATTTGGCGCTATATAAATAAAACTGATTAATTGATTGAGCTCATTTTCTTTATTCATCAGCTCTTCAAAATATTCCCTCCACCTTCTCAGCACACACTCCTCACTTGTCAGCACATTACCTTGTGCATCTTTTACCACCCTAACCTGCTGCACATCCTTTCCAGCTCTGTCCCTTTGTCTGGCCAATCAGTACAAGTCCTTTTCTCCTTCCTTACTATTCAACTTCTTGTACAGCTCACAATATGCCTTTTCCTTCGCTTTTGCCACTTCTCTTTTCGCCTTACGCCGCATCTCCTTGTACTCCTGTCTACTTTCTTCATCTCTCTGACTATCCCAAAACTTTTTCGCCAGCCTCTTTCTCCTTATGCTTTCCTGGACCTCTTCATTCCACCACCAAGTCTCCTTGTCTTCCTTCCACTGTCCAGATGTCATACCCAGTACTGTCCGAGCTGTCTCCCTGACAACATCTTCAGTACTTTTCCAGTTGTCCAAAATTGCTTTCCCTCCAACCAGTGCTTCTCTCACCTGCTTGCTAAATTTCACACAACAGTCTTCCTCCTTCAGCTTCCACCATCTGTTCCTTTGTTGAGCTCTCACTCTCTTCTTCTTCTTTACCTCTAGAGTCATCGTACAAACAACCATCCTATGCTGTCTAGTGACACTCTCTCCTGCCACCACCGTACAGTCTGTGGTTTCTTTTAGCTTGCATCTCCTATAAAGAATGTAGTCCACCTGTGTGCACCTTCCTCCACTCTTATATGTTACCCTGTGCTCCTCTCTTTTCTTAAAGTAGGTATTCACCACAGCCATTTCCATCCTTTTTGCAAAATCAACTACCATCTGTCCTTCCCCATTCCTATCCTTGATACCATATCTACCCATTACTTCCTCATCACCTTTGTTCCCTTCACCAACATGCCCATTGAAGTCTGCTCCTATCACCACTCTTTCATGCTTGGGCACACTCTCCACCACCTCATCTAACACACTCCAGAAATCTTCTTTCTCCTTCATCTCACAACCTACCTGTGGGGCATATGCACTGATGATATTCATCATCACCCCTTCAATTTCCAACTTCACACTCATCACCCTGTCAGACACTCGCTTAACCTCCAACACACTTTTAACATACTCTTCCTTTAAAATGACCCCAACACCATTTCTCTTCCTGTCCTCACCATGGTACAACAACTTGTACCCACCGCCGATGCTCCTGCTCTTACTTCCCTTTCACTTGGTCTCTTGCACACACAATATGTCTACCTTTCTCCTCTCAATCATATCAGCCAGCTCTCTCCCTTTACCAATCATACTACCAACATTCAAAGTCCCCACTCTCATTTCCACCCTTCTAGTTTTCTTCTTCTCCCGCTGTTCGTGGCAACGTTTTCCTCCTCTTCTTCGTCGTCTTCGCCCAGCAGTAGCCCAATTTCCACCGGCACCCTGTTGGGCAACAGCACCGGTGGTGGACGTTGTTAACCCGGGCCGCGACCGATCCGGTATGGGAATTCGATTCTTAGTCTGCATTGTTGGGTTGGCTTGTTTTACGCTGGATGCCCTTCCTGACGCAACCCTCCTCATTTATCCGGGCTTGGGACCGGCACTCAGAACGTAGTGGCTGCACACCCCATGTGGCTGAGTTACAGACGCAAGATATTTGGGATGGAATTCATCTCACATCTCTCTCTCTCTCTCTCTCTCTCTCTCTCTCATATGAGTTCAAAAGGCGATGACCTTGAACTATTTTTTTCTGGGTGAATTCTTGTTCCTTTACCCGATACTACCAATTTGGTGGAAAGTAGTGGTCCTTCAGGATAGATCTCTTGTTATGTTGGCAGAGACACTAACGTCTGTACTCAATCATGATTACTAATAGGACGTTAGGAGGCCTTGGCTTTGGTAAGGTGAGACATTTTGGAACTTTCAGCATCGAGTTAATAATCAAAATGTGTATATGTGTGACCCAGTACGTGTGATTTTGATTGTGTTGAGTTCATAAAGGCAGCATGGTGGATTGGTGCTTAGCACTGTTGCCTCACAGTGAGAAGGTCGTGGGTTCAATTCCCGTGCCCTTTCTGTGTGGAGTTTGCATGTTCTCTCCGTGTTTGCGTGGGTTTCCTCCGGGTGCTCCGGTTTCCTCCCACATCCAAAGACATGCGGGTTAGGTGGATTGGAATCTTTAAAATTGTCCATAGGTCTGTGTGCGTTGGTGTGTCTGTATTTGTTTGTCTGTTTGTGGCCCTGCGACAGACTGGCGTACTGTCCTGGGTGTACCCTGCCTCACGCCCTGTGACTGTTGGGATAGGCTCCAGCCCCCCGTGACCCTTAATTGGACTAAGCGGTGGAAGATGAATGAATGAATGCATGAGTTCATAAAACTTTTGTTGTATACTGCTCAAAGAATTAATCTAAAGCGCAGTATTTTCATGATATTTGTATCTACAACGAGTGAATGCAAACTTCTGACAACAACTGTTTAGATCCAGGCGTGATCCGTAATCTGCAGTGGGATGTTTTACGTGTTTTTTCAAAGTCAACACCCCCAATATGTCCAATATAGTGTAATTTGGAACTGGTAGTGAATGCGTACAGGCTGAAAGAAAGGGGGGTAAGTGCTGCACTGGCATTGCATAAACTTGACTGATTAGTATATGAGTGGGAATAATCTGTAGCATGAAGAGGCATTTATTTGCTTACACCAAATGCAGTTGGGGCCAAACCTTGCTGTGCATGATGAGTTGCTTTCAATCATAAAACCTCCACACTTCTAATGGGGTTGGCCTCTAGGTTCCTTGCTTGTTTTGCAATACCCATTAGTATTCTAGAGTCCACTTTGTCCCCACTGTTACTTGCAGCTCTCATTGGGCCATCTTCATTCTGTTCCATTTCATCCCATGTCGCGCCGTACTGTCTGCCAGCGTGTCCTGTGTGAAGGACAAAATGAGGGGTGCTTGCCAGAAGGCAGCCGCTCTGAAAATGTTACCGTTACATTAGCCTGGATGAGCCAGGACACTGACTCACCACTTATGAATGAGTCTGAGGGCTTCTGGGATAAATCTGAGTGGAGCAAGTTCTGTACAGTAAAGCTTATCCAGCAGACAGTGTTTACATTTACAAGTCATACTCACCTGCTGTTTGTCAGATTTGAAACAGTGAAATTCTAAATGGGGTTTTCGGAGTTTTTTCTAAAACATAAATGAGATAGACACTGCAGAAGAATCCCTGGGCGGCAGCAGGCTGAGATGAACAGAGTCAGTCCTGTAATGGCACATGTAATAGCTGAGTGGAGACCGGCTATAATTAGCCTGCCAGTGTTTATCTATTGTGAGTTTATTATACGTTCTGCTCTAATTATCTTTTTCAACTCGGTATGCTCAGCAAAATGACCACCCGGTCTTGTTCAATCCCTTCTGATATATTTTAAGTTTATGGTTCTTGATTTACTGTACTTACCCCAGTAAGAGGAAATAAGACAGAAACTGTTATAATCAGCAGTTTTGATATATACTCAACAAAAATATAAACGCAACACTTTTGGTTTTGCTCCCATTTTGTATGAGATGAACTCAAAGATCTAAAACTTTTTCCACATACACAATATCACCATTTCCCTCAAATATTGTTCACAAACCAGTCTAAATCTGTGATAGTGAGCACTTCTCCTTTGCTGAGATAATCCATCCCACCTCACAGGTGTGCCATACCAAGATGCTGATTAGACACCATGATTAGTGCACAGGTGTGCCTTAGACTGTCCACAATAAAAGGTCACTCTGAAAGGTACAGTTTTGTTTTATTGGGGGGGGGGGGGACACCAGTCAGTATCTGGTGTGACCACCATTTGCCTCATGCAGTGCAACACATCTCCTTCGCATAGAGTTGATCAGGTTGTCAATTGTGGCCTGTGGAATGTTGGTCCACTCCTCTTCAACGGCTGTGCGAAGTTCCGACGATGAACTGGAGTCAGGTCGAGACCCCGATGAGGACGACGAGCATGCAGATGAGCTTCCCTGAGACGGTTTCTGACAGTTTGTGCAGACATTCTTTGGTTATGCACACCGATTGTTTCAGCAGCTGTCCGAGTGGCTGGTCTCAGACGATCTTGGAGGTGAACATGCTGGATGTGGAGGTCCTGGGCTGGTGTGGTCCTGTGGTGTTACACGTGGTCTGCAGTTGTGAGGCTGGTTGGATGTACTGCCAAATTCTCTGAAACGCCTTTGGAGACAGCTTATGGTAGAGAAATGAACATTCAATACACGAGCAACAGCTCTGGTTGACATTCCTGCTGTCAGCATGCCAATTGCACGCTCCCTCAAATCTTGCGACATCTGTGGCATTGTGCTGTGTTTTAAAACTGCACCTTTCAGAGTGGCCTTTTATTGTGGGCAGTCTAAGGCACACCTGTGCACTAATCATGGTGTCTAATCAGCATCTTGGTATGGCACACCTGTGAGGTGGGATGGATTATCTCAGCAAAGGAGAAGTGCTCACTATCACAGATTTAGACTGGTTTGTGAACAATATTTGAGGGAAATGGTGATATTGTGTATGTGGAAAAAGTTTTAGATCTTTGAGTTCATCTCATACAAAATGGGAGCAAAAACAAAAGTGTTGCGTTTATATTTTTGTTGAGTATTTATGTTTTGGAGATTACTGAGGTTCCAAAAGATACACATGAATGTATGTCTTAATTTTGTCCTTTTAGGGCCGTTGGTTCTGGCGAGTTCGTCGAAACAGGGTTCTGGATAACTATCCAATGCCCATCAGCCACTTCTGGAGAGGTTTGCCTGGAGATATTGATGCTGCCTATGAGAGGCATGATGGCAAGTTTGTCTTTTTTAAAGGTAAGGCAGTTTTTATTTACATGAGCGGTATCTTAATGTCTTATCAGCATCCATATTTTCCTCACTTGCATGATAGTCCATGGTCCAAGCAGGATTGCAAAAATGTATATTGACTGTATCTATGACTTAGTGTTGTGGAGGTCTGGGATAAAAACAGCAAAAATGATGACAGAGGTCTGTTTCAGTTTGTACAGTGGGAAAATGTTAAAGTTGCTCCAATTCTGGTAAAAAGTGATGCAGAATATTGGTTGGATAGAAGAATAACCAGAATGGCAAAGGCTCACCCATTGATCAGCTCCAGGATGATCAAAGACAGTCTGGAGTTACCTGTAAGTACTGTGACAGTTAGGAGACGCCTGTGTGAAGCTAATTTATTTGCAAGAATCCCTTGCAAAGTCCTTCTGTTAAATAAAAGACATGTGCAGAAGAGGTTACGATTTGCCAAGACACATCAACTGGCCTAAAGAGAAATGGAGGAATATTTTGTGGACTGATGAGAGTAAAATTGTTCTTTTTGGGTCCAAGGGCCACAGACAGTTTGTGAGACGACCCCCAAACTCTGAATTCAAGCCACAATTAACAGTGAAAGTGAAGCATGATGGTGCAAGCATCATGATATGGGCATGTTTCTCCTACTATGGTGTTGGGCCTATTTATCACATACTAGGTATCATGGATCAGTTTGGATATGTCAAAATACTTGAAGAGGTCATGTTGCCTTATGCTGAAGAAGACATGCCCCATGACCCCAAGCACACTAGTAAACGAGCAAAATCTTGGTTCCCCACCAACAAAATGAATGCCTCGCAGATGTGAAGAAATCATGAAAAACTGTGGTTATACAACTAAATACTAGTTTAGTGATTCACAGCATTACTAAAAAAGCAGTTTGAACATAATAGTTTTGAGTTTGTAGCATCAACAGCAGATGCTACTATTATTGTGAACACCCCCTTTTCTACTTTTTTTTTACTAATAGCCCAATTTCATAGCCTTAAGAGTGTGCATATCATGAATGCTTGGTCTTGTTGGATTTGTGAGAATCTACTGGTACCTTGTTTCCCATGTAACAATAAGAAATATACTCAAAGCCTGGATTAATCTTTTTAGTCACATAGCACTACTAATATTCTAAACACTACTGTACCTATTCAGGAACCCCTTAATACTGCACATTTTCCATCATTACCAACCTAGGCAGAATGAGATGGGAAACAGGAGAGTGAAAGATGTTCTGTTTATTTCCACAAATTAACTAAATCAAAACCTTTTTCTCAGTCTCTATGGCTCTCTCACTAAGGTGTGCTGGTTTATTCGGCCTTTCAGACTGAATTATTACATCTACCACTCTACTCAGTGGACATCCAGTGTTGCATGTGTCAAAAAATTCCCCTTGTTATGGGCAGAAAGTGTTAATTGAAGAATTGCTGAGTCTTATGTGTGCCCAGCTAGACACCACAGCTGTCCCCTCCCAGACAACACTGAGCCACACCCCCAAAATTTAACTGCAGCTATATACTACGATTATGATTACACCTGAATTATGTTTTCTGAAGGTAGTTTGATAAAGTAGTGTTTTGGTAAATGTGGTTTGAAAGCAGCCCTGTAAAACCTCAGAAAGCAATCGATAACATTTACAGTGAAGGAGTGTGTCACATAGACAGCAGAGACTTTGATGGAGGATTGTCCTATGCTTAATTGCTTATGTCTCCTGAGGGAAGACGCCTCCATCCTTCACCATCTGAGTACAAATACTCCAGTTGAGCTGTCTTCATGATGGTGGATCAGATCAAATTCATGGTTGCCAGACACACTTGAGAAGCGACCGCGGTGAAGAAGGCATGTTCCCCAGCATTCAATATGACTATTCTAACCACTGCTGCATGAGGGATGGAAATTGCAATAGTTGAGCATATTAGGGCAAACCAGCAATAGTAATGTATAGTGCAGTGGATAACTGAAAAAAAAATGCTTCAAGAATGGTGACAAAGGTCAATTTCAATTTGTACAGGGGTCAAAAGTTAAAGTTGCTCCAATTTTGGTAAAAAGTGATGCAAATTATTAGTTGAGTGAATGTGGCTTTAAAAAGGAATAGTTTGCATCATGTATCAGGCTTAGTTATCATGTTACAGGGTAGCATATGTCACATGCCATAGAATCCAATGGATGCCGACATTGTTTAAAGGTGATAGAGAGAGGTTGAATGGGGCATTAATCCTTGTTCTGTGATGTGATATGTAGCCCAAAAAAAGTTGGTTGGGTCTGTAATGGCTCAGAACCTTCCTAAAAGGCTCTCTGAAACAGCTATGTTAGTATGCTGGGTTTAGAATGCCTCGTTTGCCTTTAATGGCGTTGTTTCGGAGCTTATTTGGCAACCTCATTATGAAATGCAAGTAGGTGGCGCTGATCGGTTGCCGTTGTTTGATTGGCTGCCCTTGCTCTCACTGAAAAGAAAGCATTATTTATTTTCATTGCTTTTATATTTTCTGTTGTGTTTCTATTCAGGTTTTTTTTGCCTCTTTCTCTAAAATTGTATATAATAATCATTAGATTATTAATATATAAACAAAAATAAATTTAAGAAATATTACAATTTGAAAACAAAT
Source organism: Thalassophryne amazonica (assembly GCF_902500255.1). Taxonomy (NCBI): domain Eukaryota; kingdom Metazoa; phylum Chordata; class Actinopteri; order Batrachoidiformes; family Batrachoididae; genus Thalassophryne; species Thalassophryne amazonica. Next base: position 46,178,603 of record NC_047104.1, read on the forward strand.
GCACCCGAATATGACAGCTGCAATGCTAACTTTTAACATTGAAAATGCCATAGACATGCTAACGCATTAGCATCGCTCCCGTTTTTAAGTTATAAAATACATCTATCAACTGTTTCAGAAGAACATAACAGGTCGGTTTAACATAGAAAAGGTAAATAATACTCACAGACGTATGCTTTTTTAGGGTTTTAGCAGGAGAAAATTAAGCAAAAGAAAGAAGCATTGCTTCAATCTGCGAAGCACTGCTCTGTTCAAGGTTCAAAGCAAAGCCGCGCTGCAGAAAAGTTGTTTACGAACCCGCTGCAGGGTCTGTAATCAATACAGAAATGATCATTTTCCTGACAAACACCCCCCAAAACAAAGGCCACTCTGAAGGACCAATAACTTAATCGTTAAGCACAAAGCTTATTGATGTCGGTGGATCGAGTCATTTCTTAACGATACCCAAAAGGAACTGGTTCTCGATACACATCCCTAGCTGCTATGGGGTTAGCTCATTCCCTTTAGAGGAACAAACCAGAGCTAACGTGCCATTCTAACATGCAATTCTTACAACAGGAATATGGCGCAACACAAATTTAAAACAAAAGAAAATGTGATACTCACAGGCTGTACTGATTGCTGGGGTTGATTTTGTCGCAGAGTCGGAACTGACCCTCTACTGAGTATTAAATGCCGACTGAAGCCAGCTCGAAATCATGCAAGGTTTGTGAAACAGTCCTCCGTGAAATGCGCAGAGCAAAGAAATAGTTGGTGGTTGTATGTACTGGGGATGCGGTTAAAAATGAATAAAAGCCAGTGATCGCGTACATTGCTTTCCGTGGGAAGATCGTAGTCTGCTAAAACAGCCTGGGAAAGCACACCTGTAACTCGCCATTGCTTCTCTTCGAGTGTTACGAATGGGTGGGCACAACTTTATGAATAATTAATTTCGAAGGGGCGTGTGTGAAAGGGGGTGGGTGTGTGTGTGTGTGTGTGGGGGGGGGGGGGGGCTATTGGTGAAAAAGTGACATAAGTTTTCTCTCAAAAACGGATTGGCCTGTTTTCTAGTGGCAATTCAAAAAAGGAGAAATACTTGAAACAGAGGTTCTGAACCTTGCTGGCACTTCGTGTGTATTCCCCACAGCGGGGAGACTCTGAACTAACACCAAAAACATGAAAAAGATGATTGTGATTCTCTATCCCCTTTAACCTTTACTTTGCAAACCAAGCACACAACACAGTCAAAACTATTCCATTTATTAATCCTATAAACTCAACCAGTTGCACCACTTTTTACCAAAATTGGGGCAACTTTAACTTTTGACCCCTGTACAAACTGAAATTGACCTTTCTCAGTGTTTTTGCTGGTTTTACCCCATAACTCCATAACATTCATTCGCAGATAGTCCAAATTATACCTTTTTGGAATCTTTATGATCAGACAAATAATATGGAATACATTTCAATATGATTGGAGCATTTTTAAATTTTGACCCCTGTGTAATTCTTCAATTGACCCCTTCTTGGCTGCCTATTGAAAGTTCATGTGGCCACTCGGTATTTTTAAAAGAGTAATGTCTAAGGAGTATGTCTGCCAGATTTGGTGCTTGCATCACCATTTGAAGGATCCCTCAGTAAATATTCACTTATCTGCTGCACTAGTACCTGTTCACAAATGAAATACAAATTGAAAAAACCATCCTTCCTCCTTTAACTGGCCATACAGGAGATATTAAAAAAGTATTACATGTCGCTGTCCACCTATTTGGTGAAAACAAACAGTCATGGGGAGTGGCGTTTGATTCAGATTTTCTTCACCTCTGGGAACTGACATCGATGCCACTCAACAACTTGCAGCAGGTATTGGCGCTGCTGTTCATCCCTCGTTAGGATCTGAATATAATCCTGGATAAGTGCAACTCCTCACTCAGCAAAATCATTGACAGCAGCAACGTTATACAGGACCTGCTGTGACGACTGGAATGACAGGTCACCCTCCCACTCTGAGGGGTCCTTGATGAGGACGTCCATGTTGACATTGAATGCCTCAAAAATGCGACCTGAGGCTGATGTAACAAAATTTGCAACTAATGAACTAATGCAGGGGTTCTCAATCCTGTCCTCAAGGACCCCTGAACTTGGACATTTCCATCTCTCCCTGCTCTGCCACAAGCTGATTTGCTAATTCAAGTGTCTCTTAGGAGTTGATTGGCTATGCACCTGAATTAGCAAACCCCTGATATGAATCCAGTCCATAATTCAAAATGTCACTTGTACCTCACAAAAACAGGGGCTGGGCAGCAGTGGTTAATATTTTTTTCAAATCTCATGGAATTTCACCCAGTTTATTTTTTTAAGTTTGTTTTTTGGGGCTACCCCAATATCTGTATATGGAAGGTATTCTTCAAATTGTTCTCTGTCTTTATTTGAACATTTCTTATCAGTAGCATATGGAAGATAATGCGGCCTTTTGTTCTCAAACAATAAAAAATAGCTTTTTCATTTAGTCAAACAGTGGTGACATATATAAAAAAAATTGTCCTGCATATTAGAAATCTTTTAAGCACAAATTATTAATGGCATGAATGTCTGAGAAGTGCTTATCTTTTATAATGGTGAGTTCAGTTAATGGCGTTGAATGAAACAAAAAGGCTGTTTGTTCAGCTGGAGAGACTGAGTTACAGTCATCATGGATGATGATGTCATCGACAAACCTCTCTCTGGGGCATCTGGATGAAAGCCATTAGCAAAGGAACACTCTACAGCCATAGTGTCAGTGTGCACATGCACCTGTGAATCAATCAAATTTCACTTATTTGCCAAACCATTCTTGACAGATTTTTAGAAAAATACTTTATGTTCCTGAAAAAGCTCATTGGAGAAAATTGTAATATATGCTGTATTTTCCAGAATATAAGTTGCAAGGGAATATATGTTGCACCTGTCAAAAAATGCCTTTTGAAGACTGGGAAAAAACCTTTATAATTTGGACCGACGGTCTATAACAAGCGCTTCACTTTTCCACATTTTGGTATGTTGCAGCCTTATTCCAAAATGGATGAAATTAATTTTTACCCTCAAAATTCTACTCACAACACCCCATAATGACAAAATGAAAAAAGTTTTTTTTGCTAATTTATTAAACTAAAACACTAAGAAATCACATATACATAAGTATTCATACCCTTTGCTCAGTACTTTGTTGATGAACCTTTGGCAGCAATTACAGCCTCAAGTCTTGAATATGATGCCACAAGCTTGGGGCACCTGTCTTTGGGCAGTTTTGGCCATTCCTCTTTGCAGCACCTCTCAAGCTCCATCAGGTTGGATGGGGAGTGTCGGTGCACAGCCATATTCAGATCTCTCCAGAGGTGTTCAATCAGATTCAGGTCTGGGCTCTGGTTGGGCCATTCAAGGACATTCACAGAGTTGTCCTGAAGCCACTCCTTAGATATCTTGACTGTGTGGTTAGGGTCATTGTCCTGCTGAAAGATGAATCATCACCGCAGTCTGAGGTCAAGAGTGCTCTGGAGCAGGTTTTCATCCAGGATGTCTCTATACATTTCTGCATTCATCTTTCCCTCAATCATGACTAGTCTCCCAGTTCCTGCCACTGAAAAACATCCCCACAGCATGATGCTGCCACCACCATGCTTCACTGTAGGGTAGGTGCCTGGTTTCCTCCAAACATGAGGCCTGATATTCACACCAGCGAGTTCAGTCTGTCCCATCAGACCAGATAATTGTTTCTCATGGTCTGAGAGTCCTTCAGATGCCATTTCACAAACTCCAGGCAGGCTGCCATGTGCCTTTTACTAAGGAGTGGTTTCCTTCTGGCCACTCTACCATACAGAGCTGATTGGTGGATTGCTGCAGAGATGGTTGTCCTTCTGAAAGGTTCTCCTCTCTCTACAGAGGAATGTTGGAGCTCTGACAAAGCGACAATTGGGTTCTTGGTCACCTACACGACTAAGGCCCTTCTCCCCCGATCGCTCAGTTTAGACGGGCGGCCAGCTCTAGGAAAAGTCCTGGTGGATCCAAACTTCTTCCATTTACGATCATGGATACCACAGTGCTCAGAAGAAATGTTTCTGTAGCCTTCTCCAGATTTGTGCCTGGAGACAATCCTGTCTCAGAGGTCTACAGACAATTCCTTTGACTTTATGCTTGGTTTGTGCTCTGACATGCACTGTCAACTCTGGGACCTTACATGTAGACAGGTGTGTGCCTTTCCAATTCATGTCCAATCAACTGAATTTACCCTAGGTGGACTCCAATTACATTGTAGAAACATCACAAGGATGATCAGTGGAAACAGGATGCACCTGAGCTCAATTCTGAGGTTCATGGAAAAGGCTGTGAATACTTATGTACACTTGATTTCTTTGCTTTTATTTTAAGAAATTTGCAAAATCTAACAAAAAATAAATAAAACCTTTTTCAAATTATCATTATGGGGTATTGTGTGTAGAAGTTAATTCATTTTGGAATAAGGCTGTAACATAAAATGGGGAATAAGTGAAGTGCTGTGAATAATTTTTGGATGCATTGTAAGTCACAACTTTCTTCTGTATTATAGTCTTTTAATTTTCTATTTTTTATGCATTGTTGTAGTGCGTTTTATTACTGGCATTTATTCTTTCATTATTGGAGTTTATTTTGTTGAGTATTTTGTTTCCTGGGAAAGCCCTATATATAGTTGTTATAATTATGTTTAATAATAATGAACACATGGGTTTTTTTGTTTTTTGTATACGGGTCGGCGCAGTGTATAAGTTGCAGGATTTATACTCTGAAAAATATGGCAAGCTATATATTTTATGTCATCAATTGTTTACCAAACATACTACTAATTATATGATAACACTGAAACTGCAAGGCTTAAGGTGCTTCACCTCAACTAGCATTTTTTTTAATTTGCCTGACACATCAGAGCTCTGACAAATTTGTTAGCCTGAGGAAAACAAACTCTATGCAGAAAACTCATTTAGTTATTTCTTCTAGTTCCAAAGATATGGTCATTGATGCCTTTTAGACAGTGACCTCTGATTTGACATGACCTTAGACCAGTGACCTTAACATGACCTGTGTGGCAAGACGCCATTCAACTGAGTGTATCTACCACATTTGATTGAAATTGCACTTTGCGTTTTGAAGATATCATCACAAGTTAAATAAAGGAGATGATGAATGATTGAGATTGCTTGTTGTGAATTGTGTGTTGTGCATGGCTATTCATAGGATAATGTACAAAATATCGAACAGAACATTTCATAACATAGCACAATGAGACTGAATCATTCTGTCATTTTCCTGTACTTGTCTATTAGAAATAGCCCGTATCATGTCACGCTGAAGCAGGGTTGTTTTTGTTTTTTTATTTTTTTGCCAAAGGAAAAGTTTTACAGTTCTTCAGTGTTTCAGACACCGGCACCAGTGCATGCTGGTACCGGTTGTCATACACCAAATGGTCATCCCCTAAAAATTGGTCTGCTCTGACCTCCACTGCGCATGCATCATTTCAGAGCTCAGCAACTCGTCAGAGACAGAGCCTCTTCACCCAAAGGGATCAAATGGATTAATGGGATTATTAACCATCAGATGACAAAATAAAACCTCTTACATCATTCTGAAGTCAGTTTTAAGCAGAAATGAGGCCGTTTTAAGCAGAAACGAGTAGTATGCCTTGATAGAGAGCGTAGTGACATGACAAGTAGAAAAAAATCGGTCACGTGACTCATGATGCCATCTTGGTTTCAAAATAGTGTTCGCTGTTAATCTGTCTGCATGTAAATCCAGCTATTTTATTTATTAATTCCCTGAAAATGCCAGGTTGTTGTGCATTTGGATGCACAAATAGACACAACAAGGGCTTCAAGATGTACAGATTCCTTTCAGATCCAAACAGAAGTAAAATTTGGGAAAATAAAGTTAGCTGTTTGGGATGGAAGCCGACATCATCGTCAAAGTTTTGAGAGGTAAATTTATTGTTCAGTCCCATGTACAGTAAAACTCACCTAAACTATCATCGTATAAACCAGATATTCACAGTCACTGGGCAAAAAAGTCCCAAAGTTTGTGTATTGTTTTCCAGGTAATAAACACTGTACAGTATATTCCACGTCCCGACAGCCAGAGGCTGTGAGCGCAGACCGAGCCGCCGTGCCACCCGCCCTCAACCGCCAGCCAGTCCTCTCTGCACCCGACCCCCATGGCCCCCTCTGCAGGTGGTGAACCCACAGGAGGGCGGGCCAGGCCCCATGGGATAAGGCCCGACCACCAGGCGCTCGCGCACAAGCCCCAGCCCCAGGCCTGGCTCCAGGGTGGGGCCCCGCTTCTGCCGTACCGGGCGATGTCTCGGTCCTTGATTTCATACTGGTCATGTTAGCTTCTAAACTGCCCTTAGTCTGACCCATCCCCTAGGACCTGTTTGCCATGGGAGACCCTACCAGGGGCATGAAGCCCCTGACAACATAGCTCCTAGATCTCCGGGTACGCAAACTCCCCCACCACAATAAGGTGGCAGTTCTCCTGGGGGACTTCAACGCCCATGTGGGCAGCGACAGTGAGACCTGGAGGGCGGTGATCAGGAAGCACGGCCTCCCTGATCTGAACCCGAGTGGTGTTCAGTTGTTGGACTTCTGTGCTAGCCACAGTTTGTCCATCATGAACACCATGTTCGAGCACAAGGGTGTCCATAAGTGCACGTGGCACCAGGATACCCTGAGCCGGAGGTCGATGATTGACTTTGTAGTTTTATCATCTGACCTTCGGCCACGTGTCTCGGACACTCGGGTGAAGAGAGGGGCTGAGCTATCGATCGATCACCACCTGGTGGTGAGTTGGATCTGCTGGGAGGGGAGGAAACCGGTCAGACTTGGTAGGCCCAAACGTATCGTGAGGGTCTGGGAATGACTGGCTGAACCCTCTGTCAGCGAGGTCTTTAACTCCCACCTCCGGGAGAGCTTCTCCCAGATCCCGGGGGAGAGTGGAGACATGGAGTCCGAGTGGACCATGTTCTCCACCTCCATTCTCGATGTGGCCGATCGTAGCTGTGGTCGCAGGGTCTCTGGTGCCTGTTGTGGCGGCAATCCTCAAACCTGGTGGTGGATGCCGGAAGTAAGGGATGCCATCAAGCTGAAGAAGGAGTCCTACTTGTCTTTGTTGCCAGGTAGGACTCCGGAGGCAGCTGACAGGTACCGGCAGTGCAAGTGTGCTGCAGCCTGTGTGGTCGCAAAGGCAAAAACTTGGGTCTGGGAGGAGTTCGGGGAGGCCATGGAGGAGGACTATTGGTCGGCCTCGAAGAAATTCTGGCACACCGTCCGATGCCTCCGGAGGCGGAAGCAGCTCTCCACCAACACTGTCTATGGTGCAGGTGGGGAGCTGTTGACCCTGACTGGGGATGTTGTTGGGCAGTGGAAGGAATACTTCGAAGATCTCCTCAATCCCATCATCACTTCTTCCGAAGAGGAAGCAAAGACGGGGGACTCAGAGGCAGACTCATCCATTACCCACTGGTAATCACTGGCCTCAGAGCTGTTACACATCACCGTATTCTTTATGCTCGTGTTGGTTGGTCCTTCTTGGCGTTTCGCAGGCTTAGGCATCTATATTTACTCATCTATAAATGTTTACTTGGTCACCTTCCTGGTTACTTAAGGATGTATATTTCTCGGAAATGTATTGGTTCCTATCAACTTCGTTCTGCCGACCGTTTTTTATTGTCAGTCCCAAAGGTCCGGTCAGAACTGGGAAAGAAGGGCTTTCAGTTTGCTGCACCCTCTGCATGGAACCTTTTACAGAATGACTTAAAACTGAGGGAGCTGGTCTCCTTAGAATCTTTTAAAGGACTTTTAAATGACAGAGATGCTGGCACATTGACATGTAGTTGTTTTAACTGATTTTTTTTTTTTTTTTTTATTGTAAAAATGTGTTGTTTTTGAACTTTTATACTGAAACTTTTCCATTGGCTGGTAATTTGTTTATTCTGTATGTGTGGTGAAATGCTGAAATTGACACGTAACCTTGCTGCCTGTCTTGGCCAGGACGCTCTTGTAAAAGAGATTTTTAATCTCAATGAGACTCTTTTCCTGGTTAAATAAAGGTAAGAACCCAGGCTGAAGTCACTGAGGTGGTCAGAAAGCTCCTCGGTGGCAAGGCTTCTAGGGTGGATGAAATCCGTCTCTGGTTGTTGTGGGACTGTCTTGGTTGACACGTCTCTGCAACATCGCATGGTGGTCGGGGACAGTGCCTCTGGATTGGCAGACCGGGGTAGTGTTCTCTCTGTTTAAGAAGGGGGACTGGAGGGTGTGTTTCAACTATAGGGGGATCACACTCCTCAGCCTCCCCGGTAAGGTCTATTCCAGAGCACTGGAGAGGAGAATTAGACTGATAGTCAAACCTCGGATTCAGGAGGAGCAGTGTGGTTTTCGTCCTGGTCGCGGCACACTGGACCAGCTCTACACCCTCCATCGGGTGCTCAAGGGTTCATCGAAGTTTGCCCAACCAATCCACATGTTTTTTGTGGATCTGGAGAAGGCGTTCGACTGTGTCCCTCAAGGCGCGCTGTGGGGGGTGCTCCGGAAGTACGGGGTCCGGGGTCCTTTGCTAAGGGTTATCCAGTCCCTGTACGACCGCAGCAGGAGCTTGCTCCGCATTGCCGGTAGTAAGTGAAGCCTGTTTCCAGTGCATGTTGGCCTCCACCAGGGCTGCCCTTTGTCACCGGTTCTGTTCATTACCTTTATGGACAGAATAAGCGAAGTGCGCATCTCAGGCCGCGCGGTGCATTATGGGTAGGCTAAAGTTTTCAGCTACCAACCCACAAGCTATGCTGGCGGAAAGCAGCGAAGAGTGCTGTGATTTGGATCATTTCAACCGCTGAAAAGTTGACGATTTAAAGCGTTTTTGTACGCTCCGTGGATTGCCTGTTACAACCAGGACTACGTACGGCAGTGGACAGAAATGGAAAGAAGAGCTGGTTGTGCTTGCATGTGCTGCATCTGTACAGGAAGTACAGATGTACCGTTAGTGCCGACAAAGGAGGAAGAGCGCGCTGCTGTCGAAAATGACCCGTGCTTGTTGATAGTTGGAGAAAAACAAATTTCTGACCCCTTGAAGGCAACTGATGGATGGTTAGACGAAGTCCAGAGACTGAAACTGTGGATATTGCAGAATATTTGCAAAGCAGGGATGAGAAATCGCGACTCCGCCAGCTTCATAATGACGACAATGACGATGAGTCTCACATACAACCTCTTTGCTGTCACGTTTGTTTTGATAAGTTGACAGACATACAGTGATATGTGCATGCATGCAGTTTGTTTATAGAACATGTCAATTTTACAATATTACGCGCCACGTCATTCATGGTGCGACATTACAGTCATACGCCGATGCACGAAAACGGCAGCATGGTTTCAGGATATTGACAAGATAAATGTGCAAGAAACAATTTTAGTCCGTCTTTTACGTCCGTCTGGATCTTTCATTTCTGTGGCGAAATTGTGTAGAATGAACGGAGGTTTACGACCACATTTCTTCTTTTTTCCGTCTTTGTTTGGACTTGGCGGAGGTTTGCAATCATGTGTTTTCAGCCAACTTTCAAGCCTATAAATTCCGTTCGAGCATTTGAAAACAGCACAATGCGCCCCTGTCATTATTGTATGTGTCGCTTAAGGCTTAAAGCCTTTGAAACAATCCCTGTAAGCCTTAACTTTTACAGTCCGCTAATGCTACTGTATACGAAATTCAATGGGAGCAGTGTGAGTGTGGTAGCTGGGGTTTTTGCCCCCGTTTGACCCACGCATGCGCAGATGCGATGCGCACTTCGCTTATTTCTAGGTGCAGTCAGTGTAGAGGGGGTCCGGTTTGGGAACCACAGAATCTCGTCTCTGCTGTTTGCGGATGATGTGGTTTTGTTGGCTTTGTCAAATCAGGACCTTCAGTGTACACTGGACCGGTTTGCAGCCGAGTGTGAAGGGTCCAGGATGAAAATCATCACCTCCAAATCCGAGGCCATGGTTCTCGACTGGAAAAAGATGCTTTGCCCACTTCAGGTCGGTGGAGTGTCCTTGCCTCAAGTGGAGGAGTTTAAGTATCTCGGGGTCTTGTTCACGAGAGAGGGACAGATGTAGCGTGAGATCGACAGATGGATCTGTGCAGGGTCTGCAGTGATGCGGTCACTGTATCGGGCTGTCGTGGTGAAGAGAGAGCTGAGCAGGGGGACAAAGCTCTCAATTTACTGATCGATCTACGTTCCGACCCTCACCTATGGTCATGAGATTTGGCTCATGACCGAAAGAACAAGATCGCGAGTAGAAGCGGCCGAGATGAGTTTCCTCCGCAGGATGGCTGGGCGCTCCCTTAGAGATAGGGTGAGGAGCCCGGTCACTCGGGAGTAGCTCGGAGTCGATTTGCTGCTCCTCCACGTCGAAAGGAGCCAGCTGAGGTGGCTTGGGCATCTTTTTCGGATGCCCCCTGGATGCCTCGCTGGAGAGGTATTCCGGGTATGTCCCATCAGCAGGAGACCCCTGGGAAGACCCAGGGAACACCTCGGGGTTCCCCTGGAGTAGCTAGGGGAGGTGTGCGTGGATCGGGAGGTCTGGGCGCCTTTGCTTGAGCTGCTGCCCCAACAACCCGACCTCAGATGAAGCGGAAGAAAATGGATGGATGGATGGATAAACACTGTATATAACAGATTTTGTACAATGTATTTTTTGCTCACATCGGATAAAATGTCCTGTCCAATCACAACGTATTTCCATTAAAACCCTCACATGTGGGATCAGAGTAATTTCCGTGATTAAAACTCCGACCGTTTATTTTATTCACACCATGCTCAGACTTGGAGCCACAGCCTGGACATGCACGTCAGGCTGCTGCAGGCTGCACAGTGACAGCAGCAAAGTTTGCTGCTTTCGCTGCTTCTGCAGTGGGTACGGCATTTACATTTTGATAATGGATCAAATACATTTGGTAGAAAAAAATTTCAGAGGAAATTTTGATGCGCTCATTAAATGAGGCACACGTCCTGATTCAGGATTCCCGTAGATGTTCGGCGCCTCCTGACTGTAACTAATCCGTTACATACATATGGCTCACATCGGATAAAATGTCCAGTCTGATCGCAATGTATTTACATTAAAACCCAGAGCAGTCTGGACGTGCAGAGGAACAAATTAAAGTTCAGCTCTGACACTCACTGATTTGAGGAAAGTGGGAGAGGAGTCATTTTCCGTATTAAAAGTCTGACCATTTATTTTTTTCAAACCATGTTCAGACTGGGACCTGAAGCCTGACATTGTGCACCTTCGTGCACCTGTTAAATCAGACACAAACAGCTGTGATTTGACACTTTTCTGCTTTCATCCTTTGTCTGCCATCATATTATAACAGTATTTAACAGTAAAAAATGAGGTGGGCTTCATAGATAATTGGCAAAGTTTCTGGGGAAAACCTGGTCTTGTTAGGAGAGACGGCATCCATCCCACTTTGGATGGAGCAGCTCTCATCTCTAGAAATCTGGCCAATTTTATTAAACCCTCCAAATCGTGACTATCCAGGGTTGGGACCAGGAAGCAGAGTTGTATTCTTACACACCTCTCTGCAGCTTCTCTCCCCCTGCCATCCCCCAGTACTCCATCCCCGTAGAGACGGTGCCTGCTCCCAGACCACCAATAACCAGCAAAAATCTATTTAAGCATAAAAATTCAAAAATAAAAAATAATATAGCACCTTCAACTGCACCACAGACTAAAACAGTTAAATGTGGTCTATTAAACATTAGGTCTCCCTCGTCCCTGTTAGTAAATGATATAATAATTGATCAACATATTGATTTATTCTGCCTTACAGAAACCTGGTTACAGCAGGATGAATATGTTAGTTTAAATGAGTCAACACCCCCGAGTCACACTAACTGTCAAAATGCTCAAAGCACGGGTCGAGGAGGAGGAGTAGCAGCAGTCTTCCACTGCAGCTTATTAATTAATCAAAGACCGAGACAGAGCTTTAATTCATTTGAAAGCTTGACTCTTAGTCCTGTCCATCCAAATTGGAAGTCTCAAAAACCATGTTGGGAAAGTGTAGGAACACGGACCCACAACAGGGGGCGCAAATGAACGGACAATGGAGGAAGTCAAATAACAACGCTTTACTGTTGTGAATAAGCACAACAAACACAACAGATTACAACAATAGACAAAGAAGTCAATTCACAAAATGTGTCACGTGGGCAGGCTCGAAGATAAGAGACGTCTGTCCAAAGCAGAACCAGAACCACACGATTTCCTCCGCCACCGAACCCCGGGAATACTGGAGCCGCCAAGTCCCGAACTCCCAGGTGGCCACTGCCTCCGCGTGTCGGATCTGGTACTGCTGGCGAGGAACAAAAACAGTTAAATGTGGGTGCGTTTGCACCCAGCAACCCGTATGGCGGGAAAACCACCTCCACCTCTCGTCGGAAGAATGTCTGCTATTTAACGCACAAAAGTAACAAAGTGTTAATGTCAAAAAGACAACACAGTCGGCTGAGCACTTTACCTCCTAGGTAGAGCGATATCTCGGCAAAGAGGTGGAGATGTCGTCTTGCTGATCAGATGATTGGTGACAGCTGTCGTAGGCGATAAGTGACAGCTGTCACCTCGGCTGCTCCTGTGAGGCGGCAGCGCCCTCTGGTGCCTGGAGCCCGCACTCCAGACAGGGCGCCCTCTGGTGGTGGTGGGCCAGCAGTACCTCCTCTTCAGCGGCCCACACAACAAACCAGTTTTATTTATTATCTATCGTCCACCTGGTCGTTACTGTGAGTTTCTTTGTGATTTTTCAGATTTTTGTCTGACTTAGTGCTTAGCTCAGATAAGATAATTATAGTGGGTGATTTTAACATCCACATAGATGCTGAGAATGACAGCCTCAACACTGCATTTAATCTATTATTAGACTCAGTTGGCTTCGCTCAAAATGTAAATGAGCCCACCCACCACAAAAAAAACACCTCCGTGTTGGAAACCATTCAGAAGATTCAGACGGCTTTCTATGGCTTTTCAGTCGAGTGAGTATCCCAGAAATTGTGTAACAGCTGGACATGCCACAACATGTCCTGTGAGACTTCCAACACGGAGTTGTTTTTTTTGTTGTGTGCAATGAGCGGCTCCGTGCCGACGCGCGAAATCCTCCACACGTCTTTCATGACAAATCTGTCATGACAAAATCTGTCTGTTCATGACAAAACAGTGGAATGTGCTGAAAAGTGCTATGTCCAGCTCTCTTGCCATTTCTGTGGTAGTCACACGATGTCCCGGATCAACACAGCATTCAGTTTAGAAATGATCTGGTCGTTCCAGCCTGTCGATGGCCGCTCGGTGTGCCGCATGCCCTCCGCCGCTGTGGGCCGTCTTTAAAAAGGTTTTAACACTCCTTAATCCGTGTGACGCAGACAGAATCTTCATCGAAATCCATCTGAATCTTTCGAATGGTTTCCAACTGCCTGTCTCTAACAGTTTCTGAAAAAGACTTCATGGAGCAAAGCGGCAGTCTCTCAGCCATTTCCCTGACAATAAAAATCCGACGAGGGGGGTGGACCAGTGCTCACTCAAAGCCTGCCCACAGGTGAATGACGCAACCGACAGGCGTCAAAAAACTCACGCATGCGCACGAAGGTTCAAGCTTGGCTGATGCAGTCACACGTGATTCAAATCCATATAGTTTTTGAAAAAAATAAAAAGGTCCCTTACTTTTGGACAGACCTCGTACCAACAGTAGCTATCTAAACTCTGTGAGTGAGATAGATTATCTTGTCAATAGCTTTACATCCTCATTGAGCACAACTTTGGATGCTGTAGCTCCTCTAAAAAAGAGAGCCTTAAATCAGAAGTGCCTGACTCCGTGGTATAACCCACAAACTCGCAGCTTAAAGCAGATAACCCGTAAGCTGGAGAGGAAATGGCGTCTCAATAATTTAGAAGATCTTCATTTAGCCTGGAAAAAGAGTCTGTTGCTCTATAAAAAAGCCCTCCGTAAAGCTAGGACATCTTACTATTCATCACTAATTGAAGAAAATAAGAACAACCCCAGGTTTCTTTTCAGCACTGTAGCCAGGCTGACAAAGAGTCAGAGCTCTATTGAGCCGAGTGTTCCTTTAACTTCAACTAGTAATGACTTCATGACTTTCTTTGCAAATAAAATTTTAACTATTAGAGAAAAAATTATTCATAACCATCCCAAAGATATATCTTTATGTTCGACTGCTTTCAGTAATGCTAGTATTTGGTTAGACTCTTTCTCTCCGATTGTTCTGTCTGAGTTACTTTCATTAGTCACTTCCTCCAAACCATCAACATGTCTATTAGACCCCATTCCTACCAGGCTGCTCAAGGAAGCCCTACCGTTAATTAAAGCTTCGATCTTAAATACGATCAGTCTATCTTTATTAGTTGGCTATGTACCACAGGCTTTTAAGGTGGCAGTGATTAAACCATTACTTAAAAAGCCATCACTTGTCCCAGCTATCTTAGCTAATTATAGGCCCATCTCCAACCTTCCTTTTCTCTCAGAAATTCTTGAAAGGGTAGTCGTAAAACAGCTAACTGATCATCTGCAGAGGAATGGTCTATTTGAAGAGTTTCAGTCAGGTTTCAGAATTCATCATAGTACAGAAACAGCATTAGTGAAGGTTACAAATGATCTTCTTATGGCCTCAGACAATGGTCTCATCTCTGTGCTCGTCCTGTTAGACCTCAGTGCAGCTTTTGATACTGTTGACCATAAAATTTTATTACAGAGATTAGAGCATGCCATAGGTATTAAAGGCACTGCACTGCAGTGGTTTGAATAATATTTATCTAATAGATTACAATTTGTTCATGTAAATGGGAAGTCTTCTTCACGGACTAAGGTTAATTAGGGAGTCCCCCAAGGTTCTGTGCTAGGACCAATTTTATTCACTTTATACATGCTTCCCTTAGGCAGTATTATTAGAAAGCATTGCTTAAATTTTCATTGTTACGCAGATGATGTCCAGCTTTATCTATCCATGAAGCCAGAGGACACACACCAATTATTTAAACTGCATGAATGTCTTTCAGATATAAAGACATGGATGACCTCTAATTTCCTGCTTTTAAATTCAGATAAAACTGAAGTTATTGTACTTGGTCCCACAAATCTTAGAAACATGGTGTCTAACCAGATCCTTACTCTGGATGGCATTACCCTGACCTCCATTAATACTGTGAGAAATCTTGGAGTCATTTTTGATCAGGATATGTCCTTCAATGCGCATATTAAGCAAATATGTAGGACTGCTTTTTTGCATTTGCGCAATAGCTCTAAAATTAGAAAGGTCTTGTCTCAGAGTGATGCTGAAAAGCTAATTCATGCATTTATTTCTTCTAGGCTGGACTATTGTAATTCATTATTATCAGGTTGTCCTAAAAGTTCCCTGAAAAGCCTTCAGTTAATTCAAAATGCTGCAGCTAGAGTACTGACGGGGACTAGAAGGAGAGAGCATATCTCACCCATATTGGCCTCTCTTCATTGGCTTCCTGTTAATTCTAGAATAGAATTTAAAATTCTTCTTCTTATTTATAAGGTTTTGAATAATCAGGTCCCATCTTATCTTAGGGACCTCGTAGTACCATATCACCCCAATAAAGCCCTTTGCTCTCAGACTGCAGGCTTACTCGTAGTTCCTAGGGTTTGTAAGAGTAGAATGGGCAGCAGAGCCTTCAGCTTTCAGGCTCCTGTCCTGTGGAACCAGCTCCCAATTTGGATTAGGGAGACAGACACCCTCTCTACTTTTAAGATTAAGCTTAAAACTTTCCTTTTTGAAAAAGCTTATAGTTAGGGCTGAATCAGGTGACCCTGAACCATCCCTTAGTTATGCTGCTATAGACTTAGACTGCTGGGGGGGTTTCCCATGATGCACCTAGTGTTTCTTTTTATTCACCTCTTTTTGCTCTGTATGCACCACTCTGCTTTTAATCATTGGTGATTGATCTCTGCTGTCTTCCACAGCATGTCTTTTTCCTGATTCTCTCCCCTCAGCCCCAACCAGTCCCAGCAGAAGACTGCCCCTCCCTGAGCCTGGTTCTGCTGGAGGTTTCTTCCTGTTAAAAGGGAGTTTTCCTTTCCACTGTCGCCAAGTGCTTGCTCATAGGGGGTCGTTTTGCCTTACAATATAAAGCACCTTGGGGCGACTGTTTGTTGTGATTTGGCACTATATAAATAAAATTGATTTGATTTGATTTATTTGCAGTGCACACACTGATAAATGAATCAGAAAAGTCTGCAACTTTACAGCACGAAGTTGATAAAAGAGGAAAATTTACAGCTTACCTTTATTTGGAGGTGATGATAGTAAGCTTGTTGAGGGTCAAATTAGTCCATAATAAAGCATAATCCAGAGTCGGAGAACTTCAAAACTGTCACGCACATCATTGTATGACACGGAGTTACAGAGCTGCAGCTGCATAAATCAGGCTTTAAATTAATTAAATAAATGATCACAAATTGCAAATTTATGTAAATTTGATAGCTTAACTATTTTTATATTTATTTTGATAGCACCTGTACCTGGATGTGTTGCTGTATGTGGTTAAATGATTTAAAAAATGTTGAAAACATTAAAGGTTCATTCAGTAGTTTAGAGCAGTTGGAACCAAAATGGCGCCATGTTCTGAGTTGACACCACTCTCTCTAACTAGGCACACTAGAAACGAGGCAGTACTCTGATGATTTGAAGTGAACGCACCAGCTAGCAGCTAGTGTAGCTGCAGTGCTCTGATCGCTTCCTCCGTCTTATGTGATTAAATAATGCTGAATTTATGTGGAAATGATTGTTGTACAACAGTTTCAGATATCTGTGGCTGAGATAGATGATGACTGGAGTGCAGTTTTAAGCAGAAACGAGGTGATAATCGGTGAACCGTGGCTGACGATGCATGCACATTGAAGGCATTGGGGACCAATTTTTAGGGGGGACCATTCGGTCGGCGACACCGGACAACAGTATGGTACGTCCTACCACTGGTTATCTGGTAAAAGTAATGAGAATCTACGTCAGGCCTGTACGCTGTACGCCACCTGCTTGTTTTGTCCAGATGCTGAGTGCTGAGGTTTCTCTTTAAAGGGAAAATGGGCCGGAGGCGAGTGGTTGGTGGGAGGGAAAGAGGATCACAGCCAACACAAGAAATGTAATGGCACCAGAAGGAACGGAGTCCCCCTGTCTAAAACACTGAAGAACTATAAAACTTTTGCTTTGGCAAAAAAAAAAAAAACAGAAAAAAAGAACCTGCTTCAGCGTGACGTGATATGGACCACATCTAATAGACAAGTGCAGGCAAAACCCCAAACTACTACTCAGTGCACTCATACTCATTTCTGCTGTGTTGTTACTATTTTTTATGTGATTGCTGGCCAACAAACCATTATTTCCTTTGCAGCATTTACACCAAACATGTATAAGTGGCAGCATTATTTTTATAGTTCCCTTGTTTTTTGTTTTTTTTTTTATTCTTTTTCATTTCTTTACAAAATTGTGAAGCAGCTATTTAAATGCATGCATGCTCACGTCTTTCTGTAAATGTAGACATCAGCTTTTGTACATATAAATGGCTTTGTCAACAATTATGCATTTCATATACAGCATATTTGTAATTTTGTGTAGTTGATAGTTACCATAGTCTTAGCTAAGTGGGGGTGGGAAATAATTGTTGGACTGTATGTGTCATAAATGACTATTTTACCAGTGGTGGGCACAGGTAAGCTAAAAGTTAGCTTCAATGAATGCTAATCCACAAACTGAGAAGATAACTGTTGTAACGCTGAATTGATAAACTGCTAAAACATGCAGCTACAGCTAACCGCTAACTTTCATTACATGAGTTTAGGTTTGGCTTGTTTTTTGGGGGGGTTTTGGGCTCTAAGCTCACAAAAATTATTTGAGTTTCCAAAAGAGGTTTAGCATGCCAAGATGAAATGATCAAGATGTACATAAATATTTAAATGAACAATTGATATAAAACAATATTTTATGTTCAGCATACTATTTATTCACAATACAGGACTAAATGAATAAGAAATATTAAGAAATAAAAATACACATGGACACTAATTTTAATAATTTAATTAATCCATTTACTCTGGTTTGTTTTCCTGCTCCACCAGTTCCACAAGATAATGCTTGTTGCCTTCACACGACATGTTGATTTCACTTATTGGATTAGTATATGAGCTCCAACAGGAACAAACGTACAACCCCAATTCCAGTGAAGTTGGGACGTTGTGTAAAATGTAACTAAAAACAGAATACAATGATTCCCAAATCCTGTTCAACCTATATTCAGTTGAATACACCACAAAGACAAGATATTTAATGTTAAAACTGATAAACTTTATTGTTTAAGCTGGGACAGTGGTATGTTTACCACTGTGTATCATCACCTTTCCTTCTAACAACACTCAATAAGTGTTTGGGAACTGAGGACACTAATTGTTGAAGCTTTGTAGATGGAATTCTTTCCCATTCTTGCTTGATGTACGACTTCAGTTGTTCAACAGTCTGGGGTCTCCGTTATCATATTTTGCGCTTCATAATGTGCCACACATTTTCAGTGGGTGACTGTTCTGGACTGCAGGCAGGTCAGTCTAGTACCCGCACTCTTTTACTATGAAGCCACGCTGTTGTAACACATGCAGAATGTGGCTTGGCATTGTCTTGCTGAAATAAGCAGGGCCGTCCCTGAAAAAGACGTTGCTTAGATGGCTGTGATCTGTGATGGTTGGTGCCATCACAGATGTGTAAGCTGCCCATGCCATGGGCACTAACACACCCCCAATACCATCACAGATGCTGGCTTTTGAACTTTGCACTGGTAACAATCTGGATGGCCTTTTCACTTTTTTGTCCAGAGGACACAACGTCCATGATTTCCAAAAACAATTTGAAATGTGGACTCATCAGACCATGGCACACTTTTCCACTTTGCGTCTGTCCATTTCAAATTAGCTCGGGCCCAGAGAAGATGGCGGCATTTCTGGATGTTGTTGATGTATGGCTTTCGCTTTGCATGGTAGAGTTTTAACTTCCACTTGTAGATGTAGCGATGAACTGTGTTAACTGACAATGGTTTTCTGAAGTGTTCCTGAGCCTACGCTGTAAGATCCTTTACACAGTGATGTTGGTTTTTAATGCAGTATTGCCTGAGGGATCGAAGGTCACGGGCATTCACTGTTGGTTTTCGGCCTTGCTGCTTACGTGTAGAAAGTTCTCCAGATTCTCTGAATCTTCTGATTATATTATGGACTGTAGATGATGGAATCCCTAAATTCCTTGCAATTGAACATTGAGAAACATTGTTCTTTAAACTGTTGGACTATTTTTTCACGCAGCTGTACACAAAGTGGTGATCCTTGCCCCATCTTTGCTTGTGAATGGCTGAGCCTTTTGGGGATGCTCCTTTTATACCCAATCATAACACTCACCTGTTTCCAGTTAAGTGTTCTTTGAGCATTCAGCAACTTTCCCAGTCTTTTGTTGTCTTGTCCCATCTTTTTTGAAATGTGTTGCAGGCATCCATTTCAAAATGAGCAAATATTTGCACAAAAACAATAAAGTTTATCAGTTTGAACATTAAATATCTTGTCTTTGTGGTGTATTCAATTGAATATAGATTGAGGAGGATTTTCAAATCATTGTATTCTGTTTTTATTTACATTTTACACAACGTCCCAACTTCATTGGAATTGGGGTTGTATATTTTTAGGGTTTGCAAAGGTTTTGACTGTTAAACTTACATAAATAAATACATAAAAAGTTAGCTGACATAATATTTGTGGACCTAAATGTT
This sequence comes from Thalassophryne amazonica, assembly GCF_902500255.1. Lineage (NCBI taxonomy): Eukaryota > Metazoa > Chordata > Actinopteri > Batrachoidiformes > Batrachoididae > Thalassophryne > Thalassophryne amazonica. The sequence goes on from NC_047104.1 coordinate 46,198,429, forward strand.
GTTGAAACTAATTGGTCAGTTTATGGTTTTCAATGTTAACCAAAAAGCTCAGCCACTACTGAAAACGTTACCTTCACTCATTAACTATTCGCTGAACTGTGCCAACCACTGCTATTTACTACTGGAGGAAGTTTCTCTCATCTCTAATATCCTCTTGTTTGCTTGTTCTTGTTCTTCCTCAGCAAACAGATTTTGGCTTTTCCGGGAGGCCAACCTGGAGCCGGGCTATCCACTTGAACTGGTTGACTATGGCCGGGATATTCCCTATGACCGAATAGACACAGCCATTTTTTGGGAACCATCTGGCTACACTTTCTTCTTTCAAGGAGATTGGTAATGAAACATATCGTTAGACAGTTTTTACAGGAAATCCCTGAAGAATGTTCATACTTTTTGTATTCTAGTATTGATTAGTTGACTCGTTTAGCTATCAACACAAAGGCAGGAATGTTCACTGTTCTTGGCATCTATGGCACAGATGTTGGTTTTGTGTGTGTGTGTGTGTGTGTGTGTGTGTGTGTGTGTGTGTGTGTGTGTGTGTGTGTGTGTGTGTGTGTGTGTGTGTGTGTGTGTGTGTGTGTGTGAGTGAGTGAGTGAGTGAGTGAGATTTGTAGGCATGCATGTTCAGTTGAGCATGGCAGCCTGCCAAACTACAACAAGCTGCACAAGTGTGTCTTCATTCATATTGAGAAGAGAAAGGATGTGACGTGCACTATTTCACAACCGAAAACAAAATTTTATGAATGAATAGTGGATTTGTGGACATTGTTGCACTTGAAAGATCTCAAACTTTATGGAGGCGTGCCCTTTTAAAATTTTGTGCACAAATCTGAGTTGAGGTCCTCTTGGTAGTTAAGACATGCTGTTTACTAACTGATGGGTTTTTGATTTAATTCCTGGTTATTACTATTTATGTGCATATTTCATATTGTCACTGACACTGTACAAGAAATTTCTCCTAGTGTGCAGGTCAGCACCGTTCATATAAGCCATTTACAATCAAATAATTATTTGGTGAGTCCACCTTACTCAGTCATGAAAAAGTATTTTATAGGCTGTCAACATTTCAGCAATGTAAAGTTGATACTTTACATTGCTGAAACACTCTTGAGTCCACCTGGCACCGGCACTGAGTATCAATGTAAAGTTGATACTTGAATTGCTAACTAACAAAGTTGGTAGAATGACCTAAGCACTGGGTCGCCCCCTCTGAGTCTGGTCTGCTTAAAGTTTCTTCCTCAGAAACACCAGAGGGAGTTGTTCCTTACCTCTCTCACCTATGTTCTTGCTCTGTGGGGTTGGTAAGGTTAGACCTTACCCATGTGAAGCACCTTGAGGCAGCTCTGTTGTGATTTGGCCCTGTATAAATAGACTAAACTGAATACTTTACACTGACCTAACTTAAAGATACACTGTGTAGGATTTAGTGGTGTTTGCTAACATAAATTTATTATTCCTAGTCATCTGTTTATTAGTGTATAGTTACTTGCACCAGTGAATCAATGCATTTTCATAAACTTAGAATGAGCCCTTCATGTCTATAGGAGTGGGCCCTCTAATGGATCCCTGCATGTTATACTGCCATGCTGATGTGTTCACCAAAGAACCAAAAGAAAATCATGACCAGCATTGGCACAGTGCAATCTGAAACCTCACCCTGAGATGGCACTATACTTATACACACTGTAGCTTTAATCCAGTCAAAGCAATGCGATGACTTGATTCAGTTAAATGGACTCACTCAATACTTTTTTTTATAGTGCTGGCCTCGCTTTGCATTTAATAATTGATGAACATGATTGATTACTTCTAAGGCACTTTGGCAATCTATTGTTAGATGGAAAAAACTGCAGTGATTTCTGGCTTATAAATTATAAGTGTTATATGTGTTTACATTCAAGAAGTAGAAGAAATCCTATATAGGCCCTGAGGCCCATCGGTGTCAGTGCGTGTCTCAGGATTACGCAACATCAAGTGGATGCAAGTCTCCAAGTCCCCCTTGACGGGAGACCAGTCCAACGCCGGTTACTTCTCCAGCTGAGGCCGGTAACTATTGACAACTGGGTGAACTGAGACAATGCAGATTGTATTGCCTAAGGACACAGCCAGTTAGCATAAGTCGGATACAAAGCCAGGTTTACATATTGGCAGGACAGTTCCTTATCCACTCAGCTACCTGCTGTGCAGTCAAATTATAAATAAAATAACCCTAATCCTAACCACATTCTGCAAAAAGTCCTCTAATAGAAGGTCCATTTATGGCATATCACCTTTCTTTAGCAACAACAAGTAGGAGGATACACAAATATTCTCCTGACAGTCTTTATAGCATGAATGTTGTGAATTACAAATAACTTATGACTACACAAATAATTTATGTCAGGGATTCCCAGTGATGTCTTCTAATCTCAAAGTTCTTCAAGATGAACAGCAACGGCTGCAGCCGTAAAGCTATCCTAATGAAGTTAGAAAGTGCTCTGAACAAACCCAAAGATATTAAAAACTCCACTGGCTTTACACAGCTGTTAAACAAATACAAACAAGTATATAACTGGGGCCAGGTGGGGGGGGGGGGGGGGGTGTACAGTAGGTCAAACTGAAACTAGAAGTTAAAAAATACTCAAGATATTGTATAATAAAATAGTCATACTTCATGTTTTTTGTTTCTTAATATTGTAGATTTGTTTGACTATTTTCATACACAAACCATGCAGGAACACCATGTACTCTGATGTTCAGCTCCTCTGTTCTGTCCTTATTTGGATAGGTGATGAACATAAGTAAACATCTCTGCTGCTGTTTACAGGTACTGGCGTTTCAATGAAGACTATCGTGCAGCAGACAGAGGTTACCCTAAATCAATCAGCGTCTGGGGAACGTCAGTTCCCTCCAGTCCCAAGGGGGCCTTCCTCAGCGATGACAGAGGTGAGCACAGATCAAAAGGTTCATAACAACAAAGATTTAGGATTTTGGTCATCATCATTGTATGTCTGGGCTGAGTGGAAGTACAATTTTAAGATGTAAACTGGAATATCTTAGAAAACGTGATATATTGTTAACACTTTGCCGTTCTCTTTACTTCTACAGCTTACACCTACTTTTATAAGGGTTCCAAGTACTGGAAGTTTGACAACAGCCGTATGAAGAGTGAACCAGGATATCCAAAGTCCATCCTGCGTGACTTCATGGGCTGCAGCGTGGATCTGGACCAAGACAAAGACAGGGAAACTGACGCAGGACCCAAGTATCCAGATGTGAACCAGCCACCGTTCAATCCGGATGCCGGCCGTGATGGCGACAAAAGTAAAGACCGAGATGGAGTGGATGGCAACGGAACTGACAAAGATGCAGGCAAAGGCACTGACAATGACACAGATGAAGACTACCGCGAGGGCCGCGAGGAAGACACCAATGAGGTGGATGTGATCCTTAAAGTGGACGACAGTGAGGAGCGGACCATGAATATCCTGATGGTAACCATCCCATTGGTCCTGGTGCTGTGCATCCTAGGATTGATCTACGCCATAATCAACACACTGCAGAGCAAAGGCGCACCACGGCTGCTGGTGCATTGCAAGCGCTCATTGCAGGACTGGGTCTGACCCTTGCTTTTAGGGAGTACTGAACTTTGAACTGTTGATGGACAATAGGCAACCCTTCCTACCAAACACGAGCCCCGTGCCAGTAATCCATCTGTCTCAAGTCTCTGCTCAGTGGGCCTTCTTGCAGCTCTTAGTACATGTGGTAGTAGATCCATTAATGCAGATACTGTGCTGATACAGACACATGCAGATGCAAACAGAACACTGACAAATACACAACACAAGATGCATAAACTGACATACACATCACACCACGCTCCTACTATGTCCCATGGTGCTCAACAATGCGTTGACTCTAGTCTATTTATGTGAGAGAAGTTTGCACATTGTTTTGATTAATTTTGTGTACGTAGTGATTTTTTTAAATGTTATTATTTCTAAAACCTGAAGCTTTGGTCTCATACTGTCCCATCTGTCCAAAACCGCCCCTTCACATCATCTCAGTCATGGCAGTTTTGTTTTTGTTTTTGTCTTTCAAAGATTTTGGACATTTGTTTACCCTGCCACCATCGCCACAACAAAAATACTTGGAAAAGAAAAATGGACTGACAAATGAGTCTGCCTAAAAAGGTGGTTTCTCACCCCTTTCAATCCTTGTTCTTGTCCTCTTTTCCTGAGTCCAGTTCATCTCTTTTACTGATCACTAAACTACAACTATTTGTAGCTAAGAATACACTTTAAAGGCCACACTATATGTCACAAGGCTAAAAGCTGAAGAACAGGCTAGTGAACATAAATGTAGCCCTTAATAATTGCGTTGTGTTAAACCTTCACTCCAGCGTGAAGCAGGAAGTGTCTGGAAGCTGCATTGGCTCAGCATTTTGGCTCAGAGCACGGTACTTCCTTTAATTTTTACTCTTAGAAATCTGCATAGTTCTGCAGGCGATTTTGGAAACTTTGCAGTCATAGTTTGCTAAACCTATACTAGCATTATCAAACATGTTACTTCTGTAGCAGAAGTGAATGAGAGAAGTCAGGCCTTACATGCTGGCCCTTCAATGATTACGTAAGCAACCAGAGCAAGGGATCGTAGTCCACTGTTGTGTTTGTAAGCCTCACACAAAAATTGTAAACTCGCTATCATTGCAGCTGGAACTGTGAAATGTGCCTCTGTGGTCACAACGTTTTGCTTATTTGGAAGGATACGTGTGCTTTAGAGCCTTAAATTAGTCTTTTCCACTTCTGATCCCTTGTTTCTCTCTCTTCTTATTGGTCCCAGTAACACAAGAGAGATAAGACCTGCTGTCGCACCAGAAAGATTTAACTTTTGTTTGAACTCCTTAGCTGCTCTCTGGGATAGGAGTTGGACTACCATCCTCTAAAACTAGGGGGGCTTGGGAGCTAACCTGGGGGTGTTGTAGACACTCATTCACTTCAACATACGGTACCCGTGGCTAAGCAGTGCCACAATAGGCCGCAGGTCCTGTATGGAACTTGCTTATTTTTATTTCTGATATCTCCGAGTGATAAGCCCAAACATAGCCCCAAAGCCCAATTGTTCAATTTTCGATTTTTCCGGAATTGTGTTGCTGAGCAACCTCAGAGACACACACAAGCCGTGTTGAGGCACTGCTCGGGAAAACTCGCGCCAAAGTCGGCAAGCTGTAACAGCTGTTTTATGGCTGTCCTGTCCATCGAGGATCTTAAAACAAACATTGGCTCTGAAAGTCTATACTACACGGGGCAGTCAAGGACATGCTTAGCAGTCAGTTCTTTTGTCTTTTGTCATTCGAAGTGTACTGACACCTTAAATAATGGGTAAGAGTTGAGTTAGAAAAAGCTATAACAGATATTTTTCTGTACTTTGAGAGAAGATGGTAACATTGCGCAAAAATAACCTCCATTCGACTCCTGACAGAATCCTGTGTATCCTGTGGGTTACACAGTCTCTCTCGTGTTAATGTAGGCATCACTTTAGTTTTAAACTCACTTACTCCTTTGTTTTCTTTATTGCACGCTTACAGCTTTCTCCAGTCATTGTACCTTATTTCCTTTTTTGGAAACTGCTCAACCACATCTTTGGCTGATTTGGTAAACAGACTTTATGTGTTTAAAAGGAACCTTTTTAGTTTAATTTCCAGTATTGTGGCTAAAACCCAGAGTGGCTTCCGTGAGTCAACATTAATATATTTTTTTTCAGAGGCACTAATGGTTAATTAAAAGTTAGCATAGGGTGAAATAACCTACAAGAATGAGCACTAATGGAATTTGTGTATGTTATGTAAAACAAGGGAGAAACAAAGCAAAATAATGAAGTCTGATTTCAGGATTGAACACAAGTCACATGAACTGGTTAATGCGCCATGCCACTTTAATGGACTTTATACGGGTAGTGGGTTTTTTTTTTGTTTTGTTTTGTTTTACAGTTTAAGAAACCTTGTTGATGGCCTGTGATCTTAGACCATAGACTGGATTCAGTGGATGGTTTCTGACTCAAGTGATCACAGACTTGTCCAGCTAATCCACTTCATTAAAAACAGCAAATGTGCACGATTGCCGTTAACCCCCTGTGAACCTTAAACCAAAACATGAACTCCCAGAAATAAAACACTCTGTCTTTCATCTCAGTCGAGCAGAGATAGAACAAATGGGTGTCGGCAGTGATGTTGGTCTTAAAGAATGCTGGTCTATTTGTAGATGTTCTGGGGTTGATATTTACATTTGGGACAAAAACTAAATCAGTGCAGTACGCATTTAGAACAAAAACACCATCATGGGTTAATCGGCTATTTAATGTAATGACACGGGTCAAGCTAAAAAAAAGTCACAGAAGGCTGTCTCTTGTCGCCACTGAAAGGTGAAAATATCATTAGGAATGTCTGGTAGCATGGAGAAGATACCTTGTGGAGGTAAACATGCACATGTTGACCTCACTAAACATAAACAAACTTTTAGGATGGCCGATTATGCAGTTTGTCATTTACCTCAGTGTAGCTTAGTGCCACCAAATGTACTGGACGCTAAGGTAACCAGCTAACTGTATAAGTGGTCATCTTCAAAAGGTTCCTTGCAACATTTAGTGATGTAATCATGCACAGTTTTACTTCTCTCAGGACATTCGCAAGGCTACCAGACGCTTCTAATGACACTTTCACCTGTTCAGTGGGGACAAGAAACTGAATTGAGTGTTGTTAGCTTGCTCTGCGACGTTACATCATACAGCCAGTTAGCCCATAGCAGTGTTTGCATTCCTTACTGATTAATTTCATTTATGTCCCATGTTAAATGATTAAACCCAAAGCATCTAAAAAACAGATCCCAGGGTGACCAATGTTGAACTTACATTTTAACAAATCAATTACTCCACTGGTGTTAAAATTGCTTTTATAAAAACGTGAGAATTAGTCAGAGTGAAAATAATAAGAATTGGCCTTTTGCAAATCCATTTTCACAAAGATAATTTAGCTGTGAAAGGAGGGAACGTCGGAGTGAGAGGAGGTTTATCTGAGGAGAGAGGTTTAAAGAGGAAAATGCCCCACTGACTGGACAGAGCTCAGCTGGCTCAGGTTACACAGATGTGGACGTGCAGGGTGGGGAATGAATTTCCTGCAGCTTAGACGGGAAGGGGGAGGGTAGAGGACAGAGCAGGAGGCTGACCCATCACCCTGATCGTGCAAAGTTTGGCTCGAAGGAGGGGTAGGAAGTCAAGACAGAGAGAGAGAGGTCTTTGATGTCTCTCTCTCCCACTGGCGACAATCCATGTGACCAAGATTGCTAACTCAACAAGAGTTCTCGCCAAAGCGGAAACATTTGCTTACAGTAGGTGACGTTCTACTGTTGTAAATGGGAGAAAAAGGGAAATGGTTTGCTGCGAGTACTTTATATGCTTACGAAGTGAAGTCCACCCTTAAAATATTGTATTACCTTCACCATGGAGCTCAGGTTTCCAACAGGATATATCACATGACCAGACTGCAGTGAAATGTGGTGGATAGATGCACCTGTGCTAAAATAGGTTTTAGATTTTGAGACCAATAACAGATTTCCAACAGTTTAGGTTTCGACAGTGGGGCAGCATGGTGGCACATAAGGTTAGCTTGCTTGCATCCAACAAAAGGGCTTTGGGTCAATGGCCACCTGTGCCTCGTTCTCCATGTACATCTGGAGTTGCATCAGTATAAACTTGTGCCAAATCAGCTTGCCGATACATACTAGATCCCAAGAAATTTATGTTTCTATATTGTGCCCAACTGATTGCTGCATTGATTATAGTTTGTAGTGAAATAAATCAATTTTATTTGTATAGCACAACAGACATCATCTAATGGTACTTCACATGTAGAGGAGGTCTGGACCATAATACAAGTATGCATATGCTTCATTGCATCCAGCACACTACAGAACCACCTTGGGTCCTGGATGGCAACCACCCAGGCAGGAAGTAACTTTTCCTTTGACACAAAGTCATTCCACCAGTCTTTCCAAGGTCCAACCAAAGAGACCTAATACCAAAAATATACCATAGTTGCCTTAGGTCACTAGTTAGCACCCAACTCTCATAATCACACAGCAAGGTAGGAAGCACCAGGGCTCTAAAGACCTGGACCTTTGTTGTCTTGCAGAGATATTGGCATCACCAAACACCTCTCTCCAGCTAACTCATGATTCCATAACCTCTTCCCAGATGTCTCTGAGTCTCAAAGGCCAGAGACCTTTAGACATGATCCAAAGACAAGAGTGTCTGCCATTAAAAGTGGATAGCAAGTCTAACAAGTTCAGCACTTTCGCTGCATACAGATGCATTTCTGAGTCCAAGAAGTAATAGGGCACCGCAGTCTTGTTTGAACCCTGTGTGATATCGCAGGATTTGGCCACCTACGGGACCCTCCGCTCTGTTGTGCAATATATACACAGCATAAGGTCACACGGAAAAATGGTGTACTGTTTTGTTTTCAGCTGCAATCACCAAAGCAGTCGCAAGTTTTTTTTTTTTTCTTTTCGATTCCCAGTGGAGAAGATGAAGCAAGTGGGAGATCTTGTGTTAGCATACATAGCTAACCAGAGTTCTCTCGCCTGCAAAACCGCCTCGACACATTTGTGCTCCGGGTCATAAATAAACCGCAACACATCCACTTTCCGACTGCATTGTGACTTTTGTTTTGCAATTTCACTTTTTTTGCATGTAATTTGCCCAAAAACCCATTGAAAATGCTGTGGTTCCCCCCAGGAAGTAGAGAAATGACCTCATATGCATCATATTTTACCCCTTTAACACCTGCCCCCAAACGACACTGTGGTGCCCTATTGAAAGGTTGGATCTTGGTTTTGGTCCAAGATAAATACAAACACAGACACTCCAGTTCCTCACTTATTTTCTCAGGTGCTGCAGTCAGGAGATCCACTGATCCCACAAAGATTACAGCATTGTCCCAGAAGCTGTGGTTAGTAAGTCTTCCCATCTTAACAAAGGCACCTAAGCTGCTACTTTCCACATGGCCTACCAAAAATGCAGGACATGCATTGAACAGTATAGGAACAAGAACAGATCCCTGATGAACACCAGTTTTCTTAAAAAAAAAAAAAAAAATCCACACCATACAGCACTCGCTATCTTAAACCACTTCCTCAAAATAACCGTTTTACATGTTGACTGTATACACTATCAGTCAAAGCTTTGGACACACGTTCCCATTCATTTGAACAGGAAAATCTGTCCAAATGTTTGGTGCCGTATACCCATTGGGCCCAAATGTTATCCTTCGCCTGTGAGCTAGAATTAAAAAAAAAAAAAATAGAAATTATATAGGTTTGTCATTGATTGACTCTCAAACACTCCCATCAAATTTTATCCAAATTGGATCAAAAATATCATTTTTGTGCACGAAGGACCAAAAATAATACCACCGCATGTGCTACATCTACATATAGGTGTGTAAAACGTTCTAAAATTTTCTAAATGCAAGATACCCAAAAGAGCAGAAAAAAACAACAACCACATTGCAACCAAACATTTGCAAAGATAAAAAAAAAGAATTCAGTCATTTTCACTGGTAGTTCTTCAAATCTTATCTGTTGCAGGAAATCAGTTTGTAATCATTTCTCAGTCCAATGACCAACATCTGGTGTGTTGCTCTCACACTGACTGCTTTACACCAAAACACTGTAGAAATGGCCAAACACACACACACTGATACAGATGACTTTCTGGAAAATTTGAATTGGTGGTGACACTCGCATAAGGTCTATTTTCATTTTCTCACCTGCGCTGCCCATGAAGACAGCCAAGGCAATGGGGTTTATGAAACTCAAAATTTCAGCATGTCTTTCAGCAGAGGGGTCCCCGTAGGCCTAATCATTGGCACACAGAGCCTGATAGGAAATGTAGTTGTTTTTTTTATTAAAAAACACCAGGGATTTACTGAACACATCAGTGTCAAGGGTGGCTCCATGGTGTTGGTGTTCAAACACTAACATCATATTTTTGTGACTCAGTCATTTTTGTCCCAAGTTAAAAGCTGAACCCAAAAACATTAAAGGGCCTACATTGAAAAATATTGGAGCTCCATGTTAATTAGAGTTAAGGACAAAATAAAAAGACTATTTGTCTACATTTGTATGTTGAGATATTAGACATCTCTTGCTTGTTGAGGGCAGACTGAGACCGTCTGCGGTTGGGACACTTAAGTAGACAGAGTTAAAGTCAACAGGACACTTGTACTGACAGGAAGAAAAGCAGGACCATCAAGGGTAGTCTGGAAATTGATCCGAGGCCACTCAGCAGTGGTTGCCGGGAAACAGTGTCCCATGTCTATCATTCGTCGCCCCAACCACAGGGTGGGGGGCAGGCAAGCGTAGCTAATCAGTGTAAAAAGCCTCCCCTCCCACATGGTTGAGCTCTTCTTATCTCTGTTGTCCTGTTCCTATGTTGGTGCTAGAGGCACATCATCGATGCAAAGCCTGCATCTGCACGGGCTCAGACTCATTGCACTCGACGCGAGCCTGTGTGTGGCGTTCATCATTGTGCAAATTTTCTTCTGAGCATCCTGTGTAATACAGAATCTCCAGGGAATTAACCGCTTCAAAGCTTCACTTCAATGTTGAAAAGTTGAATGGTAAAAAGGGTATCCCACTTTTCTTTATTAAAAATCATGGTTTTAGCACTTCAGCAAGTTCATAAGGTGACGCTGCGGACGGGGATCGAGTTTGTCAGCACGCCAAGAGTACAAAACCTGTATCCACAACAAAACATGATCCGTTGGCGTTGATTGATGCGCGTTTGTTTGTTTGTGTGCATGCATGCGGGTGTAGGCGTGCACGATGCCTTGCAGTTAATCAGCTCTATCCTGCATAAGCGAGGCCTGTTTTCTCTGTGCTGAGTGTAAATCTCAGCCCAGTCCTTTCAGCCCCAGGGGACCAGAAGAACAACAACGGCCTTCTCTCTCTCTCGCTCTCTCCTCCCTTGCATACAAACACTGCACTTTATTGTCTTCCACAACCTCACCTTCCTCCCGTCCTCCCATCCCCCTCTTCGAACAAGGTCTGGTCTCCCACAATGAGACTCACCTCTTGTCATAAAACCTTGTTTTGCAAAACATGAAAGTGATTCACTTCAGATCACCACGTCTGTGCAGGTTTTTCCCCCCTTCTGAATGCAGAGTTGGTTGAAGTAATATTTAGAGTTGTGAAGATTTGAAGCTGTTTTATTTTAACACCTTGTTCACTTTGAAGTACAAAGTTTAGACAAGGTTTGTACATCGCTGAGCTTGTCAGACCTTTCATCTCTCACTGATTTGGCTCTGAACACAGTGACAACCCTGACAGGTTTGCAGTTATATTAATGAACTGTTCAGCTCTCCAGAAGACTGATTTTCTTAAAGCTGTGCTTGTGCACACTGCCCAAACCCCTTTTCCACATCCACTGAAAGCCAAGAGCTGCTGATCAAAATGTTGAGTACAACATTTAAACATACCAAATCTAATGCCTGTCACACAATGGCAGATTGAGGAGCATATGAGTAACATATATGGAATTTTGATATCCAGTTCAATTTATTTCATGTATATAGGGCCAAATCACAACAAAGTTGCCTCAAGGCGCTTCACACAAGTAAAGTCTAACCTTACAGACCCCCAGAGCAAGCACACATGAGAGAGTAGTAAGGAAAACTCCCTCTGAGGAAGAAACCTCAAGCAGACCAGACTCAAAGGGGTGACCCTCTGGTTCGGCCATGCTACTGACAAATTATAAAACAATTCACAAAATGAATATACAGGAAATGTTGCCTGACACATATAGATACATACTATGTGTCAGTTTTTGTTCTTCTCATTCCTTAAATGTGTATCTTGTGTTCCTAAAAGTTTTGAGCATGCTCAAAATTTTGAGAGGGCAGCAGATGGAGACCTTTCCTGGTGGTTGCACATTGGTTTACTGTCTTGTCCTGTACTTGTTTGTTACTTCTATGATACTCATGCATTCGTATCCTATGGTTGTCCAAAGTGCTGCAGAGAAAGAAGATTGCTGTGGTTGCCATTGCAGCTACACTGAACACTGCAACAGTGGAGAAGATGCTGTCAGTGCACGAGTATAGTGAAGAAGTATGACACCATGATCTCTAAGCTAGCTGGATTCTAGCTACATCTGCTTTCAGACCTAGACAAATCCTGCTCAAATCGAGTTCCCCACAGTGCACATACATGTCTTGAAACCAGAAAAATGGTTCTGCTGAATGCAGCTCTTTGTGTTGCCAGTGGAAATGTGACATCATCCATACATCACAGCCCCAAATCCACTGGAGACTGACGGGTTAAGCAATAATTGCCACCGGATAAATTATTTCAATCCATTACAAATCAGTTTACTCAATCCGTTATAGTGTGACAACACCTTAAAACAGAAAGAAAACAAAGGCTTCTCTCACACCAGGCTGAGTTTGGCACTGTGTTTTGAATGGCTCTTGAATGTCTTGGGGTTTGGAGGGACCTTTAACGTAGTGTTCGGCTTGGCTCAGCGTACTTTGGGAAGGGTCGGTTGAACTCGTACTGGATTTAAATATTCAAAGTTGTCAAGAGTTTGATTGGACTTCTGTCTGCCTCAACTTGACTAGTGGTGGCTCAGCAAAACTCGGCATCCAGTTTTGACACTGATGATGTTATCCCATGCTATCCTGATTTCAGTAAGAGTTTGCTCAGAGTGTACACAGAGTTTGCGTGGAGTTAACCTGAGTGCGGGTTCGGCTGAGTTGGTTGGGAGATTGACCTAGTTCCAGAAAAAATGAGCCTTTTTCCAACATGGCTGAGCTATGTTGAGTAGAGTGCCTGCTCACGTAAATCAGAGAGTGAGTGCCAAGTTACAACTCGTTACTGTATGAAACGTACTAAAGTCAGCCAGGTGTGAGGGTCGCTTAAAACACCAAAAGGTCCAATGCAGCTGTAACATGTTAAAAAAGAAAAAAAAAAGTTTCAAAGTTCCCATTGACAGTGCAGCTTTGTTGTAGAGGGGTAAACTGTTCCAACTGTGGGGCAGCCGCCGTAAAAACTACATTACAGTGGTCAAAAAATTCTCCTGAAGCAGTCAGAATTGTTATTCTAACCTGTCTTTTACAGATTAAAACATGACACGTGTCCAATCCTACCAACATGTTAAACAAGTAGTTGAAAGTTAACCTGACAGTTTTTTACATGTGAATCAGACAACAGGACCAAACTGTATTAATCTGTCTTGTTGTGTCCTGAATTTTGGACATAATCTAATTATCATCTGTGTCATTTCAGATTTATGTATGTCACGTTCTGATTTCTAGCAGTCTGAAGATTTCTCATTACAGGTCCGGTCATGTTTTGTACCTGTCCACTGATTTCAGATGGGATCGTTTTGAATTATACAGAACTCCTCCATAACAAAAACCCAGTGGAATGTCATATCTCCGCTGTTGTTGGGTAGATTTTCCTTTTATTGTGTGGGAGAAGGGGCTGATTTCCAGAACCTTGCACTGCTGAGGAAAACACTAGCTCCCAGAAATCATAAGTGTGGTGAAAAGACAAGGTGCAAAAACCACATCAATGCATAACAGTGAAAAACATGAAAAGAAAAACTTAGTACGAGATGTTTTTCTGTTTCACTTGGGTCAGCTCTGTGGCTTATGATGGCTTGAACCCAGAGGATTGTGGGTTGGATAGTTTCTCCAGATGCTCATCTCTCTTGGTGTGGGCGGCGTTGGAGGTTGTGCCTTTTCCCAGGGTGCATTTCACCTTGTTAACTGAGCCTTTTCACTCTGAAACCACTTTTTCTAAAGTGACTAATTCATTGACCCGCTGCTGGGATGAAAGAGAAGGTATGTGACAAATGACTTTTGCTTTGCCATTGATGAGTGCGGCGGATCGGCTCTCATCGTACTGTGGCTTTTGTCAGGCGCCAAACATATGTCAAAACTGTTGACAAGCCACAAAAAACCCTGTTCATCCACTGACTGGTTAAAGATGAGACAAGTAGGTAGTTTTTTTTTTTTTTAGTTTATTTTTAATCTGAGGATTTTCTATTTAATTTTGTTTGAATCTGTTCTCTTAGGGAATGTGCCATTTGCAAAGGTCCCGATCTGCTGGTCGTCACATCTCACTAGTCCAGTGGTTTGCAAATGTTTTCTGTCAATCTTAACATCTGAAGCTAAAATGAATCCTCCCTCCATTATCCTGGAAAATATGTTAAGCCAGCATTGGGAACACAAGTGTTTTTAGACACCAAAACGTTACAAGGCAATTGTAAAACTGAGAGCACTGTGTAGAATTGGGTTCAATTCCTGGTCACACTACCTGATGGGTATCATCGTTGGCAGAAGTAACCTGTATTCAGAGGTGGGTTACCCTGGCTTCACTGAGTAACAGTCCACCCTCTCACTAAACCAGCAGACGGTAATGAGTTGAACGCTTCAGACAGATGAGCTAATCGCTGAGCTCGCCTGTTTTAGGTGCACAGGTAGAAGGACTTTTACTGACTGAATGCGGGGTTGGTGAAAAACATCTCAATGGTTCCGAACTACTTTCCAGACACACGAGCGATCACACTGTGGGCTACCGCCGGTGCCCAGTGTGTTACTCAGTTATGTTCCAATACTACGTTACATGAAAACAAACAAAAAGAAAGAAAAAGATTGTTAAAACTTTACTGGCTGCTCTTCCCATCAGATGTGTCAACATGACTTCAAGTTTTAACTCTTGATATTTGTAATGTTTAGGTTTTGAGATTAGCAATGCCTTTGTTTTCCTTAGCCCCTCCCACATTTGGGGAGCACTGTGCCATACCCATCAACAACTTTGAAAATTCACACTGTCTGTTGTCTGGGAGATAAAATCAAAAAAGCAAAGGAACAATCAATAGATCTACTCACTTGTCTTTGGTAATTCAGATTTTTTTTTTTTTTTCTTCAGTTTCTCTCTGAAGTTGGTCTGACACTCTGTGTTAACATTCCAATTTAGTTTTTGATTGGTTATAGTGTTGATTTTTTTTTCTCTCTTCTGTAGAAAATGTAAGATTTTATACATTTGTGTTGTGTGTTCACCTCTAGTTGAGTGTGTTAACAATCCATGCTGGACATGTATACATTAAAAAAACTGCTCTGACCATCTTGTACTTGTATTTTTAAGGTTTCTACAGTACATATCTGAAGTGTATGTGACTCTTTAGAATTAGGTCATCAGTGGGGTTCTGCTTCCTGTCTCACATGGGACAGGCGGACGAAAGACCTTATGGGAAGTGGGGAGGGACATCTGGTTGTTTGCCAGGAAGCCTCGTAAGAGGGGAGGAAATTACCGAGCAGAGAGTCAAGCCTGTAAGAAAAGAAGCAGGCAGTGGTGTCGTTGAGCGGAAATTCATTGTTTCAAGGAGCAGCCTGGTTTTTCTGCAAGGATTTTATTCAAACGTGACATTTACACTGTGAAAAAAAGATGACATAATAAACTTTATTTAGAGATTGTAGCAATTTGCCTGAAATGGAAAAATATAATGTTCACAATGTAATAATTCAATACAATAAATTATAAAACATGGCTAACTTTGACCCAGAAAAAAAACTTGTATTATGAAACATAACTGGGTATGTCGTAATGTGATCTCAAAAAATGGTATGTAGTCTGATTAAAGCATATTTGAACTGATTGAAATCAGGTTGGGCAGCACAGTGGGTTAGTGGTTAGCACTGTTGCCTCACAGCGAGAAGGTCATGGGTTCAATTCCCGCCTGTGGCCTTTCTGTGTGGAGTTTGCATGTTCTCCCCGTGTTTGCGTGGGTTTCCTCTGGGTGCTCCGGTTTCCTCCCACATCCAAAGACATGAAGGTTAGGTGGATTGGAAGCTTTAAATTGTCCGTAGGTATATGAATGGGTGTGAATGTGTTTGTTTGTCTATTTGTGGCCCTGTGACAGACTGGTGTCCTGTCCTGGGTGTACCCTGCCTCACGCTCTATGACTGCTGGGATAGGCTCCAGGCCCCCGCGACCCTTAATTGTACTAAGCGGTTGAAGATAAGTGTGAGTGTGAGTGAAATCAGGTTTATTAAACACAAATCTCAGCCTGACATGTTACATTTTGTGGGGTCTTAGACAGATGCCCATTTACTCTCATTTCTTCCTTCCTAAAAATGTTTTTGAAAATGGTATTTCTTGCATATTCTAGTATAACTGTCAGAAGTGAATATGTGCACTCAGAAGCTTGACTTGTAACTTTTTAAATGTGGCTAAAGGCCCAGTCACATGGTGATCGTTGAACGAAGGAAAAAGTCACAAATCGTGGAGCAAAAGTGGACGAAAGAACCGGCACTGCGGCTTAAACAACCGAAATACGTCCATTAATGCACTGATTGGTAGAGTAAAAGACACGTAGTAAATATAGATTCTTACCTGTTAGTTTCAGTGGGATTCATTAAATTCTGGTGAAAATATACCACATAAAGCGTCATGATGATCCAAAACGGTGTGTAAATGGTGATAAAAAGTCCCTCTGTATTAATCACAGGTGAGCCGTGAGATCTCCTCTCTCCCACTGAGTCTTGGCGGTTAAATTATCCCATGCCACAAAGAAATAAAATAATGTTAAAATTAATCCGTTTTGTTCGTGTCGAGCAGACAGTAAGTGTGTAACGTCCAACTTGAACCTGAACTACACTACCCACAATGCTCCCTGCGTTGACTGGCCAATCATGACTTGCGCTTAATGATGACATCATGAGCAAGTGACAGCCAGTCTGCCATAAACCACTGATCTACACACAACAGGGATTAAAACGTTTGCTTTTAAGGTTTACAAACATTTTTGACTGTTAACCTGTGCTCACTTTACCAGCAAAAAAATGTTAGCGGACTGAAAGTTATTGGAACTAAATTTATCAGAAGATAATTGGTCCAATGATGGTTTTAAAACTTATCTGAAAAGCTAATCCGCTAACAAAAACATGAGCTTCGATAATTATTGGTTATCAGATTAGCTAAACAGTGCCCACCACTGGTGCCGTGTGACCGGGGCTTACAGGCCCTGTCACACCTTGACAGTTTAGCCAGCGTATACCGACGTATAAAAAATACACCGAATATGCTGGCGTACGTTTAATAAGCTCTAGGTAAGTTTTGTGTAAGTTAAGAACATGTTGAAGCACGCTGGTATAGAGCGTAGTATGGCGAGGTTGTCGAAAAATTTTGGGCATGCACAATATTTTCGACACATGCTAGTGTATGGCTCATAAGTCCCACATATGCAGGACATAAATTGCAGGTAAGTTATGCGCATGCCCATGCTTTACTTGTGACTCATAAGTCAAAATACATAGAGATAATGCTTAGCATCTCCAAAGCTTATGAATAACTTGCTTTGAACCTGTGTGTAACTCATCTCCAACACATATTTTCATACATCACCAGCGTATTCACCAAATTTGTCAAATGTCGGTATACCCTGGCTAAATCAATCAATCAATCAATCAATTTTTTTATATAGCGCCAAATCACAACAAACAGTTGCCCCAAGGCGCTTTATATTGTAAGGCAAGGCCATACAATAATTATGTAAAACCCCAACGGTCAAAACGACCCCCTGTGAGCAAGCACTTGGCTACAGTGGGAAGGAAAAACTCCCTTTTAACAGGAAGAAACCTCCAGCAGAACCAGGCTCAGGGAGGGGCAGTCTTCTGCTGGGACTGGTTGGGGCTGAGGGAGAGAACCAGGAAAAAGACATGCTGTGGAGGGGAGCAGAGATCGATCACTAATGATTAAATGCAGAGTGGTGCATACAGAGCAAAAAGAGAAAGAAACAGTGCATCATGGGAACCCCCCAGCAGTCTACGTCTATAGCAGCATAACTAAGGGATGGTTCAGGGTCACCTGATCCAGCCCTAACTATAAGCTTTAGCAAAAAGGAAAGTTTTAAGCCTAATCTTAAAAGTAGAGAGGGTGTCTGTCTCCCTGATCTGAATTGGGAGCTGGTTCCACAGGAGAGGAGCCTGAAAGCTGAAGGCTCTGCCTCCCATTCTACTCTTACAAACCCTAGGAACTACAAGTAAGCCTGCAGTCTGAGAGCGAAGCGCTCTATTGGGGTGATATGGTACTACGAGGTCCCTAAGATAAGATGGGACCTGATTATTCAAAACCTTATAAGTAAGAAGAAGAATTTTAAATTCTATTCTAGAATTAACAGGAAGCCAATGAAGAGAGGCCAATATGGGTGAGATATGCTCTCTTCTTCTAGTCCCCGTCAGTACTCTAGCTGCAGCATTTTGAATTAACTGAAGGCTTTTTAGGGAACTTTTAGGACAACCTGATAATAATGAATTACAATAGTCCAGCCTAGAGGAAATAAATGCATGAATTAGTTTTTCAGCATCACTCTGAGACAAGACCTTTCTGATTTTAGAGATATTGTGTAAATGCAAAAAAGCAGTCCAACATATTTGTTTAATATGCGCTTTGAATGACATATCCTGATCAAAAATGACTCCAAGATTTCTCACAGTATTACTAGAGGTCAGGGTAATGCCATCCACAGTAAGGATCTGGTTAGACACCATGTTTCTAAGATTTGTGGGGCCAAGTACAATAACTTCAGTTTTATCTGAGTTTAAAAGCAGGAAATTAGAGGTCATCCATGTCTTTATGTCTGTAAGACAATCCTGCAGTTTAGCTAATTGGTGTGTGTCCTCTGGCTTCATGGATAGATAAAGCTGGGTATCATCTGCGTAACAATGAAAATTTAAGCAATACCGTCTAATAATACTGCCTAAGGGAAGCATGTATAAAGTGAATAAAATTGGTCCTAGCACAGAACCTTGTGGAACTCCATAATTAACTTTAGTCTGTGAAGAAGATTCCCCATTTACATGAACAAATTGTAATCTATTAGACAAATATGATTCAAACCACCGCAGCGCAGTGCCTTTAATACCTATTAAATCATCAAGGTGTGACAGCAAGGGCGTAGGTTTGGTCTCAGCTTTGGTAGGGACAATACCACACACCCCACCCGGCCCCCCTGCTCACCACCATCACCCCCTAACCCACTCATACCATTAGACGCACAAGTACAGCATAATACATAACATATGACGACATAATGCTGAATAATTTAACACTTTTACAATATTAAGTGTGTAGGCAAACAAACAAATAGCTTAAATAACAAAATTGCACCCAAAATCACGAATCTATTCTATAGGCCTACACCTGAGAGAACAAGACAACAAAAAAAAAAAATACTTGTGGAGCTAACAAAAAAAAAAAAAAAAAGTTTTTGCAAACAAGATGTATAATCTATTCTCTTCATCAATAATGCAGTTGTAGGTATCTGGCAACCTAATTTGCCAAAAAAAAAAAGGGATTTCCAATGATATATATGGTGTATTACGGTAAACGTAAGCCTGTGATGTCATAACGCAGAGGAAAAACACGGAAGTTTCACACTAGTGCGCCGCTGATTCTCATTACCGTAAGTTCTCATGTAAGCCCTCACTCTGAAAAATTTCAGCACTGACAGCAAGCCAAGAACCCGTGCTTTCCAACAGTGTGCTATATGTTGCATATATTATGGTAAAGTGCGTTCGGAGACTTTTGAAACGAGGGAAAAGTATGAAAAAGAGCGCAAAAGTGACAGAAAAGTACATAGACAGACAGCAAACATAAATGTAGTATTTTTTGAGGAAAAGGCAGGGTATTAGTGTCATTTGTGAAGGTGTGTGTGCGTGTTTGTGTGGGTGTGCAGTTTATTTTAAGGGTGGCGCACAGCATTGTTCGCAACCCCTCCCCCCCCCGCCCTTCTTGTTTTTCTGCACCGGCGCAGTGTTGCCAGATATGAAATATGAAACTATCGTACCAAAACCTCAAAATTATCGTATTTTGGGAGAAATTATCGTACACAAACAAAACGCATACAACGTAGCTATTTTAGCTATTAGCTATTAGCTTTTTTTTTTTTAAATTTACAAAGAATTTTATGTCACATTTTTAAACAGTAATTATATTAATGGGGAAACTATGGCACAAAAAGAACGCAAATGCACAAGCAAATGCACTACCAGACTGTGAAGTAACACAAACATGTGTTAATTACCAGACTAGAAAGAGTCGAATTCAACCTCGAGGTCGCTGTCGTCATCCGATGCCATGGCCACTTGTGCAGATTTTGTTGAACACAGAAAAAATGTTGACACCACCATAAGGAACTTGAACTTTTTTTTATTTTTCTTGTATATCTCTTTGCTCTTGTGTTTTGTTCGTTTGTTATTGCATTTGTTGAAATACAGTTTCGAAAAAAAAAAAAAAAAGATGTTGGTTGGGGAATCTTCCTGTCCTGTCCTGCAGAGATTGGATGGGAACTCATTACTTTGTATGAGAGGGGGCGGGCTTTCAAATGACTGTCCCGGTCGCCCAAAGCCAGCAGCAGCCCTGTGTGTGGTGTGTCTTTGATGCCGCCTGAGTGCAACGCCTGCAAAATGATTCTTGGGTGTCAGAGAGAGATGCGTGTTTGGGCAACCAACTGAAATTATCGTACATATTGGGTTTTTTCCCATTATAAATCGTACATCGTACAGATGGCAAAACTATCGTACAAATACGATAATTATCGTACATCTGGCAACACTGCACCGGAGCCACCCATCCTCTGCGCTCCGGGACCTCCCACTTTACAAATGAAGCACTGCCTGCCACGAGATGCGCTTTGTTTACATCCATGTGAGAAGAACGTGAGCCAATGAAATTGCAATATGGGTAACCCTGTCACTCTGGCACGTCGAAAACACAAAACGTGACGACTAAAATTATAGTATCGAGTTCGCAAAAAAATAGTGAATGATTTTGTTATATAAACAAAAATGCTAAATATTGGTAGGGACTATTTTGCCATCCCAAAATATTGGTTGTGACTTGTCCCTATGGTCCATATGCAAACCTACGCCCCTGTGTGACAGACTCATTAGGTTGTAAAAAGGGGAAAATATCCTTTAATTCCAACAGCATACATTGGTACTTGCATGACTCTTTATGCCAAATTTGATACCATGGTTTTAATAAATTAATTTATTAAAATGAGTGGTCAGAGATGTCAAATAGATATGACATCTTTAGGCTTTAATTAAACATTCACAAATTGACATTTTAGCATTTACAAAACAAATACAACAAAAATTTACAACAAAATTGCATGATCCAGACATACAATAAATAAAGAAACATCTACAACAGTTAATTCAACTGTTGATCTGCAGCTGTTCCAATAATGACTATAATATTTATTGCTGGAGAACCCAAAAGAGAGATCAGTTAATTTTTTAGTATTGTGGTACTGTACAATTATTTGCCCAGTAGACATCAGAATGTTGGGCTACTGTGGAGAAACAGTGAAGCTAGAAGAAGGAAATGTTAAGCCCCCGCTGCACATAGCAAGAATGTGCAAGAACCAGGCAAAAACGGCAAAAATTGCTGGAATCGGACGCAGTCAGGAGGGAAAGAGGTGTGGTCAGCAGTGTCAGAACGCATCCAGATTACCTCGTCCACACCTGCATGATGGTATCCAAACCGTATGTAGACAACAGGTAGATGACACAGACTGCTGTCAGATGGCCATAAAAGACACTGAAGACTACCTAATGTCCAAACGTCTGGATGGCAAACACATGACCAGAGTGGGAGGCAGCGCTGTGTTCCTCCCTTTTGCACAGTCCCTGCCGGTACTGTACTTTGGAGTACAACCAACGTATGGACGAGACTCACACCATATGTGTCAAAGCTGCGTCTGACGCATGGTGCGACTGTTTGGCCCACTGCCAGCAAACCTGCAAAGGTGTCCAGTGGCACGTGCGCCCTGTGCGCACCCTTAGTGACTCATGAACGCATACACGCACACAGCTGAGTGTTCATTCCAGCTCCGTGTGCGCAGGGTGCATGAGCGCACGTGCCACTGGACACCTTTGCTGAAAGTTTGCAGCAGTCATACCATGTGTCAGATGCAGCCTTTCCAGTGAAATTTCTTTTTTTTTTTTTTTGCTCACTTCAGGAGCACAACGCAAGTCTGTACACCGTGATGTTGGCTGGATTATCACATGGGATTTATTTTTGCTGTGGTTATTTGCAGTACACAGCAGCCTGGTGAGAGGCTTTTCACCACAGACTGTGGTTTGGACCCTGTGCACTCTGCGCTGTCCTGGTTCCATGCTGGAGGTGAGTTTCATGTTTAATAATCTTGTCACAGCCTGGGATACAGTTCCACATCACATCTCCTACAGTTTAGAAGGTGATCATGTAATAAATATGTATATTACAGCATTGAGATCCGTTCAGCTCCTGACGTGTGCTATGACGCATTACTGTGCATGAGACCACAGAGAGGTGCAGTGGCACACGGTACTTTTGGTTTGATAGCACACTGTTCACACCCACTGTATATGATGAATGTGTGCCACATACATGTTATTACATATCAACATTTCCTTTGCCCTCCCTGCCCGGGGTCCGTGGCCCAACATGCCGGCAGGCTTTGCTGTAACTGATCGATCTCAGCGCAATATCGTCCGCGATCAGATCATTTCAGATGCTGTTTTTATGCTGTCAGAATATAGACTGCAATCAGATGACGCAAAAACTGCTCATAGACCACCATCAGATGTGCGTCACATCTCGATGGCACCAAGAGTGTTTTGAACATGTGCAACACACTCGGGACAGCCGAACAAATGGAACCAAATATGTAAATGCTCACAAACTGCCGTCCGTTGGTCTTCAGACTGCACCTCAATATTTCCCGATGGTGTCATTCTGATGCAATGCAGCCTCAATCGTTGTACGTGTGATGGGGGTATGAGTATGGCACCTTTTTGAAGTGTTCACAAAATTCTGGGAGTCACAGCTTTGACACCAAATGACCCTTAAAGGCAGCACAGTCATCATATGTTCTGCCAGGAAGATTGAAATATAGGAAGGAAGATTTCATTCAAATTCACCTCATCAGTAACAACCGTAATCTCCAATAGCTGCTCGCCTATCAGTCATCAACTCACAACCAATAGGAAATGTGCACTTTACTTTAGAAAATGTCAGGTCTAACTCAGCACTTCACTGCTTGTCTCCACCTTTTTCTAATAGCAAGGTCTGAGCATAGCCCTACCTCCCTTCTGTACAATATTACAACGGATTAAAATCAACATTTTTCTTGTCTTCTACGTCTTGATGGTGGAATAATTACTACTTATGTAAAAAGCTCCATCGCCACTTAGCCCAGTATCAACATTCAAAGCCGCGTTCTCCTGTGTACCATCTTCTTGGTTGCATTGTTTTTGAAAGATGACCTTTATTTTTGTGCACTGTTAACAATTACAACTCGTTAAAAGTAGGAAATTCCATGGTCCCATGTACACAACCTTAATGGTGCATGTCGTGTGCACGCTTTCAGTGTGTTTACATGAAATGTTTTCCTGCTGCACCCACGTGCACGCATGTGCATTTTAGAACGTCTTTGCTTGTTAAATCTATTTACCACAGTTATCACCAGGTACACCCTGTCAAGCACAGTAATTACTTTCATGTCTTCCCTCTGGGTCAGAAATTAACTCATGTTTAGCGCACAACACAAATAAACAAGGAGGAAGTTAATCGCTAACAGCTACATGTGCATGACTGCGAAATGTTAAAACACCTGTTTAGTAATTTTTAACAGTGGTACACCTGTTGGGTCTCGCAGGACTGAAGCTGTGTGGACGCCTGTGTATAATTATTTTTGTTGTTCTCTGAAAGCAGAGTAAATTTTACCAGAGGACTCAGATTTTTAAGTAGTCACCCAGAAACGGCTAATTAACATCAACTTTAATCTCTAAAATATAATGCAATGCTAAAATACCCTCAGCCGTATGAGCATAAAAGTAGAAAATAGAATGTTAAAGGTAAGTTTTAAAATACAGATCCAGATCACCTTCAAAATTAAGTGGAGACTTCATGCCCTAATATCTGTCTGTGTTGCAAATTTTGTGAAAAGCCATGAAGTAGTTTTGACATAATCATTCAAAGCCTGTATAAAGTCAAACTTGATCCAGAATCCAGATCACATCGAAATGTAATGTTTTCCATCGCCTAATATCTGTCTGTGGTGAAAATTTTGTCAAATTCTGTGCAGCAGTTTTGACTCCTGTTAATAGAGACAAATAAATAAATAATAAATAAACACAGATAATTTTATTACATCCTTGGCAGACATAATAAAGTACATTATCATATACCTACAAATGATACGCCACTATGATTGGATAAAACACTAAAAAATAAAAAGCAATACACCCTTTTCGCGGACGGGTAATATTTTTCATACCACCCGAGTAATAAGCCAATCTGGACAGCAGAGCGGTGCCACAACGAAGAGGCGCGGTCAGAGGAACTGTGAAATACTGGTGAGTCACTATTAATAATTTCTTACGTGTCCAACCTCGTAGGTTGATCGTGAAAATGAAATTTGTTAGTTCTAAAAGCCATCATAATTATTTATAGGAAAACGTTCTATTTTTTTTCTACTAAGGTTTGAACTTTGAGTGTTTACACAGGAGAGAAAAGTGAGAAAATGTTAATGCCTGTTTGAGAAAAGTGTATAAAGTGTGTAGTGAGAGGTTTTACAGCCTTAAAACATCTATAATAATTGTAAAAAATAACGCTGACTACTTCGCAGATTTCGCCTATCGCAGGTTATTTTAGAACGTAACTCCATGATAAATGAGGGACCACTGTATATGATAAAATCGCTATCAAGTTGTTCACCAATGAATATGGCTTTTTACACCCTTCAGAAAACCATACAACGTTTATCATTTAGGTATATGATAAAATCGCTATCAAGTTGTTTTACCAATGAATATGGCTTTTTACACCCTTCAGAAAACCATACAACATTTATCATTTATAGGTATATGATAAAATCGCTATCAAGTTGTTTTACCAATGAATATGGCTTTTTACACCCTTCAGAAAACCATACAACGTTTATCATTTAGGTATATGATAAAATCGCTATCAAGTTGTTTTACCAATGAATATGGCTTTTTACACCCTTCAGAAAACCATACAACATTTATCATTTATAGATTTATGATAAAACACCCTTTAATTAAACATATACCCTTCGGCCTTTGGCCTCAGGGTGTATGGTTTTCTTCATGGTGTATAAAGCCATATTCATTGGTGAACAACTTGATAACTGATATTATTATTATTATTAAAGGAAATGAGACATAAATCTACCATTACGCTTCCAACCACATTGGGTGCTGGAAGGGGAAACCATGAGGGTGCAAAACAATTATATATTGCTCTTACCTGTAATTGTGAGTAATATAACTAAGACAAAGCCTTGTGCC
This sequence comes from Thalassophryne amazonica, assembly GCF_902500255.1. Lineage (NCBI taxonomy): Eukaryota > Metazoa > Chordata > Actinopteri > Batrachoidiformes > Batrachoididae > Thalassophryne > Thalassophryne amazonica. The sequence continues at coordinate 46,223,831 of NC_047104.1, forward strand.
AAACATCGACATAGGTTGATGTAAATATACTATGCTGATTGTATGTGACACACCATAGTACAAAATTGCTTTACAAAGGTACTTTAAATTATTGTAGGCTCTAATGGTACATACATGTGGGTTTATTAAAGGTATTCATGAAAATATCATTAGGTAGCATATCAAGAACAGAAACTTCTGTATTCTCGAGATTAATAGATTTATTGAATGATCAATGTAAGTTACAACAACAGTAAATAATATATTTATGTCACAAACATTAATGAGTGAAGCCCCTCACCAGTTCACTGTGTCATTTAGGTACTTCAGATTTTTTTCATTCAAATGGTTCTGGGGAGTATTAGCATGGCTAAAACCCTTCAGCTTCTGGGGAGCTTCACCCCCCGAGACCCCGCAACTAAGGCCTTATTCACCCCTCACCATTTTAAGCATTTTACTTTATTTTCCTCTCACATGACAGGACGTTCCTCACCATCCCACCATGTCATTTAGGTCCTTCAAACCTTTATTCAGTAAAATAGTTCTGGGGAGCATTAGCATGGCTAAAACCCGTCGGCCTCACTCTACATTTGTTATTACTGTATATCTGTATATATAACATTATATATTTCACATATTCATGATTGGAAGAATCTTGTAATATCAGGATGGGCTCAGACACACATAAAGTGGACCAAAAATATTTCCTTAGTTGAACTATAACGAACAATGCCATTGATGAGTGACACAGCAGATGTGAATGTTTGTGTTACCTCTACATAGCAAATATCCAGTAAAATGATCACATGTCCAGATTTTATGCAGCGTTTCTCCCCAGAAGTATCTCACTCTATTTATTTGCTCTGTACATAGCCATGTTTATATTTTGTTTTCTTTGGTCATTTTCAGTCACAGTTGGTCAATAAAACCACCATCACACTTCGAGCACGAGCCAAGCCGAATCAAGCAGAATGTCCAAAACACCAACACAAAAGGCCACATCTGGGGGGGGGTAAGAACTGCGGAGAACAGCCATCCGAACACCCAGACTGTGGTCCGATCTGCCCCAACTGATTCATGAGCCTCCAAATGCAGTACAAATTTAGGTGGAACATAGTAAGAGTACCTGGCCAGCTGAGAGATTGCAGTAAGAACAGTATGCACTTATATTCTGTAGGACCACAATCATACAACTATAATACAGTACCACTCAAGGTGCGCTCGTGGTGTGTTCAGCCACATTTGGGACATTCGGCCAACGTTTGACATGGCGGAAATATGCCAAACGGCAGCAGAATGTCAAGAATGCCATTTTTGTCTGATTGTTTAGAATGCAGTCAGACTGTGGTCAGATGACACTTTGACTGCCGTTTGATCATGGTTCCACCTCGACTGTGCCACGACTGTTTTGAACATGAGCAAACCATTCAAGGCAGCTGCATGACTGTTTAGACCAGGAGTGCCCAACCTTTTTTGAACCAAATTTTAAATTTCAAATTTATTAATTTATATAGCACCAATTCATGATAAAATCGTCTCAAGGCGCTTCACACAAAAAACAATTAAAAATTTAAAACACAATAAAAAAAAAAAAAAAAACAACCATAAAAGAATACAAGAATAAAAACACTTCATAATACTAATGATAAAACAGAGAAAACAAATGAGTCTTTAAAAGTGACTTAAAAATCTCCACAGTATCCGACTGCCGAATGTGTGCTGGGAGATCGTTCCACAGAGCTGGGGCACGGTAGGAGAAAGCTCTGTGACCGGCAGACTTTTTATTCACCCTGGGAGCACACAGAAGTCCTGCACCCTGAGAACGCAGGGCGCGAGCTGGTACATAAGGGCTACCAGGTCAGCCAGATAGGGAGGTGCAAGTCCATGAACGACTTGAACCAAGCTCTACTTTTAAAGTTGAAAGTGTATCGAGATCTCCCAAGTCATATCGAAAGCCGTAGCATAGCCACAATATATTGTGCACCAATATAATAACACAATTTTCTGACACAAAGATAAAGTTTTAATGATAACAATACATTACTGAAGTAAATTTTTGTTTTGCAAAGAATAAGCACACGTAGGCCTAGGACTGGCCTGTAACAACACAACAACAACAAACAACTCAAACAATGCCTAATTGAAGTTGTAAAAGTGGTTCTCTACCTTAGTGGGACTTCTTGCACTGAGAGGAGGCAGCTAGTCTCTCATAGTCTGGACAGTAGGAGGTGAGTGCCAGCCGTAAGTAGGCCACAAGATGGTCATCAGCTATGGTGGATCTGTAGTTTGAGTTAATGATTTTCATGTGTGAAAAGGCAGACTCACGCAGCAGAGTCCAGAATTGGACATTCATGTCAGATGTTTCTCTGGATTTGAGCTCAATGTCATTTTTCAGTGTGAGGATCTCATTCGCAATAACACAGCTATCCAGGTTGAAGAGTGATGCCACTTTGGACGTTATACAATCCACATCTAAATTTTCCCCAAATGGAAAATAGCGAAAACTGACAACAGGCTCAATGGAAGCAAAGTCAAAGCCCTGCACTTAATCATCTTAACGTGCACTCTCAAGCTCCACACAGTCTTTGCCCTGACGCTTAGGTTCTGTGTCCATGTGTGAAACGTTCTGCAGGTCACACTGTTGCAACTTACTTGATAGCAGGTGTAACTTGCTTTTAAACGTATTCATGGAGCTGATCATGTTGATGATGGGTTTGTCATTGAGCTTGTTAGTCAGATTGGTAAGAAAGGCTTAATCCAAGAGTCACTGACTGTCTTCCAGCTGTGCATAATCAGCATGGTTTGAACATTTCAGAAATTCTTTAATTTTGGAAGTTAAAGAAATTTACCTGTGTGCAGCAGCATCTAGTTTCTGCACGTGGGCTGGCTATTTACACCACGGGCGGTGCAAATATGGTGAAACTAAATCCTTACACCACGGTGGTGTAAATAGAGAACTACTCAATCTTATCTGCACCATCATGGTGCAAAATAAGGGGATATTAAAGTTTAATTTGCACTGCGGTAATAGATGCTTCTAATATAAATTAAATTTGTGTCGATGCGGGTGGTGCAAATAGGAGAGTACTAAATCCTAATTCACACCTCAGTGGTGCAAATAGCTGTATGTCTCCTCAACCTGCACACAGAATAAACACTTCTGCAGACTTGCACGCAATCTTGTTCACCACATTCATCACATCTTCCATATTTACAGACGGTTTTGCTCGTGGCTGACTTTTCAATTCCTGGACTTTTTGGGTGTGCAGAGGTGATTTAACCGGGGAGTTTGTGGCTCATTTTGAAATGCCACTCCAAATTCTATTTCTTCGGTAAAGCCACATTTGCATTGCAGATAAGACAGACCGATCTGGCATTTGAATAAACGGAAAAAAAAAAATCCTCCTCCCAATCTGAATGAAAATACGTTTTCGATTTTTTTACCTCGCTCTTCAACCTCACTCTTCTTCTTCTACAGCATTCCTTCTTCTTCTTTGGCGTTTAATGGCAGCCGGCATTCTTATTGATGCACTGCTGCCACCTTCTGCATCAGTCTGTTATAGCAGCACTAAATCTGATCGCTAAATCCCCATTTTTTATTATTTTATGCAATCAACTGGAACTCAGTCTGCAATTGACCAGTTGATCATGATCAACTGGCTGGACACGCCATGTTTAGACTGCTCTGAGAATGCTGTCAGGCATTTTCAAATGCACCTCGACACTCCCGAATGTGGGTTGAATTTTCATTTGGACACAATTTGGGCTCATTTGGCCTCTAATGTGATGGGGGTATAACATTTCTTTGGCACAATGTTGGTAACCCTGGCATATGTAGCATAGCACTACTGTTAGGTACTGAAATAGCACAGTATCCCAGCATGCCATTAGAGGGCATGAACCCTCCCCTTCCCCATGCTATTCATGATTAATTGCTGTTTGTCTGTGGAACGTGAGTGTGAAAATCTCGTTGTTGTAATGACAATGATAATAAAGCTATCCATCCATCCATCCATCCACATCACCACAGAAAGTGTGCTGTGATGTCTTGTCGCTGTATTTTAACCCACATGGGTCAAAAAATTGTTTTTTAACAAGGCAGATTTTGAGCGTATTGGAAATATAAGATTTGTTTTTGAAAGGAACAAAATTGTAATGTGCAGAAGAAAATCCTTTTTATGACTCAAATGGTACAAACTTTAAAAGGGACTTTTACACACCTTTAATGGCCCCTTCATACAAAGTGCGAAGTGGACAGCGTTTGGATGAAAACAGCGAAACAGCACGAAACAGTTTGAAATTAGCGCATGAAACAATGAAACATCGCGCACAAAAAAAAAAATCACACACAAAAAAATCGCGCTGATAGACAGGCGTGCACGAACCCGGTGCGAGAGTTCCTGCACATTCCGGTGTCCGTCGAGCAGGAACATTGCCAGGTGCATCACATGGCGCCGCTAATGTGGAAGAAATAAAAAACAACTGGTATGTGTGGAACCACAGAATGGCGCTTATATAGAATAAATAATAAAATAAAAACCAGCCAGTACCTGTGGAACCACACCATGCCGCTTATATGGAATCATAAAAAAAGAAAAAACACACCACCCGGGACACGAACTTGCACCTTTCAAGGCCTCTAATCCGCATTCAGAGACTTTACCACTTTACCACTATGGAGCTGTACGTTGAAAGCTGCGGGAAGCTGCCTCACATCAGGAAGGATATGGAAGTATTACAAAAAAAAAATAAAAATCCCACACCATATAAAAATCTGCATTTATCAAGCGAGCAATACAAATATCATCCGTCTGTTCCTCTGGTGATGACCCATGGTCACAGACATACAGTCATGAAATGACATGAATGAAAAGCAGCGTGTTTTGATCATTTCCACATCTACTTGTCTGGTGCATCCGGTCCGCCGCACGCTTGTTCTGCCCGACATGCGTGTCTTGTGGATGGCGTGCCACAGCACAGACACCGTGTCATGTGGAACAGGGCTCACGTGGGTGACGTGACAGTCAGATCACCTGCTGCGTGTTCTGATCTGATGGTCCATTTCAACCTGGGGGGCTGTCAGTGCATGCGCACGCTCGCTTGCTGCAGCTTGTCACTACTGCGGTGATATATGTTTTTATTTATGTCAACATAATTACAACAATCAGACACATGCACCTCACAGTGGACAGTTCTTAGTCCATGACTGTCCAAACACAGTAGGCTTTGTCCAGCTGGAATGTCCAGAATGATAGATCACCACAGCTGCTTCTGTCGGAAGCCACGCCTCCCGTGAGTGGAGCGCAGACACCCACGTGTCAGTGTGTGTTTGCAAAGTCACACTAATGGGAAACTTAGACAAATTTCACAGCAGTACAACAGTGATTGTCTGCAGCCTCTTGTCGTGCCAAGAATGTGACTGGCCACACATTTTCTAAGTGCCATGCGAGCGGTGTTAGGTGTTCGTGCGTGTCACCTGGAATTTGCCCAACACCTGCTGCGAGAGGGTGCAATGGGTTCACACAGTGCACACGCTGTCTTTCAGGTGCTTGTGTGCGCAAATAGTTGTAGCAACAGGTGTATGAGGCATTGGCGACAGGGACGACATTACACGGTCTGCACACGATTCCTGCGTCATGTGCACTAAGTGTGCACTTCGTCCAAACTTCACACTACGTATGTGTGAAGGGGCCCTAAACCTGGGTAGATGTTGTAATATTCCTCCAACATTCAAACTGTTCACATACACAAAAGCATTTTGCTTCTGCTTTCTACTGTACTTTAGTTCTGACCAGTTGCAAAGTTGCTCTAAAGTGGAGTATAAGTGAATTATAAGCACCACACTTTGCAAAATTACGAGTATTTGGAGAAACATCAAATATGTGCAGACAGAAGCAGATGACCGATAAATCTGTGTGACACTGATGATAATTAATTTTATTTTCTGCAAAATATCTTCATATTAGATGAAACTTTAATGACCCAGAACTCTGAGGCAGCATATAATTTAGTAGCGTAAAAATTAAATAAATTTAACAGAATACGGTAACGACCAAGCAAACAATATCAAAAACAGAACTGATTAAAAAGTACATGTGAATATTTTTACTTTAAAAGATGACGGGAAGATAGCCACAGTGGTATTGAAATATAAACCAGTCATCCATTTGAGATGGTTCATTTAAATCTTTCTGGAAAGATTCATGTTGTCCACAAAAGAGGAAACAGTTAGGACCATATGTTTAGACATTTACATCAAAAATAAAAACATTACTGTCATATGAGACTACAACCCCTGGCAAAAATTATGGAATCACCGGCGTCAGAGGATGTTCATTCAGTTGTTTAATTTTGTAGAAAAAAAGCAGATCACAGACATGACACAAAACTAAAGTAATTTCAAATGACAACTTTCTGGCTTTAAGAAACACTATAAGAAATCAAGAAAAAAAGATTGTGGCAGTCAGTAACGGTTACTTTTTTAGACCAAGCAGAAGAAAAAAATATGGACTCACTCAATTCTGAGGAAAAAATTATGGAATCACCCTGTAAATTTTCATCCCCCAAACTAACACCTGCATCAAATCAGATCTACTCGTTGACACTGACCCTATGCCATGACATTGACCCTATGTGTCTTTTTACAAGGAATGTTTTCGCAGTTTTTGCTCTATGGCAAGATGCATTATCATCTTGAAACATCCCCAAACATCCTTTCAATTGTCCAAAATATCAACGTAAACTTGTGCATTTATTGATGATGTAATGACAGCCATCTCCCCAGTGCCTTTACCTGACATGCAGCCCCATATCATCAATGACTGTGGAAATTTACATGTTCTCTTCAGGCAGTCATCTTTATAAATCTCATTGGAACGGCACCAAACAAAAGTTCCAGCATCATCACCTTGCCCAATGCAGATTCGAGATTCATCACTGAATATGACTTTCATCCAGTCATCCACAATCCACGAATGCTTTTCCTTAGCCCATTGTAACCTTGTTTTTTTTTCTGTTTAGGTGTTAATGATGGCTTTCGTTTAGCTTTTCTGTATGTAAATCCCATTTCCTTTAGGCGGTTTCTTACAGTTCAGTCACAGACGTTGACTCCAGTTTCCTCCCATTCATTCCTCATTTGTTTTGTTGTGCATTTTTCGATTTTTGAGACATATTGTTTTAAGTTTTCTATCTTGACGCTTTGATGTCTTGCTTGGTCTACCAGTATGTTTGCCTTTAACAACCTTCCCATGTTGTTTGTATTTGGTCCAGAGTTTAGACACAGCTGACTGTGAATAACCAACATCTTTTGCAACATTGCATGATGATTTACTCTCTTTTAAGAGTTAGATAATCCTCTCCTTTGTTTCAATTGACATCTCTCGTGTTGGAGCCATGATTCATGTCAGTCCACTTGGTGCAACAGCTCTCCAAGGTGTGTTCACTCCTTTTTAGATGCAGACTAACGAGCAGATCTGATATGATGCAGGTGTTAGTTTTGGGGATGAAAATTTACAGGGTGATTCCATAATTTTTTCCTCAGAATTGAGTGATTCCATATTTTTTTCCTCTGCTTGGTCTAAAAAAGTAACCGTTACTGACTGCCACAATCTTTTTTTCTTGATTTCTTATAGTGTTTCTTAAAGCCAGAAAGTTGCCATTTGAAATGACTTTAGTTTTGTGTCATGTCTGTGATCTGCTTTTTTTCTACAAAATTAAACAACTGAATGAACATCCTCAGAGGCTGGTGATTCCATAATTTTTACCAGGGGTTGTATAATGTGATAAACAGCATGACAACATGAATATGTCGGGCAGACAGCACTTTTTTTTTTACTGAACAAAAATTATTAGACAGTGAGCTTGTATGTCTAATTACATTCATAATTTATTGACAGCTCATCAGACAATAGGTCTGGTGTACATTTCAAGTGTTTCATGTCCCTTTTCTTAAGTCATTAAGAAATATAAAGAGTATGGCACAGTATGAAAAATAAGTTTAGAGCAGGCTGCCCTCAAAAAGTTTCCACAGAGGCCAATACGAGAACTAAAGGCCGCAGTCCCCATCCCTTCATAACAGCACAATGCACCTGTTGTTGTGGTTAAGAGCAAAAATCATCAATGATTTGGTTGCTGTCCAGAGGCTGTGTTCTCTGAGGGGTAATTGCCAGGAGTGACACTGGGTCACTGGTTTGTCTGTGCCTTCTGCTGTTCCTCAGGTAGTTCTTTAGGCGACACAGACTTCACTTCTTTCCAGTTCCTCTCATGGATATGTGGGCAGCAAAAAAATAACCATTTCAGCAACTTGAAACTACACTCCCTGTTGGGAAAGTGTAGGTACACGGACCCACAACAGGGGACGCAAATGAACGGACAATGGATGAGGTCAAATAACAACACTTTACTGTTGTGAGTGGTCACAACAAATACAATCAGATTACAACAATAGACAAAAGCCAAATCACAAAAGGTGTCGTGTGGGCAGGCTCGAAGATAGGAGACGTCTGTCCAAAGCAGAACCGGAACCACACGATTTCCTCCGCCACCAGACCCCGGGAATACTGGAGCCGCCAAGTCCCGAACTCCCAGGTGGCCACTGCCTTCGCGTGTCGGACCTGGTACTGCTGGCGAGGAACAAAAGAACAATTAAATGTGGGTGCGTCTGCACCCAGGAATCCGTACGGCAGGTAAACTACCTCCACCACTCGTTGGCAAAGGAGTCAGCTAAACAACTCACAAAAGTCACCAAAGATCACTGTTAACCAGTCAGCTGAGCACGTTACCTTCCAGGTAGAACGATATCTCAGCAAAGAGGTGGAGGCGTCGTCCTGCTGATATTCCCCTGCTGATCAGATGATGGGTAACAGCTGTTGCAGGTGATGCGTGACAGCTGTCACCCTGGCTGCTCCTGTGAGGCGACTGCGCCCTCTCGTGCCTGAAGCCCGCACTTCAGGCAGGGCGCCCTCTGGTGGTGGGCCAGCAGTACCTCCTCTTCTGGCGGCCCACACAACAGGACCCCCCCCTCAACGGGCGCCTCATGGCGCCCGACCAGGCTTGTCCGGGTGGCGGCGGTAGAAATCGGCCAGGAGGGCCGGGTCCAGGATGAAGCTCCTCTTCACCCAGGAGCGTTCTTCGGGGCCGTACCCCTCCCAGTCCACCAAATACTGTAAGCCCCGGCCCATCCTATGGACATCCAAAAGCCGGCGTACAGTCCAAGCCGGCTCGCCATCGATGATCCAGGCAGGAGGCGGTGCCGGACCTGGAGTACAGAGGGGTGAGGTGTGATGTGGTTTTATTTGGGACACATGAAACACAGGATGGATCCGCAGTGAGGCCGGAAGCTGAAGCCTCACCGCGGCTGGACTGATGACCTTAAGGATCTTAAATGGGCCGATGTAACGGTCCTGTAGCTTGGGGGAGTCCACCTTGAGGGGAATGTCCTTTGTGGATAACCACACCTCCTGCCCTGTCCGATACGTAGGGGCCGGGGCCCGCCGACGGTCTGCATGGGCTTTTGCCCTCGTCCGGGCCTTTAGCAAAGCAGAACGGGCGGCACGCCACACCCGACGGCACTTCCGTAGGTGGGCCTGGACCGAGGGCACACCGACCTCTCCCTCAACCACCGGAAACAACGGGGGCTGATACCCCAGACATACCTCAAAAGGGGAGAGGCCGGTGGCTGAAGACACCTGGCTGTTATGAGCATACTCGATCCAGGCCAAATGGGTACTCCAGGCCGCCGGGTGCACGGCAGTCACGCAGCGCAAAGCCTGTTCCACCTCCTGGTTTACCCGTTCTGCTTGCCCGTTGGTCTGAGGGTGGTACCCGGACGAGAGACTCACCGTGGCCCCCAGTTCCCGGCAGAAGCTCCTCCAGACTTGCGAGGAGAACTGGGGACCGCGATCGGAGACGATGTCTGTTGGAATCCCATGCAGCCGGACGACGTGGTGGACCAGGAGGTCCGCTGTCTCCTGGGCTGTTGGGAGCTTCGGGAGGGCCACGAAGTGGGCCGCCTTGGAGAATCGGTCCACTATCGTGAGGATGGTGGTGTTACCCTGGGACGGCGGGAGGCCCGTGACAAAATCCAGGCCGATGTGGGACCAGGGGCGATGAGGCACAGGCAGCGGCTGGAGTAGTCCTGATGCCCTGCGATGGTCAGCCTTGCCCCTGGCGCAGGTGGTGCAGGCCTGGATATAATCCCGGACGTCGGCCTCTAGGGACGCCCACCAGAAGTGCTGCCGGACAACTGCCACGGTTCTTCGCACCCCTGGATGACAGGAGAGCTTGGAGCCGTGACAGAAGTCCAGGACTGCAGCCCTAGCTTCTGGTGGGACGTATAGTTTGTTCTTCGGCCCAGTTCCGGGGTCCGGGCTTCGTGCCAGGGCCTCCCGGACGGTTCTCTCTACGTCCCAGGTGAGGGTGGCCACGATAGTGGACTCCGGGATGATAGGTTCCGGTGGATCCGACAACTCCGCTTTGACTTCATCTTCATGTACCCGGGACAAGGCATCCGATCTCTGGTTTTTGGTCCCGGGACGGTAGGTGATCCGGAAGTCAAAACGGCCGAAGAACAGTGACCAGCGGGCTTGCCTGGGATTCAGCCGCTTGGCGGTCCTGATATACTCCAGGTTCCGGTGGTCAGTGAAAACCGTGAATGGCACGGACGTTCCCTCCAACAGATGTCTCCACTCTTCAAGAGCCTCTTTCACCGCAAGGAGTTCTCGATTGCCGACGTCATAGTTCCGTTCGGCCGGGGTCAACCTGCGGGAAAAATAGGCACACGGGTGAAGGACCTTATCGGTCTTCCCGCTCTGGGAAAGCACAGCTCCTATCCCTGAGTCCGAGGCGTCCACTTCAACCACTAACTGGCGACTAGGATCAGGCTGCACCAGAACGGGTGCAGACGAGAAGCGCCGTTTCAACTCCTTGAACGCGGCATCGCAATGATCCGACCAGGTGAAGGGGACTTTTGGTGAGGTCAGGGCTGTCAGGGGGCTAACTACCTGACTGTAGCCCTTAATGAACCTCCTGTAGAAATTTGCAAAGCCGAGGAACTGTTGCAGCTTCCTACGGCTAGTGGGTTGGGGCCAGTCTCTCACCGCCGCAACCTTGGCCGGATCAGGAGCGACGGAGTTGGGGGAGATGATAAACCCCAGGAAGGACAAAGATGTGCGGTGAAACTCACACTTCTCGCCCTTCACAAACAGCCGGTTCTCCAACAACCGCTGCAGGACCTGACGTACATGCCGGATATGAGTCTCAGGATCCGGAGAAAAGATGAGTATATCGTCTAGATATACGAAGACGAATCGGTGCAGGAAATCCCGCAAGACATCATTAACTAATGCTTGGAACGTCGCGGTGGCATTTGTGAGGCCGAACGGCATGACCAGGTACTCAAAGTGACCTAATGGGGTGTTGAATGCCGTTTTCCATTCGTCTCCCTTCCGGATCCGAACCAGGTGATACGCATTTCTAAGATCCAGCTTAGTAAAGATTTTGGCTCCATGCAGGGGGGTGAACACGGAATCTAATAATGGCAACGGGTATCGGTTGCGAACCGTAATCTCATTCAGCCCCCTGTAATCAATACATGGACGAAGTCCGCCATCTTTCTTGCCCACAAAAAAGAAACCTGCCCCCATCGGGGAGGTGGAGTTCCGGATCAGCCCGGCAGCTAATGAGTCCCGGATGTAGGTCTCCATTCATTCGCGCTCTGGTCGTGAGAGGTTGTACAGCCTGCTGGACGGGAACTCAGCGCCTGGAACCAAATCAATGGCACAATCGTACGGACGGTGTGGGGGAAGGGTGAGTGCCAGATCCTTGCTGAAGACGTCAGCAAGATCGTGGTACTCAACCGGCACTGCCGTCAGATTGGGAGGGACTTTGACCTCCTCCTTAGCCTGGGAACCGGGAGGAACCGAGGATCCTAAACACACCCGATGGCAGGTTTCGCTCCACTGAACCACCACCCCAGACGGCCAGTCGATCCGGGGATTGTGCTTTAACATCCATGGGATGCCCAAAATCACGCGGGAGGTAGAAGGAGTTACAAAAAACTCAATCTCCTCCCGGTGGTTTCCAGACACCACCAGAGTTACTGGTTGTGTCTTGTGTGTGAGTAAAGGGAGGAGGGTGCCATCTAGTGCCCGCACCTGCAATGGCGAAGGAAGCGCCACCAGAGGGAGCCCTACCTCCCTTGCCCATCTGCTATCTAGCAGATTCCCTTCTGACCCCGTGTCCACCAGTGCTCGGGCTTGAAGGGTTAAATCCCCGCTCAGGATCGTGACTGAGAGTCGTGTGGCAATTTGTGTGTGTCTCACTTGAATGTCTTGACCCCCCCTTAGCCCAGTCTCTAAGGGCGAGTGTTGTCGTTTTGGCCGTTTGGGGCAGTCTCTCTGTGTGTGCTCTGTTGAGCTGCAGAGAAAACACTCCCCACGGATCAGCCTCCCCATTTTGGCCCTGTGCGTTTCCCTAACAACATCAACAGGGGAAGCTGTTGCCCCACAAAGCGCTGCGGCTGTGGAGCGTGGGGAGGGCGGCCCCTTTTCGAACCCGGAAGGGAGAGGGGCGGCGCGTATCCGGTCACGTCCTTCACCTCGCTCCCGACGGCATTCCTCTAACCGATTGTCTAATCGTATAACGAGATCAATAAGCCCGTCCAAATCCCGCGGTTCGTCCTTAGCCACCAGGTGCTCCTTCAGGACCAACGATAGTCCGTTTACGAAGGCGGCGCGGAGGGCAGTGTTATTCCAGCCGGACCTCGCAGCCGCGATGTGGAAGTCGACTGCATAAGCAGCTGCGCTCCGGCGCCCCTGTCTCATTGACAGCAGCACGGCTGCAGCGGTCTCTCCTCTATTTGGGTGATCGAACACTCTTCTGAACTCCCTCACAAACCCATCATATGTCAGAAGGAGCCGTGAATTTTGCTCCCAGAGCGCTGTAGCCCAAGCGCGTGCCTTGCCGCGAAGCAGATTAATCACATAAGCTATCTTACTAGCATCAGTCGCGTACATGACGGGACGCTGTGCGAAGACGAGGGAACACTGCATAAGAAAGTCCGCGCATGTCTCCACACAACCCCCGTACGGTTCTGGAGGGCTTATGTATGCTTCAGGGGAAGGTGGGAGGGGTCGTTGAACGACCTGTGGAACGTCACTATTGTGCACAGGGTTGACAGGAGGGAGAGCCGCAGCAGCGCCCTGAGGGCGTGCTTCCACCTGCGCGGCGAGAGCCTCCACCCTGCGGTTAAGGAGGACGTTCTGCTCGGTCATCAGATCCAGCCGAGCCGTAAAAGCGGTGAGGATTCGCTGCAACTCACCGATCATTCCTCCTGCAGACGCCTGTGCGCCCTGCTCTTCCATTGGCTGTTCAACAGCCGGTCGACGCCCCTCGGGGTCCATGACGTTGGCCGAGATATCCTGTTGGGAAAGTGTAGGTACACGGACCCACAACAGGGGGCGCAAATGAACGGACAATGGATGAGGTCAAATAACAACACTTTTCTGTTGTGAATGGTCACAACAAATACAATCAGATTACAACAATAGACAAAAGCCAAATCACAAAAGGTGTCGTGTGGGCAGGCTCGAAGATAGGAGACGTCTGTCCAAAGCAGAACCGGAACCACATGATTTCCTCCGCCACCAGACCCCGGGAATACTGGAGCCGCCAAGTCCCGAACTCCCAGGTGGCCACTGCCTTCGCGTGTCGGACCTGGTACTGCTGGCGAGGAACAAAAGAACAATTAAATGTAGGTGCGTCTGCACCCAGGAATCCGTACGGCAGGAAAACTACCTCCACCACTCGTTGGAAAAGGAGTCAGCTAAACAACTCACAAAAGTCACAAAAGATCACTGTTAACCAGTCAGCTGAGCACGTTACCTTCCAGGTAGAACGATATCTCGGCAAAGAGGTGGAGGCGTCGTCCTGCTGATATTCCCCTGCTGATCAGATGATGGGTAACAGCTGTTGCAGGTGATGCGTGACAGCTGTCACCCTGGCTGCTCCTGTGAGGCGACTGCGCCCTCTCGTGCCTGAAGCCCGCACTTCAGGCAGGGCGCCCTCTGGTGGTGGGCCAGCAGTACCTCCTCTTCTGCGGCCCACACAACAACTCACTACAGTACGACATCATCATTGATGCTGAAAAACTCTTTGGGATCTCTGAAAAAACCTTCAAAGGCTTCAATACATTCAAAACAGTGCAGCTAGAAAATCTGATGAGAGTACGTAAACAGGAGCACATTACACCTATACTCCATAACCTTCACTGGCTCCCCATCACCTACAGAATCCATTTTAAGATGGCTCTCATCACCACCAGTGCATCCATGGCAATGCCCCCACATACCTGAAAGACCTCCTCACTCCCCACACACCCTCCCATTGCCTCCATTCATACAATACTAATCTTCTTCGCCCCCCTCGCACCAAACATCACAATGTGGGAGACAGGGCCTTCTGTTAAGCTGCCCCTAATATTTGGAACTCCCTCTCTGACCACCAGAGGGCTCCACGGACTGTGGAAATTTACATCGGATAAGGGGCAACGTGGTGTCCAAGTGGGTATTGTAAGCTTGCTTCCAAAACAGAACATTCCCATTTTCAGAGCACCTGTGACCACTCTTCATGTTATCATTGGTTGTCTGGATCAGAAATTTCAGTTAAACATATGACATAGCAGACAAACACACTGATATTTGAGAAGTGAAATGAAGTTTCTAGTACTTACAGAAAGTGTGCAATAATTATTTAAACAAAATTGGACAGATGCATAAATTTGGGCACCCGTCATTTTATTGATTTGAATATATTTAGCACTAATTATTGGAACACAAAATTGGTTTGGTAAGCTCACTGACCCTTGACCTCCATACACAGGTGAATCCAATCATGAGAAAGGGTATTTAAGGTGGCCATTTGCAAATGTTTCCCCTCTTTGCATCTCTTCTAATGAGTGGCAATATGGGAGCCTCTAAACAACTCTCAAATGACCTGAAAACAAAGATTGTTCAACATCATGGTTGCAGGGATGCCCAAGTTCAGTCCTCGAGCTCTACCTTACTGACACTTTTAGTTGTCTCCCTGCTCCAACACACCTGAATACAATGAAAGACTCGTTAGCAGGCTTTTAATGAGCCTTTCACTTGATTCAGGTGTGTTGGAGGAGGGACACAACTAAGAGTGTCAGGAAGGTAGATGTCGAGGACCAAACTTGAACACCCCCGGTTTAATGGAAGGATACAAAAAGCTATCTCAGAGATTTCAGCTGTCAGTTTAGACTGTGAGAAACATAGTGCGGAAATGGAAGACCACAGGCACAGTACTAGTTAAGGCCTGTCAGGCAGGCCAAGAAAAATCTCAGATAAGTTGAAGTGAAGGATGATGAGAACAGTCATAGTCAACCCACAGACCTGCTCCAAAGACCTACAACATGATCTTGCTGCAGATAGTGTCTCTGTGCATCGTTCAACAATATAGCGCACTTTGCACAAGGAGATGCTGTAATGCAGAGGAAGCCTTTTCTGTGTACATGCCTCAAACAGTCACTTGATGTATTCTAAAGCACATATGGACAAGCCAACCGTATTTTGGAATAAGGTGTTGTGGACTGATGAAATTAAAATTGAGTTATTTGGACATAACAAGGGGCTGTATGCATGGCTGAAAAAGAACACAGCATTCCAAGAAAAACACTTGCTACCTACAGTAAAATTTGGAGGTAGATAGATAGATAGATATGAACTTTATTGTCAGATCATGGATCTGAAATTTGTTTTGCATGTTCAGCAGCTCCGTATAACACAAGGACAATAGACACCATACATTTAAACAATTACATCACACAAAGAAAACAACAATAAACAATCATCCATTTGCCTTCACACTCTGAAGGCAAAAGGTGGTTCCATCATGCTGTGTGGCTGTGTGTCCAGTGCAGGTACTGGGAATCTTGTTAAAGTTGAGGATCACATGGATTTGAGTCAATATCAGCAAATTCCTGAAAACAATGCTCAAGAGTCAGTGACAAAGTTGAAGTTGCGCCGGGGCTGGATCTTTCAATAAGACATCGACCCTAAACACTGCTCAAAATCTACTAAGGTATTCATGCAGAGGAACAAGTACAACATTCTGGAATGGCCATCTCAGTCCTCAGACCTGAATATTATTGAAAATCTGTGGTGTGATTTTAAGTGGGCTGTCCATGCTTGGAAACCAAACCTGAGATATTTTGTAAAGAAGAATGGTCCAAAATACCTTCAGTCAGAATCCAGATTCTCGTAGGAAGCTATAGGACGCGTTTAGAGGCTGTTATTTCTGTAAAAGGAGGATCTACTAAATACTGATGTATTTTTTCTTTTGGGGTACCCAAAATTTTGTACCTGCTTAATTTTGCTCAAAGAATTATTGTGCACTTTGTCTGCTATATGATATATTTAACTAAAATTGCTGATCCAAACAACCAATGATTTAAAAGAAGAATCATGAAAATTATGCCCATTATACAAAAAAGTACAACCTCAATTCCAATGAAGTTGGGACGTTGCGTAAAATGTAAATAAAAATAGAATACAATAGTTTGCAAATCCTCTTCAACCTATATTCAATTGAATACACCACAATAAAATATATTTAATGTTCAAACTGATAAACTTTATTGTTTTGTGCAAATATTTGCTCATTTTGAAATGGATGCCTGCAACACATTTCAAAAAAGCTGGGACAGTGGTATGTTTACCACTGTGTTACATCACCTTCTAACAACACTCAATAAGTATTTGGGAACTGAGGACACTAATTGTTGAAGCTTTGCAGGTGGAATTCTGTTCAATTCTTGATGATGTACGACTTCAGTTGTTCAACAGTCCAGAGTCTCCATTGTCATATTTTGCACGTCATAATGTGCCACACATTTTCAATGGGTGACAGGTCTGGACTGCAGGCAGGCCAGTCTAGTACCCACACTCTTTTACTACGAAGCCACGCTGTTGTAACATGTGCAGAATGTGGCTTGACATTGTCTTGCTGAAATAAGCAGGGACGTCCCTGAAAAAGACGTTGCTTGGATGGCAGCATGTGTTGCTCCAAAACCTGGATGCACCTTTCAGCATTGATGGTGCCATCACAGATGTGTAAGTTGCCCATGCCATGGGCACTAACACACCCCCATACCATCACAGATGCTGGCTTTGGAACTTTGCGCTGGTAACAATATGGATGGTCTTTTTCCTCTTTTGTCCGGAGGACACGACATCCATGATTTCCAAAAACAATTTGAAATGTGGACTCATCAGACCACAGCACACTTTTCCACTTTGCGTCTGTCCATTTCACATGAGCTCGGACCCAGAGAAAGCGGCGGCGTTTCTGGATGTTGTTGATGTATGGCTTTCGCTTTGCATGGTAGAGTTTTAACTTGCACTTGTAGATGTAGCGATGTAACTGTGTTAACTGACAGTGGTTTTCTGAAGTGTTCCTGATCCCACACTGTAAGATCCTTTACACAATGATGTCTGTTTTTAATGCAGTGCTGCCTGAGGAACAGAAGGTCACGGGCACTCAAGTTCTCCAGATTCTCTGAATCTTCTGATTATATTATGGACTGTAGATGATGGAATCCCTAAATTCCTTGCAATTGAGTATTGAGAAACATTGTTCTTAAACTGTTGGACTATTTTTTCATGCAGTTGTTCACAAAGTGGTGATCCTCACCCCATCTTTGCTTGTGAATGGCTAAGCCTTTTGGGGATGCTCCTTTTATACCCAATCACGACATTCACCTGTTTCCAATTAGGTGTTCTCTGTGCATTCATCAACTTTACCAGTCTTTTGTTGCCCTGTCCCAACTTTTTTGAAACGTGTTGCAGGCATCCTTTTCAAAATGAGCAAATATTTGCTCAAAAACAATGAAGTTTATCAGTTTGAACATTAAATATCTTGTATTTGTGGTGTATTAAGTTGAATATAGGTTGAAGAGGATTTGCAAATCACTGTATTCTGTTTTATTTACATTTTACGCAACGTCCCAACTTCATTGGAATTGGGGTTATAAGAACAGCGAGGGCGCGGGGCCAAGTCAAGCAGCCTAATAATGTTGTCTGTGTGATGTGATATCAATTCCTCACCGTAAAACACAGTTTCCACTTTCCTTTCCTCTTTTCTCTCTCTCTCATGTACCTCCTCCACTTTTAATGTATCAGAGTGAGGTAATGTTGAGGTAACATTCAACATCTGCAGCAGTGATGGAGCCAGCAGCATTGTGCTGTTGGTGCTGCTTTTGGCATGTGTCTCCAAAGTCACGGACGTGGAGATGTTGTAACTACAGCGGCGTGGGTTTTATCAGCGGGATTGCCGGTGTTTTGGTCTGCGACACAACCCTCGTAATGCTCATAAAGTGCCACTCCAGGCTTTCATGCAGGTCACATACGTAACTACACTGCTCTGGAAAACAAGATTATGTCATGCCTCAGACCACGAGGATAAATCCCATTGACTTTTTTTTTTTTTTTTTTTTTTTTACCATTTCCTCAATATTGAATACAGTCTCTATGACATCAATGTGGTGATTTTTATTTTAGTCTCTTACAGCCACTTGCTGTCAGAGATAATGCACCAGTTAAAGGGGTCATATTATACTGGTCAACACGATTTTTCTTGCATGGAGTTTTTCAATGAATTTTGGGTAATTTGTACTGCTGCTAATACTCCTGAATCCAAATCTAGTGTTAGTTTTTGCCAATCACATCACGTTTTTGAGATATGAAGACATTTTTCTTGCATCAAGCATTGAAGCAAAAGCTGCAGTCTTGCACACCTCTTCGGCACCATAAATTATATTACGGCTCTTGTTCACATTTGGCGAACCTGGTTTAAAAACTATGTTTTTGAAGCGGTTTTTGTGTGTGATTAGTGGCGTCAAACTCCTGAGTGATTGAGCAACTTTTGTGTAATCCATCAATACAGAACATGCAGACTGCAAAAAATGTGATACAGAAAATCTGAGATCAGATTCAGATTCAGCATCCCAAAATGACAATAAATCAGTTCTTAAAGTCCATGCAAGAATTTATTTTTTGACCAGTGTTATACACTACCTGCCTTTTTTTTCGAATAGCAAGCCATATGTTTACATACACCAAAACAAAAAATAAAGGTCAGACTAAAAATTTGTACCTCCACCCATTTGATGTTACTAAATACATATAATGCAATAAAAGAATGTCTACTTTCCCTGCATATAAAGGTTAAATCTGGCAGTTTGGGCAGGTAGCCAATCCGAGCAAATTTTTAAATTGTATTGCCAGATTTTGCTGACATTGTAATTCCCTTACCGTAGAATTGCCCAGGTGCCACGTCTTGCGGTGGCTGTGGCCACCACACTACAGAACTGCCCTGAGTCAAAATCATGCTTTTTTCCATCTGATGCATCACTCAGTGCTTTATAACTCACACATGCACATATGCACGCACGCACACACACACCAGTATCACTGTGCTGCTTTTCAAACTGCTCAACTGCACGCTGGGAGCAACCTGGGGAATAAGGACCCTTCCCAAGGGATCTTAGAAATTGAACCAAGGATCCTCTGATAACAAGCCCACTGCTCAAACCACCAGGTCACCAATTCCCCATCCCTTGCTACCTCAGGAGCAAACACCAAAGCTGGCAACTGGTCCATCAGGAATTCTCAAAAGCAGCCATCAATCTGCTCTCTCTTGATCTTTTGCTGTTGCTAGGGTCAGTAATACTGCAGCATCTGCATGCCCACAGAAATGCACTACATTTTAAAAATATCAGAGTTTCCTCACAATACAAGTGATACTGAGTATTCCTAAGTATTGTTTGAACTATGAA
Source organism: Thalassophryne amazonica (assembly GCF_902500255.1). Lineage (NCBI taxonomy): Eukaryota > Metazoa > Chordata > Actinopteri > Batrachoidiformes > Batrachoididae > Thalassophryne > Thalassophryne amazonica. Next base: position 46,243,662 of record NC_047104.1, read on the forward strand.
CCACACTTTTATTAGCATGTTTGTCTTATAATTTGAGGCAACTTATGTCAAAAATATATGGCAATATCATTTACGGCCAGAAAATGGCAACGTTGACGTGTGAAAACCTGAAGCTGCTCCTGTATCTGATTAAGGTACTGTCTGATCCAACTGCCACAAAATAAGCAGCAGCTCTAAGTGCACTGTTGTGGGACTGTTGCAACTGCAACTGTCGAGGATGGCTAGACTAAGGTAAGGTGAGTTGTGTAATTACTTGTTTTAAAAAGTTTCTTTATATTTATTGAGGTAAACATGCACACATTTAGCTCCACATTGAGGTAGTCCACACACCCAGGCACTTCTAATGAAGTTTTTATCTATTCAGTGGTGATATTGTCACTACTGAACAGACAAAAACTTCATTAGAAGTGCCCAGAGAGAGAGACAATGTTTAGTAATATTTACATTTTTTGGAGAACCTGCGTGATCACTTTAAACACAGGTGGGGAACATTTGCAGGCTATAAAGAGAAGATTTGGAACTATTAAAAATTCACTGCATGCAATGAGAAACCACAGAATAGTCATGGGACGACTAACCTGCTCATCATGTTTTGCTGACTATATTACTGTCTCTATAACTTTTATTACATCTTACATCAACCTTTTCTTTTTAATCCCCATGGTTATTTGCTCTGTGTACTGAGGTGCACCATATACATCAATGTACAAACGGAACAGATGATATTATGTGATTTAATTCAAACCTGCTTTGTGTGTTTTATTGTATGTAGTCTTACCATGTGTATCCCTTACCAAAAAATAGTACTGATAAGTATATAAAAAGTAAACTGGAAGTATACTTGAAACATACTTGTATGTACTACTTTTTGGTAAGGGATCACAAAAAGTTCAACGTTTTAAATTCTTCACGTCCACCCACAATGTACGTGTATATAGTTAAAAACGGCATAAAGCCTCATTTCTCATAAGCCCATTCTCACAACAGCCAAGACAGCTCATAAAATTATGGGATGTAATAAAGTTAATGAGCACAACATCACAAGGGACACATGGAAGTTATCTTTTGTGTTTGTGTGCAGCCATATAACTGGCTGTAATGAGAGAAAACAATGAAGACATTCTGGATGTATTTTTGTCACATTGTGCACAACATAAGATTAAAGGGCTGGTTGCACGACATGTAAGAAGACATTGTGTCAATCACACTGGGCTCTGTGGATGAGAACAGGAAACAGATGTATACCAGTCATGTTAGACATGAATATACAAAGCAGAAGGTAATGCAATAGATGTGCATGGAACTGTAAAAGACTAAGTGAAAGGACACTATCCTGATGTGTAGTGTACAGCTGGACGCACATAACACAAGTCTGTTTCGGGCATGCCCAACAACACAGTGCATTATCTGAGCGCAAATTAAGGCATAAGTAGCAAACAGGTTGTAGTTGAGACTGCCCATTGAAATCAGATTGATTGCACAACTAAATAAAATCTGATTTCATTGACTGACTGTACAAATTACATGTAGGAAGTGACAAGATCCAAATTGTGTGTCTGTGTGACAATCCTCATTTTCCATCTTATCCACACTGATTACTGTAGTAATGGTATAGCACCTGATTTCTGTCAGTGCCTTCTGGGTTTAGCTGCACTGATTCATCTCAGATTGTGCCAGAAAGCAGGCCACCTCGTCCCTAAACCATGGGGAAGATGACATTTCTGTCAACCACGCTAACTCCCAAAATGTTATGATTGAGTCTTGTAGCTGCTCAGTGATGGTGCAACCAGATGGGTACAGCCTGCCAGGTCCATTCTGCGCACACACAAATCCACCTTCTACAGTACCAAGTGAACATATTTCACATATGGTGCAAACAAGAACTTTACATAGCATCAAAAGTCACAGCTATAACAAAGCACACCTACAATCTGATCTGATTTGAATCACATTTCAAACCACATATGAATGAGGCTTGAAACAGATTTGAAAAATACAGATGCATGCCATTTTTTACTGTTTAAATTTTCAACATGGGATCACATTCAAATCGGACATACACATAAATCAGATTTTTAGTGGTAGTCTGAACAAAGCCTTAGTCTGTTAATCATGGATGTGTTCTGGGCGAAACATAAATTATGCCAGTCAGACTGTCATGACATCTATATATTAACAGCCAAGTGGCCTCTGTGTACATGTATACATGTGTGCGTCTGTTTATCTTCGATCACAGACAAACTGTGGAGAGCTGACATTTGTCATTTGGGTCAAGGATGAAGGATGATGCTGCCAAAATGGAACATTGATAGGACTAGTATTTTTGGAGAAACTACAGATATTAGGTACCAACAGTGAACAATGGACATTGATAATTACATTCTGACCTCACACACCATTCCAGTAGTGGGTGGTAAATCATCTATATATTAAAAGCGAAGTGGTGTCTGTGTATGTGTATGCATGCGTGCATGTGTGATTTTATTTAGTAAGTTCAGTGTAAGTACATAATATTATTATAAATACGAGGTCTATTAGAAAAGTATCCAACCTTATTATTTTTTTCAAAAACCATATGGATTTGAATCACGTGTGATTACATCAGACATGCTTGAACCTCGTGGGCATGCGAGAGTTTTTTCACGCCTGTCGGTTACGTCATTCGCCTGTGGGCAGTCTTTGAGTGAGGAGTGGCCCACCCTCTCATCGATTTTTTTCATTGTTTAGGAATGGCTCAGAGACTGCTGCTTTGTTTGATCAAACTTTTTTCAAAACTGTAAGGCACAACTGAGTGGACACCATCCGATAAATTCAGCTGGTTTTCGGTAAAAATTTTAACGGCTGATGAGAGATTTTGGTCTGGTAGTGTCGCCGTAAGGACGGCCCACGGCGCCTGACGGCGATCTGCGCTTCGAGGCGGCAGCGTCTCGCTGTTTCAAGTTGAAAACTTCCACATTTCAGGCTCTGTTGACCCAGGAAGTCGTCAGAGAACAGAGAACTTTCAGAAGAAGTCAGCATGAGGAGTTTATTCGGACATTCCATTGTTAACGGACATTTTGTAATGAAAGAACGTGCGGGCAGAGTCGCATGTCGGGCCGGACCCGACCGCGGGGGGTCGCCACAGGAAAAACACCTCCGTTGGAAACCTTAACGGGCAAGTTGGAACATGCCCAAGCTGTTAAACAATTTCTCAGTTACTTGTTGAAAGCCATCAAAAGCCGCCTGAATTTTACAAATGGTTTTCAACACGGAGGTGTTTTTCCTGTCGCGGCACACACAGATTCGCCGAGTCGTCACGGAAACGACTCGGCGAATTTGCGCGCACGTCTTTCATTAAAAAATGTCCTTAAACAGTGGAATGTCCGCATAAAGTCCTCATGCCGCCCTCTTCTGAATCTTCTCTGTTCTCTCACGACGTCCTGGGTGAATTAAGCCTTAAATTAGGATGTTTTCAGGTCGAAACAGGCCGACGACGGCGCCTGGAAGCGCTGCATGACGTCCCGCTCTGTGGGAAGTCCTTACACCAACAGAAACACCCCATAATCTCTCATCAGCCGTTAAACTTTTCACCGAAAACCAGCTTAATTTCTCGAATAGTATCCACTCGGATATTCCTCACAGGTCCAGAAAAAAGTTTGATAAAGCAACGCTGTTGTGAAAGTGTAGTGACACGGACCCACAACAGGGGCGCAAATTAACGGTCAATAGATGAGCCAAAAAGTAACAATTTAATGTTGTGAAGGTGCACAACGAACATACAGACAATCTCAGAATATGATAACAGTCAATCCACAAAGGTGACGTGTGGGCAGGCTCGAGGATAGAAGACGTCTGTCCTGAGAAGAGCCAGAACCACACGATTTCCGCCGCCACCGAACCTGGTGAATACTGGAGCCGCCAAGTCCCGAATTCCCAGGTGATCACCGTCCCCGACTGTCGGATTTGGTACTGCTGGCGAAGAACAAAGACAGTCAAGTGTGGGTGTGTGTACACCCCGTAACAACAACGGTGGGAATGCCACCTCCACCTCTCACTCAATATTCTGCAGAGTACCGCAGTGATTCCTCAGGGGAAAAGAGTGCCGTCCAGCACTCACTCAGCTTCCACAGACAGAGGGACCGGTACTCCTGCAAACACTCACAATATACAGATTATATTGTAAAACACAAACGGCTGAGTCTATTACCTCCAAAGAAGTATGATATCTCGGCGATGAGGTGGAGATGACGTCTGGGTTTTATGGAGTGCGATGATGAAGAATGAGTGACAGCTGTCAGGAATTAATGAGTGACAGCTGTCACTCCCGGCTGTGTCCGTGGCAGCAGCGCCCTCTCGTGCCTGAAGCCTGCACTTCAGGCAGGGCGCCCTCTGGTGGTGGGCCAGCAGTACCTCCTCTTCTGGCGGCCCACACAACAAACGCGCGCGTCTGGAGCAGCGTGTGAAACAAAGGAATTCAGCCGAGAGGGCGGGACCACATCTCACTCAAGGCCTGCCCACAGGGAAATGACGTCACCGACGCGTGAAAAAACTCACGCATACGCACGAGGGTTCAAGCATGATTGGTGTAATCGCACGTCATTCAAATCCATATAGTTAAAAAAAAAATAAAAGGGTCGGTTTATTGTCTAATAGACCTCGTACATTAAAAATACATGGATGACACAATAAAGTGAAAACACTTATTTCTATTGTGGTCCATTTAAAAATCAAATGAGAAAATAGAAGTTATAATAAAGTAAAATAAAACAAGAAGAAGAATAATCTAAACAATGTATAAATACATTAAGACAGTAAATTAACATTAAAAATGCATAATTAACAAGAAATAAAAGGGTTGAGTTCTTCTGTTCTAAAAACATTCTGGACTCATACACCATTCCCACTCATTGTAGAAACTATGCATAATTCATTACCACCCTTGACAAATGTCAGCTACCTAATTCATAAACACTACCCAATCTAGAGCCCATGGATCCCCACAGGCAACACGCTAGTTCCTTTTAAGTGGCGTGTGTACTCAAAGCTGGTGCATTAATATTTAGAGGGTGGGTTCAGTAGGTGACAGAAGGAAGATGTCTTCTGGCCAGGAAAGGAATCTTCACCTCCATGAGATGAAGCTGCTGACTGCATCATTCCTGCAAGACCTCCTCCTCCATCTCCATCCATCCACTCACTGACCATCCTGTGACCAGCCTTGTCTTGGATGCTGCCTGGCTGGGAACCTGGGGAGATAAGAAACCAGTGTAAAGATTTTTTTTTTTTTTTGTAGAACTCGCTATCATTAAAGTTTTATATTCTTTATTAGTTTGTAACTTTTTAATTTTCAGCCTCACGGCTATATGGAAAGAGTGCATTGTAATGGTCATGCCTGTCTGTTTATGTGGAGCAATGTCTTCAATAGGGAAGCAACAATTTCAATCAAAATTAGTGGGTAAACTCAGTGGATTATACTCTCATGACAAGTCATGTTGAAGTCATACGCAAAGAGTCAAGGTAAAATTAAAAGCCGTTATCTCAAATACATTATTGACAGTATCTCAGGAACGAGATGAACTACTGAAACATAGTATTGCGCATAGATTTGTGCTGTTCTAGGGTTAATAAATGTATCATCAGTGATGTCACTTTATAATGTCAAGTGAAGTAAAAAAAAAATTAGCAGGCAGTGGTGAGGCAATGCAACTGTTTGCATGCATTTTTAATTTTTGATTTAAAGTGAGGCATCATTGGAAAGCTTTGAGCATCAGCTACTCAACAAAAATATAAACGCAACACTTTTGGTTTTGCTCCCATTTTGTATGAGATGAACTCAAAGATCTAAAACTTTTTCCACATACACAATATCACCATTTCCCTCAAATGTTGTTCACAAACCAGTCTAAATCTGTGATAGTGAGCACTTCTCCTTTGCTGAGATAATCCATCCCACCTCACAGGTGTGCCATATCAAGATGCTGATTAGACACCATGATTAGTGCACAGGTGTGCCTTAGACTGCCCACAATAAAAGGCCACTCTGAAAGGTGCAGTTTTGTTTTATTGGGGGGGGATACCAGTCAGTATCTGGTGTGACCACCATTTGCCTCATGCAGTGCAACACATCTCCTTTGCATAGAGTTGATCAGGTTGTCAATTGTTGCCTGTGGAATGTTGGTCCACTCCTTTTCAAGCCAGCGAATGTGAGCATTTGCCCACTCAAGTCGGTTACGACGACGAACTGGAGTCAGGTCGAGACCCCGATGAGGACGACGAGCATGCAGATGAGCTTCCCTGAGACGGTTTCTGACCGTTTGTGCAGAAATTCTTTGGTTATGCAAACCGATTGTTTCAGCAGCTCTCCGAGTGGCTGGTCTCAGACGATCTTGGAGGTGAACATGCTGGATGTGGAGGTCCTGGGCTGGTGTGGTTACATGTGGTCTGCGGTTGTGAGGCTGGTTGGTTGTACTGCCAAATTCTCTGAAACGCCTTTGGAGACAAATTATGGTAGAGAAATGAACATTCAATACACGAACAACAGCTCTGGTTGACATTCCTGCTGTCAGCATGCCAATTGCACGCTTCCTCAAATCTTGCGACATCTGTGGCATTGTGCTGTGTGATAAAACTGCACCTTTCAGAGTGGCCTTTTATTGTGGGCAGTCTAAGGCACACCTGTGCACTAATCATGGTGTCTAATCAGCATCTTGATATGGCACACCTGTGAGGTGGGATGGATTATCTCAGCAAAGGAGAAGTGCTCACTATCACAGATTTAGACTGGTTTGTGAACAATATTTGAGGGAAATGGTGATATTGTGTATGTGGAAAAAGTTTTAGATCTTTGAGTTCATCTCATACAAAATGGGAGCAAAACCGAAAGTGTTGCGTTTATATTTTTGTTGAGTGTATATGAAAACATTCCATTTACATACAGTCCTTCAATTCAGGTTTATTCAAACCAATTCCTACTCCACCTGTTATTAGTATGGGTTGGTGGAATGCAGTAAATTTGAGGATGGTCTTGGAGAACAAAATCAAAAAGCAGTCAAGAGTAAGTGAGGAGTGCTGTGGATCTCCTGGCCAAAGGGTGCATCAAGGCAAAAACTTACAAAACAGCACTCTAGTGCAGTGATTTTCAACCTTTTTTGAGCCGCGGCACCCTTTTTATATTTACAAAATCCTGCGGCACACCACCAACCAAAATAATATTATAATTCTATTACCTCTGGTTTTGCGCAAAACCCAATTATCGCAATAGAAAATTGATACAGAAAACACCGCATTTTGAAAATCCTCAAGCATTTTGCGCTCTGATCTCACTTATTCACAATAATCTGCCACTCTAATATTCACGGAGCGCAGAGGCTGCCTTCAGCGAACCCAGTTGTGAGCGAGAAGTCCCAAGTCTGACCACGGTGACATCAACGGCGGTCAGGCCGCCTTCTCTGCACACCTCCACAGCCAACGCGGATTCTCCTTCCCCAGAGGAGCCATGCTCCGTGAGCAGCTGAGATTCACGCTGTAGTCAGCAACCCGTAACCATGGAGACGCACAACGCTATGTGCGCAAGTATGTCTATTATACTATAGTACGGCGCTTTGCTGCCATCTACTGGAATAAAAGAGCATTACATCATCTGCCACACTATTACAGCACATACACCTGATAATGGTGATATTTGATAATTGCCCACAGCACCCCTGACAATCGATCACGGCACCCCGGTTGAGAATCACTGCTCTAGTGTTTTCCTCAGGGGTGGATCTAGCTTCAGGTTGGGGCAGGGGAGAACTAAAAATCTATAGTATTTTTTTCTGCATGCTAAGACCATCTGAGGGCTAAATACCCCCTAGGTATTGCTTATAATATGCAATTTTCTTATAAACACAGGCATTGCTCCATTTCTGCATCAGGCTTTGTTAATGCAAGAGCTTTCCTATATTTTAACAAACCCTTGGTCAGCTTTACACCCCCACCCACACATCTGCCTCTGTCTATGCAGTAAATATAGTCAGCCGCTTCTTGACAATAAGAAACTCCTGTGAGAGAATGAACTTCCTCTGTAGAAGCTGCTTTAATTTGCTGCTGCCTTAGTTTTCTCTTTTTCCTTATGCTTGTTTTCCCAGTAGATGGTTTTAAAAAGAATGTTACATATTCACATGAATGCACATTTAGTTGGGTGTGTGTGTGTTTACTGTAGGCTATTTAATAGCTGATCATGCAGAATGTGCTCTCACACACCTACAAAGACACACACACAGCTACGCTGAACACCTGCAGATGAGATTAGTCAAACATTCACATCACATGCATTCTCACAGTCCAACAGCTGTTTGGTTGGCGTGCACACACACAGACACGCACACACGCTACCTACCTCTGGAAAGATTCTGCTTCCATTACAGCATGCAGGGACATCTGGAGGCAGCCGCGTCTGGAGAAATTCAACCTTACTGAGCCACTCATCGAAAGCAGAGCCCACAGAGCCCCTGAAGGTGTTGTTAAGTTTTCCAACAGGCATACAAATTCACAAGTCAGCACACATGCGTATGTGAGAATTTTTAATGCACAAGGTGGATTCCAACACAGTATTGTCGTCCTTATTTGGACCTCATTTACCTCTGTGGAGCTAAAGCCCCTTTCACACCAGGTCTGCTTTGAGTTGCATCATGCGGCATCATGACGGTGCCAAGTTGATGCAACCTAACGCTGCAATACTGTGAGGGATGCAATGGGCGACGCAAAACAGATGCAAAAAATTAAACATGTTTAATTTGCATGCAACTCAACTCAACTTTATAAGATGAGCTGAGTTGTAAAGTTGCGTTCAACATCCAAAACTTGTCAGAGCTCTTTATGTTAAAGAGAGGTAGCAAGTGGACATAACTAAATGAGGCTGCAATGTTTTAGAATGTATAACAGCATGAACATCAGACACAAGGGGGTTATTCTCATTCTAATCCAATTCCATAGTTTCCACGGTTTATTTTTCTATCAGTAATTCTGTTGGCGAGGCTTACCGTGAGGCAGCATCGCTCCAACAGCGGTCAGGGCGCCGAGTAATCCATCAAATGTGAAAATCGATCAAATTCATCAAATGTGAAATGGTAATTCTGTGTCAGAATCCACATCAATACTTTCATATGGTAGCTTAAATTCACCAATTCTGGCGGCGGCGACGGTACGTGACTTTCTCTCGCTCTCAGCTAACAGCGCCATTATGACATCTGCGTAGCCGTTGTTCTCTTGAATTGTGTGTCTTGTTGCATAAATCGACAGTTCCGCGTCCCAACAATATTGCACGGAGGGCTAGCCTGTCGACAGGAATATCTTGTCAGAACACCGGTCAGGGCGTGGAGTAATAGATCCAAATGTGAAACAGTCAAATATTTTGCCACTGTTACCCCAATATTATACGGTCTAAAATCTCACACGATTAACCAATCACATTTGTGGAAAAAATGTAATTGGATTAGAAGCCCAAATGTTAGACCGTGCTTTTTTCTCTGACAAAATACATGGGAAAAAGAATGAATTCACCATATTCATAATTTTCCACAACAGATTTTTCCACATCAAAAGATGGTGCTGCATACCCATAAACCAAGCGTGCTTATCAAGATATTTCATTTTCAATGCTCAAACTGCATCAGGAGAGACTTTCTGCTAATAAAGAGAGCAACAGAATCACACCATGCTATTTGTATTTTAACTTCTGCTTCCTACCTGGACAATAACAGGAACCACTGAATCATGCATGCTTAGGAAAACTACTCATTTTGTTTGGTTCTGCCAAATAAATCAATTAATATTTTCTTTGAAACCTTTTAAAATCTCTGTAGTCGCTTTCCTCATCCCGTCATGGGGCATTCTCTGAGGATCTTTCAAGTGTTCAGCCATCCAAAATATTTTTGGAGTCTGTCAACAGTCTTACATCATTACATAAGTGGTGAGTGCCACAGAAAGCTCCTGCATGTGGAGAACAGACTGACTGACTGATCTGAGGAGTCAAGGTGGTTTGCACTGTTCATTACAACAACTTTTACTGCACTACTGCTTTATGCAATCAAACCTTTTTCTCTCAAGAAACTTTCATTCATGTTATTTAAAAAAAAAATCTCAAAAAACAAAACAAAACACCAAACTCCATACTTCCAAACATATATCTTGAAAGCAAGTCATCTTATAATAAGCACCATCTCATATTCAGGCCAACAGATTAGCTCAGTGATCCTTCACGAGGTTCACAGCTCAGGTTCCAAGTTGATTGAATTAACTTCAGGGGTGTTTCACATTTGATGAATTTGATGGTCAAGAATCAGAACCAAAGTTCAAGATCCGAGATCAAAGATGAGTGATCAGGAACACACGTGAACAATCAAAAAGGAAGATGACCAATCAGGATCTAACGAAGTAAGAGAAGAAATAAAAGGAATCATCCCATCCCTTGAAGTCTACACTTCAATTACATTTTTGATTGTTTCGTTTCAACTACACTGTGGTGGTGTCCAGAAGCAAAACAACAGAAACTGCCATCATGAGATGTAAACAGAAGACTACTGAGCCCAGCACTGAGTGCCCTTCCAGTTGGTAATGAGATATCCTATCTAAGCAAAATAGCTTGTTGTATGCAGTTGTAATGCAGTGATCTGTTTAATAATTAAAGAGGCTCCATTTCAAATGAGCAAAACAAACTTTTTAGCAGGGTCAGCAGAGTGCAATCCTCTTCACATTCTATTCACAGACACACACTCAAAGCAAAACAGAAGGATGATGCTTTAAAATTTATTCATTATGAAAGAATCAAGTAAACACTGTTGGGGAAAAACACCCTCCAGCGGTACCTGCTTAACCCTGTCTCACACTTTTATTTTTGTGCTGTCATGAAATGAGTCACATTTTCGTGACATATTTGTTGTAACTGAACTATTTCTGACCCTCTCTGTTCCCCTAACCCTATAACCATAACATAACAGACGCCCCCCTCCCCACATGTACGCCAACCACCAGTAGGCCTCTACTAGTGGTTGGCTCTCACTGCGGTATTGTATCACTTCCTGTTCCAGAGCACAGCGGTGTTTTGCTGTATCTGTTAGCTGTTTAATCTGCGCAGTTAGATTGATCTAGTTACCTAGATAACGATTTGTTTCACAGTGTAATCTTCACGTGCCTTAACTAAAGCACTCCCTCTGCTGAATCACCTCTAAATTATTTACACATTATTCACTTTGTGTGTTTTTAGGAATCCGCTAGCTTAGCGCAGCTACTAGCTCTTAGCCGGTTTAGCATGGCGGCTTCTCCTGTCTCTCCCGCACTTTTCTGCTCTGGGTGTGAAATGTTTAGTTATTCCTCGGCCTCCTTTAGCAGTAATGGTACTTGTAATAAGTGTAGCTTATTCGTAGCTTTGGAGGCCAGGCTGGGCGAATTGGAGACTCGGCTCCGCACCGTGGAAAATTCTACAGCTAGCCAGGCCCCTGTAGTCGGTACGGACCAAGGTAGCTTAGCCGCCGTTAGTTTCCCTCTGGCAGATCCCGAGCAGCCGGGAAAGCAGGCCGACTGGGTGACTGTGAGGAGGAAGCGTAGCCCTAAACAGAAGCCCCGTGTACACCGCCAACCCGTTCACATTTCTAATAGTTTTTCCCCACTCGGCGACACACCCGCCGAGGATCAGACTCTGGTTATTGGTGACTCTGTTTTGAGAAATGTGAAGTTAGCGGCACCAGCAGCCATAGTCAATTGTCTTCCGGGGGCCAGAGCAGGCGACATTGAAGGAAATTTGAAACTGCTGGCTAAGGCTAAGCGTAAATTTGGTAAGATTGTAATTCACGTCGGCAGTAATGACACCCGGTTACGCCAATTGGAGGTCACTAAAATTAACATTGAATCGGTGTGTAACTTTGCAAAAACAATGTCAGACTCTGTAGTTTTCTCTGGGCCCCTCCCCAATCGGACCGGGAGTGACATGTTTAGCCTCATGTTCTTCTTGAATTGCTGGCTGTCTGAGCGGTGTCCAAATAATGAGGTGTGCTTCATAGATAATTGGCAAAGCTTCTGGGGAAAACCTGGTCTTGTTAGGAGAGACGGCATCCATCCCACTTTGGATGGAGCAGCTCTCATTTCTAGAAATCTGGCCAATTTTCTTAAATCCTCCAAACCGTGACTATCCAGGGTTGGGACCAGGAAGCAGAGTTGTAGTCTTACACACCTCTCTGCAGCTTCTCTCCCCCTGCCATCCCCTCATTACCCCATCCCCGTAGAGACGGTGCCTGCTCACAGACCACCAATAACCAGTAAAAATCTATTTAAGCATAAAAATTCAAAAAGAAAAAATAATATAGCACCTTCAACTGCACCACAGACTAAAACAGTTAAATGTGGTCTATTAAACATTAGGTCTCTCTCTTCTAAGTCCCTGTTAGTAAATGATATAATAATTGATCAACATATTGATTTATTCTGCCTTACAGAAACCTGGTTACAGCAGGATGAATATGTTAGTTTAAATGCGTCAACACCCCCGAGTCACACTAACTGCCAGAATGCTCGTAGCACGGGCCAAGGCGGAGGATTAGCAGCAATATTCCATTCCAGCTTATTAATTAATAAAAAACCCAGACATAGCTTTAATTCATTTGAAAGCTTGACTCTTAGTCTTGTTCATCCAAATTGGAAGTCCCAAAAACCAGGTTTATTTGTTGTTATCTATCGTCCTCCTGGTCGTTACTGTGAGTTTCTCTGTGAATTTTCAGACCTTTTGTCTGACTTAGTGCTTAGCTCAGATAAGATAATTATAGTGGCCGATTTTAACATCCACACAGATGCTGAGAATGACAGCCTCAACACTGCATTTAATCTATTATTAGACTCAATTGGCTTTGCTCAAAATGTAAATGAGTCCACCCACCACTTTAACCATATCTTAGATCTTATTCTGACTTATGGTATGGAAATTGAAGACTTAACAGTATTCCCTGAAAACTCCCTTCTGTCTGATCATTTCTTAATAACATTTACATTTACTCTGATGGACTACCCAGCAGTGGGGAATAAGTTTCATTACACTAGAAGTCTTTCAGAAAGCGCTGTAACTAGGTTTAAGGATATGATTCCTTCTTTATGTTCTCTAATGCCATATACCAATACAGTGCAGAGTAGCTACCTAAACTCTGTAAGTGAGATAAAGTATCTTGTCAGTAGTTTTACATCCTCATTGAAGACAACTTTGGATGCTGTAGCTCCTCTGAAAAAGAGAGCTTTAAATCAGAAGTGCCTGACTCCGTGGTATAACTCACAAACTCGCAGCTTAAAGCAGATAACCCGTAAGTTGGTGAGGAAATGGTGTCTCACTAATTTAGAAGATCTAACTATTAACTATTAGAGAAAAAATTACTCATACCCATCCCAAAGACGTATCGTTATCTTTGGCTGCTTTCAGTGATGCCGGTATTTGGTTAGACTCTTTCTCTCAGATTGTTCTGTCTGAGTTATTTTCATTAGTTACTTCATCCAAACCATCAATGTTATGTGTCGACGCAGATTGAGGAGCGAACCTGCGTCAGACAGGACCCAGCACTAAAAATAACCAGAAAGCGGTTCCATCAACAAAAAAAATAATTTATTTTTCACCTGTGCCTAAATAAATTATACAAAAAAAACCCAACCCAATGTCCTTCAAGAGGAGTGACTGCTGGCACGCTCTCCAGTGTTCATGGGGAGAGCAGTCCGGTGCTCCTGGACTCACTACCATCAAACAGACACCCCCCAGGTGGACACGACAAACTGACTCTCTGTTGAAGCACAGAAGATGTGAGGTACGTTAGCAGTTATAGCAATTTCTTTCACAAAACACATGCTATCAGCAACACATCAAGGTCTGTACTTTTTATCTTTATGCACATGAGCAGCTTCTCACAATAAGTGGAGGATCACTTATCCTGCACGCCACAGCAGTGAGAAGCAAGCCACACCATTCTCATCACAATTTCACGTATACTATGTAGCAAAACATCAAGTTACCATCTACAATTAGTCCAGCAGTTAATTACCTTTACTGTGTGCTGACAGCATGTGTCCTCACCCTTCCTTGCTTCACAGGCTTAATGTGTCAAACCCATGTGCGGTCCTCAGCGTCTCACAAACGAACATCACAAGGTCGAGTTCCCGGCAGTTCTGCTTGATTCACACATGCCTTAAAAGCAGAACGCCATCCAATTATCCGCTACAGCTGAAAGTCTTTAGGGCTGCACGTGAGCACCAGTCCCAGGTGCCTCACATGATATTGACGAGGGTGAGGATTCTTCAGCCAGCACCTTTTTTCCACAGACAAATCAGCTTCCATGCCACCTGAGGAGCAAAGAAAAGCAAACAACACCAAAACCTCCAGCCAAACCCCCCAACACATCAACATGTCTATTAGACCCCATTCCTACCAGGCTGCTCAAGGAAGCCCTACCATTATTTAATGCTTCGATCTTAAATATGATCAATCTATCTTTATTAGTTGGCTATGTACCACAGGCTTTTAAGGTGGCAGTAATTAAACCATTACTTAAAAAGCCATCACTTGACCCAGCTATCTTAGCTAATTATAGGCCAATCTCCAACCTTCCTTTTCTCTCAAAAATTCTTGAAAGGGTAGTTGTAAAACAGCTAACTGATCATCTGCAGAGGAATGGTCTATTTGAAGAGTTTCAGTCAGGTTTTAGAATTCATCATAGTACAGAAACAGCATTAGTGAAGGTTACAAATGATCTTCTTATGGCCTCAGACAGTGGACTCATCTCTGTGCTTGTTCTGTTAGACCTCAGTGCTGCTTTTGATACTGTTCACCATAAAATTTTATTACAGAGATTAGAGCATGCCATAGGTATTAAAGGCACTGCGCTGTGGTGGTTTGAATCATATTTATCTAACAGATTACAATTTGTTCATGTAAATGGGGAATCTTCTTCACAGACTAAGGTTGATTATGGAGTTCCACAAGGTTCTGTGCTAGGACCAATTTTATTCACTTTATACATGCTTCCCTTAGGCAGTATTATTAGACGGCATTGCTTAAATTTTCATTGTTACGCAGATGATACCCAGCTTTATCTATCCATGAAGCCAGAGGACACACACCAATTAGCTAAACTGCAGGATTGTCTTACAGACATAAAGACATGGATGACCTCTAATTTCCTGCTTTTAAACTCAGATAAAACTGAAGTTATTGTACTTGGCCCCACAAATCTTAGAAACATGGTGTCTAACCAGGTCCTTACTCTGGATGGCATTACCCTGACCTCTAGTAATACAACCCCTGGCAAAAATTATGGAATCACCGGCCTCAGAGGATGTTCATTCAGTTGTTTAATTTTGTAGAAAAAAAGCGGATCACAGACATGACACAAAACTAAAGTCATTTCAAATGGCAACTTTCTGGCTTTGAGAAACACTATAAGAAATCAAGAAAAAAAGATTGTGGCAGTCAGTAACGGTTACTTTTTTAGACCAAGCAGAGGAAAAAAATATGGAATCACTCAATTCTGAGGAAAAAATTATGGAATCACCCTGTAAATTTTCATCCCCCAAATTAACACCTGCATCAAATCAGATCTGCTCATTGACATTGACCCTATGCCATGACATTGACCCTATGTGTCTTTTTGCAAGGAATGTTTTTGCAGTTTTTGCTCTATGGCAAGATGCATTATCATCTTGAAAAATGATTTCATCATCCCCAAACATCCTTTCAATTGTCCAAAATATCAACATAAACTTGTGCATTTATTGATGATGTAATGACAGCCATCTCCCCAGTGCCTTTACCTGACATGCAGCCCCATATCATCAATGACTGTGGAAATTTACATGTTCTCTTCAGGCAGTCATCTTTATAAATCTCATTGGAAAGGCACCAAACAAAAGTTCCAGCATCATCACCTTGCCCAATGCAGATTCGAGATTCATCACTGAATATGACTTTCATCCAGTCATCCACAGTCCACAATTGCTTTTCCTTAACCCATTGTAACCTTGTTTTTTTCTGTTTAGGTGTTAATGATGCCTTTCGTTTAGCTTTTCTGTATGTAAATCCCATTTCCTTTAGACGGTTTCTTACAGTTCGGTCACACACGTTGACTCCAGTTTCCTCCCATTCGTTCCTCATTTGTTTTGTTGTACATTTTTCGATTTTTGACACATATTGCTTTACGTTTTCTGTCTTGATGCTTTGATGTCTTCCTTGGTCTACCAGTATGTTTGCCTTTAACAACCTTCCCATGTTGTTTGTATTTGGTCCAGAGTTTAGACACAGCTGACTGTGAACAACCAACATCTTTTGCAACATTGCGTGATGATTTACTCTCTTTTAAGAGTTTGATAATCCTCTCCTTTGTTTCAATTGACATCTCTCGTGTTGGAGCCATGATTCATGTCAGTCCACTTGGTGCAACAGCTCTCCAAGGTGTGTTCACTCCTTTTTAGATGCAGACTAACGAGCAGATCTGATATGATGCAGGTGTTAGTTTTGGGGATGAAAATTTACATGGTGATTCCATAATTCTTTCCTCAGAATTGAGTGATTCCATATTTTTTTCCTCTGCTTGGTCTAAAAAAGTAACCGTTACTGACTGCCACAATCTTTTTTTTCTTGATTTCTTATAGTGTTTCTTAAAGCCAGAAAGTTGCCATTTGAAATGACTTTAGTTTTGTGTCATGTCTGTGATCTGCTTTTTTTTCTACAAAATTAAACAACTGAATGAACATCCTCCGAGGCCGGTGATTCCATAATTTTTGCCAGGGGTTGTACTGTGAGAAATCTTGGAGTCATTTTTGATCAGGATATGTCATTCAAAGCGCATATTAAACAAATATGTAGGACTGCTTTTTTGCATTTATGCAATATCTCTAAAATTAGAAAGGTCTTGTCTCAGAGTGATGCTGAAAAACTAATTCATGCATTTATTATTTATGCATTATCAGGTTGTCCTAAAAGTTCCCTGAAAAGCCTTCAGTTAATTCAAAATGCTGCAGCTAGAGTACTAACGGGGACTAGAAGGAGAGAGCATATCTCACCCATATTGGCCTCTCTTCATTGGCTTCCTGTTAATTCTAGAATAGAATTTAAAATTCTTCTTCTTACTTATAAGGTTTTGAATAATCAGGTCCCATCTTATCTTAGGGACCTCATAGTACCATATCACCCCAATAGAGCGCGTCGCTCTCAGACTGCAGGCTTACTTGTAGTTCCTAGGGTTAGTAAGAGTGGAATGGGAGGCAGAGCCTTCAGCTTTCAGGCTCCTCTCCTGTGGAATCAGATCCCAGTTCGGATCAGGGAGACAGACACCCTCTCTACTTTTAAGATTAGGGTTAAAACTTTCCTTTGGGCCTTGCCTTACAATATAAAGCGCCTTGGGGCAACTGTTTGTTGTGATTTGGCGCTATATAAATAAAATTGATAATTGAATTGATAATTGACACATTTCATGATACCGTCACACAATTGATTCGTACTCCCATCACCAAAAGCACCACATTTTCATGAAGGTAGTGTCACAAACTGACACATTATTTTACTTTTTGTGATACTGTCAGGAGATTACTTGAAACTAACAAGCTATTTGAAATGGAAGACTTATTATTTAATTCAGATCAGTTTAATTATAATTACATAGTGCCAAATCACCACAAAGTTGCCTCAAGATGCTTCACAAAATCAAGCTCCAACACAGGCTGAACCAGCTCAGCTACATGCCTACCCCCCCCGGCCACTAGCACCACAACAAAAACTGACAATCAGCATAAGTAGTAAAAATACAAAAGTCATTTAAATGCCAACAAACAATAACATGACACAAAACAATAAAATAGGATGCAGTAATAATTGAAATATAAAATACAGTAGATTAATATGTATAAAACAGGTTAGAATTTAACAATCAGATTATACAAGAACGTGACTGGCCAACTGGAATAATCATACGTGTTGGCAGGGGACCAATCATAGTTGCAAAAAATTACTGTAAACACAATCTTATGCAATTCAGTACAAACAAATTCATGTCAGTTATAAGACAGAGAAATCAAATGCATCCACTAAATGAGGCGGGCGCTTTTCAAATGGCAAACTAACTGTTCCACTAAAAGGGTGCATGATAAGAAAATGCTCTCTGATCTGCTGAAATCTTCTTCACCCTCGGAACACACAACAGTCCTTGATACCGAGAGCACACATCATGCACTGATACATAGGGTGCAAGTAAATCAGCCAAGTATGAAGGTCACAAGTCCATGAAGAATTTTATAGGTTAATGACACCATGCTTTTTTTTTAACGCCCAGTTGTTTTGCCAGAGCGCAGAGCTCAGTGGAATAAAGAGTTGGGCTCCTAATATGTAGACCTGGGTACAGTTCCTGGTCATGCCACCTGTCTGTGTCGTTGGACAAGACACTTTGTCTGCATTGTCTCAGTCCTCCCAGCTGTAAATGGGCCCTGGACATGGTTGGAGATGTCACAGGTGCATGCCCAGTCGATCACAAGACCGCAAATCACAATATTCCGGCAAAGGATCAATAACGGTGGTCAAAGAATGTAGCAAAGGTCAAATACACAAGGAAGGAGAGTACTACTCAATTCAATTTATTTCATTTATATAGTGCCAAAGCACAACAAAGTTGCCTTAAGGCGCTTCGCATAAGTAAGGTCTAACCTTACCAACCCTCAGAGCAAGCACACAGGCAACAGTGGTAATGAAAAACTCCCTCTGATGATTTGAGGAAGAAACCTCAAGCAGACCAGACTTAAAGAGGTGTCTCTCTGCTTGGCCCATGCTACCAACACAATTGACAATAAAAATATACAGGAAATGTTTGGGAGTCCATGCTGGTGTACAGGATGGGAAGTTTGCAGAAGAAGATGCCCATTCCCACTTCTGGATGGAGCCGCACCTCAAACAGAGAGAAAAAACAGAATCAGGCATTGGAAAGACAACAAATACAGTATAATTTGTCAGCATTAATCAACAAGAAAAACAGAAGACATACTAAGGTGCTCACCGGCGACTAGCCCTAAGCTTCACTAAGAGACCCAGACTTTAGATAAAGTTGAGGACACGGCCCACTCTGTTTACTAATAAAATGAATTTAAAAGAGTAACAAGAATAGTAACATACTATGCCAGTATGCTAGCCATACAAAAGGGAAAATAAGTGCGTCTTAAGTCTGGACTTGAAAGTCTCTACAGAATCTGACTGTTTTATTGATGCAGGGTGAACATTCCACAGAACAGGGGCATAATATGAGAAAGCTCTGTGACCCGCAGACTTTTTATTCACCCTAGGGACACAAAGTAGTCCTGCACCCTAAGAGCACAGAGCCGGGGCCGGTACGTAGCTTTAAGTAAATCAGTTAAGTAGGGAGGTGTTAGTCCATGAATAATTTTATACGTTAATAGTAGAACCTCAAAATCTGATCTCACAGGAAGCCAGTGAAGAGATGCCAAAATGGGTGTAATGTGGTCAAACTTTCTGCTTCCTGTCAAAAGTCTGGCAGCAGCATTTTGAAACAACTGGAGACCTCTAATGCTGGACTGCGATAAACCAGAAAACAGAACATTGCAGTAGTCAAATCTAGAAGAGACAAACGCATGAATAAACATTTGCATCCAGAGTTGAGTGATTAACAAAACATGTTGCAGCTGATGGGAAAACAGAAAATAACTGGGGAACATGAACGCACCAGATAAGTGAAATGAAACACACACATACAAGCCTCAAACCTTCCGGTGAAAACAAACAAACAAACAAACAATGTAGTAATAAACACTGGCATCAGAGGACCTCAGGGCCTACATAGCACTTGTTCTTCTACTTGTTTTAATTTTATTCAGTTTAATTTATTTATACAACACAAAATCATAAGAGATCTCAAGGCACTTTACACAAGCAAGGTTTAAACTTTATCCACAGTATGAGCAAGCACAATGGCAACAGTTTTAAAGAAAAATGAACTTGGCATTTTTTTTTATTACAGAAAGAAACCTTAAGCTGGCCAGACTCAGTAGTGAGAGCATCTGACATGGTGCCATGTCAAGAAAATAGTACAAACGTGCCACACAGAATTGTCAGTACACATAGTGATAGAAATATTGCAGCAAAGCAGCTACATACATACAGTAAAGTGTTCAGAAGGATGGATTGTTGGAAGACAACCAGGAGATGAGGATGACAGATCCAGTAGGATAGCTGGTCATCTGAGTCTGTCCACGTAGAGGGTATATTTTAAGTGGTTCTTTCTACAAATAGGTTGAGCCTCTGGGGTGATGTACATGTCGGCATCATGTTTCTATTAATAAATTAGCAGCAGAATGTCACAGAGACTTCACTCGATCATTTCCTGAAACTATAAATTCTCAGCTGTAAAATGAAACTCTCCGCTAGACAACGTTTGACTCAAAGCTATTCCTAGAGGATGAAGAATGTCACATGGCCAAACCTTGCCTCAGCCTTTGTTGTCAACAGATTGGACAGTGTGGTAACTTAGTGGTTAGCACTGTTGCCTCACAGCAACAAAGTCATGGGTTTGATTCCAAAGAAAGAAAAGCGGAGGGACGCGTCACGGAGCTGTTCATTACGCGGCAAAAAAGGCACAACAGGATGGCTTTCAGGTGGATTTCAGTTGGATTCCGGTTGCTTTTCAGTCGTGTGATTATCTGATTGTGATTGTGCATGAGCTGGACATGCCCCAACATGTCCTGGAAGGCTTCATCATGGTGTTGCTTTGCGCCATGCGGCTCCATCGCGCGTCGCGGTGGAGCCGCTCCTCTTTCCATGACAAAAACTCCTGTAACAGTGGAATGTGCTGTTCATTTCTAAACTGGACGCTGTCTTGATGTCGTATGTCATCTGTCGCTATGTCGTCTGACTAGCACAGGAATTGTGAAAAGACGTGGACATCAGCACATTAAGACAGACGTGCGGAGGAGTTCCGCGCATCGTGGTGGAGCCGCATGGCGCAAAGCAACGCCATGATGAAGCCTTCCAGGACATGTTCGGGCATGTCCAGCTCATGCACAATCACAATCAGATAATCACATGACTGAAAAGCAACCGGAATCCATCTGAAATCCACCTGAAAGCTGTCCTGTGAGACCAACACAGAGGTGGTTTTGTGCCACGTAATGAACGGCTCCGTGGCGCGTCCCTCCGCTTTTCTTTCCATGAAAAAAAATTCCTATAACAGTGGAATGTGCCGAAAAAGTGCTGATGTCCACGTCTCCTGCCTTTTTGTGAAAGTCAGACGAGGTCCTGGATCAACAAAGCCTTCACGTTGGAAATGATCTGGTTGTTTGAGCATGTCGATCGGCGCTGGGAGCGCGCCGCGCTCTCAGCAGTTGTGGGCCATCCTTAAAGCGGCAGTAACACTCCTTAATCTGTATAATCCCCATAAAATTGTCCCTGAAAGCCATATTAATTTTCCGAACGGTGTCCACCTGGAGGTCTCTCACAGTTTCTGGAAAAAATTGATGCAGCAAAGCTCCAAATCGTTCAGACATTTATTCGCAATAAAAATCCGACGAGAGGGGTGGACCACTGCTCACACAAAGCTTGCTCACAGGTGAATGACGCAACCGACAGGCGTGAAAAAACTCACGCATGCGCACGAAGGTTCAAGCTTGTCTGATGCAATCACACGTGATTCAAATCCATATGGTTTTTGAAAAAATAAAAAGGTCCAGCACTTTTCTCACAGACCTCGTATAGCGCTTTTCCATCTGCACCAGATGCTCAAAGCACTTTACAAATAATGCCGCACATTTTCTCCGATGTGAGGGTGCTGCCATACAAGGTGCTCACTACACACCGGGAGCAACTAGGAGATAAAGGACCTTGCCCAAGGCCCCTTCCTGACTTTCCAGTCAGGCTGGGATTTGAACTGAGGATCCTCTGGTCTCAAGCCCAATGCAAGACACCTAGATAGGTGCACAGCAACTGATTTATGCTGGCATTTCAGTGGAACATTTGCATGTGATAAGGGAAGAAAGAAGGAATCCATCTGACTTGGTAAGTGCTTTAACAGTTCAAATATATTTGACTAATATTCAGAAAGATACAAAAACAAGGGTTATTTAAATGTTTGGTGCAGATGTGTGCTGCATGGAACAGCTGTTTTCTTCA
Organism: Thalassophryne amazonica; assembly: GCF_902500255.1. NCBI lineage: Eukaryota > Metazoa > Chordata > Actinopteri > Batrachoidiformes > Batrachoididae > Thalassophryne > Thalassophryne amazonica. The sequence goes on from NC_047104.1 coordinate 46,265,797, forward strand.
AAAGGCGTCTGTTTCTGTGTTTGAGAAAAGTGACTGAACATTTAGACTGTATGTATGCACATCATTTAGGAGAGGATAACTCAACTGTTCTAGAATAATATGACCCCAATCAACAACTTGGGATATGTGCCAAAATCTCTGTCTGAAACGAACAGCCCGACAATGCCCATGCCCTTTTTAATCCTGAGTGTTACTTCAAATACAGTTGTATTTTCTAAACTGCAGCAGCTACAGAGTTTTTTTTTTTTTACCGTATACAATTTCTAATTTTGATACTTTATTTTAATGATTATTTTAATTTAATTAAATTTATTTTATGATAATCTTTAAAACATTAAAAGATCTCTAGATACTGCTGTCTGCTAAAGAAAGAAGTTTTGTTTTGTATTTTTCACTTTAAATCAATATTCTGTTGATAACCGTATGATCAAAAATAAAATTTTGTTATATTTGGTAAATGTTTGTTTTCTTTTGATGTATGGTAGTATTTTGATTGCTTGCTTGATTAATTGATTAACTGACTGATTTTTATTACAGTGTCATGCACCACTGGTGCCCAACCCGCATAGACACTCTATATACAAAACAAGATACAAACAAGAGACAAAAAAATGAGGTGGGCTTCATAGATAATTGGCAAAGCTTCTGGGGAAAACCTGGTCTTGTTAGGAGAGACGGCATCCATCCCACTTTGGATGGAGCAGCTATCATTTCTAGAAATCTGGCCAATTTTATTAAACCCTCCAAACCGTGACTACCCAGGGTTGAGACCAGGAAGCAGAGTTGTAGTCTTACACACCTCTCTGCAGCTTCTCTCCCCCTGCCATCCCCCCAATACCCCATCCCCGTAGAGACGGTGCCTGCTCCCAGACCACCAACAACCAGTAAAAATCTATTTAAGCATAAAAATTCAAAAAGAAAAAATAATATAGCACCTTCAACTGCACCACAGACTAAAACAGTTAAATGTGGTCTATTAAACATTAGGTCTCTCTCTTCTAAGTCCCTGTTAGTAAATGATATAATAATTGATCAACATATTGATTTATTCTGCCTTACAGAAACCTGGTTACAGCAGGATGAATATGTTAGTTTAAATGAGTCAACACCCCCGAGTCACACTGTCAAAACGCTCAAAGCATGGGTCGAGGAGGAGGAGTAGCAGCAATCTTCCACTCCAGCTTATTAATTAATCAAAAACCCAGACAGAGCTTTAATTCATTTGAAAGCTTGACTCTTAGTCTTGTCCATCCAAATTGGAAGTCCCAAAAAACAGTTTTATTTGTTGTTATCTATCGTCCACCTGGTCGTTACTGTGAGTTTCTCTGTGAATTTTCAGACCTTTTGTCTGACTTAGTGCTTAGCTCAGATAAGATAATTATAGTGGGCGATTTTAACATCCACATAGATGCTGAGAATGACAGCCTCAACACTGCATTTAATCTATTATTAGACTCAACTGGCTTTGCTCAAAATGTAAATGAGTCCACCCACCACTTTAATCATACTTTAGATCTTGTTTTGACTTATGGTATGGAAATTGAAGACTTAACAGTATTCCCTGAAAACCCCCTTCTGTCTGATCATTTCTTAATAACATTTACATTTACTTTAATGGACTACCCAGCAGTGGGGAATAAGTTTCATTACAGTAGAAGTCTTTCGGAAAGTGCTGTAACTAGGTTTAAAGATATGATTCCTTCTTTGTTATGTTCTCCAATGCCATATACCAACACAGTGCAGAGTAGCTACCTAAACTCTGTGAGTGAGATAGAGTATCTTGTCAATAGTTTTACATCCTCACTGAGCACAGCTTTGGATGCTGTAGCTCCTCTGAAAAAGAGAGCCTTAAATCAGAAGTGCCTGACTCCGTGGTATAACTCACAAACTCATAGCTTAAAGCAGATAACCCATAAGTTGGAGAGGAAATGGCGTCTCACTAATTTAGAAGATCTTCACTTAGCCTGTTGCTCTATATAAAAGCCCTCTGTAAAGCTAGGACATCTTACTACTCATCACTAATTGAAGAAAATAAGAACAACCCCAGGTTTCTTTTCAGCACTGTAGCCAGGCTGACAAAGAGTCAGAGCTCTATTGAGCCGAGTATTCCTTTAACTTTAACTAGTAATGACTTCATGACTTTCTTTGCTAATAAAATTTTAACTATTACAGAAAAAATAACTCATAACCATCCCAAAGACATATCGTTATCTTTGGCTGCTTTCAGTAATGCTGGTATTTGGTTAGACTTTTTCTCTCCCATTGTTCTGTCTGAGTTATTTTCATTAGTCACTTCCTCCAAACCATCAACATGTCTTTTAGACCCCATTCCTACCAGGCTGCTCAAGGAAGCCCTACCATTAATTAATGCTTCGATCTTAAATATGATCAATCTATCTTTATTAGTTGGCTATGTACCACAGGCTTTTAAGGTGGCAGTAATTAAACCATTACTTAAAAAGCCATCACTTGACCCAGCTATCTTAGCTAATTATAGGCCAATCTCCAACCTTCCTTTTCTCTCAAAAATTCTTGAAAGGGTAGTTGTAAAACAGCTAACTGATCATCTGCAGAGGAATGGTCTATTTGAAGAGTTTCAGTCAGGTTTCAGAATTCATCGTAGTACAGAAACACCATTAGTTAAGGTTACAAATGATCTTCTTATGGCCTCAGACAGTGGACTCATCTCTGTGCTTGTTCGGTTAGACCTCAGTGCTGCTTTTGATACTGTTGACCATAAAATTTTATTACAGAGATTAGAGCATGCCATAGGTATTAAAGGCACTGCGCTGCATTGGTTTGAATCATATTTATCTAATAGATTACAATTTGTTCATGTAAATGGGGAGTCTTCTTCACAGACTAAGCTTAATTATGGAGTTCCACAAGGTTCTGTGCTAGGACCAATTTTATTCACTTTATACATGCTTCCCTTAGGCAGTATTATTAGAAAGCATTGCTTAAATTTTCATTGTTACGCAGATGATACCCAGCTTTATCTATCCATGAAACCAGAGGACACACACCAATTAGTTAAACTGCAGGAATGTCTTACAGACATAAAGACATGGATGACCTCTAATTTCCTGCTTTTAAATTCAGATAAAACTGAAGTTATTGTACTTGGCCCCACAAATCTTAGAAACATGGTGTCTAACCAGATCCTTACTCTGGATGGCATTACCCTGACCTCTAGTAATACTGTGAGAAATCTTGGAGTCATTTTTGATCAGGATATGTCCTTCAATGCGCTCTCAGACTGCAGGCTTACTTGTAGTTCTTAGGGTTTTTAAGAGTAGAATGGGAGGCAGAGCCTTCAGCTTTCAGGCTCCTCTCCTGTAGAATCAGCTCCCAATTTGGATCAGGGAGACAGACACCCTCTCTACTTTTAAGATTAGGCTTAAAACTTTCCTTTTTGCTAAAGCTTATAGTTACGGCTGGATCCGGTGACCCTGAACCATCCCTTAGTTATGCTGCTATATACTTAGACTGCTGGGGGGTTCCCATGATGTACTGAGTGTTTCTTTCTCTTTTTGCTCTGTATGCACTTTATTCATTAATTCATGCATTTAATCATTAGTGATTAATCTCTGCTGTCTTCCACAGCATGTCTTTTTCCTGATTCTCTCCCCTCAGCCCCAACCAGTCCCAGCAGAAGACTGCCCCTCCCTGAGCCTGGTTCTGCTGGAGGTTTCTTCCTGTTAAAAGGGAGTTTTTCCTTCCCACTGTCGCCAAGTGCTTGCTCATTGGGGGTTGTTTTGACCGTTGGGGTTTTTCTGTGATTATTGTATGGCTTTTGCCTTGCAATATAAAGCGCCTTGGGGCAACTGTTGTTGTGATTTGGCGCTATATAAATAAAATTGATTTGATTTTGAACATAACCACATGCATGTCACAAGTTCCACAATTTCAAGATACAACAGGGTACAACACATGTTGCCTCCTTTCCCAGGCTTTACAGACAAAAACAGCAAAAGCAAATGTTTCTTTTTCAAAAATCCAACTCAAGATTTTCTCCTCAGAAAACCAAAACAAATCTACATTATTTATTTATTTATTTTTTTGCACACATTGAAATAAAGTCTTAAATCAGAGTACAAAGGACAGTAAAGAACAAAATGATACGCATCTCCCACAACATCAAGGTCACAAAAAAAATACAAACTCTCTCCTGTTCAGAAACACCCTTATACTGCCCACTTCCACTGCCAGAGGAAGACTACAGATCTAATCTGGGCACAAAGGGGCCGTTGTTTCCGAAACAAATTTAGCTTCACATAAGGCTCAGTCTGGTATTCCTCCTTAGTTTTGTTTTCTTACAAATATCATTTTTCCATTGCATTTTATAATAATTGAAAAAAATTATTAATGTAAATGTAATTCAAATTCAAAATTGTGAATACGTTAGTTATTTCTTTGGCCTACGGATAAATTTGAACAGTCCCATAAGAAAATTTTTGGTCAGCCTATCCTCTGGCAGCTGAATGAAGCTGTTCCATGAACGAAGCGGCTCTACTCTCTGCTTTATAATGCAACCAGTGTTGTATAGTAACGAAGAAAAAATACTTCACTACTGTACTACGTTTTGGGAGATTTTGTACTTTTTTTTAAATTCAGCTTACTTTCACTTTTACTTCACTACATTTCCGACCTTAACTGCATACTTCTACTCCGATACATTTTCTATGCGCCATGCCGTTACTCATTACAAACACACACATACACACACACACATGCATGAAAAAAGTTGTGTTTTCACCCAGAGACACCACTGATTACTAGTGACTGCAACGAAGTCTGGCCGATTTGTCATGATGCATGTCCAGTAGGCTTTTTGCAGTTTCGCACTTGGGGGGTGTTTGTCAGGAAAATGATAATTTCTCTACATTAATTACAGACCTGCAGCGGGTCTGTAATCAATTTTTCTGTAGCGCAGCTTTGCTTTGAACCTTGAACCAGTCGAAGCAGTGATTCGCAGGTCAAAGCAGTGCTTCGATCTACGATTTGTGGATTGATTGTTTTATTTTGCTTTATCCTAATGTTTCCCCACTAAAACCCTGAAGAGCATATGTCTGTGAGTAATATTTAATATTTCTATGTTAAACCGACCGTTATGGTCTTCTGAAACAGTTGATAGATGTATTTTATAACTTAAAAATGGGACCGATGCTAACACGTTAGCATGTCTATGGTGTTTTCAATGTTAAAGTTAGCATTAAGCTGTAACAATAATAGACTAATAATGTTACAATACATTTTTAGAGAAAGAGACAAAAAGAACCTAATAAAACAAAACACAACAGAAAAGATAAATCCATGTAACAGTGAAAATAAATAAATACATATAGAAATAAATAACTGTTTCCTGTGAACACCTAGTGAGTAGCCTACTCTCGTTTAGGTTTTGAAACCTTGTTTCTGAAGTGTTTTTGTGTGATGTGCACAATTTTCAGTATTTTGACTAATACTACCAGTCATTTACAAGCCTAGATAAACTTTATATATATATATATATATATCAGTCCGTTTTTGATTATTAACATTTACTTGTACTTTTACTTTCAATACTTGAGTACATTTAGTTGTACATTACTTGTCATACTTAAGTACAATAAATACTAGATACTTTAAGACTTTACTTGAGTAGCATTTCAATCAGTGACTTGAACTTCTACCAAAGTCATTTTTTTAATGGGTATCTGTACTTTTACTGAAGTGTGATTTTCCAGTACTGTATACAAAACTGAACACAACGTAATACGTTGGCTCACTTATTTTAGCCATTTTCTCTTAAAATGTCAAAATCCAAATTTTACACTTTTCTATGACCTTCCCAAACATGTACTTGTCATTCTGAACATTTTGAATACCTTGGAAAATCGAGTTTCTGCAGTTTAGAAAATACAGCTGTATTTGAAGTAACACTCTGGACGAAAAAGGGCGTGGTCATTTTTCAAAAGGGGCGTGGTCATTTATTAAAAGGGTGTGGCCATTTTCGGGCTCATCATCCTGGACAGAAATTTTGGCTCAAATCCTAAGTTGTTCATTGGGGTCATATTCACTGTTGCCACATTTACTTTGAAAAGTTAGGCTACTTTATTAGTTACTTTATAAAGTTACTTCTTTAGCAGGTTTATGTAGTTACATTATTAGCAGCTGCTGACAACTTGTAACTAATAAGTAATGTACCCAACAATATAACTCGTAATCTAACTTGGTTACTCTTAAGATTGAGTAATCAGCAAAGTAACTATTTATTACTTGTTATGTGGGCCGCTGAAGAGGAGGTACTGCTGGCCCACTACCACCAGAGGGCGCCCTGCTTGGAGTGCGGGCTCCAAGCACGAGAGGGCGCCAGACCCAGAAGAAGTGACAGCTGTCATTCATCCCCTGCACCAGCTGTCACTCGTTCATCATCATCATCACCATCATAAAAGCCGGACTGCAACTCCACCTCCTCGCCGAGAAATCGACTACCGAGAGGTAATTTCTCTGCTGACTGACACATTGTGTAACCAACTGAACTTCTGTTGCAGCCGTTTTCCTGAAGTGTTGCCTTGTCTGGAGGATTGGCGTTTGGTGTGAGAGTGACGGCTTCACCTCGCACCCCATCCCAGATAAGTGGTAGATCAGGAGCTGCACGAGTGTGTGTGATTTGGAGGTGGAGGTGCTCCCTCCTAACTGTGTACAGACTGTAGACCACTGAATGTACGGATTTACACTCATTCATCTTGTCTCTGCTTTTTGCCAGCAGTACCAGGGTCGACAGCCGAAGACAGAGGTCACCTGGGGATTCAGGACTTGGCGGCTCCGGTGTTCTTCAGACCGTTAGTGGTGGAGGCCGTGTGGGACGCGGCCTCTCTCTCGTCGGGGTCTTCTATCTTCGAGCCTACCCACACGTCACCTGGTGTTAATTGACTTTGCAATTTCTGTGTATTTAGTTGTGTATTGTCACAACAGTAAATTGTTACCTTTTGGCTTACTCATTGTCCGTTCATTTGCGCCCCCTGTTGTGGGTCCGTGCTACGACACCTTCCCAACAGGATTTCTCGGCCAATCGTCATGGATTCCCAGGGGCGTCAGCTCGAGCGTGAACGGCCAATGGCAGAGCCAGGAGCGCAGGCGTCAGCGGGAGGCGTGTTGGGTGAGCTGCAGCAGATCTTAACCGCCTTCACGGCTCGGTTGGATTTAGTGACCGAGCAGAATGTCCTCCTTAATCGGAGAGTGGAGGCTCTCGCCGCCAGGGTGGAAGCACACGATCAGGGCGCTGCTGCAGCTCCTCCTCTGGCTGGTCCTGGGCCTGAATCAGACGTACCACTGGTCGTTCAACAAACCCCCCCACCATCCCCTGAAGCTTACATAAGCCCTCCGGAACCGTACGGGGGCTGTGTCGAGACGTGCGCGGACTTCCTCATGCAGTGTTCGCTCGTCTTTTCACAGCGCCCTGTCATGTACGCATCAGATGCTAGCCGGGTAGCTTATGTTATTAATCTGCTTCGAGGAGAGGCACGCGCATGGGCTACGGCGCTTTGGGAGCAGAACTCACGGCTCCTAACGTCTTATACTGGGTTTGTACGGGAGTTCAAACAAGTGTTTGATCATCCCAACAGAGGCGAGACCGCTTCAAACGTGCTGCTGTCGATGAGACAGGGGCGCCGTAGCGCAGCCGAGTATGCAGTCGACTTCCGCATCGCGGCAGCGAGGTCCGGCTGGAATAACGTTGCGCTCCGCGCCGCCTTCGTAAATGGACTGTCACCGGTCCTCAAGGAGCACCTACTGGCTAAGGAGGAACCGCGGGATTTTGACGGGCTTGTCGATTTGGTTATACGCTTAGACAACCGTTTGAATGAGCATCGTCGGGAGCAGGCCGGGGGGCGTGACCGGGTACGAGCCGTCCCTCCCCCTTCCGGTTCCGACAAGGCGACGTCGTCCCCACGCTTCACTGCCAGAGAGCCCCGTGGGGCTACAGCTCCCCCTGCTGAGGAGGCTATGGACACGAGCAGGGCCAAAGTAAGATTAACTGACAGACAAAGGAGACTGGCCCGCGGGGAGTGTTTTGTCTGCGGCTCTTGTGAGCACATGCAGAGGGACTGCCCTGAACGGTCAAACTACAAACGCCCGTCCTTAGAATCTGGGCTAAGGGTGGGCCATAACACACACGCGGAAAGACCCCGCAGATCGGCACGAATCCCAGTAACAATCCTTTGTGAGGAGTTAACCCTTCACGCCCCAGCACTAATAGACACGGGGTCAGAAGGGAATCTGCTGGACAGCAGATGGGCAAAGGAAGTAGGGCTCCCTCTGGTGGCTCTGCCGGCACCATTGCAGGTGCGAGCACTAGATGGCACTCTTCTTCCATTAATCACACATCAGACACAACCAGTGACCTTGGTTGTATCTGGGAATCACAGGGAGGAGATAGTGTTCCATGTAACACCATCTACCTCCCGAGTGATTTTGGGTTTTCCATGGATGGTGAAGCACAATCCCCGGGTCGATTGGCCGTCCGGGGTTGTGACGCAGTGGAGCGAAACCTGCCACCGGGAGTGTTTAGGATCCTCGGTTCCCCCCGGCACTACAGCTAATGAGGAGGTCAAAGTTCCCCCCAATCTATCGGCGGTGCCAGAGGAGTACCATGATCTTGCTGACGTTTTCAGCAAAGATCTGGCGCTCACTCTTCCTCCGCACTGACCGTATGATTGTGCCATCGATTTAGTCCCGGGCGTTGAGTACCCGTCCAGTAGGTTGTACAACCTCTCACGTCCGGAACGCGAATCAATGGAGACCTACATCCGGGACTCCTTAGCTGCCGGGCTGATCCGGAACTCCACCTCCCCGATGGGTGCTGGTTTCTTTTGTGTGGGCAAGAAAGACGGCGGACTCCGTCCATGCATTGATTACAGAGGGCTGAACGAGATCACGGTTCGCAACCGATACCCGTTACCTCTGTTGGATTCAGTGTTCACGCCCCTGCATGGAGCCCAAATCTTTACGAAATTGGATCTTAGAAATGCGTACCACCTGGTTCGGATCCGAAAGGGAGACGAATGGAAGACGGCATTCAACACCCCGTTAGGTCACTTCGAGTACCTGGTCATGCCGTTCGGCCTCACTAACGCCCACGCGACGTTCCAAGCTTTGGTAAACGACGTCTTGCGGGACTTCCTGCATCGGTTCGTCTTCGTATATCTGGACGACATACTCATCTTTTCCCCGGACCCTGAGACCCATGTCCAGCATGTACGTCAGGTCCTACAGCGGTTGTTGGAGAACCGGCTGTTTGTGAAGGGCGAGAAGTGCGAGTTCCACCGCACTTCTTTGTCCTTCCTGGGGTTCCTCATCTCCTCCAACTCCGTCGCCCCTGATCCGGCTAAGGTTGCGGCGGTGAGAGATTGGCCCCAACCAACAAGCCGCAGGAAACTACAGCAGTTCCTCGGCTTTGCAAATTTTTACAGGAGGTTCATCAAAGGTTACAGTCAAGTAGTTAGCCCCCTGACTGCCCTGACCTCCACCAAGGTCCCCTTCACCTGGTCGGATCGGTGCGAAGCCGCGTTCCAGGAGTTGAAACGCCGGTTCTCGACTGCGCCAGTTCTGGTGCAGCCTGATCCTGATCGCCAGTACGTAGTAGAAGTGGATGCCTCTGACTCAGGGATAGGAGCCGTGCTGTCCCAGAGCGTGGAGGCTGATAAAGTTCTCCATCCTTGTGCCTTTTATTCCCGCAGGTTGACCCCAGCTGAACGGAACTATGACGTTGGCAATCGGGAACTTCTTGCGGTGAAGGAGGCTCTTGAAGAGTGGAGACACCTGCTGGAGGGGGCTTCGTTGCCCTTCACGGTTTTCACTGACCATCGGAACCTGGAGTACATCCGGACCGCCAAGCGGCTGAACCCCAGGCAAGCCCGCTGGTCTCTGTTCTTCGGGCGCTTTGACTTCCGGATTACATATCGCCCCAGGACCAAGAACCAAAAATCAGACGCCTTGTCCCGGGTGCACGAAGAAGAAGCCAAAGCGGGGCTGTCGAACCTCACCGAGACCATCATCCCCGAGTCCACTGTCGTGGCCGCCCTTACCTGGGACGTGGAGAAGACCGTCCGGGAGGCCCTGACCAGGAGCCCGGACCCGGGGACTGGCCCCAAGGACAGACTGTACGTCCCACCAGAGGCAAGAGCTGCCGTATTGGACTTCTGTCACGGGTCCAAGCTCTCCTGTCATCCCGGAGTGCGTAGGACCGTGGCAGTAGTCCAGCAGCGCTTCTGGTGGGCGTCCCTGGAAACCGACGTCCGGGACTACATCCAGGCCTGTACCATCTGCGCCAGGGGCAAGGCAGACCATCGGAGGACGACGGGCCTCCTCCAACCCCTGCCAGTGCCTCATCGCCCCTGGTCTCACATCGGCCTGGATTTCATCACGGGCCTCCCACCGTCCCAGGGCAACACCGTAATCCTCACGATAGTGGACCGGTTCTCCAAGGCGGCCCACTTCGTGGCCCTCCCGAAGCTCCCGACAGCCCAGGAGACAGCAGACCTCCTGGTTCACCACGTCTTGCGGCTGCATGGGATACCGTCGGACATCGTCTCGGATCGTGGTCCCCAGTTCTCTTCACAGGTGTGGAAGAGTTTCTGCAAGGAGCTGGGGGCCACCGTGAGTCTCTCGTCCGGGTACCACCCCCAGACCAACGGCCAGGCAGAGCGGGCCAACCAGGATTTGGAGCAGGCCCTGCGGTGTGTCACCTCCGCACATCCGGCGGCCTGGAGTCACCATCTGGCCTGGATCGAGTATGCCCACAACAGCCAAGTTTCGTCTGCTACCGGCCTCTCCCCTTTTGAGGTGTGTTTGGGGTACCAGCCCCCATTATTCCTGCTGGTGGAGGGAGAGGTCGGTGTGCCCTCGGTCCAGGCCCACCTTCGGAAATGTCGCCGGGTGTGGTGGACCGCCCGCTCTGCCCTGTTGAAGGCCCGGACGAGGGCCAAATCCCAAGCAGACCGCCGACGGTCCCCGGCCCCCACGTACCAGCCCGGGCAGGAGGTGTGGCTCTCAACGAAGGACATCCCCCTCTGTGTGGACTCCCCCAAGTTAAAAGACAGATACATCGGACCCTTCACAATCCTCAAAATCATCAACCCGGCCGCAGTGAAGCTCCAACTCCCAGCTTCACTGCGGATCCACCCGGTATTCCACGTGTCCCGTATCAAGCCACGCCACACCTCGCCCCTCTGTGCACCTGGACCTACGCCGCCTCCTGCCCGACTCATCGACGGGGAGCCTGCTTGGACAGTCCGCAGGCTCCTGGACGTCCGTCGTAAGGGCCGGGGGTTCCAATATCTGGTGGACTGGGAGGGGTATGGACCTGAAGAACGCTCCTGGGTGAAGAGGAGCTTCATCCTGGACCCGGCCCTCCTGGCCGATTTCTACAGAAGACACCCGGACAAGCCAGGTCGGGCGCCAGGAGGCGCCCGTTGAGGGGGGGGTCCTGTTATGTGGGCCGCTGAAGAGGAGGTACTGCTGGCCCACTACCACCAGAGGGCGCCCTGCTTGGAGTGCGGGCTCCAAGCACGAGAGGGCGCCAGACCCAGAAGAAGTGACAGCTGTCATTCATCCCCTGCACCAGCTGTCACTCGTTCATCATCATCATCACCATCATAAAGCCGGACTGCAACTCCACCTCCTCGCCGAGAAATCGACTACCGAGAGGTAATTTCTCTGCTGACTGACACATTGTGTAACCAACTGAACTTCTGTTGCAGCCGTTTTCCTGAAGTGTTGCCTTGTCTGGAGGATTGGCGTTTGGTGTGAGAGTGACGGCTTCACCTCGCACCCCATCCCAGATAAGTGGTAGATCAGGAGCTGCACGAGTGTGTGTGATTTGGAGGTGGAGGTGCTCCCTCCTAACTGTGTACAGACTGTAGACCACTGAGTGTACGGATTTACACTCATTCATCTTGTCTCTGCTTTTTGCCAGCAGTACCAGGGTCGACAGCCGAAGACAGAGGTCACCTGGGGATTCGGGACTTGGCGGCTCCGGTGTTCTTCAGACCGTTGGTGGTGGAGGCCGTGTGGGACGCGGCCTCTCTCTCGTCGGGGTCTTCTATCTTCGAGCCTGCCCACACGTCACCTGGTGTTAATTGACTTTGCAATTTCTGTGTATTTAGTTGTGTATTGTCACAACAGTAAATTGTTACCTTTTGGCTTACTCATTGTCCGTTCATTTGCGCCCCCTGTTGTGGGTCCGTGCTACGACACCTTCCCAACATTACTTTTCTGAATCGAAAGTTAGATTACGCCTCCCGGGCTTGTACAACCCCTAAAAGATGCACTAACCATCATACTAACAGAGAAAAGAATTGCTCTCAGCTTTAGTCCATACATCTCAGCAGTCAATCGCCCCTTTTTCATCATTTTTATGGTAGAGTCACTTCTCTGCACATTTCATCTTTCAGTGTTTTCTGTCTCCGTTTCAGCTTCTCTGTCAACTTCAGCCTGGAGTAAGAATTCCTCTGACAGGATCCTCAAAGCCCTGACAAGTGTGAAAGAAAGAGTGAGGCCATAATGTGGTCAGAGACACAGAAACAATCTGACTGGCACTTTTTTGGTATTCGTCAGACCCCAGTTATCTTTTTACTTTCACTTGACATTTGTGATGCCAGCAGATTTTATTTATTTGTCTTGTAGATTCATGATTATTTCTTGGTTAGGTTCCAGAATTTGTAATAAATGCCCAAATCGGTATTTAAAAATATATTTCACATGATTATGACATGAGAGCCCCAGTAAGTTGCTGGATAGTATAGCCAGCCTCCACATGCTGCTGTGAAGAGTGGGAGCACAATCTCTGACTTTTCCAAGTGAATTCTGGGATTTCTCAGGGATGTGCTCTGATTTGTGGCCCATTCAACAGACCATGTGTGCTGAGAAGAGTTGTGGAAGTTCAGCTCTGGTTTCTTCATTGTTGAGGAAAGGTTTACCGACCTTGACTTTGCAGATGATGCTGTGAGCTTTGCAGAATCAATGGATACCATGATTACAACATTTAAGAAGACGAATGAGGAGTCAGAGTGATCCTAAGCAGATCCTAAGATCCCGGCTTTCAATGGCTTCCTGTGTTTGTGATGAAAGTGTCAAATTTGTAGAGAATTATTTATCTTGGCAGTGGCATTCGTGTCTCTGGATCCTGGGCACTTTTGTTTGAGACACACTTTGCAAGAGCTGGTGCAGTCATGAGATCCCTGGACAGAGGTGTTTGGTGCTTCCTGTCTTACTATATGGTTGTAAGACTTGGATGCTAACTAGAGACCTAACATGGTGACTGTATGTCTTTTTGTAGTACTTGTCTTTGGCGAATCCTTGAGTCCCGATTGGAATGACTGTGTCAAATGAGTGGTTACTTAGGGTGACTCACATGAGGTGTACTACTTGCATTGTGAGTGACGTCAGCTACAATGACATACAACCCCAATTCCAATGAAGTTATATTCAGTTGAATATAGGTTGAAGATGATTTGCAAATCATTGCATTCTGTTTTTATTTACATTTTACACAACGTCCCAACTTCATTGGAATTGGGGTTACTTTAGTTCAGATGCCTTAGTGCTGAGGAACCAACAACTGGAAAGGGGCAAGATGATGCCCATGCATCATTTGGGGGCCACAAATAGACAGCTACTCTCAAGAGGTTGCAATGAACTGATTGCCTGGCTGGGTCATTGCTGCGGTCCCCACCCATGGTAGTTCTGTAATGTGGTGGATGGGGGATTGACATGACCAATTACACAATGACTGTCCACATATAATACAAAATAAAGATTCCAGCCCCCACCTGACACTCAACTGGAAAATGTGACATCCATACATGGATGGATGGTAAACAGAGTGCCAGAAGAAAACAATGCAGACATGAAAAGCAGATGAAAACATACAAGATAGTAGACTGAATCCAGGACTTTCTTGCTGTGAGGCAATTATGGTAACCACTACTGCTAATCCCTGTTCACTGCACATACAATACATGAAGGGTGTTATGGAAATTTTGAGGGGTGCTATAGGACAAGCTCAGTCAGAGAATATGAGAAAATGAGACTGATTTTATATGCTAAATGTTAATGGAGTTTGTGCTTGCAGCCCATTAAAGCCTCACTCTGGAACCGCCTTTGCTCAACTTAAAAGACCCAGTTAAAACTACAATTCATCACATCAGAAGCTAAGACTGCCTCCGAATAATGTGATAAGACACTGAAAATAGAATGTAAACAACTAAAATTTTTAGAATGTTCATATTGTGAAATCACCCATTACCATGAGCTATAAACCAAACCCAGCTTTGGCACCCTGCAGCTTCACTCAGTTTCTTTTCACAGCTGTTTTTCAGACTCTTCTTGCTCTCCATCAACTGGTCTAATGACTGCTGCACTTCCTCTCTTGATTGATTGAGAATAAATTATTCTTTTACTGAATGACACCAGTCTCTATGTTTATGCATCCAGCTTCTAGAGAATGCAGATAAAATTATGTGCGTGTGTGTGTGTGTGTGTGTGTGTGTGTGTGTGTGTGCGGGCATGCATGTGTGCGTCTGTATAACTTTGATCAACTTCTCACACGTCATTCCAGACTCACACGTCATTCCAGCAGGGGCAATTAACTGATCTTTATATTCAAAGCGTGCATGTGTGTGTGTGAGATTTTATTTACTAAGTTCAATGTATCAAATACGTTAAAATACATGGATGACACAAGAATGTGAAGTTTCTGTGAAGGCTCTCAGTTGTCCAGGTGGTTTCCATAGTAGAGAAGCTTGAATCTTCGACTGAACTGGGTTGCTTGACGCGAGGATGTATGTCCTTTGTCCCCTGTTTACAATGGGGTACTCAGGTCTGAGCAGTTTCGGTCTTTTGTTCATGGTAATGAGTCATACACGTCATCAGGAGACCCGTCAGGAGAGGCGCCAGTCCCATCGTTAGGTGGGACAGCTACCCTGTCATTAGGAGGGTGCTAACTAGAGCACAATAGGTGCTAATTAGAGCAATTGTTAAGTCACTAGCCAATAGCAGTCTGCCTCTCGGTAGGAGGGGTCTAGTTAGGTTTAAAACTCCAGCTTTTGTGGCTTCTGTTATTCTTCTCTACAAGAGTCAAGACAGAAGTCAGACTACCAGAGCAAGAATTTTTAGCTGAGGAAGCTTCTGTAATTTGAAGTGGAATGTCTTCGCGTCAAGCAACCCAGTCCAGTCGAAGATTCAAGCTTCTCTACCAAGAATGTGAAAACACTTATTTCCATTGTTGTCCACTTAAAAATCAACTGACAAAACAGAAGCAATAATAATAATAATAATAATAATAATAATAATAATAATAATAATAGTAGTTTGTATATGATAACACAAACCTAAGCAATTTCTAAATACATTAACACAGTAAATTAACATTTAAAAATAATGTAATTGACCGGAAATTAAAGGGTTGAGATCTTTGAAAAACTGCTGTCTAAGGTCTGAGGTTCTGGGCTCATGCGCCATTCCACCTCATTATAGAAACTTTGCATAATTTATTACCACCCTTGAAAAATGTCAGCTGCCTATTTTATAAACACTGTAAACACTGTATAAGCCTGATCTTGTCAGATCTCAGAAGCTAAGCAATATGGGGCCTGGATAGAATGTGGGGCCTGGTTAGTACTTGGATGGGAGCCCTCTTCAGAACACCTGGGACTGTGTGTGTTTCTCCAGGTAAAACTGGAGTTGTGTCAGGAAGGGCATCCGGCGTAAAACCTGTGCCAAATCCTAATGTGGATCTGGCTTGGCTGTATCCACTGTGGCGATCCTGGACAAACGGAAGAAGCCGAAGGAACAACAACAACTCAATCTAAAGCCCATGGATCCCCACAGACAACACACTAATATCTATCTATATACATACACACATACATACACAAACCGTATTCATGCATCTGAGAGCCCGTGGTCATGCATAGCCCACCCTTTTTTGAAGAAAGTTGGTTAAACAACCACAAAATGATTAAAGTTTATTAAATGCCCACCAAAAATAAATTAATTCCATAACCCCCAACACATTGTAAAAAGCAAATAACTTTTTCACAATGTTTGTTCTTGTTTCTTCCATGTATGACTTGTGATGATGTCATCTATTTGACCTGAAAAACTTGTGCATGAAACAGGAAGTGTTCCATCACAATGGCTAGCTTTGTAGCTGCAGGCACATGGTGACTGTTATTACTTTGTGTCCATCAGAAAGTTTTGTGTGTGTTCAAAACTTTTAAGAGTTCAAACGGACATCTTTTCTGCTGCCTGTATATTATTAGTACATGACACTGTTTTGAGTGTGAGTGAGTGAGACACAGTGAGCACATGCAACACTTCTGGATACAAACATGGAGAAAACTGAGGATGTTTCACTGTTTCCATTGATAGACTGATGGGAAAATTATGGCTGTTTTATCTTAACAGGGAGGAAAATACAGACAGAAACAAAGGGATTATTTAACTGCAAAATTTCCTGGATTTACACAGGTAGGAGCTTTTAAAGTTTCCATGAGATCCAGAGTTCTCAGATTTAATATAAATACTGTGCAAATTTTTTCAGCGAAGTATATTATTGTCCGTGAGCTTAATATTGAAAACTACTCTGCTAATATTCTAATATTGAAAAGTGCACGTCAATTATTTATTTATTTATTTATTCTTTTTGCTGCCGAGATTAAAAAGGGCCAGACATGAGCTCACAAGGCACACTTTTGAATGACAAAAAGCATGGGGGGGGGGGGGGGGGCAGACAGACAGGTGATTTATTCTTTATTTGTGAGTACATCAGACATTTTATTGAAATGGGGGTCTGGCAAATGTAATATCTGGCCAGGTTTATGCAAATTACCATTACCCCCCCCCCCCCCCCCCCCCCCCCCCCCCCAGGTACAATTTATATATAAATACACACAGTGGGTAAAATAAGTTTTGAACACATCACCATTTTTTGCAGTAAATATATTTCTAAAGGTGCTATTGACATGAAATTTTCACCAGATGTCTGTAACAACCCAAGTAAGCCACACATAAAAAACACAGATGTCCCTAAATTAAATTATGGGAAATTATGTGAAATGACACAGGGGGAAAAATATTGAACACTTGAAGAAAGGGAGCTGCAAAAAGGCATGAAAAACCAAGAGATATGCTGAAATCTATCACTAATTACAAAGCAATCCTGCCTCTTGTCAGTGCACATTAATATCAGCTGCTTCAGTCCCAACCGATGGCCTATAATAAGGTGCCTCAAGCGCTCTCTCAAGATCTTTGTAACCTTATTGCGACAAAAGTGTTAAGGTTAGAACCCAAATGGACTTGTAAAGGACCCAAAATGTGGACACTAAGGTAGAACAAAAACAAAAATACAATTTATTGGATGTATAATTGGATACACGCTGCATTTTGAAATGTGCAAGGAGGCCTGGAGACCAGAGACAGACTAGACCGGAACCAATGATGAGACAGGTAACTGCAAAAAGGGGGAACCAGAACTGGAGGAGTGGAACCAGAAGATTCCATGATGGAAGACGGGGTTGGAAACCTGAGCCAGGGGACAAAGCAGGTGGTGATGCTGGAAACTGGAGACAAGTGGCTGTCCACAGAGCTGAAGGAGAGCAGGATCACTGGAGAGGAGTGAGGGCACAGGTAAGTTTTGTAGGAATGCACAAAGATTACAGCAGGTTGTGGAGGAACACACAAAATTATATTTTGGAAAATAGAGGACCCAGATACCACGTAGTGAAAACTGAGTTACTGGCAAAGGTGGAAGTCTTGAAGAGCATCACTTCACCATAAACCAGCCATGACCAGGTGCTCCTCACAAGATTTCTGACAGGAGTGAAAACAATTATCAGAAGAGTTGCCTAGAACCAAGGACCACTTTTGGAGAGCTTCAGAAAGATGTGGAATTAGCAGGTACAATTGCCTAAAAAAAACTATACACTCAAATACCATGGCCTGTATACATGCTCACCACGCAAGACTCCATTGCTGAAGAAAATGCATATTGAAGCTTGTTTAAAATTTGCTGCTAAACAAACAACTGAAAAACTGGGAGAATATAGTCTGGTCAGATGACACCAAACCTGAACTCTTTGAATGCCATAATATACACCAAAAATAGCACTAAACATCACCCCAAAAACACCACACCGACAGTGAGGTTTGGAGGTGGGAACATCATGGTGTGGGGCTGTTTTTCAGCATATGGCTCTGACAAACTTCACATAATTGAAGAAAGGATGACTGGAAAAATGTACCGAGACATTCTTGATAAAAATCTCCCAGGATGATGAAGATGAAATGAGGGTCGACATTTCACCAAAACAGTGATCCCAAACACACAGCCAAGAAAACTTTTGGTTTTAGTTTTAGAGAATGAAAATAAAGCTGCTCGAATGGCCCAGCCAATCACTTGACTTGAATTCAATAAAAAAATTCTATGGAGAGAACTAAACACCAGAGTTCATAGAAGAGGTCCATTTAATCTTCAAGATTTGAAGCCTGTTTGTTTAGAAGAATGAACAAAAAAATCACACCTAAAGTGTGGGACTAGTTCCTCCATACAGGAAGCGTCTTGAAGCTGTTATTAACAACATAGACAACATACAAAGTATTATATAAATTTCAGGAAGCATGTTCAATACTTTTTCCCCGTGTCATTCCATTTTAGTACCCATAACCTAATTTCTGTACTTGTTTGTTTTGGTTTCTTTGCATCTGTGGATTTCTAGTGTTGTTACTGACATCTGGTGAAAATTTCTTGTTAGTAGCACCTTTAGAAATATATTATCTGAAAAAAATGGTGAATGACATTCGAGCCATTAATATTCATCATTAGATGATCAGCTGGAATGATAAATTGTCCACAGGAGGAGATAGATGCCACTGATTTCAAGACAGAAAAACTCCTCACAATACACACAAAGTCCAGCACCCTGACATTCCATGAGCAACAGAACCAGGGAGGGCAAAGATTAGTAAGTGTCACAGCCATGATCCAGGATGAGACCAGGATCATCCATAAATACATCAGAAAGATGGTCCCCTGAGATCAGCTGCTACAAGAGTGTCTCAGACAGCTGCAGACAGACACGATAAGGAGCACTGGGGACAAATTTCGTTGCATGTTTTCATCTATGTATCTTCCTTCCTTCCAAGTGCCATTTCTCAACAAAATGGCAGAAAGTTTACTTTTCTGAAACAAAATGAGCCCAACCATGACATTGTCTGAACACACAAAGACAATGACATATGACGCTGTTTGCTCCTTCTGTGATGGATTTCTGGATGCATCCATGCTGATGGAGAAAATGCTCTTTAGAACGATGCTATATTTGTCTGCGTAAACACCACACAGTGCATTTTAATAAATCCCTATAGGGCATCTAACTAAAACAAAGTTCTGAACACATCACAGAGCATGTGAGATCTTTTGTAGCCGACATAAATTCAAGATGACTGAGGCTCTTGAACTCAGGAGCTGAAGCCCACAGGGAGGTGAGGCTTCAGATAGAGCAGCTCTCACTTCAGTGTTTGAGACACTTTTTTGAGGGGGGAGATTTAGGGAATAACCCTGTTGTGTCTATTTATTTTCAGATATTTTCAAGATGGCGCCTGTGACTGGCGTGGCCGTCGCTCGGCTCCTGTTGTGTTGGTTACTAATGGCCACTTTTACAACATATGTTATTTTAGCAGCCCGACTAGCAGATGGAGGTGTCTTGGCTTTATGGACTTACGATCGGGACTCTTTGTTTCATATCAAGGAGACAATGGAGAGCCTATTTGCTACAGGAGACAGGTACAACCAGGCGTTTCCTCCGCCCCTAACTATCAGCTCCGACTCACCTGATTATCCACTGCTGTTGCGGGCGCCGTGTAAGATCCACAGGAGACTGAGGAAAAAAGGCTTTTTGGATAAGAGGAGAAGAGGCTCGTGGGCTGGTGTCCAGGTGAAGAGAAGGCATGCAGCGGCACGTTTGGGCGCCAATGCCGGCGGCCGAGGACGGGCTCGCTTCCTCTACCACATTCCTCTCTTTGATGTGTGCGATGGCACATCTGCATCGACACCTGTTTGGTTAGGTACGGGTGTTCTAGACTTTTCTCAGTGCTGGTATCCTGGTGGCGTAGTTCCATCGCTACTGTGCACTTCCGTGTTTTCCGTGTTTCCGCCTGCAGGGATCAGCTGGAGTCCACATGACCGCTGTCTGAGGCTCGCAATGGGATAGGACGAAGACAGCGGTGACGTCGTCCACCTTGCGCCTTGGTTTATTGAACGTGCGTTCAATCGCCAGCAAATCATTTTCCCTGAATGATCTTATATCAATGGAAATGTTGGACTTAATGTGCCTTTCGGAGACTTGGCAGAGAGAAGAGGAATTTCTTTATTTAAATGAGCTCTGCCCTGCTGGGTTCTGTGTCCTTGGGAAGCCCCGCCCCTGTCACCATGGTGGGGGCCTTGCCATCGTTTATAAAGAGGATTGTGTGTGTAAAGGGGTACAGTCACAGGATTTTCCCTCCTTTGAATCACAGTTGGTCAAGGTGGGTTTCTCAAACCCATTTTTCTGTGTGTTGGTTTACCGCCCCCCAGGCCCTGCTACTGCCTTTCTTAAGGATTTTAGTGACTTTTTATCCTCTATTATAACGTTGGAATCTGTTTTAATTCTTGGAGATTTTAACCTTCTTGTTGATGACAAGTTATTTTGCTCTGCTATGGAGCTTTTATCATTGACTGAAGCTTTTAATTTTGTGCAACTTGTTTCTGAGCCCACTCACCAAAAGGGTCACATTTTAGATTTAGTTTTTACACTTGGTCTAGACATTTTAAATATGTCTATAAAAGATGTCCACTTGAGCGACCATAGTCTTGTTTCGTTTGACCTGCATTTCAGCTCTGATCAGAAGCCCTTAGAAGCTAAGTCTCGGAGGCGTATCATCACTGCTAAAACTGCAGACAGATTTTTTTCTATGTTTAATCCTTGTTTGTTCACTGATTTTCTTGATGTGGACAATTTTATCCAGTGTTTTAACCATCACTGTGATACTATTCTTGATCAGTTGGCTCCTGTTAAATACAACGTGTCTTTACAGAAAAATGAGTGCCCTTGGATAAATGAAGAGCTCTTAAGTTTTAAGAGACTGTGTCGTAGGACTGAACGCCTGTGGAAATCCTCTAAACTTGAGGTTCACAGGCTTCATCTCAGGGAGCTGGTTTTATCATATAACAAAATGGCTGAGTGCCCGTTCTGTCTACATACGTCAGCTGGTGTCTGTGAATAAGAAGAATCCTAGAGTGTTGTTTGACACAATCAACTCTCTTGTATGTCCTGCTGCTTCAGTTACTCCTGTGTTTTCTGAAGCTGACAGCAATGCTTTTTTGAGTTTTTTCACTGACAAAATCAAGTTGATTAAGGATAAAATTCCACCCTCCCTGTGTGGCACTTCTACTGTTATTGAGCCTGTTCCCAGCATTTGGTCTTCATTTAGGGCTGTGACACTTATATTTGACGCTGATATTTCGGCATTGGTGAGCAAGATGAAACCTTCCTCTTGCTCATTGGACATCCTTCCCTACAGGCTCTTTATTAAAGTATTTGAGGTAATTGGTCCGTGCGTTACTAGAATGGTAAATCTTTCTTTGTCCACCGGTGTGTTTCCCAGTGCTTTTAAGCATGCCATAGTGTTGCCTCTAGTGAAAAAAAAACAGGTTTAAATCAAATGGAGCTAAGTAGATTTAGACCTATTTCTAAGCTCCCATTGCTGTCTAAGATCCTCGAGAGGGTGGTTTCAGACCAACTGACACTCTTCCTGGATCAGAATAACATTCATGACAGGTTTCAGTCCAGTTTTCGTAGACAACACTCTACGGAAACGGCTCTTTTGAAAGTGTCCAGCGACATTATGATGTCTGCTGATGCTGGGAAATCCACTGTGTTGGTTCTTTTGGATTTGTCCTCTGCCTTTGATACTGTTGACCACCAGGTCCTGCTGAATAGATTGAGGGATCATGTCGGACTGTCGGGGTCAGTTCTTCGGTGGTTTTTTCATATCTGTCTGGGCGTAGCTTTAGCGTTTTTGCTAACCAGATAAGGTGAGAGTCTGCGGACCTGTTATGTGGAGTCCCCCAGGGTTCTGTATTGGGCCCCATTTTGTTTTTATTGTACTTGATCCCTTTAGGTAGGATCATTCAAAGATTTACTGATGTCTCTTACCAGTTATTTGCGGATGACATCCAGCTTTACTGCTCCTTTAAGCCATCTGAGATTAAGAGGCTTGATTCCCTCCTCCATTGTTTGGCGGAAATTAAACAATGGCTAACAAATAACTTTCTTCAGCTTAACGCAGACAAAACAGAGACATTGGTTATTGCCCCTGATGCCCATATTCCAGGTATTCAGCAGTACTTGGGAGACCTGGGCCAGTCTGCTAAATCATGTCTTCAAAACCTGGGTGTCATTTTTGACAAAGACATGTCATTGGTACAGCATTGTAAACAACTGATGAGGAATTGCTTCTTTCAAGAAACATCTCTAAGCTCAGGAAAATGGTGTCTCGAAATGATTTAGAGCTTATTATTCATGCTTTTGTGTCAACATGTTTAGACTATTGTAACAGTTTGTTTTCATGTCTAAACAAGAAGGAGTTGCGTCGACTGCAGTTGGTACAGAACTCTGCAGCAAGAATTCTGACACAAGCTAACAGGAGGACTCATATTTTCCCAATTTTAAAGGAGCTTCATTGGCTGCCAGTGTCCTTCAGGATCAATTTTAAAATTTTGGTTTTAACTTTTAGAGCTCTACATGGCCAGGCGCCTCCCTATATCTGTGACCTTATCCAGCCTTATGCCCCTGCCAGGGCTTTGAGGTCTGTGGACCAAAATCTGTTGATGGTTCCTCGCACCCATTTTGCAACCAGAGGAGAGCGATCCTTCCAGGCTGTTGCTCCCAGGCTTTGGAATGGTCTCCCGCTCTCTCTGCGCTCACTGGACTCTGTCGATACTTTTAAAAGCCAACTTAAGACTTTCTTTTTTACTCAAGCGTTTGCTTAGCTTTTGGGCTGCTCTGCTATCCTATGTTATGTTTTATGTTTTTATGTCTCGGCCATTGTCTGATGTTTTGTGTGGTGTACTGTGCTTTTATGTTGTGAAGCACCTTGTGGCTCTTGTCTGTGAAAGGTGCTATATAAATAAAATTTACTTACTTACTTACTTACTTGTGTCTGATGATTTGTGGACGTTCATGCTGGTTATACGGATGTAAACTGAGCTTTACTGGTGAGGTCATGTCAAGATATAAAATCCAGAAGAGGGCTGTTTCAGAATGAAGACTGTGGTTACTTCTGTAGGGTTGACACAATTTGAAGTACCTCGTGACGTACTGGTCCTCTGAGATACTTCTAATCAAAGCAGATGTTAACTGATCTCTGTGGTGGATACAAGATGAGCCTCAAATTTACAATCAGTCAACTTCCCTGTTTCCATGGTAATTGTTTTGTAATTTAGTGGCATCCACATCACAATTTTGTTCTCATTTTTGGGCGGAAGGTTGCCATGATAAACTGCCATTTGTATTTTATGATAATATCCATGACTGGCAAAGTAACGCAAGAGATGTCACCCACATTCTTGATCCGAAAGGTCAAGTTTGTGACAAAATGTTTCATATGTAAATGAAGTTGACCTCAACCCACATAGTTCCATTGTGATGGTCACACTTGGTAACATATATTTTGACACAAAAATCATGCCTATTGGATAAATAGGCACAGAGATATTGAAATTACTATATTTCACAAATTTGTTTTATTTTGGCATTTTGGTTACCAAGGCAATGATTTTTCAGCAAGATGGCCTCCAAATAGACCAACAAAAATATCATTACTGAAAAGTTGAGGAAATTATGTATTAGAATCAACTTCCAGCCAGTTACCGCTCAGGTCCATTTTTGGCCCTCTGGCACCGGACTAACTGGATGAATGGTGTTCCACAACAGGACATGTTGTGGAACACCATTCTACAGAAGAGTAGAGGATAAAGTATGAGTCCATCATATTCCATTTTGAGCAGTACCAATGATAATGAGATAAAAAAAACTTTGGGCAGAGTGCAAGCATTGCAAGTGTACGACCACCATCTTTGGTGTCTATGAAGGATCCTTAGGAATTACTTTGTATCAAACGAGTGGTTACTAAGACAGACAAGGGTGAGGAGTATCACTTGTATTGTGAGGGAGTGACAGCTACGACATTTTGACCATGTGGCCCGTTTCCCTGTGCATCATCCAGCACAAAGGTGTCTGATTGTTGAGGACCCCAGTAGCTGGAGAAGGCCAAGGAGACACCCACGTTTCACCTGGCTGTGGCAGATAGATGGTTATTTTAGAGATGTGGGAATGGACCAGTTGTCTGACTAGGTGGTTGCCATCCAGAACACAAGGCGGTTCCATGGTGTTGTGGATGTGGAAAAGTGCAGAGCCAACACATGCTTCCAGACTTGACTTGCAGCAGGAAATGGCTGCCACCAAAAACCTTGTCTGAAGGTCAAGTGCAGAGTTGTTTTGGTATTTATATTGTGCAATATTCAGATGTTCCTAATATAAGTGGGTTCATGCCACACATATATAGTATACATTCTCACTGTATATACAACAAAATTTAATTGAACACAACCATGAAATGAATAAAACTAAACGCTTACAAAAATAAATAAATAAATACAAAACTTCAGCTTTCTGCATCCCAGGGAGCTTTGGTGGCTCCTGTCCACAGATTCCTGGCACACTTTTACTCTTAAAGGGGAAGACAAGTCACCCTCTTGTTTATTTCATGTTATGCCAAAAATACACCCATGACTAACCCTCCAGCGACCAAGCTATTTGAGTGAATAATATGGTAGGATAATTACAGCAACAAATATAGAAGAACTAGTGACTCGCAAATATGCCAATAATTTAAAAGAAATCTCAATGAACCCATCAGTTATCCCTTGTGACAATCATGATCTATTTTCATCCTCACTCTGGGCATCAAGAATCAGTCTCAATGTTTGTGCAGCTGTAAATCTTGCTATTCTAGGGCTGTTGGCCATGCTTCCTTGCAAAACAGTAAAATCTAATGATTAGAGTTGGTAAATTACAATACCATCTGAAGCTATAATGTCATAAGTGACCAACAACAGTGAGGTCATAAGTGACCCCGCACAAGTTTGGTTTATAGTTGCCACATGGATCAGCCGATCTTTGCAAAAATTTATGAACACATGCAGAATAAATTGATTGACAAATTCATGGTAGGAAACTTTTTTCCCCATTAAAATTAGAAAAATGGTACACAAAAATATGTACCCAGGGTCACAAATGATCCCACTTGGTTGCTTGAGGGTTTACCAAACAAATCCAATGTCTTTGCACCCCGTGCACTATTTTGTGCTTAGACTGCATGCGCTCTAAATAGTAAAATGAAATGGATACCCTTGAACTACATGCCATGAATCCAACATAGGCTGACAAGATATGGCCCTTTGTCTGTTCTAAAATGCTGGAACTGTTTTGGGTTCCTCAGTTTTTGAACCCCAATTCTGATACAAAATCTAGATTTAGGTCAGGTTGTTTTCTTTAATTATGTTGTTACAAAAGGAATGGGCAGCAGTTACCACTTTTGCCTTACAGCAAGAAGGTCCTTGGTTCAAGTCCATCCATGCCCGCTCTCCTTGTAAGTACGGAGTTGTATTTGGAAGGGGATTGGCATAAAATGTGTGCCAAATCAAGATGCTTATCTGTACTTGTTCCACTGTGATGATCCCGAGCAAACAGCAGCCAAAAGAAGCAGTAATGTCAAGATACTGAGTCCAAGTCTTGAAACTATCCATCTACTTGTCATAGCCATGTGATACATGGGCATCCTTGTGGAATTTTCCATTTGCAGAGGTCCATCAACACGATGGTACCTGGGAACATGATTACGCATAGAGAAGCTCGGTACATGACCAAAATGTCATAGTTGACATTCCCTCACAATGCACAAAGTGATACTCTTTCCCTGAATCTCTCCAAGCAGCTGTTCATTTGACAAATCATTCCATTGGTAACCAAGTATCCTCTGTAGAAACCTCATACCAAAGACATGCAATTGTTGCCTTAACTTCTTGGTTAGCATCCAAGTCTCACAACAAAAAGTACAAAATATAAGATAAGAAGCACCAGGACCCAAAAGACTCTGACCATTTTTCGTGAAAAAAAAAAAACATCTCCAAATACCCGTTCAGCAACTTCATGACTTCATAAGTGTTTACAAGGCATCGCTCAACCTTCTATTACATACCATAATCATAAAGTAAAGTCAGTAGTAAGACTCTGACTATACAACACTATTAAGGCACTGTCTGCCTCAAACATTTTCAGTTCAATTTATTTTCATTTATATAGCACCAAATCACAACAAAGTTGCCTCAAGGCGCTTCACACAAGTAAGGTCTAACCTTACTAAACCCCACAGCAGCAGTGGTAAGGAAAAACTCCCTCTAAGGAAGAAACCTCAAGCAGACCAGACTCAAAGGGGTGACCCTCTGCTTGGGCCATGCTACAGACATAAATTACAGAACAATTCACAAAAATATCTTTCTTGATGTATATGTATTGGTTCTGTTTCTGTGTAGTATATTAACCACTTATTTATTTATCTATTATCCAGTATGAACTGTTTGTAAGATGTAAATAATATATATATATATATATATATATATATATATATATATGTGTGTGTGTGTGTGTGTGTGTGTACTGTATAGTGTGTTTTTGATAATGTATATATTAATCATCCATCCAATGTGTTTATTAAATTAGAAAATAATGTATTATATTGAGCCATGAAACACTGAAATTCATTACACTTTCCCATACAACGACCTAGTCGATGATGGAGGGGATTACAACATACATTATTTTCTGTACATACCACATCTGGTGCTGGATTTGCTTGGTGGACAACAAACCAGTCAAGTGTTGCCCAGGTTTTTTTTTTTTTTTGCCATTCTGTTCTTAACGTGTCCATCACTAGAACCTTGCCGTTTGACTTCAGACAATCATGAGGAGGTGATGGTCTAGTGATTAAGCGTTGGGCTTGAGACCAGAAGATCCTTGGTTCAAATCCCAACCTGACTGGAAAATCACTAAGGGCACTTGGGCAAGGTCCTTAATCCCCTAGTTGCTCCCAGTGTATAGTGAGTACCTTGTATGGCAGCACCCTCACATCGGGGTGAATGTGAGGCATTACTGTGAAGCGCTTTGAGCATCTGATGCAGATGGAAAAGCGCTATATAAATGTAGTCCATTTACCATTTACAATCCACCATGGAAAAAGTTTGCCAGTGTTCTATGACATGTTGGGGCACCGGCAGAAAATGCAGTGGCCCTTGTACACATTATCATGTACCTCTTCAAGCCATGCATTTTCTTTTTCGTATTCTATATTTTTGTAGCTTTCTCTTCTTTTTTCTTGGAGGAGCATTCATGGAGAGAGTACTGCCTGCTGTGCACCATTGCGGTACTTCCAAAAATGAGCCAGTATCATGTTGGCTGTTACGACTCTTGCGAGACTGCCTCTTCCAGTATCTTCTACGCAAGCGACAATGAGTGACAACGCTTCAATCACTGGGATAAGTGCATTGCTGTAAATTCTAGCATAAATCGCCCTGTCATTCATCGACTATATACACTCTATGTTTGATTCTCATAGAAATATGGAACAAAGTGCGTCCCTTATCAGTTCAATACAGGACGCATATTTTAGTTTCCAGACACGGAACGATTCCATTTCTCAAGACATGGTTGGCAAACCTAGTTGAGGAAGTCATTGAAAGCCTAGATCTTAATGCTCAACATGTCTATGGTCAAAGGTCTTCTCACAGATACATGGCCACACTCTACAGCGGCACTGTCAGTGTGAGATACAAAAACAAAAACCTAATGAGTGTAAATCCTGGTATCTAAGGACTATATTCTGTCTTGCAGTGGTCCTTACAAGCATCTGCTTGGAGCTTGTACAGGCATGACTCCAGCCTAGCAGCCTCTAGTTTAGCTAAATATCCATTATTTGTTTATTTATTTTACTGATTGGACAGGCCATGTTGTTCATCCTGAAGGTGGATTTTGCCAAGGTTTGTTGATCAAAATGCACTTGCACATACTATGCTAGTCTGAAGTGAAGTTCTGCTGTTGTACATTCAGAGTACATTGTTTCAAAGTAGAATTTACCAGGATGGTTTTGCTGTAACTGTGGCAACTGGAAGCTATCATATGTCCATTCACAAACTGGCGGCATATCCATGTGACTTCAGGTCAGATAGGTCAGCAACCATAAACATAAAGGGAGAATTTGTTTCTAAATAGTGTAAAATGCAGTTTTCGCATTCACAGTAATAAAAGTTGCAACCAAGAAGGAACTGAGACATATTATCTCAAGAGGATAAGAGAATGCACATTTGGTAGAAATCTAGAAGTGCCAAGAGATCATGTTTGTCAACTTTGCAAGCCCTGTGGCTTGGCGTGTGCACACACTGACATGCAGTGTGGTTGCATTGGTATTTATGTTGTTATTGTCTGCCGAGGAATGTGGTCAGATTCTAAATTAGCGTCCATGTTGACCACAAACGTATCACCCTGGAGTGATGCACACAAAGACTCAGGCAGCTTCTCAGATTTATGCCACTATTTATTGTGCCATTGTGTTGTCTGTCTCCTCCTCATGTATTCCTGTCATGCAGCGGCATAGGTATGGATTCATCCATTTCCTGGATGCTGCACACCCTGAAAACATTCAGCTTAATGAGAATGGACACAAGTTGTTATGTGGTTGGACATGGCCGGAAATAATACAGACTGGCTGACTTATGACGTGTGGTCCAGTCACGGCATATGGGAAAAATTTATGGGAAAATATGTGTCTTGCATTCCCGCGGGGCACAGCGGGCTATAAGAGGTGACTAGTGCAGTCATATTGTCTAGTTCAAGTCCTTTGTCCTGTGTCATCTTTGTGGTTTCACTGTCTGTGCAGAATTTCATGAAGCAAAGCAGCGAAAGTCTAAAAAATGAAATTTTCCCGCTCATGTGACAGCTGTGGACATTTAACAGAAGCAGCGTTGAGAACGTTGTGTTGTTCTGGTCAGATCTGCAGAACAACATCAGAATAATGTTCAGTATGAAAAAGAGAGGACCTAAAGTATGAGCATTTCCATGGCATGAAGACAGAGCAGCCACAAGCAGACAGCGACGGGTGGTGAATATAAATCCTCTGTCTTCATTGGGGGAAATGCATTGATGGGTTTCTCATAGGAAATAAGAATATGGTGCATTTGGAGGATTACGCTTTCCTGCATGTTTGTGTGGGTGTCTGCATTTTTTCATTGCTTTGAACTCTGTGTTTTCTTGCTTGTCACAATTATCAAAGCATCGTACACAGTAAAATCACAAGTGTTAAATAAACAATGCTAGTGTACATATGGTCCTATTCTGGTCAAAGTGGGACCACATGTACACTGTCAGTGTTAATTTAACACTGGTGATTTTACTGTGTAGCTTTAGAGCCCCTTCACACATAGTGCAAAGTTTGGACAAAGTGCACACTTAGTGCGCATGACGCAGGAATCGTGTGCAAACCGTGTAATGTCGTCCCTGTTGCCAACGCCTTGTACACCTGTTGCTGTTCCAGAAAGATTTAAATGAACCATCTCAAATGGATGACTGGTTTATATTTCAATACCACTGTGGCTATCTTCCCGTCATCTTTTAAAGTAAAAATATTCACATGTACTTTTTAATCAGTTCTGTTTTTGATATTGTTTGCTTGGTCGTTGCTGTATTCTGTTAAATTTATTTAATTCTTACGCTACTAAATTATATGCTGCCTCAGAGTTCTGGGTCATTAAAGTTTCATCTAATACGAAGATATTTTGCAGAAAATAAAATTAATTATCATCAGTGTCACACAGATTTATTGGTCATCTGCTTCTGTCTGCACATATTTGATGTTTCTCCAAATAATTTTGCAAAGTGTGGTGCTTATAATTCACTTATACTCCACTTTAGAGCAACTTTGCAACTGGGCGGAACTAAAGTACAGTAGAAAGCAGAAGCAAAATGCTTTTGTGTATGTGAACAGTTTGAATGTTGGAGGAATATTACAACATCTACCCAGGTTTAGGGCCCCTTCACACATACGTAGTGCGAAGTTTGGACGAAGTGCACACTTAGTGCACATGACGCAGGAATCGTGTGCAGACCGTGTAATGTCGTCCGTGTCGCCAATGCCTCATACACCTGTTGCTACAACTATTTGCGCACACAAATGCCTGAAAGACAAAGTGTGCGCTGTGCGAACCCATTGCACAGGTGCCGGTCAAATTCCGCGAACACCTAACACCGCTCACATGGCACTTAGAAAATGTGTGGCCTATACACTATACAGTATTTCTTGTATATTTTTATTGTTCCCTTTTTAATGCTTTTACAATTGGCCTAAGTTGCATGTCTTTGGAAGGTGGAAGAAGCCAGCACACTCAGAGGGAACCCACGCAAATGGAGGGAGAACACACAAACTCTACACGAAATGCACCAGGCAGGAAGCAGAACTGGGATCTTTGTGCCATGAGACAACAGTGCTAACCACTGTGCCACTGCACTGCCTGTATATCAAGGTTGCAATTTAAAAATCAAAATCCAAGCTGCCCACCATGAATTCCTGGGAAATGGGCCCATGTTTTTTTTTTGTTTTGTTTTTGTTAATCTATGTAGTTTAAATAAAAAAAAAAATCTGGTTTTCCTCCTCAACCCCAAAACTTGAACAAAGTCAAATATCTGAGTGTAGTGAGCTGGACTAAAGATCTCTGGCAGTGCTACCAGTATGTGACATGTTCAACCAGACATAACAAAATACTGGACATGTGCTATAGCTCAGTGAAAGGAGCATATAGATCTCTCTCTCTTCCCCCGTTGTGCGGGGCTGATCATAACTACGTGCAGCTCATCCTGGTGTATCGCACCATGTTGAGGAGAGGCAGTGTCCTGACCAGGCAGACAAAGCAATGGACAGAGGACTCTGTTGTGCATCTGCAAGGCTGCTATGACTGCACGGACTGGGAAATATTCAAGGAGTCATCTGCTGATATTGATGAACTGACTGATGTTGTCAGCAGTTATGTTACTTTTTGTGAAGAGTTTGTGATTCCCAAAGAGACAGTTAAAATCTACCCAAATGCTAAACCTTGGGTCTCAAGAGCACTGAAAGTTCTATTCAACAAAAGAAAAAAGGCATTCCGTGAGGGAGATCTCCCAGAGCTAAAGAGATTAAAAAGGGAGATCCAATGTGAAATTAGGAGAGCAAAATACAACTACACAGCCAGGATTGAGAAACAATTTAGCCAAAATAAGTTAGGCTCTGCTTGGGATGGCCTAAATACCATTCTAGGGAAAAAAGTAAAAAATCTAAAGTCATCCTGGCTGGGGCCAAATCGGACAAACAACTCGCCCAGGATTTTAATCAGTTCTATAGTAGATTTGATACACTAGATTTTAGTGATGAACTATCTAAACAAAAAAAAATGATTTGCACTGTCCTGGTTCTCCACCTTTTGATGAACGTTTCTTTAAACGCACTAAAGTTAAAGTCCAGGACCTGACAATATTTGTGGTCGTTTGCTGTCTTCTTGTGCGGCGCAACTAGGCCCTATTTTCTTTTATATTTTTAAACTGTTGCTTGCTCAACAAAAGGTTCCAAAGAATTGGAAACAGAGCATAGTAATACCAGTGGCTAAAAACAAGCATCCCCAAGTTTTAAATGACTTTAGACCGGTAGCCCTAACATCTCTTGTTATGAAGGCATTTGAAAGACTTATGAAACATGAATTGCTTTCACATGTAGAGGCATTACTAGATCCCTTCCAGTTTGCCTATAGGGCTGGCTGTGGAGTGCAGGATGCTACTGCCACACTTTTAAATCTTGTTTTTAAACACCTTGAGGGCAACAAAGCACATGCCAAACTTTTATTTCTTGACTTTTCATCTGCTTTTAATACTATCCAACTTCACATCTTAATCGACAAACTTGTGAATAATTTTTCTGTAGATTTTAATATTGTTGGTTGGATTTTAGATTTTTTAACAGACCAAACACAGAGAGTCAGAGTAAAAGGGTGCATGTTAGACACCCTTTTGTCCTCAACAGGATCTCCTCAGGGCTGTGTCCTTTCACCACTTCTGTACATATTGTACACTAATGATTGTCAAAGCCATCACGAAAATCGTTTTATTTTGAAATTTGCAGATGATACTGTCATTGTTAGTCTCTTACAAAATCATGAGAATAACCATGGCCCAGTGGTGGAAGATTTTGTAAAGTGGTGTGATAAGTCATATTTACAACTAAATGTGACTAAAACAAAAGATATGTCTGTGGACTTCTGACGACAGCTCACACCAGCTCAGGCTACCTTCATTAAGGGCCAGCAGGTGGAGTCTGTGGAAACTTATAAGTATCTGGGGACTATAATTGACCACAAGCTAAATTTTAATGTTAATACTGACATGTTGTGTAAAAAGGGTCAACAATATCTGTTCTGTCTTCGTAAATTGTCTTATTTTCAAGTGGATAAGACTATTATGATTCTTTTTTACAAATCTTGTATCGAGTCTGTTTTAACCTTTTCTATGTTGTGCTGGTATGGGAATCTCAGTCTTAAGGCTAAAAATTCACTGGTTAAAATAGTGAAGGCCTGTGGAAAGGTACTGGGAGTACCACAGAGTACGTTGTCTGACCTATACTACAGACAAGTGAAGAGGAAAGCATTGAGTATACTGTCGAACTCTGCTCATCCACTTTTTAGTGACTTTCAATATTTACCTTCTGGCTCATGGTGTTGTGAAAGTGTAGTGACACGGACCCACAACAGGGGGCGTAAATGAACGGACAATAGAAGGAGTTAAATTTGAACACTTTACTGTTGTGAATGCCACAACCACACACAGCAGATTATAGAATAAATACAAAGTCAATGGATAAAGGTGTCGTGTGGGCAGGCTCGACGATAGGAGACGTCCGTCTAGAGAAGAACCGGAACCACATGATTTCCTCCGCCACCGAACCCGAAGGATACTGGAGCCGCCAGGTCCCGAGTCCCTCAGGTGGCCACCGTCTCCGCGTGTCGGATCTGGTACTGCTGGCGAAGAGCAAAGACAGTCAAGTGTGGGTGTGTGTACACCCAGTAACAACAACGGTGGGAATTCCACCTCCACCTCTAACACACACTCGTGCAGCGTCTGCCTATTCACTTATCTGGCGGAAAGCAGAGCGAAGCAGTCGCAGCCCACGCCGGTCCTCCGGGGAGACAGCTGCAACAATGTATCTACTGGAATCAATATCGGAATATTCAGGCTGAGAGTATTACCTCCGTAGAAGAACGATATCTGGGCGACGTGGTGGAGATGTCATCCTGCTTTTATCCGGGGTGAAATGCAGATGATCGGTGACAGCTGTCATAGTTGATGAGTGACAGCTGTCACCTCGGCTGTTCCTGTGAGGCGGCAGCGCCCTCTCGTGCCTGAAGCCCGCACTTCAGGCAGGGCGCCCTCTGGTGGTGGGCCAGCAGTACCTCCTCTTCTGGCGGCCCACACAACACATGGCTCAGGTTTCCCTCTATGAAGGGTAACAGATTTAAGTTCTCTTTTGTTCCTGCAGCCATTACTGTTCTGAACACAGGCCAAGGAAGGAGTTAAAACTGCAAGCATTTTAATGGACTGTTTTTTAATGTTTGGACTGTGTAATTGTTTGTGATGCTGCACCATGGTACTGATATGTGTTCTGTGTGTCATGTGCTTTTAATGTATTCTCAAGCTGCAAAACTAATTGCCCCATGGGGGACACAAATAAAGTGAAGTGATTCTTTAATCAAAGTTTAATCTTTAATCAAATCTGCTCCAGCAGGGCACCTGCCCCATGTGTTACTTTGCCATCCCTGCCCCACTCACTGCTCATTAACTCAGCCAAAGAGGAGGTGGGAAACACCTGAGTTTAACAAGTGAGTAGAGCAGTGAAACGTGAAAACACGCAGACAAGATGCCCTCCAGGAACTGATTTGTGCAGCCCTGGTAGTGTTATTTGGAGTTTGTGCATCATTTCCTCAAACACATGGACAAGACAATAAACACAAGGCATTTTACATTTGAATTTTTTCTTTCATCTCTCTCATCTCCAGTTGTTTAAATTAGAGGGCATCATCAATTTAACCTCACCTGCCCGACTTGATTATGCTGATTAAATTCCCGCTTGCTTTTCGGAGGCATTCCAAATGAGTCAAGTAATTACTTCTAACTATTTGGCCCAGGAGCACAGACAGCACCATGGGTGGCAGACCGGCAGCAGTTCATTTAAAGGTCAACAAGTAAACAGATAGATCATCTTTCATGTTGTCCGGCCGCTTGCTCTACTTATGGGTGTATCTGATACAGCGTGTGGATTTTAAACCAAGCAGTGCCACTTTTAATGGAACCGATCAACTCCCAGGAGGTTAGTGAAGAGCCAAAACCTCCATCATTGTTCGTGACCTTAAGGTTTATTTCAATGGCAATTTCATCCAAAGAAATCAATGGTATGATTGAGTGGCTATTTGTGTGTCATGGACTCCAGGGAATGAAGACATGTCTGATCTGATGATGAGGGAAGTTCACATGAATATGATACACTGGTGACTTCTGTGAATGAAGAATATTAAATTATCAGTTGCAATTAATCAAGTTTAATCAAGGATTAGTGAGTGTCAGAGCCACAATCCAGGATGAGAAAAGGAGCATCCATGAATACATCAGGAACATGGGCCCTTCTACAAGAATGCCTCAGGTGGCTCAAGACAGACCACTGTCTGTCTTCATAGTCTGTCTGATATCATGGAAGACCAAACCCCTTCACAGGATGTACAACCCCAATTCCAAAGAAGTTGGGATGTTCACAAACACTTATTGAGTGTTGTTAGAAGGAAAGGTGATGTAACACAGTGGTAAACACTGTCCCAGCTTTTTTGAAGCGTGTTGCAGGCATCCATTTCAAAATGAGCAAATATTTGCACAAAAACCGAGTTT
This sequence comes from Thalassophryne amazonica, assembly GCF_902500255.1. Lineage (NCBI taxonomy): Eukaryota > Metazoa > Chordata > Actinopteri > Batrachoidiformes > Batrachoididae > Thalassophryne > Thalassophryne amazonica. Next base: position 46,300,941 of record NC_047104.1, read on the forward strand.
ATCAGTTTGAACATTAAATATTTTGTCTGTGGTGTATTCAATTGAATATAGGTTGAAGAGGATTTTTTTCTGTTTTTATTTACATTTTACACAACGTTCCAACTACATTGGAATTGGAGTACCATCGACAGATAGAGGAAGTGGCTGACATCAAGAAAACCTACGAGTGCCTAGAAAAGCCTGGCCTAAGGACAGCACAGAGGCTCTGATCATGGCAGCACAAAAACAAACCCTACACACCAGATCCACAGAGACAGGAGTCTACCACAGCTGACAGGACCCAAGTTGCAGGCTGTACAAATGTGCCCCAGAGACAGTTCAGCACATAGTAGCAGGAGGCAAGATGCAAGCTGGGATAGCGTACACTGACAGGCACAACCAAGTGTCAGGAATTGTGTACGGGAACACCTGTGCTGCATACAGATGAGAAATCCCAAAGTCTTGATGGGAGACACCACCAACGGTGGTTGAGAATGACAGGGCTACAGCCCTGTGGGGTTTCAAATTCCAGACAACCAACCAGACTGATAGTGCTGGTTGACAAGGGAAAGAAGACTGTTGCTATGGATGTGGCAATCCCAGCTGACAGCAACTACAGAAAGAAGAACCACAAGAAAATAGAGGAGTACCAAGGGCTGAAGGAACAACTGGAGCAGATGTGGAAGGTAAAGTTCAATGTGGTCTCAGTGGTAACTGGAGCACTAAGAGCTGTAACCCCCACATTGGAAGAGTGGCTCCAGCAGATTCCAGGCAGTCCTAGGAACAGCTAAGATGCTGCGACAAACCCTCAAACTCCCAGGACTCTGGTCGAGGCAGGAACACCGCCAGGGATTTTGGGCCCCATGAAAAGAAATCTTAGTGGGCCACCACCCATATTATTTGATCAATTTTCTAATTGTATTAGAGACCTCTCTGGGCCCCTGTCAATTATGGGCCCCTAGAATCCTTCTCCTTATTCTCCCCTTTTCTGCACCCCTGGGTAGAGGACCCGAGCTTGAAAGGGAGATTTTTTTATTTTATATATATATATATATAAAATTCACATTTTATTAATGTAATAAAGTCTTTTTTTCCTTTTGCTGAAATCATTCTAGCTGAATGATTTAGTGGTCGCTGATGCCCATGGGCATAACTCACTGTGATCTGTTCTGATTGGCTTTGACGGAGGGGGTCACAGGTCATACCAATTCATCATAGTGAGATGTAGCGCAGCGAATGACACACGAACGAGTCACACACTGACAGGATTTGTCAGGACACACACTGATACGCATAAAGTGGCAGGTCTGTCTGTGCTGTCAGCTGGAACGCTGATTCAGAAATGTGAATTCATTAAGATCTTTCACCCTCAAGTTCATACTGAACTATAATATAATACAATATAAGTTCATGCTGAACCTGTCTGCCATTCACCTGTTTGTGTGCTTACTTCTTGATATATTTAATGGTTGTGCAATTTCACAATGGCTCTTTGCTTTTTTGTCCACGTAGGTGCCATAGGTTGTCAATGTATGACTCCCCCCTCCCCCCACCATGATTCAGAGGGGTCACAAACATACATTTGATACCAGTGTCACAAAGATTAGTCTATTCAATGAAAAGATTGTAAAATTTACAAATCATGGCACCAAAGACAAATGCCAGCCATAGTATATTTTCAGGTGGCTCAGATTCTATGAATTAGTTGCAAATCAGGTAAACGCATGAAAAATTTGATGCTGAATTGACAATCTGAATTTTTTTTTTATAATCTGCCACACTATCAGTTAGTAAGAAGAAGCACAAGAAGTATGCACAAGCCCTGAGGTTTCAGAATCACCTTTATTGTAATTGCATAGCAATCAGCACAACAAAAATTGCTTGTGCATCCTCAAAAACAATACCCACCCTCACACATAACTTACCACACACATACTTCAATAAATATTATAAGCATCAGGAGATTTGGGGGGTAAGGTAAGCTCAGAGACAAACATAACTCTTATTACACTGATCCCTCATTGTCATTGTCCCATATTGCACGTATCCCATGCTGCACATGTCCCATATTGCACGTATCCCTCTAAAACATCAATTAACATTTTAAATACCCAGCTTTAATAAAAAACCCTTAAATAGCTAAAAAACATTAATAAATATACCTAAGTTAAAAATAGTTAAAAACAAATATTGCACATTTCCCCCCTTGTTCTAATTAGAATAATGCAATTGTTCTGACTACAGTTTGGTCATGTCTGTTCAGTTCTATAACAGCTCTAGGAAAGAAGCTGTTTTTTAGCCTCATGGTGTGGGCTTTAAAGGCCTGATAACACCTGCATGGAAGCAAAGAAAAAAGGTGGTGCGAGGGGTGTGTTCCGTCCTGCAGAATACTGCTAGCTCAGCCGAGGCAGCGAGTTCTAAAAATATCATCCAATAAGGGCAGAGAGAGACCAATGATCTTTTCTGCCATTCTTATGACTCGTCTGATGAATTCCTTGTTGTTTTCAGAACAGTTAGCAAACCATGCTGTAATGCAATAGGTTAAAACTCTCGATGGAGCAATGATAAAAGGCCTTGAGCAGCTCAGCCGACAGGTTGTATTTTTAAGTGTTCATAGAAAATAAAGCCTCTGGTGTACCTTTTTGACCACAGCAGATGTGTTTGCTTCCCATTTGAGATCCTCAGTGACCCAGGTGCGCAGAAATTTAAAATAAGAGACCCTCACCTTTAATGGTTAAGGGGGAGGGGTCAGCCTTGTGCTTCCTGATCTCTTTAGTTTTCTTGACATTCAGGCTCAAATTATTCTCTGTGCACCATTCAACTAGCCTTTCAAATTCATGTCTGTAGGCTGCCTCATTACCGTTGAAGATCTCTCCCACCATAGTAGTGTCATCAGCTGCATCACGGTCTCGCAGTAGAGCCTGGACCACCATACTCATCCAGGGTTTCCTGTTGGGGAATGTCTGGATGCGTGTATTGATGGCAATGTTTTCAGCACAGGTTCTGATATACAGTGAGGAAAATAAGTATCTGAACACCCTGCGATTTTGCAAGTTCTCCCACTTAGAAATCATGGAGGGGTCTGAAATTTTCATCTTAGGTGCATGTCCACTGTAAGAGACATAATCTAAAAAAAAAAAAAAAATCCGGAAATCACAATGTATGATTTTTTAATAATTTATTTGTATGTTACTGCTGCAAATAAGTATTTGAACACCTGTGAAAATCAATGTTAATATTTGGTACAGTAGCCTTTGTTTGCAATTACAGAGGTCAAACGTTTCCTGTAGTTTTTCACCAGGTTTGCACACACTGCAGCAGGGATTTTGGTCCACTCCTCCATACAGATCTTCTCCAAATCTTTCAGGTTTGGAGTTTCAGCTCCCTCCAAAGATTTTCTATTGAGTTCAGGTCTGGAGACTGGCCAGGCCACTCCAGGACGTTGAAATGCTTCTTACAGAGCCCCTCCTTAGTTGCCCTGGCTGTGTGTTTGGGGTCATTGTCATGCTGGAAGACCCAGCCATGACCCATCTTCAGTGCTCTTAATGAGGGAAGGAGGTTGTTTGCCAAAATCTCGCAATACATGACCCCATCCATCCTCCCCTGTCCCCAGTCGTCCTGTCCCCTTTTCAGAAGAGCACCCCCAGAGTATGATGTTTCCACCCCCATGCTTCACATTTGGGATGGTTTTCTTGGGGTTGTTCTCATCCTCTAAACATGGTAAGTGGAGTTGATTCCAAAAAGCTCTATTCTGGTCTCATCTGACCACATGACCTTCTCCCATGCCTCCTCTGGATCATCCAGATGGTCACTGGTGAACTTCAAACGGGTCTGGACATGTGCTGGCTTGAGCAGGGGGACGTTGCTGCCCTGCAGGATTTTAAACCATGACAGCATCATGTGTTGCTAATGTAATCTTTGTGACTGTGGTCCCAGCTCTCTTCAGGTCATTGACCAGGTCCTCCTGTGTAGTTCTGAGCTTTCTCAGAATCATCCTTACCCCACAAAGTGAGATCTTGCATGGAATCCCAGACCGAGGGAGATTGACAGTCATCTTGTGTTTCTTCCACTTTCTAATAAATAATCATAACAGTTGTTGTCTTCTACCAAACTGCTTGCCTGTTGTTCTGTAGTCCATCCCAGCCTTGTGCAGGTCTACAGTTTTGTCCCTGGTGTCCTTAGACAGCTTTTTGGTCTTGGCTATGGTGGACAGGTTGGAGTGTGATTGATTGAGTGTGTGAACAGGTGTCTTTTATACAGGTAACACGTTCAAACAGGTGCAGTTAATACAGGTAAAGAGTGCAGAATAAGAGGGCTTCTTAAAGAAAAATTAACAGGTCTGTGTGAGCCAGAATTCTTGCTGGTTGGTAGGTGTTCAAATACTTATTTGTAGCAGTAACATACAAATAAAAAATCATACATTGTGATTTCCGGATTTGTTTTTTTTAGATTATGTCTCTCACAGTGGACATGCACCTAAGATGAAAATTTCAGACCCCTCCATGATTTCTCAGTGGGAGAACTTGCAAAACCGCAGGGTGTTCAAATACTTATTTTCCGCACTGTAACAGAGCACAGTGAAGGTATAGTAATTTATGTCATCATTAAAAAACAGAGACCAGTTAGTCCGTTCAAAACAGTCCTGTAGCTGCATAGATGCATCCACAAGCCACCTCTTAACTGTTCTGATGGCAGAAAACTAAACCATAGGTTGATATGCGGGAATCAGAAGTAGTGACAGATGATCAGACTAGCCCAGATGTGCAAGAGCAGAGGCTTTGTATCCCTTTGTGATGTTAGAGTAGCCGCAGTCCAGTGTATTCTTCCCTCGAGTTGCACATTTAACATGCTGATGAAATCTGGATAGCACAATCTGGAAAGTCCACATGATTAAAATCACCAGCCAGGATGAAAACGTCCTCCGGGTAGGCGCTCTGCTGTTTTTCTATGGCTACTAGCATGTAGCTGAGTGCTGATTTATTGTTAGCATCTGATAGGATATAGACCGCAGTTACCACAACAACAGAGAATTCCCATGGCAGATAAAAGGGCCTGCATTTAACTGCTAAGAATTAACAACATTTATTGATAACAGCAGAATTTGTGCACTAGTTCTTATTAATATATGTACACTCAACAAAAATATAAACGCAACATTTTTGGTTTTGGTCCCATTTTGTATGAGATGAACTCAAAGATCTAAAACGTTTTCCACATACACAATATCACCATTTCCCTCAAATATTGTTCACAAACCAGTCTAAATCTGTGATAGTGAGCACTTCTCCTTTGCTGAGATAATCCATCCCACCTCACAGGTGTGCCATATCAAGATGCTGATTAGACACCATGATTAGTGCACAGGTGTGCCTTAGACTGCCCACAATAAAAGGCCACTCTGAAAGGTGCAGTTTTATCACACAGCACAATGCCACAGATGTTGCAAGATTTGAGGGAGCTTGCAATTGGCATGCTGACAGCAGGAATGTCAACCAGAGCTGTTCCCCGTGTATTGAATGTTCATTTCTCTACAATAAGCCGTCTCCAAAGTCGTTTCAGAGAATTTGGCAGTACATCCAACCAGCCTCACAACCGCAGACCATGTGTAACCACACCAGCCCAGGACCTCCACATCCAGCATGTTCACCTCTAAGATCGTCTGAGACCAGCCACTCAGACAGCTGCTGAAACAATCGGTTTGCATAACCAAAGAATTTCTGCACAAACTGTCAGAAACCATCTCAGGGAAGCTCATCTGCATGCTCCTCATCCTCATCGGGGTCTCGACCTGACTCCAGTTCGTTGTTGTAACCGACTTGAGTGGGCAAATGCTCACATTCGCTGGCATTTGGCACGTTGGAGAGGTGTTCTCTTCACGGATGATGCGAAGGAGATGTGTTGTACTGCATGAGGCAAATGGTGGTCACACCAGATACTGACTGGTATCACCCCCCCCAATAAAACAAAACTGCACCTTTCAGAGTGGCCTTTTATTGTGGGCAGTCTAAGGCACACCTGTGCACTAATCATGGTGTCTAATCAGCATCTTGGTATGGCACACCTGTGAGGTGGGATGGATTATCTCAGCAAAGGAGAAGTGCTCACTATCACAGATTTCGACTGGTTTGTGAACAATATTTGAGGGAAATGGTGATATTGTGTATGTGGAAAAAGTTTTAGATCTTTGAGTTCATCTCATACAAAATGGGAGCAAAACCAAAAGTGTTGCGTTTATATTTTTGTTGAGTATACAAAGCCCACCTCCGCGGCTCTTACCAGTCTTCTGTTCTGTTGCTTTGGTAAAGTGAGCAGCCTGCTAGCTACCATTTCTGAATGAACTCAAGATGCAAACAGTAACCAGAATGGAATGTGAGGTGAGATAAAGGTTTAATGTCCAAACACAGGAGTACATTTTGACCAACAAAGTGAATATCAAATAAGCCTACAGTAGTAAAAAAAACAAAATACAATCCACCAAACGCAGAGGAGGGAGGTAACGAACAGACTGAGGATAAACACAAAGGGACATAAAATAAACGGCAGAAACACATGGAGGAGACAAAGGTAATTCAACTACACATAACCACGGGAATGAAATAAAGAAGAACCAAAATACTCATGACCAAACTCACGGGGGGAACCAAAGGATGTATTCGGCAACGGTGGACTAGTATGATGCAGATGAATTGTCTTGTCCAAGGACAGAGACAGGTAGCATAAGTGGGATTTGAATGCAGGTCTACATGCAGTATTTGCTGGAGAGCTCCTGATCCACTGAGCTCCCTGCTCTTTATGGCAGAGAGCCACATCCTATTCCATTTTTTCTTGCCCTGGTGAAAATAGATGAAAAACCTCTGTGGTTGTTCCAAAACTGTTTTTGACACCCAATCCAAGTACCATAATGCCTTGCTTACAACAAGACACTACGTCTTGTAAGTAATTTATTTAAAAAAAAACTTTAAGAAAGATGTCAGTCAATCTGGAACTGAATAACTATCGAACCAAAAGGTGACAATCAAGAAAGAACTAAATAACAACAGCAACTCCAACAAAGACCAAAATGTAAAATAAATAAATAAATAATCACGGGAAAGGTTCTATTATAATTCATTATCAAATGTACCTCTATCCAGTAGATTTGCTGCATGACTACACAGGCAGACCTGAGGGTGTAGACTGAGTTGGGGGTTCCCAAAGCAACAGCACTTGGCACCAATTTGAGGCAGTGAGTCATCGGAGAGATGTGAGTATTTAAGATGTTGTTGATTGATGGGTTCACGGCAGGTGGTCGGTCCTCTACAAGTGGAACGCGGTGCAGTGAGGGAGAGCGGGGAAAACAAGACTGTACACACAGGGTCATTACAGTGTTCCCCCAACAGTTTGTGAAAGCAAAGATTCACAAAAGAAATTTGAGTGGAGACAGAGCCTTCCTTTGTCTGACCAACTCCACTGCTGTTCCGGGTTGTTATTTTCTCCTTACACACAAGAACGGCCGCTTTGACAGGAAGATGTGGAAAAGAGTGAAGAAAATACTTTCACAAAGGGCTGTTGGTGGACGTACAGAGGGGAGGGGTCGAGTGTGAGAGAACAGGAAGAGTTTCAAGTGACATCACCTCCTTCTTCTTGGGTTGTGCTATTGGAGGAAGTGTTGAGTAACATCTGGAGCTGTGCATCCATCTGTGTTTATATCTACAGCAGGATATGTAATGGATCTGCACGTCAGCACCTTTTCCTTCCACCAGGTGAGTTAAGCAGGTGATGTCACTGATCAACAATCAGTCAAACAGATGAGGAATCCATCAACGGCTGAGTCGTTAAATTAGAATAAAGTGGAGTTTTGCAGATAGATAACATTGTCAAAGAAATGTAGAACAGCATAAATTCGACCAGAAGACTCAGATTTTTAAGTTTTCCTCTGAATCCATTAATTAACATCACCTTTAATCTCTCAACAAAGCAAATATTTCCCATTAGTTATTAGCTCTCAACCAAGAGCAACCGCGCACATTCCTTAAAACATCAGTAATTGCACTCACCGCTTGCTGTTTACAGATCACCAAAGAGACGTCCCTTCCTCAACCCCATTGCCACCAGTTGGTCCCTGTCCACTCCCTGCCTTTTCCATTGGCAGGCTTTTCCCCACAAATTGCTGAAAAGGAAATATGCGATACCAATAGGGTGCCTGTAGCCGAGCTTCAGATTTATATACACACACATATATACATATATATGTCAAAGTAGAGTGTGCAATTTGGTAGAACTGGAGATTCTACTAGTAGAATCTCCGAATGGAAACTGTACTAGTAGAGTCTCCTGGCTGAATCAGCGACTCTAGACTCCGATTGGAGACTCTACTAGCCGAGGCTCCGATTCTACCAAGCCATTCATTATCATGACAAGATGATATCTAGACATAGAATGACAGCAATACCTTAATGTGGAAATTAGAAAAATATCTCTCATATCAACTTCACATTAGAGCCACAGCATGCTGAAGTGATCACAGTAAGAAAGTACTGTGAAAGAACTTGTAATCAATGGAAACTCTACGAGTAGATTCTCCAATCAGAGAGTCTACAAGTACAGTTTCTGATTGGAGTCTCAACTGGGATTCTGCCAGTAGAATCTCCGATCGGAGAATCTACCAAATCGCAGTTTCTACTTTGACATATATAAAATTTACATTATGTAGTTATGAACACATTCCTGAATTTTATGATTACACATAACATATTACAAGGGACATGATTATTAAGTTCTTTTGTTTGTTAGTTTATTTTAGAGACTGATGTATACTTGCACTAAACTTTCTGCTCAAGATTTAACATCATTTGTTGTTAGTTTGAGAAGCTGTTGGTGCCACTGCTGGTTTTGACTTTGCTAGCTTCCCAGACAGACCTACAATATATTTATTATGTTGTATCTTTGTTATTTACGTTAACTAATTTTGGTTTGATTATATTGATTGCCATTGGCCAATATTTTGTGATTTTTCTTTTTTCTTTCTTTTCTTTTTAAGGACTCACAGCTGCTAACTTGTAAGACTGATCCAGAGATGATGTGAACAACTAACAGGCCATATTTTTTTCAGATATTGTGCCACTTGGTGGCTCCCATTATTTTGATGCAAATTTGAATGTACAGTGGATCTTTGTAACTTCTGTTACTTAATATTTAGTCATTTAGTCCTTCCTAATTTAATTTAATTTAATTAAAAAGAATTTCTCAAAAATGAAGGGTTTGTCAAAGGTGAGTGTCATGGTTCGATCCCAGCCTGGCTCCTGTTTTGATTTTGTCCCCTCTTTGATCCACTGTCTGGCCCGATCAATTGTATTTGCTTTAGCCGTGTCTTTAGTGTCATTCCTACTGTGTTCCTGCCTTTTATTTATTTTCTTGTTGTTCTGCCTTTTTTCCACTGTAGTCACTGATTGCATTATTTGTTTGTTATGCTTTAGTCTGGTCTTTTCTGTATAGTACTTTTGTCTCTGATTTTGTCATCAGTTTATCACTTATTTTCTCTTCAGTCATTTTTGGCATTATCTGTTATTCAGTAGTCTCTGGGTTTGTTTTCTATTTAGTCTCTATAGGTTGATTTGTCATTTTGTTATTGTTAGTTTTTATACTTTAGATATGGTCAGTTCCGTCCTAGTTTAGTCTACACTTTTATTTTCTGGCTGGTCTGTTCACCTAACATTTATTAAGTCTTTGGTCTTTTCTTTCCGTTGGCATTTTATGTTGTTCACTGTTAGTTTTTCTCTCACTGTTTTCTTTCGTCTCTGTCTCACGGCACTAGTCTCTGTATTTTGTCTTTTCTGTTTTTCTTTCATTATCAGGATTATCTTCTCTCTTGGTTTTTGCCGTTCAGTCTTTTTGAACTCTGTCACTCCCCCTTCCTGATTCATCTCACACACCTGTTCTCACTTTCCTCATTGCTGCCCTTGTTTTTAAAGCCCTCTTTTTTCACTCAAGCCTCGCCAGTTTGTTGATTTTCATAGTTCTCGTACCAGCCTTTTCATAGTTCTGCTTAGTCTTGCCGTGTACTGACCCTGTCCCATTTTGTGACCATTTTGCGCTTGCCTTTTTGATGCCCCCTGCCGACTAACTGTACCTCCGCACCATTGATTGTCAAAATGTGTACCGAATCCCAGCCCATTTTTCAGATAAAGCCTTTCTACTCCAACACCACAGTCTGTGAGTTTTGCATTTGGGTCCCACAACCTTCTGTGCCACGTCACCTCGAGCCCTCGACAGTGAGTAGAGCATTTACAGACTTGTTTGCTAACAATGTTTTATTATGAGTATGTAGTTTCCTATTAAGACATGAACTGATCCTCTGATCATCTCAACTGCATCCTGATAGATTCACAGATGGCAGATTTTGGTCATCATAATTACCCATTTGAATGTAAATGAATAAAATGAGGTCTAGGTAGAAGTAACTTTCAGGTCTTCAAAAGCATATTCTATTTAACTGTCTTCCAAAAACTGTATTTGCCCACATGTGAAGTATGTGGAAATGGAAATTATGTGCTGACATGAACGTGTTGTAGTACTGAGGATGGGTTGTGGTCAAACAGGAAAGTGAGCAGCACCCTGTCCACCATGTGTCATACATTATGATGCCAAATACTGGGAAAGGCTCAAGTATTACCAGAACGTCCAGGAAATAAATGGTTGCCTTGTAAATATGCCAAATGGCTTGCCACCAGTTTTTTTTTTTCTTTCAACACTTTCTTGATTTATTTATTAATTAGATATCCCATTGTGGTCATAACTGAGTAGAATGGTGAGTCCAGATCACAGGAACCCTTGAGTGGAAAACTGATATGATGTGGTGTCACACTGTCCCAGTTGTTACACATACACATTTAATGTAAAAATTATGTACAATATGCTGTTGGGTAGAACCAGCTTGTGTGTTGTCATGGATACATGATGTCACAGCTTGGAACTCTATACCCCTGTGAGGCACTAAAAATGTCATGATGGCATTACACTGTGTATACATAATTTATATGGGCCCACTGTTTATCATAATTATCAACTAGGGTAGAATCAATAATGCTTAGCCACTGGGGCAGTGTGACATCAGATGAAATCAGTATTCCATTGAAGGAATCCTCAAGGAATCATCTAACGAACCAATCCAGATGGAGGAAATAATTTTTTTACCCTCAAGATTTTACATGCAAAACCCCATAATGACAACACTAAAAACATTTTTTGTTGTTTTTATGGGTTTTTTGCTTATGGGTTTTTTTTTTTTTGGTAATTTATTAAAAAAAAAAAACTAAGAAACCACATGTACGTAAGTTTTCACACCCTTTGCTCAGTACTTTGTTGATGAATCTTTGGCAGCAATTAAGCCTCAAGTCTTCTTGAATATGATGCCACAAGCTTGGTGCATCTATCTTTGGGCAGTTTTGCCCATTCCTCTTTGCAGCACCTGTCAAGCTGCATCACGTTGGATGGGGAGCGTCGGTACACAGCCATTTTCAGATCCCTCCAGAGATGTTCAATCAGATTCAGTTCTGGGCTCTGGTTGGGCCACTCAAGGACATTCACAGTTGTCCTGAAGCCACTCTTTTCATATCTTGGCTGTGTGCTTAGGGTCACTGGGCCTCATGTATCAATGTTGCGCACTTGTGGCATAAATTTACGGCGTAAACTTGAAATACACCAAAGTCGCCGTGACATGTATCAAGCAGTGCGCACCTGCCCATTTCTAGCGTACGCCTGACGTGATCTTGATAAATGCGGCGGGTGGAAACGATCGTAATTATAATAAACATGCCCATAAATATTCAGACTCCGCTTCAGACACACCCTCATTTTACAACATGGAAGCCGGGAAGACGGCAATGAAAAAGAACTCCACCAATCACGACGCGTGCCAATAGAGTGTCAAAAGCGGCCGTCGTATCAATTGTTTTGTAGCATAATCAAAAAAGTGTTACAGTGGTCCCTCATTAATCGCTGGAGTTACGTTCTAAAAAATAGCCCGTAATACGCGAAACCGCGACATAGTCAGTGTTATTTTTTACAATTATTATAGACGTTCCAAAGCTGTAAAACTCCTCACTACACAGTTTATATACTTTCTCAATCAGGCATGAACATTTTCTCACTTTTCTCTCGTGTGTAAACACTCTCAAAGTTCAAACCTTAGTAGGAAAATAATACCAAACTGTTTTCAGGCCCAAACATTTGTTTGAGAAATAAAAACAGAACGTTTTCCTATAAATAATTATGATGGCATTTAGAACTAACGAATTAATTTTAACGATCAACGAACGAGGTCGGACACATAAGAAATTATTAATAGTGACTCACCAGTATTTCACAGATCGCGCCTCTACGTCCTGGCGCTGCGCCTTTTCCACTCACACCTCGCTGCAGCAGGTGTTTGTTTCCGTGTGACAAACACAGTTATGAGTAGTTGTTGGCGCTCTTTTCTCTTCTGGGCAACAAGATTCTTATAAACAGATACGCAGAACACAGAACACCGTAAAAAAAAAAAAAAGGCATGCAAAATTGGACTAAATACTCCGTGAGACTCCGAGGCCACGACAGGTGAATGGCGTTATAGCGAGGGACCACTGTATTCTCTTTTCACATGTCAATAATTCTTGACATGTGGATATTTGCTCGCTCAATTAATAAGACACGCCTAATCTGTCAGATTTCTTTATTTTTTAAATGTATTTCTGTATTTATTTTATTGTGACAACCGAATGGAGACGACAAAACCTGGTTGCAGCACGGGCAAATTAAGGGAATGACGAAACTACAGTTATTATCAATTTCATAGTCTAAAACGATCACACCACATGAAGTTAAGCTCAGCGCTGCTCTGGCCCCAGGCTTGAAGTCTGGAGAAAAAGGCGAGCAGCGCTTTCTTTGCAGTCAGTGCTGTGGCCACGGATCGTGCTCCATAACAGTCCCGTAAAGGCGGGATTTGTATTGATTATTATGTAGTATAATCAGGAAAGTGTTATTTATGTAACATATGCATTGATTTGTATAATGGCACTGTTTATCATGTTGATCATCTTCATTTTTATGTGGATTCCAGCGCTGGTTCATTTTGGTGTATAATTTATGCCACCTCTCGACCTGGTGTATATTTTCAGCGCAGCGTACGTCAACGACCACATTGATAAATGCCAAGTAGCGCAGCCGTTTTGGCGTACACCCCATATACACTCAAATATCGCCGTACGCAACGTTGATACATGAGGCCCACTGTCCTGCTGAAAGATGTCTGACATCTAGAGCGCTCTGGAATAGGTTTTCATCCAGGATGTCGCTGTACATTTCTGCATTCAACTTTCCCTCAGTCCTGACTAGTCTCCCAGTTCCTGCCACTGAAAAACATCCCCACAGCACGATGCTGCCACCATGCCCCACAGCATAATGCTGGATAATGGAGGCCATTGTGTTCATATATGATCAATCTATCTTTATTAGTTGGCTATGTACCACAGGCTTTTAAGGTGGCAGTAATTAAACCATTACTTAAAAAGCCATCACTTGACCCAGCTATCTTAGCTAATTATAGTCCAATCTCCAACCTTTCTTTTCTCTCAAAAATTCTTGAAAGGCTAGTTGTAAAACAGCTAACTGATCATCTGCAGAGGAATGGTCTATTTGAAGAGTTTCAGTCAGGTTTTAGAATCCATCATAGTACAGAAACAGCATTAGTGAAGGTTACAAATGATCTTCTTATGGCCTTAGACAGTGGACTCATCTCTGTGCTTGTTCTGTTAGACCTCAGTGCTGCTTTTGATACTGTTGACCATTAAATTTTATTACAGAGATTAGAGCATGCCATAGTTATTAAAGGCACTGCGCTGCGGTGGTTTGAATCATATTTATCTAATAGATTACAATTTGTTCATGTAAATGGGGAATCTTCTTCACAGACTAAGGTTAATTATGGAGTTCCACAAGGTTCTGTGCTAGGACCAATTATATTCACTTTATACATGTTTCCTTTAGGTAGTATTATTAGACAGCATTGCTTAAATTTTCATTGTTCCTCTACTGGTGGTTGGCTCTCACTGCGGTATTGTATCACTTCCTGTTCCGGAGCACAGCGGTGTTTTGCTGTATCTGCTAGCTGTTGAATCTGCACAGTTAGATTGATCTAGTTAACTAGATAAGGATTTGTTTCACAGTGTAATCTTCACGTGCCTTAACTAAAGCACTCCCTCTGCTGAATCACCTCTAAATTATTTACACATTATTCACTTTGTGTGTTTTTAGGAATCCGCTAGCTTAGCGCAGCTACTAGCTCTTAGCCGGTTTAGCATGGCGGCTTCTCCTGTCTCTCCTGCACTTTTCTGCTCTGGGTGTGAAATGTTTAGTTATTCCTCAGCCTCCTTTAGCAGTAATGGTACTTGTAATAAGTGTAGCTTATTCATAGCTTTGGAGGCCAGGCTGGGCGAATTGGAGACTCGGCTTCGCACCGTGGAAAATTCTACAGCTAGCCAGGCCCCTGTAGTCGGTCCGGACCAAGGTAGCTTAGCCGCCATTAGTTTCCCTCTGGCAGATCCCGAGCAGCCGGGAAAGCAGGCCGACTGGGTGACTGTGAGAAGGAAGCGTAGTTCTAAACAGAAGCCCCGTGTACACCGCCAACCCGTTCACATCTCTAACCGTTTTTCCCCACTCGGCGACACACCCGCCGAGGATCAAACTCTGGTTACTGGCGACTCTGTTTTGAGAAATGTGAAGTTAGCGTCACCAGCAACCATAGTCAATTGTCTTCCGGGGGCCAGAGCAGGCGACACTGAAGGAAATTTGAAACTGCTGGCTAAGGCTAAGCGTAAATTTGGTAAGATTGTAATTCACGTCGGCAGTAATGACACCCGGTTACGTCAATCGGAGGTCACTAAAATTAACATTGAATCGGTGTGTAACTTTGCAAAAACAATGTCGGACTCTATAGTTTTCTCTGGGCCCCTCCCCAATCGGACCGGGAGTGACATGTTTAGCCGCATGTTCTCCTTGAATTGCTGGCTGTCTGAGTGGTGTCCAAAAAATGAGGTGGGCTTCATAGATAATTGGCAAAGCTTCTGGGGAAAACCTGGTCTTGTTAGGAGAGACGGCATCCATCCCACTTTGGATGGAGCAGCTCTCATTTCTAGAAATCTGGCCAATTTTCTTAAATCATCCAAACCGTGACTATCCAGGGTTGGGACCAGGAAGCAGAGTTGTAGTCTTACACACCTCTCTGCAGCTTCTCTCCCCCTGCCATTCCCTCATTATCCCATCCCCGTAGAGACGGTGCCTGCTCCCAGACCACCAGTAACCAGCAAAAATCTATTTAAGCCTAAAAATTCAAAAAGAAAAATAATATAGCACCTTCAACTGCACCACAGACTAAAACAGTTAAATGTGGTCTATTAAACATTAGGTCTGTCTCTTCTAAGTCCCTGTTAGTAAATGATATAATAATTGATCAACATATTGATTTATTCTGCCTTACAGAAACCTGGTTACAGCAGGATGAATATGTTAGTTTAAATGAGTCAACACCCCCGAGTCACACTAACTGCCAGAATGCTCGTAGCACGGGCCGAGGCGGAGGATTAGCAGCAATCTTCCATTCCACCTTATTAATTAATCAAAAACCCAGACAGAGCTTTAATTCATTTGAAAGCTTGACTCTTAGTCTTGTCCATCCAAATTGGAAGTCCCAAAAACCAGTTTTATTTGTTGTTATCTATCGTCCTCCTGGTCGTTACTGTGAGTTTCTCTGTGAATTTTCAGGCCTTTTGTCTGACTTAGTGCTTAGCTCAGATAAGATAATTATAGTGGGTGATTTTAACATCCACACAGATGCTGAGAATGACAGCCTCAACACTGCATTTAATCTATTATTAGACTCAATTGGCTTTGCTCAAAATGTAAATGAGTCCACCCACCACTTTAATCATATCTTAGATCTTATTCTGACTTATGGTATGGAAATTGAAGACTTAACAGTATTCCCTGAAAACTCCCTTCTGTCTGATCATTTTCTAATAACATTACATTTACTCTGATGGACTACCCAGCAGTGGGGAATAAGTTTCATTACACTAGAAGTCTTTCAGAAAGCGCTGTAACTAGGTTTAAGGATATGATTCCTTCTTTATGTTCTCTAATGCCATATACCAACACAGTACAGAGTAGTTACCTAAACTCTGTAAGTGAGATAGAGTATCTCGTCAATAGTTTTACACCCTCATTGACGACAACTTTGGATGCTGTAGCTCCTCTGAAAAAGAGAGCTTTAAATCAGAAGTGCCTGACTCCATGGTATAACTCACAAACTCGCAGCTTAAAGCAGATAACCCGTAAGTTGGAGAGGAAATGGCATCTCACTAATTTAGAAGATCTTCACTTAGCCTGGAAAAAGAGTCTGTTGCTCTATAAAAAAGCCCTCCGTAAAGCTAGGACATCTTACTACTCATCACTAATGAAGAAAAATAAGAACAACCCCAGGTTTCTTTTCAGCACTGTAGCCAGGCTGACAAAGAGTCAGAGCTCTATTGAGCCGAGTATTCCTTAACTTTAACTAGTAATGACTTCATGACTTTCTTTGCTAATAAAATTTTAACTATTAGAGAAAAAATTACTCATACCATCCCAAAGACGTATCGTTATCTTTGGCTGCTTTCAGTGATGCCGGTATTTGGTTAGACTCTTTCTCTCAGATTGTTCTGTCTGAGTTATTTTCATTAGTTACTTCATCCAAACCATCAACATGTCTATTAGACCCCATTCCTACCAGGCTGCTCAAGGAAGCCCTGCCATTATTTAATGCTTCGATCTTAAATATGATCAATCTATCTTTATTAGTTGGCTATGTACCACAGGCTTTTAAGGTGGCAGTAATTAAACCATTACTTAAAAAACCATCACTTGACCCAGCTATCTTAGCTAATTATAGGCCAATCTCCAACCTTCCTTTCTCTCAAAAATTCTTGAAAGGGTAGTTGTAAAACAGCTAACTGATCATCTGCAGAGGAATGGTCTATTTGAAGAGTTTCAGTCAGGTTTTAGAATTCATCATAGTACAGAAACAGCATTAGTGAAGGTTACAAATTATCTTCTTATGGCCTCAGACAGTGGACTCATCTCTGTGCTTGTTCTGTTAGACCTCAGTGCTGCTTTTGATACTGTTGACCATAAAATTTTATTACAGAGATTAGAGCATGCCATAGGTATTAAAGGCACTGCGCTGCAGTGGTTTGAATCATATTTATCTAATAGATTACAATTTGTTCATGTAAATGGGGAATCTTCTTCACAGACTAAGGTTAATTATGGAGTTCCACAAGGTTCTGTGCTAGGACCAATTTTATTCACTTTATACATGCTTCCCTTAGGCAGTATTATTAGACGGCATTGCTTAATTTTCATTGTTACGCAGATGATACCCAGCTTTATCTATCCATGAAGCCAGAGGACACACACCAATTAGCTAAACTGCAGGATTGTCTTACAGACATAAAGACATGGATGACCTCTAATTTCCTGCTTTTAAACTCAGATAAAACTGAAGTTATTGTACTTGGCCCCACAAATCTTAGAAACATGGTGTCTAACCAGATTCTTACTCTGGATGGCATTACCCTGACCTCTAGTAATACTGTGAGAAATCTTGGAGTCATTTTTTATCAGGATATGTCATTCAATGCGCATATTAAACAAATATGTAGGACTGCTTTTTTGCATTTGCGCAATATCTCTAAAATTAGAAAGGTCTTGTCTCAGAGTGATGCTGAAAAACTAATTCATGCATTTATTTCCTCTAGGCTGGACTATTGTAATTCATTATTATCAGGTTGTCCTAAAAGTTCCCTGAAAAGCCTTCAGTTAATTCAAAATGCTGCAGCTAGAGTACTAACGGGGACTAGAAGGAGAGAGCATATCTCACCCATATTGGCCTCTCTTCACTGGCTTCCTGTTAATTCTAGAATAGAAATTAAAATTCTTCTTCTTACTTATAAGGTTTTGAATAATCAGGTCCCATCTTATCTTAGGGACCTCATAGTACCATATCACCCCAATAGAGCGCTTCGATCTCAGACTGCAGGCTTACTTGTATTTCCTAGGGTTTGTAAGAGTAGAATGGGAGGCAGAGCCTTCAGCTTTCAGGCTCCTCTCCTGTGGAACCAGCTCCCAATTCAGATCAGGGAGACAGACACCCTCTGTACTTTTAAGATTAGGCTTAAAACTTTCCTTTTTGCTAAAGCTTATAGTTAGGGCTGGATCAGGCGACCCTGAACCATCCCTTAGTTATGCTGCTATAGACTTAGACTGCTGGGGGGGTTCCCATGATGCACTGAGTGTTTCTTTCTCTTTTTGCTCTGTATGCACCACTCTGCATTTAATCATTAGTGATTGATCTCTGCTCCCCTCCACAGCATGTCTTTTTTCTGGTTCTCTCCCTCAGCCCCAACCAGTCCCAGCAGAAGACTGCCCCTCCCTGAGCCTGGTTCTGCTGGAGGTTTCTTCCTGTTAAAAGGGAGTTTTTCCTTCCCACTGTCGCCAAGTGCTTGCTCACAGGGGGTCGTTTTGACCGTAGGGTTTTTCCGTAATTATTGTATTGCTTTTGGCCTTACAATATAAAGCGCCTTGGGGCAGCTGTTTGTTGTGATTTGGCGCTATATAAATAAAATTGATTTGATTTGATTTTGATTTGATTCATTGGGACCTTCAAAGCAGCAGAATTGTTTTTGTACCCTCCTCAGATTTGTGCCTTGAGACAATCCTGTCTCTGAGGCCTACAGACAATTCATTTGACTTCATGCTTGGTTTGTGCGCTGACATGCACTGTCAACTGTGGGACCTTATATGTAGACAGGTGTGTGCCTTTCATGTCCAGTCAGCTGAATTCACCCCAGGTGGACTCCAATTAAGCTGGAGAAACACCTCAAGGATGATCAATGGAAACAGAATGCATCTAAACTCAGTTTGGAGCGTCATGATAAAGGCTGTGAATACTTACGTACACACGATTTCTTAATGTTTTATTTGTAATAAATTTGCAAAAAATCTACCCCCCCCCCACCCCCACTTTTGTCATGCTGTCATTGTGGGGTATCGTGTGTAGAATATTGAGGAAAAATGAATTTCATCCATTCTCATTAAGACTGTAACATAATATATGGATAAAATGAACCGCTGTGAATCCTTTCCAAATGTAATGTAAATATAAGCATCATTTTGAATACACTTTTGCAGACGGTTTTCTTTAGAGAAGTAATCAGATAGATACATGAAAATTTCCAATCACATCAATCATTATGAAATGCTAATAGTATGGCACTCAGGGGCAGATGGCCACTAGATGGTGCTAGGGTGCTGCCCCTT
Source organism: Thalassophryne amazonica (assembly GCF_902500255.1). Taxonomy (NCBI): domain Eukaryota; kingdom Metazoa; phylum Chordata; class Actinopteri; order Batrachoidiformes; family Batrachoididae; genus Thalassophryne; species Thalassophryne amazonica. The sequence goes on from NC_047104.1 coordinate 46,320,288, forward strand.
CAAAATACTGTGAAAATAAAATCTACTACAATATTAGTAATAAATAAGAAATACTTTTGCCCACAGCCAGAGTATGCAAGTGTCTGTCAGTGTCAGTGTGCATTTAAATGTGTTCCAACACTTAATTTCATTCAGTTTCTACACCTTTTTAATCCACTTGAGGGTCCCAAGGGGCCTGCAGCCTATTCCACCAGTCACAGCGTGAGAGGCGGTGTACACCTGGGACAGGACACTAAAATTGCAGCGCCACTTAATTTCAGTGTTTCTTTTCATTAATTTTAATATTCGTTAGTGAGAGTAAAACCCACTTCCTGGTTGGATAACTGCTCATATGAGGCTTTCAGTCATGTGACCTGAGACTGAGTTTTAATTTGAACATCAAATTTTTGCTCAAGGATGCAGCTCTGTGTGTCGTGGACCAATTCACATCACTTTTCATGTTTTTTAAATCTAATCGTTCTGGCTGCCATACAAGGCGCTCACTACACACCGGGAGCAACTACGGGATTAAAGACCTTGCCCAAGGGCCCTTAGTGATTTTCCAGTCAGGGTGGGATTTGAACCGAGGATCTTCTGGCCAACGCCTTAACCACTAGACCTTCACCTCCCCTGTTAAACTGATGAAATATCAACATACTCCCTGGTTTGATCACTGATATGCCTGGAGTTGAAACAACTCAAATCAAAATGCACCCAATGCTGAACTTGTATTTTCAGTGAGGTGAGACACATAAACTGCATTATCACAGTCCACCCAGCTGTAAAATGGGTAGCAGTGATGGACTGGCCTGTCCAAGGGGAGTCATGGACTCTTGTCCACCTCATGCCATGGAAAATGGAAAAAAGCCTCAGGGCCTATAAAAGACTAAAGGTACCTTGACACTTGCTTGAATTTGATTCCGGCACTGGCACACAATCTGGCATTCCAGAGAGTAAACACGTAAACTGTTGTAAACTGTACGTGAGCTGTGCGTGGTTACGTGCAAGTGAGCAAAGAAAATTTTTAATTGTTCAAAATCTGTGGCATGCATTAATTTTGTGAACTCCACGTGAACATTGCACAATCTATTCGAAGACACTATGTGTTACTGTGTGTCAATGCGTTTCAGTGCCACAGCGCATCTGAATGATTATGATGAGATGTTACACCCACAATAAACAAAATTTACAGATACATTATTGAACTCATAAGAAGGAATGAAAAATGTAACTGTTTATCCAAGCCATTACTATATATATTATAAATAATTACCTTTGAGACAATTCCAAATGCGTTCTCCAGCTCATTAACCACACGAGAAAAGCTGCAGCTGTAGATAATTTCTCTGTGATTCCAGGAGTGATGAGAGATCATTCCATCAGCCAGATTCTGAGAGCAAATGCATCATCCGCTATGAAATAATTATTTTAAATATAACGCAGCGTTCAGTGGCACAAAGCGCAGCATCCAACGGGACAAAGTGGGATGCATTGGAACGACGAATTGCACGGCAGTGCGGGGATTAAATTCATGCAAGTGTCAAGGTGGCTTTACTTTACCAACCTTCACCTTGATACACAAAGTGCTTGTCAAGACATCACGTACACAAAGTGTCAAGAAAGAAAAGGCTTTCAGTGTCAAACCTGTCTGGTTGAAACAAGCAGACCTTGTGTACTACTTGTCATCTTGATCTTCAAAATCACAATATCCTGGTTCACATCACCACATGGACACACACTCAGAGTAGACCTGCTTTGCCTTCTGCAACCCAAAAATCTCTCAGAGCAATTTGCTGCAATTTATTTATTTATGTTTATTATAGGTCAGTGTCCAAACCACAAGGGATTTGTTGGCAAGACTATAATACTAACACATATTATTCACTCTAATGCAAACTATGCATGTCTCAGGTGTCATGTGTGTCATGTGTGGTGTTGAAGCATTTCAATGTTAATCCACAAGAGGGCAGATTTTCTAATCATCACTGACTAACAGCAGAATAACTTCCTATTTTGGTGATGGTCTCACTTTATAGGCACATAGAGACATAACTGAAGATAAGCTGAGCAGTTTACGTAATAATGTAACCATTTTCCTTTTGTTGTTGATCGACTCATTTTCTGTATTTTGTCCTTTGTGGAGATCACTACATGCATTTTAAATTTTGAAGGACAACCATGAACATTTAAAACAAATATGCACATTTTAACACCAATTATGTCTCTACCTTTAGTATCAATACAGTCGTCAATATTTAGTTGTACACACCCCTTTGTGACCTTCCACTATGGTGTTCTGTACATTAAACTGCCACACTGCCACCCAGTGGACACGGTCACCACCATGCAGATATGAAACAGAACAAAGTCAACACATCTGACCATCACCTGTGCAGACGGAGACTGTAAAGTCATTCAGATGAGACTGCAACACCTCAGCAGTACCAGGAAATCCAATCAGTGCCAGAAGTGCATTATAAGGGATGTCTGCATGAAGAGCGCACGAGTCACCTTGGACAATTTAAGAGTTATGTTTCCTTACTCAGCCATCTGCACAGACACAGCAGCTCGACGCCACGGATCCATTAGTTTGTCTGTGACCAAGGTGGTCATTGTCAGAATATTTGCTGATGATGTAGACCTTCATTAAAACCTGGCTAATGGCTCTGTCTCGCCCCATGCCCACTCATTATTACACATTCCAGTGTTGCGGTGTCTCCGTACGGCGGGTGTCTCTCTCAGTCTGTCGCCATAAAGACATACCTCTTATCCTGTCTCAGTTTATCCTTTATTTGGACTCTATTCTCCAGACTGAACATCCTTGGATGACACAACTGCAATGTAACAGGTATTAAAACTTACACACATACAGATGTGTGATTAACAGAAGACTTTCTAATGTTAGGCCATGAAATAACCCAGAGAAACACCCTGCAAGTGTAAATTCTTGCTGTTTTTCACCCATAGCCAGATGGACCTGTCAAGTGACCAGTGGTGGGCACAGCTAACCAAAAAGTTAGCTTCGATAACCATTAATCTGCTAATCTGCTGGAAAGTTAACTTTTATAATGCTAGCACTGGTACCACAGTCTCTTGTACAAAGAGACCGGCAGTGTGTTTTTGAAAACATGGCTGTGATTGGTCCATCTGATACGTCGGCCACTATTGGCTATCATGCCACGCTCTGTGATTGGCTGTGGTGTAAGTGCCGAAAATGTGAAAAACAAACCAGAAGATTTGAAAAGTGAGACAAACTAGTTGCAAAATGTCACAAATATCGGGGGTGGGAGTTTATCTCACCCCTGTCAAACCAAAATGGAAACCAGGTATTTGCTTTGTGTGTCTGGAATTTGCACAGCAACCGAAAACATTTGGAGGTTTGAGGAGTGGAACCAACTTACCATCCTCCTTGCATTGCCGCTATTTTGATTTTGAAATGTTGTAAACAAAGGCTGCAGCCAATCAGAGAGCAGCGTGTCTAAGCCAATCAGCAAAATGTCAGAATCCTGACTAAAGGTCACGTGACGAAATAACCCGATACCGACTCCTTTGCATTGGCTGGAGGAGTGGAACCAACTTATTATAATGCTAAACCGATAAACCGCTAAGACATTTAGCGAAAGTTAACCAATATCTTTTAGTAGTGACTCAGTCGCGGCTACATCAGATTACACTGCCACCTACTGATAAGCCAGTTTCGACTTTAAGCACCACAGGGGCTGCTGGGTAAATTCAGGATCATAAACACAAAACGAATGCACAAAAAAGAATAAAAAATTAAACCCCAAACACTGTCATCATCTTTATCAAAAGCAGTAGATAGTATTAGAAGTCATAGTATATCTCTATGTTATATATTTAGAAACTGTCAATGGAGCTGTGTTCACAACACAAAACAAACGCACGAAAAATAATAGGCAAAAAATAAAAATGCCAAACATGGTCATCATCTTCATAAACAGCAGTGAATCAATATATTAATAGCCACAGTTTATCTTATTATTATATTTATAAACACAGGAACGGCTCACCTGTGTTGTGTTCAACGCAACTGGTAAATCTACACCTGATCTGTTGCATTGAGCTTCCCCACCAAAGAAAGCCCATGTAAGCTTTGTCTTTACATAAAAATACAGCAATAAGTGTCTTTTCAATTTAAAAAAGTAAAGATTTGCATGTACACACTGTCTTGAAAGCAGACACACTAAATGTCGATTTACGCTACGGGAGCTCATCTCGACACAACACCGGCCTGACTCTTGCAGACACACAACAGGAACTAATATGTATGATTTTAGGGTTTACAAACATTTTTGACTGTTAAACTTTGTTCACTTTACCAGCAAAAAAAAAATGTTAGTGGACTGAAAGTTAGCGGAACTAAATTTAAATTGATCCGCTGGCTGATGATTTTCAAAGTTAGCTGAAAAGCTAATCTGTTAATGAAAAAGTTAGCTTTGCTAATTAGCCATAAGTGGATTAGCAGAACTGTGCCCACCACTGCATGTGACACATTTTATGCAAGCGAATGCGCACCTGTTGCTATGGCTACACAAAAGCTGACAGTGCCACCAAACCATCAATCAAATCCTGTGCTTGTTTACTGTTGAATTCCAGTGAAGGACTTTAAAATATAAAGCTGTCATTGGGAAGTAAGGAAATTATGTTTTAGCCAGGAGGTTATATTATGTTATGTTAGTATTGGATTTCCCTCAGGATCACAGTCAGAAATTGTTGGGCTCATTCTTTTTCGGAGAAAGTAGGGTTTCTTTCCACAAGCTGAAAGATGTGCGAATGGAATGGGTCCCATCTCTACACACACAACCATCTGACATCCATTAATACAGAGACCATCTGACAACTAGTCACCGTCACACAATTTGCAACAGCATGTTAATAACATATTTGCACTTAAGTAATGAAAATGCTGCAAGCTGTGTGAACAACTGACAGAATCGGGTCTACAATGTTTGTTTTAGGTGTTGTGGCTTTTATATATTAATTTTGTAAGCCCACTTATTCTAATTAATGGTCACAGAGGATTTGGAGCCTATCCCAGTGGTCAGTGGGTGACAGGAAGAGTACAACCTGGAGAGGCCGTCTCTCACAGGGCCACACGAGAGACAAACACATGCACTCTCAGCTATGGTCAATTCACCAAACCTGAATGTCTTTGGAATTGGGAAGAAGCAGGGCACCTGGCGAGAACCCACGCAAACACGGGGAGAACATGCAAATGCCACACAGAAAGGACCTTCTTGCTGTGAGACAGTGCTAACCACCAAGTCACCATGCTGCTGTGGCTTTTATTGTTATATATGACTTATTAATACTACAGTAGTGTTCAGAATAATAGTAGTGCTATGTGACTAAAAAGATTAATTCAGGTTTTGAGTATATTTCTTATTGTTACATGGGAAACAAGGTACCAGTAGATTCACACACAAATCCAACAAGACCATGCATTCATGATATGCACACTCTTAAGGCTATGAAATTGGGCTATAAGTTAAAAAAAAAAGTAGAAAAGGGGGTGTTCACAATAATAGTAGTGTGGCATTCGGTCAGTGAGTTTGTCAATTTTGTTGGAACAAACAGGTGTGAATCAGGTGTTCCCGATGTAAGGATGAAGGATTTCTCTTTGAAAGCCTGAGGAAAATGGGACGTTCAAGACATTGTTCAGAAGAACAGCGTAGTTTGATTAAAAAGTTGATTGGAGAGGGGAAAACTTATACGCAGGTGCAAAAAATTATAGGCTGTTCATCTACAATGATCTCCAATGCTTTAAAATGGACAAAAATCCAGAGACGTGTGGAAGAAAACGGAAAACAACCATCAAAATAGATAGAGGAATAACCAGAATGGCAAAGGCTCACCCACTGATCAGCTCCAGGATGATCAAGGACAGTCTGGAGTTACCTGTAAGTGCTGTGACAGTTAGAAGATGCCTGTGTGAAGCTAATTTATTTGCAAGAATCCCCCGCAAAGTCCCTCTGCCAAAGAACACATCAACTGGCCTAAAGAGAAATGGAGGAATATTTTGTGGACTGATGAGAGTAAAATTGTTCTTTTTGGGTCCAAGGGCCACAGACAGTTTGTGAGACGACCCTCAAACTCTGAATTCAAGCCACAGTTCACAGTGAAGACAGTGAAGCATGGTGGTGCAAGCATTATGATATGGGCATGTTTCTCCTACTATGGTGTTGCGCCTATATATCTCATACCAGGTATCATGGATCAGTTTGGATATGTCAGAATACTTGAAGAGGTCATGTTGCCTTATGCTGAAGAGGACATGCCCTTGAAATGGGAGTTTCAACAAGACAATGACCCCAAGCACACTAGTAAATCAGCAAAATCTTGGTTCCAAACCAACAAAATTAATGCCTCACAGATGTGAAGAAATCATGAAAAACTGTGGTTATACAACTAAATACTAGTTTAGTGATTCGCAGGATTGCTAAAAAAGCAGTTTGAACATAATAGTTTTGAGTTTGTAGCATCAACAGCAGATGCTACTATTATTGTGAACACCCCCTTTTCTACTTTTTTTTAACTAATAGCCCAATTTCATAGCCTTAAGAGTGTGCATATCATGAATGCTTGGTCTTGTTGGATTTGTGAGAATCTACTGAATCTACTGGTACCTTGTTTACCATGTAACAATAAGAAATATACTCAAAACCTGGATTAATCTTTTTAGTCTCATAGCACTACTATTATTCTGAACACTACTGTATGTTTTTAATGCACCCTCAAGAGCTGGTGGGAAATAATATTTCATTTCATACTGTGTATCGAAATATTGTCTGACAATAAAGGAAATCTTGAATCTTTACAGTGATTACAGTATTGTTCTCCCAGAGGTTGAAAGGCAATTGGAGAGTGATATTTAGGGTAACATTGATAAGATAGCCTGAGAATAATTTCCCTTTAAATCTTTTTGACAGTCTATTTCTAGTTGTCTTGATGGCACACAATGGCAGATGTAGACAATCAGAATACGTAGGACATTGGCAAAGCTGGTGGAGTCAGTGTATTGTTTAGGACTCTGCCCTAAGGCTGTTCTCATTAACTTGTTTGTTGGTAAAGATATGAAAAGTGATACACAACAATTCATAATCCATGTAATCCTCAGATGTGAGTGATCACATGACCAATGTGCTGCAAGTTGTTGTGACATCAACAACAAAAATTGTAGATTATTCATCTGTTCTTATTCTAATCCCAACTATATCCCTAACCCTAAATATTACCCTAACCCCAGTGGCAGCCCTAATGCCAACAATAATGCCAAAATCAACCCTAACCTCAAATCCAACTCCAATGCCATCCACTAAACAAACATCAAACATATTCCTAAACGCAAAACTAACCCCAACTGTAACACCAACCCTACCCCAACCCAACTCCTCATCCAACCGTGTTGCTGGATATTTGTAGGACATTGCATTGAATATCATTCGTTAATTTTTGTTAGCTATCACACAAATAGTTTCATGACAATACATTTTCAACCTTTTCATTGAAATTATGGGTTTGGGTCTTAAAGATCTGTGCACATCTGTCCTCAATCTGAAAAACAAATTCTAACCTCAGACTAGTCCGGTGCCAAATACCAACACATCTTGACTGTGAAACACTCTTTAGACTGACAGTCTCATACACACGCACTCTTCTCCTGCATATACACACACGTAGCTCCAACTGCCCACAATGTTTGTTTGTCTCTTTGTCCATTTTAGTGTCCGCTTTAACATCATAACTCCGCTCCTCCACCACCACCCCAAACCCTCCACAAATGAGATAAGAGCACTAATGTGATTGGGAGAGAGAGAGAGACAGCAAGAGAGAGACAGAGAGTTTCTAATTTAATAGAAACTCCATCAGGCTAATGGAACTGTGCCCCCGGTGGCACAGCCTCCTCCGCACGCACGCACTCAGACACTTACGCTTCACTATATTGTACCTTTTGAGCGTGGGAACCTATTAGCATGCACCACAATACGCCAGGCCACCAGCTTAAATGAACAGTCTGAAAGAGGGAAAGGGGACATGAGAGGGTGAAAGTGTTGGATAAAGCAATGAGGATGATAGATGGACGCACAGGGCTGAGCAATAAATGATACTTTAAGAAAAAGATCCCAAATGTGAAGGATCCAAGCACAAACCAGGGCAGACAAAAGACAGATGTGACGGTCACTTGAGGCTGACAGATCACCACTTTATAGCCGTTCACGATTTTGATGCCTGCAGACAACTGGATAGGTCAAATGGAGACTGAGTGGGCGGAGTCACTTTGGGGAGGGTCATGATGACAGATGAGTTTGTTCTCACATTCTGTCTGGTGCAGCGGTAATAAATGACGTTAGTCCTTCTCAAGGTATCTCATACACACAAACACGGTTGATTCTCATTCACACAGCGGACTGTCGGTTGAGTTATTTCCACTTATGCTCTCAAGTGCGGAAATTTGGACACGTGACAAAAAGTAGAACTAGGACATGTCCTTGAGAAGTAGAAGCCTTGTACTGTCTCATTCTGTGTCTTTGCCAATTTTTTTTTCTGTTCTGTGTCTCTTTTCACCCTCTCCATTATTTTTCTGTCTGTATTAGTCATTTTTATTATTGACTTCTCAGATAGCGAGTGGTCAGAGTGCATACCTCTGCCAGGGGAATAATGTCCGATCATTAGTCCTTCTGACAGTGAACAAAAGACCAAGACAATTCTCACCCACAAAACACAAAATCTTACCAAGTACATCGCTCTAATTTTTAGTCAAACTATCTCATCTGCACTTAAAGTTACATTGTGTAGGATATAGTGTCATCTAGTGGCGAGACTGTAGATTGCATTATCCCATCCCACGGTTTTGTTTCCATTCAGATTTTTGCTTCTTTGGTGACAGGGAGTCATGCCCCCTTACCTAAACAAAATGTATGAGCCATCATTTCACAAAAAATAGTGTTCTACAACATCTGCGAGATGTTGTAGAACACTGCGCTAGCAACCAGTAGCCTGCGCTAGCAACCAGTAGATAACCATTGATGATGCTTTTGTTTTCACCCTTCTGGCCACATTGCAAAATTCAAAAGACGGAGTATGTTCCTTTTCCACTACTGTATCAACATGATGGTGCAATATAACAGCCTCCATGAGGGGCCAGCTGTCATGTAGACAAGAAGGTGTCATTTTACGCTTATGAAAACACAAGTTCATTGTTGCAGGTTATTATAAAGTATTATAAAGTAATGAACTGATGGTTATTCATGCTTTATCCAATTTCTTATAATAAATACCCTAAATCCATTGTTTTCAACAACATGGCATCTGGATTTGCCACTGTTCAGCATGGTGCCCCTCAGGGTTCTGTTCTTGGCCCACTGGTATTTTCCCTGTGTGTAGTAGAACTACTGGGGAATAAGAACAAGTCTTGCAAACATCTTATTTTGAAATAGCATCAAATGAAAACAAGTTTTTTGACTCAGTACAAAACTTTTAAACAGCTCTGTAAAATATGAAACTTTTCTGAATACTAGTAAATTATTTCTAAAAATGAGTTTTCTCCCCTAATGTCAAGAGCTTATTCCAAGAAATGTTAACAGCTGAATTTTCACTTGTGCCACTGATGTATTTTTAAATAGGAAAATAAAGTTTGCTTGTTTTTTGTTTGCAGCATGGTGGCTTAGTGGTTAGCACTGTTGCCTCACATCGGGAAGGTCATGGGGTTGGTTTCCACCTGTGCACTTTCTGTGTGGAGTTTGCATGTTCTCCCTGTGTTTGTGTTTCCCTCTGGGTGCTCCGGCTTCTTCCCACATCCAAAGACATGCATGTTAGGTGAATTGGAGACTTTAAATTCTCTGTAGGTGTGCATGCGGGTGTGAATGCATTTGTTTGTCTATATGTGGCCCTGCGACAGGGTCCTGCACAGGGTCTACCCTGCCTCACGTCCTATGACCACTGGGATAGGCTCCAGCCCCTGTGACCCAATCTTGGATAAGCGGTTGAAGATGACTGTGTGTTTAATACTTGTAATAAGATTTTTGGGGTCAAAGGACAAAATATTTTTTCACTTTGGTGTCCAATAAATATGGTACACTTATGGAGGTGAATTCTGGAACTGCTCAGGTAAAGTAAAAATTTCCAAGTGTCAGTTGTAGGGTCAAAGATATTGTGGTCAGAGATCAAAATGTAACTTCTCTACTCCAATTTTTTGGGGAAACTGGAATTGCCAAGGTGAGAGTAAATTTGCCAAAGGTCAATCATTGGGCTCGAAGGTCAAATATATATATATATTTTAGTCCAATTTGCACAAAACATGGCATACATATGGCTATGGCTTTCAAAGTTTGCCAGCAAGGACAAGTTGGCCAAAGATTGGTTACTGGGGTCAAGGTCACGTCTGCCTGTCAGTTTGTTGGCCTGCTGGTCCCAGGTCCATGTGCTGACGTCTACCACACCTGGTTTATCAATGAATGTTGGCCCCCAAATTTTTCAAAAATGTCAAAGAATCAGATTTTTAACTAGATTTGGACTAAATGTGGCACATGTATAGGAGGATTACAGAATAGCCCTTGCAAGGTCAGCCAGAGGTCAATCATTTGGGTGAAGGTCAAGGTCACTGAATGAAATGTCAGACTGCTGTTCGTCTTTCCTGTCTTCATACCCACGGATACTCTTACCTCAGGTGACAAAGGTTGTAAAAAGGTGAACTTTACCTTGTACATTTAGGAAGCACAGGACAAGAGGAGTGCAAACAACTCAGCAAAAACATTTCAGCTGATTCTAAACACACTCTGGCACCTGACACGGATGCCTTGAAACATAAATGAGGCTGTCTGATCTCTAAAGAGAAAGTAGATTTTCTTAAGTGATAGTCTCAAACATAAATAACACCACCACAAATCATGACTGAGGTTTGCCAAACGTGTATAGACGTAACAAAATAAGAAAGAGCAGGTACAGTATATCACCACTGACACAACATCCTCAGTGCTTCTCTGTAATACAATTAAGAGCCAGTGAAGGAAGTGAACAAGGAAGGAGCAGCAAACCCTGTCAGCAGTCACTCTACCGTGTCTATTTTTCTGTCAGTCACTGCTTTTGATCTGCAACCATGCACAGCAGACGGGATGAGGAAGTACTGCAGCGAGGAAGAAGAGCCTTTAATAATTGCACATTATTGTTTTAGCCAACATGGCATCTGTATATAAAATCATTATGGGATCATTATATTTGATTGGTTTGTGTACGTGTGCGTACCTCTGTCACTGACGGGGATGCTGGGAGAGAGCACTGCAGCCGCCAGAATACATGTTATAATTCTACTTCTCTCGGCAGCCAAGACAACAGACTTTCACACAAACAAACTCCCACTGGCAACCACGCAGAGGAAGAGTCTAATATGTCACAGCGACTGTGGGATCAAATTTTATTGGTCCTAATGCAGACAAATATCTCACTCTGTCTTTCTGCTGTAAACCTTTTCCACTTCCTACAGTGTCTATAAAAGCACCGCCACTTTGGGCTCTTATTTTTCACATTTTATGAAATCAAACTTTAATTACTACAATATGCAACTCCAACTCTTTTTGAAATGGATGCCTGCAAGACATTTCAAAAAAGCTGGGACGGGGCAACAAAAGACTGGGAAAGTTGATGAATGCTCAAAGAACACCTGTTTGGAACATTCCACAGGTGAACAGGTTAATTGAAAACAGGTGAGTGTCATGATTGGGTATAAAATGAACATCCCCAAAAGGCTCAGCCGTTCACAAGCAAATATGGGGTGAGGATCACCACTTTGTGAACAACTGTGTGAAAAAAATAGTCCAACAGTTTAAGAACAATGTTTTTCAATGTTCAATTGCAAGGAATTTAGGGATTCCATCATCTACAGTCCATAATATAATCAGAAGATTCAGAGAATCTGGAGAACTTTCTACAAGTAAGTGGCAAGGCTGAAAACCAACATTGAATGCCCGTGACCTTAGATCCCTCAGGCGGCACTGCATTAAAAACAGACATCGTGTCAAGGATTTTACCGCGTGGGCTAAGGAGCATTTCAGAAAATCAGTGTCAGTTAACAGTTCATCGCTACATCTACAAGTGCAAGTTAAAACTCTACCCTGCAAAGCGAAAGCCATACATCAACAACATCCAGAAACGCTGCCGCCTTCTCTGGGCCCGAGCTCATTTGAAATGGACAGACACAAAGTGGAAAAGTGTGCTGTGGTCTGATGAGTCCACATTTCAAATTGTTTTTGGAAATCATGGATATTGTGTCCTCTGGACAAAAAGAGGAAAAAGACCATCCAGACTGTTACCAGCGCAAAGTTCACAAGCCAGCATCTGTGATGGTATGGGGGTGTGTTAGTGCCCATGGTATGGGCAACTTACACATCTGTGATGACACCATCAATGCTGAAAGGTACATCCATGTTTTGGAGCAACACATGCTGCCATCCAAGCAACGTCTTTTTCAGGGACGTCCCTGCTTATTTCAGTCAGACAATGACAAGCCACATTCTGCAGATGTGGCTTCGTAGTAAAAGAGTGCGTGTTCTAGACTGGCCTGCCTGCAGTCCAGACCTGTCGCCCATTGAAAATGTGTGGCGCATTATGAAGAGCAAAATATGACAACGGAGATCCCGGACTGTTGAACAACTGAAGTTGTACATCAAGCAAGAATGGGAAAGAATTCCACGTACAAAGTTTCAACAATTAGTGTCCTCAGTTCCCAAACACTTATTGAGTGTTGTTAGAAGGAAAGGTGATGTAACACAGTGGTAAACATTCCACTGTCCCAGCTTTTTGAAACGTGTTGCAGACATTCAATTCAAGTTTATCAGTTGAACATTAAATATCTTGTCTTTGTGGTGTATTCAATTGAATATAGGTTGAAGAGGATTTGCAAATCATTGTATTCTGTTTTTAATTTACATTTTACACAACGTCCCAACTTCATTGGAATTGGGGTTGTATAGAAGATGTCTGAAATTCGGTTTGCGTTTATTAAATTCCACACAGGCTAAAAGTAGCAGCCACGGATTATTTGGAATATATGTTTTAGCAAGTTTTCAGAGTCTCATGCATATAGTTAGTCTCTTATTAATGTGATGAAATGCATAAGAAATTACCTTTTGGTCATAAAATGTTCATTTGCAATTGTCATCATGTGGATTCTCTATGCTGTTTAGTCTACAGTGACTCTCTGGTGTGCAAGGGATTATGGGATATCTCAATAGAGTGAATACAGTAAATCCAGTGACACTCCTGTTTTCTATAAACAGCTCAGCCACTAGATCACTGTGGCAGCCACTGACTGGATTCAGGAGCCAGGCCGACTGAGTACGGACAACAAAAATACAGCTGCGAGTCTGTGTATGCAGAGAAAAGCCCAAAAAACTGTTACAGCACAACATGTGACGCGCACACACAGTGATTCATATGAAATGTAAATGTAGCTCGGTTTCTTCCTGATCACCTGCACACACGGCATCTCTTAAGTGGAATTTTCAACAAGACTGCTGTGTAATAGTGTAGAAGAGTCCAAATCCTGCACTTAGAGAAAACTAGGTCAGATAACGTTTTCTGAATGACAGAGGTGCCGTGCGGATCAATGGGACCTTTCCTGGAGATCAAACACAAACATATATAAACACACTTGGATTTGTTGCTCAGCATTTGTCAGAGGAAGAATCAGGAGCGAGCCACCAGCCGGACAGGAAGTGCCAACAGGAAACACAGCATGGCTGAAGATAATATTCTCTGCCCTCGTGCTCTGCACAGAAAATCAAAGTCAGCTGGGTAGAAGTATTTTCATCAGACTCTTTGAAACATTTATCATCTTAGAATTTTTGAATCTCTAAAATAATGTTCAGTTTAACAGATGAGACTTCTAGAAATTTTCAAGCACAATGAGCAGTGAAGGTTTTAGTTTGCGTCTCTTCTTGGGGGTTTTAATAACATAATGTGGTTCCACCACTGCGGTGGCTGCAACATTCTAGAGTGAATTTTGATTAACTTCAGTGCAATTTGCAGTGAACAAAGTATTCCCTATTTATGTTGAGGTTGAACCCAATTACTTTTGAGGGAGGTGATGGTCTAAAAGGTCAAAATGGTGGGTGTGATACCAGAGGATCCTTGGTCTAAATCCCTCTTGGACTTGAAAAATCATTAAAGGACCTTGGGCAAAGTGCTTAATCCCCAAGTTACTTGTGTGTTGCATGTCAACACACTGATATTGGTGTGTGTGTGTGTGTGTGTGTATACACGTGTAAAGTGGTTAGAGCTTCTGATAGAAATGCAGCCCATGCCATTTGAAGAGTGTCAACTTCCAAATCTGCATCACAAGACGTCCTCCTACTGCTGACCTTTGACGCAACAGACAGAAACAATGTCCAGAATGAAGACTGTCTTCACATTAGCTATGTGTGTCACAAAAAATTATTTTTATATAATTCCACTCTTAGTCCACATTGTTCCAAATATAGAGCGTTATAATTCTCAGTTGTATAGTGTTGCCACAGTTACTTTGAAAAGTTACTGTTTTTTTAGTTACTTCATACAGTCACTTCATGGCAGCACGGTGGATTAGTGGTTAGCACCATTTCCTCACAGCAAGAAGGTCATGGGATCGATTCCCACCTGTGGCCTTTCTGTGTGGAGTTGACATGTTCTCACTGTGTTTGTGTGGGTTTCCTCCGGATGCTCCAACTTCCTCCCACATTTAAAAGACACGCAGGTTAGGTGGATTGGAAACTTCAAAATTGTCCAGGTCTTCCTTGCAAAAGAGATCTTGATCTTAATGAAACTAACCTGGTTAAATTAGCAGTTACTTTATTAGCAGCTGCCGACAACCTAACTAATAAGGTAACTAGACATCTAACTTGCTTACTCTTAAGACTGAGTAATCAGCAAAGCAACAAATAGTTTGCTGAGTATTCAGTCTTAAGAGTAACCAAGTTAGGTTACTTCTTACTGTATTAGTTACTTTAAAGTAGACCTGCATTGAAATAAATGTGGTCAGATTTCAGAAAGAAATAGCTGATATGTATTTATAAGACCCTTGTGAATGCAGTAAAGTAAATCTGGAAGCCCAAATTTGTAATTCAGCGGAGAAATCTTCCTTTAAAAATGACAAATTTGCAGCTAAAATTTAGCCCTCTGTGAAAACAGTTTGTACAGCCGTATCATTTCCATGACGTCAGGGACAAGACGATGCGCTCCCGCCTTCAGTCCGATCCCGCATTGAAATTGATTTTATATGTTAGTAATGTTACTTATACACGTCCTGGTTTCAACATCCAAAAGTAAGCTGCAATGAATGTGAGATACAGATCTGTGTGCTCAGATCAGCAACGACATCGACAGCGGGCGCCGTTCTTTCTCTCCCACTCTCTGCCTCCGCTGTGCTTATTAAGTCTGCAGGATCGTTAATGAGCTCGTTAACTGCCTACGCGGGCCACTCACACCGCCCGTGTCTGCTTTGCAGCCGGTGTTGTGCCAGATTCAGCGCACAGCACCAGCATCACCTCTCTGTCTACTGAATGGAGCTGCAGCACACTTGGCACAAGTCCTGAGATTACGCTCGCTGTTTTAATGCGAAGCGGCCGGTACACCTGTTGCTGCAAGGACAGACGTCTTGCGGCAAAATCCACAGCACCGCACGTCTCGGCAATCGGAGCCCCAGAGCTCCATGGACGCTGAGAGAGGTTTATATATTTTTAATGACTGGGATTCTTTGAGGGTCTCGCCTCCATATCCCGCGATGGTACCGGAGGCGAAAGAGTAGATTTTCATTGCGACACCATTCAATCAAACGGGCGTATGAAAAAGTCCCCCAAAAATAATTTTCAAGCACAAATAAAAGAAATGTGTACTCACCATATGTGCCGCAAGACAATATGAAGTTTTAAAAAAGTAGATCCTTAAGTATAAGACAAGAAAAAGGTGCAGATGCAAACTGACGTAAATCCACAAATTACAGTTGGCGCGCAATGCATGCTGGGAGAGGGTCTTGTCCGTGACGTCTCGGCAGCGTCCATGATGAGAGGGACAGTTTTGCGGAGGGCTAAATGTTAGCTGTAAATTTGTCATTTTTAAATGAAGATTTCTCCATTGAATGACAGATCTGGGCTTCCAGATTTACTTTACTACATTCAGAAGGATCTCATGTGTAAATGTAAGTCATGCTTTGGGCCAAAGATCTGACTGCATTTATTTCAATGCAGGTCTACTTTAAGCAGCTGCTGACAAGTTGTCTGCAGCTGCTAATGAAGTAACTGTATAAAGTAACTGTAAAAAGTAACTAATAAAGTAACTTTGCTGAATAACTGTGGTAACACTGATTGTATAGCACCAATCCATTTGTTTCATGCAATTATCTTCCTACTGTCGCGTAAGCAGAGCTCTCAAGCTGAGATATGCCCAAGGAGTGAGACTGTCTTCAATAGGATTGCCACCTTTCAGAAATGAAAATAAAGGACGCCCACCACGGCTCCTCAGGGCCACTACCACCACCCAAGGAGGGGTATATTTAATTTAGAAAAAAGCATTTTTTTCATACTTAAAGCTTTAAGTGCTTTATTAACACAAAACTGTTAATGATAAACTGTGCAGTCACTGCAGTGTGTAATAATAAACATAAATATTAAGGAAAATAGACCATTTTTACTGTAAAAGCAAATAAAAAATAAAAACACTTGTTTTCCTACAGTTTGCCTTGTAGCCACTGCCACCAACACTGCCAAGCCAGGGGTTTGACTCTTCCCACTCACATCTATACATTTGCAAACGTTTTTGCTTACCTGGACGTGGTGGAGTTTCGAGTGTAGACATGCCAGGCAACCAGGCAACCAGGCAACCCGTGACAGAACCAGAAAGGTGGGCACATGGAGATGCAGACAAGAAAGTCTGAGGTCTATCCGCTGTACTTCGCATCGGGTCCTTGCTACAGGACCTGACGTGAGGTACAGAGATGACATTGGCAGCCCTTAATGTTTCATTTATTTTACTTTGTTTATTATTCAGTTTTGATGAGTGTGTGAGTGTGTGTGGGACATTTATGAAAATATGGAACAATTTACAGTGGGGCAAAAAAGTATTTAGTCAGTCCCTGATTGTGCAAGTTCTCCTACTTAGAAAGATGAGAGAGGTCTGTAATTTTCATCATAGGTACACTTCAACTGTGAGAGACAAAATGAGAAAAAAAAAATTCAGGAAATCACATTGTAGGATTTTTAAAGAATTTATTTGGAAATTATGGTGGAAAATAAGTATTTGGTTAATAACAAAAGTTCAACTCAATGCTTTGTAACATAATCTTTGTTGGCAATGACAGAGGTCAAACATTTTCTGTAAGTCTTCACCAGGTTTGCACACACTGTAGCTGGTATTTTGGCCCATTCCTCCATGCAGATCTCCTCTAGAGCAGTGATGTTTTGGGGCTGTCGCTGGGCAAAATGGACTTTCAACTCCCTCAACAAATTTTCTATGGGGTTGAGGTCTGGAGACTGGCTTGGCCACTCCAGCACCTTGAAATGCTTTTTACGGAGCCACTCCTTCGTTTCCTGAGCGGTGTGTTTGGGATCATTGTCTTGCTGGAAGACCCAGCCACGTTGCATCTTCAGTGCTCTCACTGATGGAAGGAGGTTTTGGCTTATAATCTCATGATACATGGCCACGTTCATTCTTTCCTTAACACAGATCAGTCGTCCTGTCCTCTTTGCAGAAAAATAGCCCCAAAGCATGTTTCCACCCCCATCCACCCCCCCCATCTTGGAATACCACCCAGCATTCTTCTTCCTCCAAACACGAGTTGATTTTCACCAAAATGTTCTATTTTGGTTTCATCTGATCACATGATATTCTCCCAATCCTCTTCTGGATCATCCATATGCTCTCTAGCAAACTTCAGATGGGCCTGGACACGTACTGGCTTAAGCAGGAGGACATGCCTGGCACTGCAGGATTTGAGTCCCTCTCTGCATAGTGTGTAGCCTTTGTTACTTTGGTCCCAGCTCTCTGCAGGTCATTCATTAGGTCCCTCAGTGTAGTTCTAGATTGAGGGAGATTATCAGTGGTCTTGTATGTCTTCCATTTTGTTACAATTGCTCCCACAGTTGATTTATTCACACCAACCTGCTTGACTATTGTAGATTCACTCTCCCCAGCCTGGTGCACATCTACAATTTTCTTCCTGGTGTCCTTCTACAGCTCTTTGGTCTTAGCCATGGTTGAGTTTGGAGTCTGACTGTTTGAGGCTATGGATAGGTGTCTTTTATACAGATAACGAGTTCCAACAGATGCCATTAATACAGGTAACGGGTGGAGGACAGAAGAGCTTCTTAAAGAAGATGTTACAGGTCTGTGAGAGCAAGAAATCTTGCTTGTTGTGGGTGACCAAATACTTATTTTCCACCATAATTTACAAATAAAGTCTTTAAAAATCCTACAATGTGATCTCCTGGAACTTTTTTTTCTTATTTTGTCTCTCACAGTTGAAGTGTACCTATGATGAAAACTACAGACCTCTCATCTTTCTAAGATGAAGAACTTACACAATCAGGGACTGACTAAATACTTTTTTTTTGCCCCACTATACGCCCCGTATTGATTCAATATGTGACGCAACAATTAATTGTCAAATAAAAGACAATTTTGCATTTTAAGGGACGGGTGGCAACCCCAGCCGTCGAGCGAAGTGACATATTCGGGACACCTTAATTTAGTGATTATGAAGATATAAATTTGCTTACGTTTTAAGATATTAACATCAAAAAAATACACTTAACGTCACAAAATACAGAAAATACTAATCATCAACTATATACACAATTTTCCTTCCTGAATTTGCAAAGTTTGATTAATTTATGCTATACAGTATGTATTGGTTGTTGTAGTTCCATGTAATTGTAATTTGTGTCATTCCACAAAATGCCATCACCATTCGTGAAAAAAGCTTAAAAGATGAAAAATCCTCTCCACTACTCCTTCTGAAAATAAGACTAAAAATAAAAAAGTCAAAACATCACCAAAAGACTCCACCTTATGCTACAAAATACCACAATACGAGGTCTATTAGAAAAGTATCCGACCTTATTATTTTTTCAAAAACCATATGGATTTGAATCACGTGTGATTACATCAGACATGCTTGAACCCTCGTGGGCATGCAAGAGTTTTTTCACGCCTGTCGGTTACGTCATTCACCTGTGGGTAGTCTTTGAGTGAGGAGTCGCCCACCCTCTTGTCGATTTTTTCATTGTTTAGGAATGGCTCAGAGACTGCTGCTTTGTTTGATCAAAATTTTTTCAAAACTGTAAGGCACAACTGAGTGGACACCATTCGATAAATTCAGATGGTTTTTGGTAAAAATTTTAACGGCTGATGAGAGATTTTGGTCTGGTAGTGTCACCGTAAGGATGGCCCACGGTGCCTGACGGTGATCTGTGCTCCGAGACGGCAGCGTCTCGCCGTTTCAAATTGAAAACTTCCACATTTCAGGCTCTGTTGACCCAGGAAGTCGTCAGAGAACGAGAACTTTCAGAAGAAGTCGGCATGAGGAGTTTATTCGGACATTCCATTGTTAATGGACATTTTGTAATGAAAGAACGTGCGGGCAGAGTCGCATGTCGGGCCGGACCCAACCGCAGGGGGTCGCGACAGGAAAAACACCTCCGTTGGAAACCTTAACGGGCAAGTTGGAACATGCCCAAGCTGTTAAACAATTTCTCAGTTACTCACTTCTTGAAAGCCATCAAAAGCCGCCTGAATTTTACAAATTATTTTCAACACGGAGGTGTTTTTCCTGTCGCGGCGCACACAGATTCACCGAGTCGTCACGGAAACGACTCGGCGAATTTGCGCGCACGTCTTTCATTACAAAATGTCCTTAAACAGTGGAATGTCCGCATAAAGTCCTCATGCCGGCCTCTTCTGAATCTTCTCTGTTCTCTCACGATGTCCTGGGTGAATTAAGCCTTAAATTAGGATGTTTTCAGGTCGAAACAGGCCGACGACGGCGCCTGGAAGCGCTGTGCAATGTCCCGCTCCGTGGGAAGTCCTTACAGCGACAGAAACACCCCATAATCTCTCATCAGCCGTTAAACTTTTCACTGAAAACCAGCTTAATTTCTCGAATAGTGTCCACTCGGATATTCCTCACAGGTCCAGAAAAAATTCTGATAAAGCAACGCGCGCCGTCTCGAACAGCGTGTGAAACAAAGGAATTCAGCCAAGAGGGCGGGATCACATCTCACTCAAGGCCTGCCCACAGGGAAATGATGTCACCGACACGCGTGAAAAAACTCACGCATGCGCATGAGGGTTCAAGCATGATTGGTGTAATCGCACGTCATTCAAATCCATATAGTTTTTTTAAAAAATAAAAAGGTAGGATACTTTTCTGATAGACCTCGTATGTCATCACCGCTTCTGAAAATACATGAACTAAGCTTAAAAGCAGAAGAATGCCCTCAATCACCCCTTTTGAAAATAAGACTAAAAGCAGTCATTATTAAAGCCAAAGCCAACTGGTCTAAATTTAAGATTGAATTATAATATCTCCATCACCCAAAGCTAAATTTTAAAGCTTTTGTTAATACCAAGTCCTCAATATTCTCTTCCATTTCTTCCAAACCAAACTGAAATTTCAATAAAATATGATTGTCAGGATACGTGGTTGCGTGGCACAGAAGGTGTGTAGATACAGTGTGCAAACTTTCAGACAATGCATAGAAGGTAAAAGAAGCTTCATCTTATAGACAGGTCAGGGTCTGGTACACAGCAAGGCAGGGTGGCAAAGGCACAGATAAGTATAAAGCAAAAATGTTTGGTCAAAAACAGGCTGGAATCAAAAGGCACAGAGAGACATGATTTCATGGGCTGAGGAAAAAGGCAAAATCCAGGTAAACAGAACAACGTCAAAAACACTGAGGTAAAACTAGACAAAAGAAAAGCTGGAATAAGGATTCAAAGATGAACGAGCTGGCACCACAGTGAGGAAAGTGAAGGGCTTAAATAACAGGTGATGTAATCAGTGGAACAAGACACAGGTGTTTGCCAAGGTTCTGGAAGGAGGTGTGGTCTGGTGAAGCAAAGAAGTGGGAAGAGAGGCAAGAGAGTGAGTAAGTGAAAAACGAAGCAGATCAAAAGCAAGAGGAGACAGTGACAGAAAAAAACAATGGTGAAGATATACCATGCCCAAAGACCAACAAAAGGAAATGTGAACAAATTAAAGGAGCAAACCAGGAAATAGAGTGACAGACCTAAAAAGAGAAGAAGAACAACAAAAGACTATAACCCAAACTAGAACAGAACTGAATATAGCTGAAGTATAAATGTAACTCAGGAAATAAAATACCAAAACAAAGTATGGACTGACCACAAAATGATGAACATAAACAAAACCAAAGTCTACCGTAAAACAGGAAATGCAATAAATGACAAAATGATAACTGAGAGTAACACAAACAATAACAGGAACATAACCAGATAATAAAACATTAAAGATAAACAAACCACAGAATAACATAACACAAACCACTCAAAACCAATGGGCCAAAAGAGGGGCATAGAAGGGTAGACAGATAAAAACAGGGGACAAATCCATAAAGAGGAACCAGCGGGGCAAAACCTGACAATAATAAACATTATGTAAAGGTTACCTCCAACACAAATTTAGCCAAACTAATCAATTTTAATGCACAACAATTTGAATGTAATTAATTTCACTAATTAGCATTCTTAGTTTTCAAAAAACTGATTAAGATTAAATGTACAAATAAACTGTTTAGTATTAAGACAGAAGAGTTAAAAGTTTCTATAATCCCACCGAACCCACCAAAACCATCACCTGATCTAAAAGTGGATGAGATCGCCGATGTTACCTTGGTGATGTGCATGTGCACACATGTACAGACAACCCTGACAACACAATACCACAACATGTGACTGATCACACTGTACACTTTGGGTGTTGTCGTTAAACTTGGGGGATCAGTATTAAATCACTAATTGCTGGTTAGCACTGTGAAAGTGGCGTGATGATATGCTGCATCCCAGTGTCCAAAATTTGCTCTGCCCAGTTCAGACAGGACAGTCCTGGGCAGCCGGGTGTGACATTTTATAAACCCTATTACTGTAATATCAATCATATCGACATATGTGAAAGCTGGATAACGAGTCAGGAGGGTACATTAGCAACTCTTATATATAAATTAAATAGACTTACTTTATCCTTTATACCTGACTTTGGGATTGCAAACATGTTTGAAAGAGTTTTCTGACTCTGCTGTGCCTTTCTCTAGTTTAATATACTGTAGGTATTCACACCATTTGCTCAATACTTTATTGATGGACCTTTGGCAGCAATTACAGCCTCAAATCTTCTTGAATATGATGCCACAAGCTTGGTCCACCTATCTTTGGACAGTTTTTCCCATTCCTCTTTGCACTACCTCTCAAGCTCCATCATTGCCCTGCTGTGCAATGAACCATCTCCTCAGTCTGAGGTCAAGAGCGCTCTGGAGCAGGTTTTCATTCAGGATGTCTCTGTACATTGCTGCATTCATCTTTCCCTCAATCCTAGTCTCCCAGTTCCTGCTGCTGAAACACATCCCCACTGCATGATGCTGCCACAAACATGCTTCACTGTAGGGATGTTGCCTGGTTTCCTCCAAACATGATGCCTAACATTCACACCAAAGCGTTCAGTCTTTGTCTCATTGGACCAGAGAATTATGTTTCTCATGTTGTGAGAGTCCTTCAGGTGCCTTTTGGCAAACCCCAGGCAGGCTGCAAAAGGATCCAAGATGATTTGAGTGCATACGAGGGAACCTCGAGATGGATCTGGCATGGCAAAGCCTGCCGGTATGACCTGCACGTGCCACGTATAATAATGTCCACCCCCAGTGCCCCCCCCCCCCCCACGGACCGCAAAGGAACTGTTGATATGTATGTGTCACACATTCATCATGGACAGTGAATGTGAACAGCGGCTATCAAACCGAAAGCAACGTGTGCTATTGTGCGCACGCCACCGCAAATCTGAACAGGCTGTTATATCCACAATAGACCTTACAGTACAGATATTTGTCCATTCCTTCCCATGGGTGATGTAAATAATGTGAACTATTGTCTCCATCGTATTTCTATATACCACGGGCAGCTGCGCCTCTCCATGGTCTCATGTGCAGTAATGCATCATTGCACGCGTCAGGCTTGGAGCTGAACGGATCTCACCACTGTAATATATGATTACTTTCTAACTCTGTAGGAGATATGACATGGAACTGTGGTGCCAGGCCATGACAGCATTAATAAACATGAATCTCACCTCCAACAGTGGCCAAGGAGTGTTTCACAGCACAGGGTGGATGTGGAGCCAAGACCACAGCCTGTGGATAAATTCCTCTCACCCAGTTGCTGTGTGCTGGAATCAACCATGGCAAAACGGTGAACAGAGTTGCGTTGTGCTGCTGAAGTGAGCCAAAACACAAAAAAATAAATTAAAGTTCCCTGGAAAGGCTGCGTCTGATGCATGGGAGAGCATGGCCCACTGCCAGCAGTGTCCATTAGCTGGCAATGGTGCACACGCGCACACATAGCTGCTCATTCAGCTGTTGTGAACACACACACACACACACACAGCGATCATGTCATCAGTCCAGCACCTCTGCTCTATGCACACACTCACGTGAGGTCAGTAGCACTGGGAAGTGGAGGATGAGCCCAGATGTGATTGCATGAGTGAGTGACCGCACCATGCTGGCTTTGACACATATGGTGTGAGTCTGGTCCATATGTTCATTGTACTTCGATGTCCAGTACCAGCAGGGACTGTGCAAAGGGAGGAACACAGCGTTCCCTCCCACTCTTGTCCTGTGTTTGTCATCCAAATGTTTGGACATCGGGCAGTCTTCAGTGCCTTTTGTGGCTGTCTGACTGCAGTCTGTGTCATCTACCTGTGTTCTACATGCACTTTGGATGCCATTGTGCAGGTATGGAAGAGGTAGTCTGGATGCATTCTGACATTGCTGACCACGCTTCTTTTCCTCCCAACTGCGTCTGATTATGGCAATATTTGCTGTGTCGGTCTGGTTCCTGCACATTCTTGTGATGTGTGATGGGGGCTTTAGTTTCTCAGGGCATATGGCACCAAAAATAAAGTACAATACTTCAATATCTTCATAATTCTTTACTTATGTGGAATAGTCAGCTCTTTTGATATTTCATTTACCAGAAATATGCACTTTAAAAGGCAGAATTTTGTAAATTTGAATATACGTACAGAAGCCTTTAAAATAAATTATATATAAAAAAAGATTAGTGAGTTTTTCCTTCACATCCTTCCTTTGGGCAGCACGGTGGCTTAGTGGTTAGCACTGTTGCCTCACAGCAAGAACGTCATGGGATCGATTCCCACCTGTGGTCTTTCTGTGTGTGTGGAGTTTGCGTGTTCTCCCCATGTTTGTGTGGGTTTCCTTTGGGTGCTTCCTCCCACATCTAAAGACATGCAGGTTAGATGGATTGGAAACTTGAAAAAATTGTCTGGGTCTCCCTTGTAAAAGATATGTTGATCTCAATGGATTAACCTGGTTAAATAAAGGTTAAAAAAAAAAAAACATTGTCACCAGTGTGCTTGGTGTTGGGTTGGACCCACCTGTAGCACTTTGAGTTGACTTATTTGGTGCTGTATGAATAAAATAAATGGAATGGGGTTTTTTTTCAAAATGAATGGAAAATAGGGCAGCATAGTCTCATTTGAGGGCGGGCGCTAAAGGGGTAAAATGTGATGCATATGACGTAATTTCTCTATTTCCAGGGTACAAACCACGGCATTTTCAACGGGGTTTTGGTTTTTTACACACAATGGGCCTCATGTATCAACGTTGCGTACGGCGATATTTGAGCGTATATGGGGTGTACACCAAAACGGCTGCGCTACTTGGCATTTATCAATGTGGTCGTTGGCGTACGCTGCATTGAAAATATACACCAGGTCGAGAGGTGCCGTAAATTATACACCAAAATGAACCAGCGCTGGAATCCACATAAAAATGAAGATGATCAACATGATAAACAGTGCCATTATACAAATCAATGCATATGTTACATAAATAACACTTTCCTGATTATACTACATAATAATCAATACAAATCCCACTTTTGCGGGATTGTTATGGAGCACGATCCATGGCTACAGCGCTGACTGCAAAGACAGCACTGCACGCCCTTTTCTCCAGACTTCGAGCCTGGAGCCAGAGCAGCGCTGAGCTTAACTTCATGTGGTGTGATCGTTTTAGACTATGAAATTGATAATAACAACTGTAGTTTCATCATTCCCTTAATTTGCCCGTGCTGCAATCAGGTTTTGTCGTCTCCATTCGGTTGTCACAATAAAATAAATACAGAAATACATTTAAAAAATAAAGAAATCTGACAGATTAGGCGTGTCTTATTAATTGAGCAAGCAAATATCCACATGTCAAGAATTATTGACATGTGAAAAGAGAATACAGTGGTCCCTCGCTATAACGCCGTTCACCTGTCGTGGCCTCGGGGTCTCGCGGAGTATTTAGTCCAATTTTGCATGCCTTTTTTTTTACAGTGTTCTGTGTTCTGCGTATCTGTTTATAAGAATCTTGTTGCCCAGAAGAAAAAAGAGCGCCAACAACTACTCATAACTGTGTTTGTCACACGGAAACAAACACCTGCTGCTGCCAGGTGTGAGTGGAAAAAGGCGTGGCGTCAGGACGCAGAAGAGCGATCTGTGACATACTGGTCAGTCACTATTAATAATTTCTTATGTGTCCGACCTCGTTCGTTGACCGTTAAAATTATTTCGTTAGTTCTAAATGCCATCATAATTATTTATAGGAAAACTTTCTATTTATATTTCTCAAACAAATGTTTGGGCCTGAAAACAGTTTGGTATTATTTTCCTACTAAGGTTTGAACTTTGAGAGTGTTTACACACGAGAGAAAAGTGAGAAAATGTTCATGCCTGATTGAGAAAGTGTATAAACTGTGTAGTGAGGGGTTTTACAGCTTTGAAACGTCTATAATAATTGTAAAAAATAACGCTGACTAACATCGTGGTTTCGCGTATTTCGGGCTATTTTTTAGAACAGAACTCCAGCGATTAATGAGGGACCACTGTAACACTTTATTGATTATATACTACAAAACAATTGATACGACGGCCGCTTTTGACGCTCTATTGGCACGCGTTGTGATTGGTGGAGTTCTTTTTCTTTGCCGTCTTCCTGGCTTCCATGTCGTAAAATGAGGGTGTGTCTGAAGCGGAGTCTGAATATTTATGGGCATGTTTATTATAATTACGGTCGTTTCCACCCGCCGCATTTATCAAGATCACATCAGGCGTACGCCAGAAATGGGCAGGTGCGCACTGCTTGATACATGTCACGGCAACTTTGGTGTATTTCAAGTTTACGCCGTAAATTTACGCCACAAGTGCGCAACATTGATACATGAGGCCCAATGTGAAAATGCAAAGAAAAACTGACGATGCGGTGGGAAAGTGGACATGTGTTGCAGTTTGTTTATGATCTGGAACACAAACGTGTCGAAGCGGTTTTGCAGGCAAGAGAATGTAGCTTCTGTGGTTAGCTGTGTACCTCCTTGCCTTTTCTTCTCCACCAGGAACCAAAAAAAAAACTTTTTGCAAGTGCTTCGGTGATTGCAGACTAAAACAAAACTGTGCACTATTTAAGTGTGTATATACTGTGTATATATTAAATGGAGGTCCCCGTAAGTGGTCAAATCCCACGATATCACGGAGGGTTCAAATGAGCCTATGGTGTCCTATTAATGGAAGTTACATGTGTAAAAAAAAAAAAAAAAATCCAGGAACAAAACTTTTTCATGGAACCGCCAAGAGTGAAGAGAACAAAGAGACAACCTGACATTAATTTCCTCATATATGTGCAAGATACAGATTAAAAAAGATATGAATTTTAAGCTTCGGTCTGTGCCGGTAATAAGAACGTTGGCTATTATTACTCCATTGGAGGATGAGGGTGCTCTCTGAGTCCCCTTCTAATTATATTATGGTTTCCAAATCAGTCTGCATGCCGGTGAGTTGTGCAACTGTTAATTCCATGTTATCCACAGATGGTGTTAACATCCATGAGTGACCGGTTACTCACAGACACCCGTAAGAGGCAGGAATGTGCAGGGCCGGCACTCCTTCGCCTGCTAAATATTATACACACTTGATAGAGGAGGAACGAGGCTATTAGTGGCACTGAAGGCACTGTGAGATGACAGCTTGGTGAGGTGGGATGACCAGGTTCAAAACAAGGGTGCTCCAGATGGATGAATGTGAAGATGGGGCTGGGCGGTCATGATGGCCTATTGTGCGTCACTTCTGGATAACTCCCGAGGGGAGCTTCAGGGTGTGACCTGGCGTGGTTGTCCTGTCCCAACAGATCTGTATCCACCCAGTTTCCACTGCTAAACTGTTCATAAAATGCAACATGTGTTCTTTATTTGTGGCTCAGGATTTGGCAGACTTCTCCTGGCTTGGTATGAGCGCTGGAAACAGCATGCAAAAGGTCAACGCTAATAATGGGGCAAGTAAAACCTGGGCTCAGAAATGAGATGACGGGCTGAATAGGTGCTGATTGCAAATGCTGAGCTCACACTGGCCTCATATTGTACCCAACCTCCGCTTTCACATCAGATAAAGAATTTTCTTGATGTAATCATGTACAATTTGTCCTTTAACGGTGTGTGTGATTGTGGTCACTGTGAAGGTAATTTAAGAGTGATTGCTTCCTTTGATTTATTAAAGAGAAGGGATTACAGGCTGGATGAAGCACTTCTGCCACTTCAATTATCATTAGTTCCCTTCCAGACCTGTCAGCTAATTGGAGAGGGAAAAGTAAAACACACATTTAGCATCACTGATGAGATGATGATTGTGGTGATGGAGCGACAGAGGTGCAGTGACATTTCAAAATGTTAATAACACACCTAACACCAAGGAGGTTATGTGTGGGATTGTGCAGAACTATGGAATAACTGATTTTATCAAGAGGAAGAATTTACTCTGTTTTGTGTTTGAGAACTGGACATGGATTTTTTAAACTGTCTATTACCGTATTTTCTGGAGTAAAAGTCACACCTGTTAAAAATGCCTCTTGAAGAAGAAAAACCCATATATAGTCAGACTGTAGTGTAAGTTGCACCTTTTTTAATGTATTATCATTTAATTTTAATTATTTATCATTTAAATTTGGGGTTTGTTGTGCGTTGTTGGTTGGTTTTATTATTGTCATTTATTTTTTAATGATTTGAGTTTATTTTGTTTATTGCTTTGATTCCTGAAAGTCCAATATATATATATATATATATATATATATATATATATATATATATATATATATATATATATATATATATATATATATATATATATATATATATATGTCATTATGTTGACAAAAAAATAAAAATAAATCCAACTGGGCCATCCGTGTCATCCGCCATGAGGACCCTGTCACGGCAATGTCACTTGCGGTCAGCTTCCACGTCAGCTCACTCACCAGCATTGCTAAGCACATTGCTAAAACCTCACAGACGGAGTGCTCGGATGTGTGACCAACTGAAAATGCAACTTGGATTTCAAAGTAAGTACTGCGTCGTTCCCAAACAATTTAAATTTAAGAAAAAAACAAACAAAAAAACAAAAGGAAAAATAATAAGCTGGCTTTTCATACTTAGTGGTGCTGTTACATGTTTTGTTTTTATGCTCTGTTTTAACTTTATTATATGTGTGGGTTTTTTTGTGAATCTTTAAAGCACTATGGACACAGTTTGGCTTCTGTAAAGCCCTTCATAAATAAATGTTGATTGATTGATTGATCGAAATTGGCCACTTAGTTTGCCACTCAGATTTCTGTCTTCTGCGACATCAAAAATATTGATTGAGAATCTGTGGTATTCTTTAAATCACAGGCAGAATATTTGCATAAGTGTGAAAATAACATACAGAATTAAGAATGTTTTATTCTCAGCCATGTTTCCTGACAATATATTTATTTGGGTCAAATTTATTTGACTTTTGTTACGATCAAGTTGCGATTGCCGGCGTCCCCACCCATTCCAATACAGAAGCTTAATGCTGCGTTTACACATAACGACGACAAGTCACGAATGCCACGAAGTATACATTCTTGGCCGCTGATCACGAATGTGATTATTCGGGGCAGAGGTGTCAGGTGTCCTCAGGAACTGCTGCAACCTGTTACCACGCATTACGATTAATGACACGTGTTGCTGGCGAATTATCAGGAACCATTACGCACGGTCAAGAATAATGTTCCGCGTTGTTGCACGCTATTGCGCGTAACAGCGCATCGTTAAGTTCTGTCACGTTGTTAATGAGGTGAATTGTCTCCACACACACACCCATATTCATCCAACCAAATTCAGATCGCTCCAGTTTTTCAGAAGAACTTTGTGACTCCATGGCAGAGAGCCCAACCCAGGAATTTGCCTGGAGTATAAATTGCAGGACCACCCAAACTAGTAAAAATAAATAAATAAATAGATAATTATTCACCGGAAAGTTGGTTGCACATTCGGCTGTTCCCGTTTTTTGTGTTCGGGGTCGCCACAGCGGATACAACCAGATCCACATTGATAATTGGCACAGGTTTTACGCCAGATGCCCTTCCTGATGCAACTCCAGTGTTACCTGGAGAAACACACAGCCGCTGGTGTTCCAAAGAGGTCTCCCATCCAAGTACTAACCAGGTCCCGCAATGCTTAGCTTCTGAGATCTGACGGGATCAGGCTGACACAGAGCAGATTGGCTGCAATTATTCACCGGCAAGTATGCTAATAAAATTTGGTATCGATATTGAGACGATGCATTTTTTTAATCAGTTTGTCTGTAATGATTCAAAGAGATTGCACAAGTTGTTTTGAAACTATTTTTCAGTAATTTGACTTTCGTCAATTATTAGCCAACAATCCATCATCAAAGCAAATTTTTTTTAGACAAGAGGTTTATTCATGGTAGTTTTAAAACAGGCAGGAACGGTGTTGTCAGTAGCAAGTGACAGACTAATAATATGTAACACAGTGTGTCCGACTGTTGGTCACATATCTTTAAACAATTTATTCATTTATTTTTTGACAGTCATTGCTGAGAGAAACAGTGTTTCAGGTGTCCACTGTGATGAGTTTGGACCTGGTCAATGCTAGGTAGTGGACGTCACCCTCAGCAATGCAATGTTGATGGCTTTCCCACATCCTGTTCATTATTCGTACCACCCTCTCATGGAAGGCAACAGCAGCACTTATCCTTTCAGAGTACAGACATGAGATCTTCTTTTGGCTGGAGTGTTAATCCGACCACCAACCCCAAGAAAGGAATTATCTTCAGCCTGGAGGACCACCTACAGAATCATGCATGACATTCCAAGGATGGTTGCATGGTTGCATTGGTCAGGATCTCCCACAGCAAAATACATTCAGTTGGTAGTGATATAAATCAAGTTGTTTTCTAAGAAATATGAGCACACACATGCATTAATTAGTAAATTCCAATGCAGAATTCCAGGATAATTCAGGTTTAGCAGACACATGCCGTTTTCAATTGTTTGCAGAGTTTCTGCATTGCACAAACTATAAAATCATGTCTTCAGCCACATTGGAAGATTTTTTCCACTTGGAGGTCAGAGGTCAGGATCAGTGTCATCTCCTGGTGATGCGTTGCTTTGCTCAAACAGAGCAGGCTGAATGCTCGCTGACAAACGTGGATTATGGTTAACTCACTTCTGGGAAACAACTGTTTGAGCTATTTTGACCTCCCGCTGCCAAATGGTTTGTTAGCATAGCAAGCATTCCTCAATTGCCCAGCTTGATATTGCGAGCTGTGAGCTGATGAGTAATTTCAGATAAAGTGGAGTGTGTTTATGTGACCAGAACAACAGTTAAAACAACACTTTACACATATGCTCTCTCTCTCGCTCAACCTCAAGCAGTTGTTTTGACTGTAAAGAGGTCTATGGCACTGTGGTGCCTCTGGAAAGTATTAACATCGCTTAACTTTTTCCACATTTTGTTATGTTACAGCCTTACTCCAAAATGGGGTAAATTCATTTTTCCCTCAATATTCTACTCACAACACCCCATAATGACTGCATGAAAAAGTATTTCTTTTGTTGTTGAAATTTTTGCAAATTTATTTAAAAAAAACACCTAAGAAATCACATGTACGTAAGTATTCACAGCCTTCACTCAATACTTTGTTGATGCACCTTTGGCAGCAATTACAGCCTCAAGTCTTCTTTAATATGATGCCATAAGCTTGGTGCACCTATCTTTGGGCAGTTTTGCCCATTCCTCTTTGCAGCACCTCTCAAGCTCCATCAGGTTCAACGGGGAGTGCCGGTGCACAGCCATTTTCAGATCTCTCCAGAGATGTTCAATTGAATTCAGGTCTGGGCTCTGGCTGTGTCACTCAAGGACATTCACAGAGTTGTCCTGAAGCCACTCCTTTGATATCTTGGCTGTGTGCTTAGGGTCATTGTCCTGCTGAAAGATGAACCTTCGCCCGAGTCTGAGGTCAAGAGTGCTCTGGAGCAGGTTTTTATCCAGGATGTCTCTGTACATTGCTGCATTCATCTTTCCCTCAATCCTGACTAGTCTCCCAGTTCCTGCTGCTGAAAAACATCCCCACAGCATGATGCTGCCACCACCATGCTTCAGTGTAGGGATGGTGCCTGGTTTCTTCTATCCATTTTGGAAGAAGGCTGTAACATAACAAAATGTGGAAAAAGTAAAGTGCTGTGAATGATTTCCAGATGCACTTTATTTCTGTCCTCTCACCTGAACAATAAAAGAAAAAAAAAAATCATATATCCAAACTATCAGCATCAGATATTTTATCAAGCGCATCAAGTACTTTAAAGTTCACTACATTTCCAAAGTAGAAACAAAAATGTATGAATGCAAAGTTGGAAATATATTGAGAAATTTCTTATATACTGTGTATATATATATATATATATATATATATATATATATATATATATATATATATATGAGGTCTGTTAGAAAAGTATCCGACTTTTTTATTTTTCGCAAAAACCTGATGGATTTGAATCATGTGTGCTTGAACCTTCGTGCGCATGCTTGAACTTTTTCACGCCTGTTGATTGCATCCTTTTCTGGTCCTTTAACTCTGTCACTTTATCATTTTATCACGGGTCACTTTAGACAATGTACTTTGGTTTTTAATTGCAGTCAACCCACTGCACTGTTTTTTCTGTTTCTCTGTTTTTCTGTTGCACACAGCCTTTCATATTTCATATTTCTTTTTTTTTATCTTATATTTTATCTTATTTTGACACATATGTTATATTTTATCCTAGCATTTTATCTCTTCTTAATGTTGCACCATTGTACCGAAGCAAATTCCTAGTCTGTGAATCCTGTTCACTGGTAATGGCAATAAACTTCTTCTGATTCTGATTCTGGTAAGCAGCCTTTGTGTGAGGACATGTGCAGTGCGCTCGGCGGATTTTCATTTCAAGGAAAAAGACGGAACGACTGGAGCGGCACCGCATCAAATTTTGCCAGAAACTGGGTGACAGCCAGGTGGAAACCATTCGGATGATTCAGACGACTTTCGGTGATGATCCTATGAGCATCACACAGATTAAGGAGCGGGACAACTGGTTTAAAGACGTCCACACAACGGCGGAGAGGAGCCGTGCTCCAGTCGGCCATCAACATGCTGAAATGACCAGATCATTTCCAAAGTGAATGCTGTGGTGATGTGGGACCGTCATGTGACTATACGAGAAATTGCGTAAGAGGTGGACATCAGCACTTTTTCGGTACATTCCACTGTAGAAGACAGAAGTTTTGGCCATGAAAAGAGTGGCTGTGAAATTCATGCTGCTTCTGACAGCGGAGCAAAAGCGTCTCCGTGTTTAAATCTCACAGGACATGCTGTGACATGCCCACCTCTTCCACAATTTCTCGGATAGTCACACGACTGAAAAGTCACAGAAAGCTGTCTGAATCATCCGAATGGTTTCCACCTAGCTGTTGCCCAGTTTCTGGCAAAATTTGATCCGGCACTGCTCCAGTCGTTACATCTTTTTCCTTGAAATGAAAATCCGCCGTGCGCACTGCACATGTCCTCACACAAAGGCTGCTTACCAGAAAATTATACAACAGGCAGGCGTGAAAAAGTTCATGCATGTGCACGAAGGTTCAAGGTTTGCTCATGCAAGCACACGTGATTCAAATCCATCAGGTTTTTGCAAAAAAGAAAAAGGTCTGATACTTTCCTTTCTGGCAAGATTCCAAATGCATTCTCCACCGCACGAGCATGGGACAACCTGCAGATGTAGATTATTTCTCTGTGATTCTCGGAGCGATGAGAGAATGCTTCATGAGCCAAATGTGTCATCTACAAAATGAATATTTTACATAGCGTGGACTCAATCAGGACAAAGCGTGGCATCAAGCGGGACACATTGGCATGATGATTTGCATGCCAGTGCTGGATCAAATACAGTTCTAAAGACTTGGACCTTTGGTGGACCTTGGCCAAGGACTTAGAGACATGACTTATCAGAAGTGAATTACTGATCTCACTTGACAAAATCATTTTCATTTCTAAAAATGTCACCATTGAGGTCTCAAGTGTCCAGATGACTTCATATTTATAAGGCTGGTAAGAAAGTAGAGATGGAGAAGGACCAACACATAGAGCAATTTCTTTTTAAATACAGGGGACAGCTGAAAAGTTCTTTCTTTTCTGCAATTATTTCAAGAACGAGCAAGATACTCACATACAGTATATATATATATATATATATAGTAATGGATTGGCAAAACAGTTGCATTTTCATTCCTTTTTATGAGTTAGATAATGTATCTGTAAAGTTATGTTTATTATAGATGTAACATCTCTTCATAATCTAACTTCAGGTTCAGATGCCCTGCGTGCAATGACACGCACTGACATCCAGTGTTTCCGAACAGGTTGCGCAATGTTCACAACTAGTTCATGCAAGTGGCACAAAACTTATGCAGCCACACACAGTTCACGCACAGTGTACAACAGTTTACGACAACTTCACAGTACGGGGATCAAATTTGTCAAGTGTCAAGGTACCTTTAGCTAACTACTGACCTAAGGTGATGACTGTCTTTGGTACCAGGCCTCTTCAGAGGATCCATGAGCCACAGGAATTACTTTGTGTCAAACGAATGGTTGCTTGCATGACACGTGTCGCTTGTATGGCAAAGGAACATCATCTATGGCATTTTGTAAATGTGGTGAATTGCTCTGTGCACGATCCAGAACATCCGTGCCTCAATGTTCAATCAATCAATTTCAATCAATTTTATTTATATAGCGCCAAATCACAACAAACAGTTGCCCCAAGGCGCTTTATATTGTAAGGCAAGGCCATACAATAATTACGTAAAAACCCCAATGGTCAAAATGACCCCCTGTGAGCAAGCACTTGGCGACAGTGGGAAGGAAAAACTCCCTTTTAACAGGAAGAAACCTCCAGCAGAACCAGGCTCAGGGAGGGGCAGTCTTCTGCTGGGACTGGTTGGGGCTGAGGGAGAGAACCAGGAAAAAGACATGCTGTGGAGGGGAGCAGAGATCAATCACTAATGATTAAATGCAGAGTGGTGCATACAGAGCAAAAAGAGAAAGAAACACTCAGTGCATTATGGGAACCCCCCAGCAGTCTACGTCTATAGCAGCATAACTAAGGGATGGTTCAGGGTCACCTGATCCAGCAAAAAGGAAAGTTTTAAGCCTAATCTTAAAAGTAGAGAGAGTGTCTGTCTCCCTGATCCGAATTGGGAGCTGGTTCCACAGGAGAGGAGCCTGAAAGCTGAAGGCTCTGCCTCCCATTCTACTCTTAAAAACCCTAGGAACTACAAGTAAGCCTGCAGTCTGAGAGCGAAGCACTCTATTGGGGTGATATGGTACTATGAGGTCCCTAAGACAAGAAGGGACCTGATTATTCAAAACCTTATAAGTAAGAAGAATAATTTTAAATTCTATTCTAGAATCAACAGGAAGCCAATGAAGAGAGGCCAATATGGGTGAGATATGCTCTCTCCTTCTAGTCCCCGTCAGTACTCTAGCTGCAGCATTTTGAATTAACTGAAGGCTTTTCAGGGAACTTTTAGGACAACCTGATAATAATGAATTACAATAGTCCAGCCTAGAGGAAATAAATGCATGAATTAGTTTTTCAGCATCACTCTGAGACAAGACCTGTCT
Source organism: Thalassophryne amazonica (assembly GCF_902500255.1). Lineage (NCBI taxonomy): Eukaryota > Metazoa > Chordata > Actinopteri > Batrachoidiformes > Batrachoididae > Thalassophryne > Thalassophryne amazonica. The sequence goes on from NC_047104.1 coordinate 46,355,578, forward strand.
AATTTTAGAGATATTGCGTAAATGCAAAAAAGCAGTCTTACATATTTGTTTAATATGCACTTTGAAGGACATATCCTGATCAAAAATGACTCCAAGATTTCTCACAGTATTACTAGAGGTCAGGGTAATGCCATCCAGAGTAAGGATCTGGTTAGACACCATGTTTCTAAGATTTGTGGGGCCAAGTACAATAACTTCAGTTTTATCTGAGTTTAAAAGCAGGAAATTAGAGGTCATCCATGTCCTTATGTCTGTAAGACAATCCTGCAGTTTAGCTAATTGGTGTGTGTCCTCTGGCTTCATGGATAGATAAAGCTGGGTATCATCTGCGTAACAATGAAAATTTAAGCAATGCCGTCTAATAATACTGCCTAAGGGAAGCATGTATAAAGTGAATAAAATTGGTCCTAGCACAGAACCTTGTGGAACTCCATAATTAACCTTAGTCTGTGAAGAAGATTCCCCATTTACATGAACAAATTGTAATCTATTAGATAAATATGATTCAAACCACCGCAGCGCAGTGCCTTTAATACCTATGGCATGCTCTAATCTCTGTAATAAAATTTTATGGTCAACAGTATCAAAAGCAGCACTGAGGTCTAACAGAACAAGCACAGAGATGAGTCCACTGTCTGAGGCCATAAGAAGATCATTTGTAACCTTCACTAATGCTGTTTCTGTACTATGATGAATTCTAAAACCTGACTGAAACTCTTCGAATAGACCATTCCTCTGCAGATGATCAGTTAGCTGTTTTACAACTACCCTTTCAAGAATTTTTGAGAGAAAAGGAAGGTTGGAGATTGGCCTATAATTAGCTAAGATAGCTGGGTCAAGTGATGGCTTTTTAAGTAATGGTTTAATTACTGCCACCTTAAAAGCCTGTGGTACATAGCCAACTAACAAAGATAGATTGATCATATTTAAGATCGAAGCATTAAATAATGGTAGGGCTTCCTTGAGCAGCCTGGTAGGAATGGGGTCTAATAGACATGTTGATGGTTTGGATGAAGTAACTAATGAAAATAACTCAGACAGAACAATCTGAGAGAAAGAGTCTAACCAAATACCGGCATCACTGAAAGCAGCCAAAGATAACGATATGTCTTTGGGATGGTTATGAGTAATTTTTTCTCTAATAGTTAAAATTTTATTAGCAAAGAAAGTCATGAAGTCATTACTAGTTAAAGTTAATGTTGAGGACCCCAGCAGCTGGAGAAGATGAAGGTAACACCTACATTTCACCTGACTGCAGCTGATAGATTGTTACATTCTGTCTGAGGTGGGGATGGACAAGCTGTTTGCTTGTGTGGTTGACATTTAGGACCCAAGACAGTTATGTCGTGTGATGGAGGCGGGAATGCACATCTTCCAAGACATGATGTCATAGAAATGATACCTTGTATTTCAGTAGCAGGTCAATAAAATGCCAACATTAAAGACAACAGCTTCTTGCAATTCATGAAAATATTGTTTGACTGTAGTCTCAACAGAACACCCAGGGAGTTCCACACAAAATTCTCCATATATTTCAATAAAATGTCTGATTTCATCACAAATATAGATAAAGATCAATTTAATTTATCCTGAAGGAAATTATTTTGCCAGAGTACAGAAACAGTAATCAATGGTTAGTTCAATACACAATTACAGAAAGTGTTAGTATTAAATAGAAATCAATCTTTTTTTTTTACAATAAGCACAACAAATTTATGCAAAATGACTGAAAGATATATTGCACATATGTTTGACAATATTGACATAACTGTTCATTATGTATTCATCTTGCAGGGGGAAGGAAGGGGGATTATACAGTCTGATTGCCACAGGTAGGAAAGACCTCCTGTGGTGTTCTGTTGTGCACAGTGTAACACACCCATTTAGACGATGGCAGATCTGCTTCCCTGTGCGCAGTTCTTGTATTCCAAACTCTCAAATTTATATCATTCTCATGTGACTACTATTGATCAAGGGAGCAATTTAGAACTAGAAATTGGGGGAGATAAAGTGCGAGGCCCAAAGGCCGGGGGTCTGGGGGCCGCTTTAGGCCCCCAGAAGCCAACAGTTTCTAGATAAGCTCAGATGCATTCTGAACATCCAGAACAGTAATTTTAATGTTTTGAGAAGACCATAAAGTGGACACCATTTGACTTATGCAATTTGAAACTGTGGATATAAGTACTTTATTCTGAGAATAGCCAGCATTGCTTTTATTAACATCCTGGTGTAAATAAGGTATCACCACATGTGTAGAACTCAAAAAGAATGATAGGTTGAGTTTTCATTAAAAAAACAACTGCAATGTGGTAAAATGTATTCATAAATATGAAAGAACAGGCTCTTAATAATTATCAACTATTGCATACTGTATTTTTTTTCTCAAAATTTGTTTTTGCATAAGTTTGAAAAAACAACAGATCATAAATTTAGGATAAATTACTTATCATGAATTTAATTTTCGAAGTGGCACTAATGACACTCATAATGAACACAATTTCTCTTGCATAGACTGATTTTGGAGATTAAGCAATAATTGCAGATGGGCTTTCTGAGGTCGCAGAGAGCTTTTCTGATTTCCTTTACTAACTTTCAGAATTTAGTAAATTAGCATATGGTCCATTGATACTTATGTCTAGACACTAGTCCCTAGAAGCAACTATTTTTGGTTTCAAATCTGGGCAAATGCAGCTCCAGAAAATTCTGAATGTGACAAACAAGAAACAGGTGTTGTAAACAAGTCAATGCTGCTAAAAATACAAACTTGCAGAAACAAAGATACTATTCTGACATGGTTTCCACATAAGACTGGCATAGCATGTTTCAAGTACACACATATATGTCAGAAGGTGGGAGGATATACCATATTCTGTCCCCCCTGGTTGAAAAGGTGGGGGGGGTGGGAACATGTCCCCCCTACCCCCACCAAATTGTGCCCATGGTATTGATTAAAAAAACAAACATTGCATGAATGTATAAAATAATTAATGAATTAAACAAATTACAATTCCCCATGCAAAACAAAAGTTATTATGGTTCACCAGTACATTTATGGAACCCGGGACAGATCAGAGAACACTGAAGATGTTGTCACAAGACGCAGAAGTGACGTGAAAAACTTTGTGAAAACTGATTACTTTTTACAGTGTGTTGGGGGTCACAAATTAATTTCATATAGTGTTAGCATTTAATCAACTCAATTACCAATTTATTTAATTTAGGTTGAGCGTTTAATCAACTTTCATTAAAAAGGGGGAGTGCGGATCCGGGGGGGGGGGGGGGGGGGGATTCCAATATACAGGTTTGGTATATTAGGAATAATTTGACACCAAATTCAAGACTATAGAACCACTTGAAAAAAAATGTTGGGGTGACACAGGGTTTGTGCATGTTAGAAAAGAAATTGACCGGTTTTTCATTAGACGTGAGCAATCTGCAATTTGCGCTTTATGTTTTAATGACACAAAGAATTCAAATAGGCAGTACTGTTCTCAGTCTGTAATTCATTCATTGGAACATACAAGACATCAAGATCACTGTCGTGTCAGCTGAGATCCAACATTCTGGGGAAGGGTGAGGGCTGGTGATGCTGGGAAAATCAGCTCTGAGGGCACTTGTCGCTGCAGCCCTGCCCACTTTGGCCCCTTGGTCTATGGATTGAGTGCCAGCTACTATCCCTTACTGACTCCCTACCTACCCTCTGGACAACTGGCTGTCACTCTGCCACGTCTCCTAAGCAACCAAACACCTCAAACAAACTCCGTCCTTCTGGAAAGTACCCACCTGTTTCTCACGTCTTTGTGTCGCGCGTGTGCGAGTGTCGCTGCCGTGTTTGGACAAGGGCTTGTTTGTCTGCTTGTCAGTTCAGTGACATTGAGTTACTCATTGACACCCCCCCCACCTAGCACAGTTTCTGTTGAAGTTTCTGACATTTCACAGGGAATTTATCAGCCAAGCCTGGAAAATCTGTCGCGTTTGGTGGCTGATATGTGCACCGAACAGCTCCATGCCTCACGAACCTCATTAATATGAGGCACAGCTTCTACGTGCACCCATTTCTTTTTTTTTTTTGTTAACCACAACAGCCACGGATTTGTGGAGCGGTCTGAAAATCCTTTATAATCCCCAACTTCTTTTTTTGCTCCTAATCCCTTTTTAATTCAACTCTGAGTGACTTACAAGGAGTCAAGTCTAAAATGTTGAGATGGGATTTTGCCAGCTTATTTCTGCAGGCCTCTTCTTTTCTCTGATTTAAGACCTGCTTCAGTATGTCTTTTTTTTGCTTGGTGGGTCTGGATCTACAAATTTCAGGTCGCTGTTGAGGTGAGGAGGAAGAAAGATCAGATATCTGCTCAGTCTTCCCAAATCCAGTAAGCAGTCACTGTCTGCTGTGTTTAATGAGACCCTGAACCCTGATCAGCAACATTAGAGTGGTGCCAGGTTTTGTTTGGTCTGATGTCCAGTCTGACTGTCTCATTAGAGCATCTGCTCCGCCTCACAGCAGCTGACGGACAGCTGCAGGTCAGAGGTCAAAAGGAAAGAAGGAAACACATTTGTTGTCAGACACAAAGTAGAAGGCTCTTTGAACGTATTCCTCCTCCAAGACCAAACAATCCTGTACTGCTGTCTCACATTAACGATGGACAATGTCTGAAGAATTGGGTGTGGGGAATTGTGTGGAGCTGCCAGCTTGTGTTCCAACAATTTTTGTGACAACTGTCTGAAAACATCTTGAGAATCTGCACAAATATCAGTGTTCTTGATAGGAGTGAGCATTAAACCAGATTTGTGTAAATGATAGATAGATAGATAGCTAGATAGATAGATACTTTATTCATCAATAAAATACCAATAAATAAGACAAATATAAAAAACACAAACACATTAAAAGTTAAAATACGTTAACAAGAGGTGTCTCATGGCGGCCGGGATAAATGATCTTCTATACCTCTCAGTCCTGCATCTCATGGAGAGGAGTCTGAGGAGTTTTCTGAGCAACCACAGTGTCGTGTAGAGGATGAGATTTGTTGTTAATTTCTGAACAACTGAAATGTTGAAAGAGAAGAAAAGAAAAATTCTTATCTTTTCTTCTCAGTCCAGAAATCCACATCCATATCTGGATTAAAACCAAAACTGAATATGTTCTACAGCTTGAAATGTGTCCATTAAGACATATTTTTGGTTTTGTTCTTTTGAGATGAGCAAAAATGTGATTTTGACAAACTGAGTGAAATGTTAAAATAATAATAATAATAATAATAAGACGAAGAAGAAGAAGTGAAAGAAGAACATGTTACCTTGTTGTGTAAGAGAAGACAACAAAAATGATCCAGAATCCACATTCAGAGCCTGATCAGCATGATAAATTAATAGATTTGTTCTCTTGATAAAAACAGAATATTCCAGGAAATTTCATTGAAATTGGTTTGGAAAATTTCACCACAGACAAAAAACATAAATAAATAAAATAGTAAGACCCTTCAGCTGCTCTGCTCCCTTCTTTTCACTCTGGGTCGCTGCAGCAGATCAGAGGTTGATTTGGCAGAAATTTTACAGTAGGTGCCCTTCATATTACATGGAGATTAGGCAGAGGTGGGTTTTGAACAAGGAACCTTCCACACTGAAAACAAGCACACTTAACTGCATGGCCAGAATGCAAACGATGGAGAAACACACCCTACTTTTCCTGGGTCAGGCTCAAAACTTCTCAGTTGCCCCTTGTAATAATGTGTATGTAACAGGCACTTGAAATGAAGCTTAAAATGTACATTTACTACAAATATGCCCCATGGTGGTTGGGGGGCATGGCGGTGGCTGTGCCGCCACTGACTGCTGATCGCACCAGCACTTTTGTGGAGATGATGACAAATCTGAATATAAAAAGAAGTTGTAATAATTCAAACCAACAGAAGCCATTAAATTAAATAATAACAATAATACACAGAAAACAATATGCAGGCTAGAACTGCATCTTTGTCACCCCAATCATCTCTCTCGCCCACTACAACATGATTATTAGACCTATCGTGCCTTGGAATGCTCTGTAGAGGTCCACCTCCACTTTATTGAACACGTGAGTCATTAGTGCCCACAGTTTGCTGACAAATCATCTACTTTTCTCCCTCTGTGGGGCCCCTTTCCTTCTGCCGTATGACTCTGACTACCAGTCTCTTACTCCCAAACTTCCAATAAAATCTAATTTGGCCTCTTGGGAAATCAAGGTAGCTTTCGCTGAGGAGTGGCACCAACTCCAAGTGTCCCATTGTGCTGTCTGCAGATCTCATTCTACTCCCTCTTGTTCTCTCCGCCACTCTGTCTTTGCTCTGGCTACTTCCCCTCCGCCTGACCCCACCTACCCCCGAGTTCAGAATATGCAGCTGCAAAACGCAACTTGCACAATGTGGGTATTATGCACACTCAACATTATACAGGCGGGTTTGAGATTCTGATTTGCAAATTCAATAGAGTCTTCATAACTCTTCTTCACCAACCCAACCCAACCCCCCTTTCCCGGTTTTTCATAGTTTCATCACTTTCACAGAGAGCTATTTGTCAACCTGATTAGTGTGATCTGACACTTCTGCTCCTTCAGGGATAATGTGAGAATCAATTAATAAGGAAAAAGAAAATGATAATGTGGTTCCATGTAATTCAATTAAATGAATCCACCATTGCATTAGCTTTTGAATAAACGCAAGGGGAATCAATGCATCTCCCATTATCACAACTGATGTATATCCATAACATCTGCTATTACAGCAACATGAGCCCTACTGATGGTTCAGGAAACAGACCACGGCTTACAGGTACTTTAAAACCTGCAACCAAACTGGAAACATCAACTCGAAAAATGTCTTGTGGTTCACACCATAGCAGCATTAAAAGGTTTTTGTTGGACATGTAGAGTAATAATTACATATACTGGGTAATAATGACCACGAGCATGAAGACAGCAAGGACTACGACAGTCTGACTTTGATCCCAATGACCTCTGACTGGCCCTGCAGCTGCAATTTTGATATCACACCTAAATGTTTCTGGGTTCATCCAAATCAGCCTGAAAAATCTAATTCTTTGATCGTTACAAAAGTTAATTCTTCAAGGGCAACTTAGAGATCAACCTTCTTTGACATACCATGGGTGGTAGAAATCAACAAAAGGACCTGAGAGGCCAACAAATAGAAAAGCAGACATGACCGTAGTCCAAACAAATGACATTTGACCTTGCCTGGGCAATTCCAGAATTCACCTCCATATGTGTGCTAAGTTTGGTACAAATTGTACTGGGTGTGTGTGTATGTGTGTGTGGTGGTGGGGGGTGTTATTAATTATGACCTTGGGAGGACAAGTGGAACAAACAGACAAACAAACAAGCAAAACTCATATTATAGTTTGAGCTGACTGACTGATTTTACTTGAGTGGTTTTGCACAAGATACATATTATTATTAAAATTATGTTATAAAATTGCCACAAGAGGGTCTTTTTTCTCCCCTGTCATCTGCTGCCCCCTTGTGTTAACTATTACAAGTGACACCTCACTTTAAAGATTAAAATTATTGGTCTGTTTTCCTTAATATTTGTGTTTATTATTGCACACTGCAGTGACTGAACAGTTGATCACTAACAGTTTTGTGTTAATAAAGCACTTAAAGCTTTAAGTATGAAAAAATGTTTTTTTCAAAATTAAATATTCCCCTCCTTGGGTGGTGGTAGTGACCCTGAGTAGCATCCTTTATTTTAATTTCTGAAAGGTGGCAACCTTAGTTGCCACATGCCTTTTACTAAGGAGTGGCTTCTGTCTGGCCACTCTACCATACAGGCCTGATTGTTGGATTGCTGCAGAGATGGTTGTCCTGGAAGGTTTTCCTCTCTCCACAGAGGAATGCTGGAGCTCTGACAGAGTGACCATTGGGTTCTTGGTCACCTTCCTAAGGCCCTTCTTCCCTGATCACTCAGTTTAGACGGGTGGCCAGCTTTAGGAAGAGTCCCGTTAATCCCCAAAATGCAAATCAGCTGCATGAATTATTAGCCCTGGTCTGTTTCCTGAAACATCAGTAGGGCTCATGTTGCTGTAATAGCAGATGTTATGGATATACATCAGTTGTGATAATGGGAGATGCATTGATTCCCTTTGATTTATTCAAAAGCTAATGCAATGGTGGATTCATTTAACTGAATTACATGGAACCACATTATCATTTTCTTTTTCCTTGTTTGTGGACTTCATCTCTGCATTCAACACCATCCTTCCGGCTTTGCACCAGGACAAGCTTTCTCTGCTCCATGTGCCCGACTCCACCTGCAGGTGGATCACAGACTTCCTGACGGACCGGAGTCAGCGTGTGAGGCTGGGAAAGAATGTCTCGAACACTTGGGCTCTCAGCACAGGATCTCCACAGGGCTGTGTCCTTTCCCCTCTGCTCTTCTCCCTGTACACTAACTGCTGCACCTCCAGCCACGACTTCGTAAAGCTCATCAAGTTTGTGGATGACACCACCCTCATCGGACTCATTTCGGATGGGGATGAGTCTGCCTACAGGAGGGAGGTGGACCGGCTGGTGATCTGGTGCAGCAGCAACATCTTGGAGCTCAACGCCCAGAAAACAGTGGAGATAATCGTGGACTTCAGGAAAGCCACAGCCCCCCCGCTTCCCCAACAGCCCCATCACCACTGTGGACTGTCACCGGTTCCTCGGCACCACCATCACCCAGGACCTCAAGTGGGAGTCAACCATCAGCTCCCTCATCAAGAAGGCCCAGCAGAGGATGTACTTCCTGCGGCAGCTGAAGAAGGCCAAGCTGCCTGTCCAGCTGATGGTGCAGTTCTACACGGCCATCATCGAGTCCATCCTCTGCTCCTCCATCACGGTGTGGTACGTCGGGGCCACAGCCAGGGACAGACACAGACTGCAGCGCATTGTGGCCTCTGCTGAGAAGGTGATCGGCTGTAGCCTTCCATCTCTCCACGACCTGCACGTCTCCAGGACTCTGGGCCGAGCAGGTCGGATCACAGCTGACCCTTCTCACCCTGCACACGGTCTATTCGAACCACTCCCCTCAGGCAGGAGGCTACGGTCCATCCGGACCAGAACCTCCCTCCATAAGAACAGTTTCTTCCCCTCTGCCGTTAGACTCATGAACAACTCATAACTCAGTCACCTTAACCTTAACTCTGTCACTTTATCATTTTATCACGGGTCACTTTAGACAATGTACTCTGGTTTTTAATTGAACTCCTCCCACTGCACTGTTGTTCTGTTTGTGTCGTTGCACATAGCCTTTCATATTTTATCTTATATTTTATCTTATTTTAGCACATATTATATCTTAGCATTTTATATTGCTCTGTTTAATGTTGCACCATCATACCAAAGCAAATTCCTAGTCTGTGAATCCTGTTCATTGGCAATGGCAATAAACTTCTGAGTTCTGAGTTAACTGATTCGCAAGGCCGAAAACCAACACTGAATGCCCGTTACCTTCGATCTCTCATATGGCACTGCATTAAAAAGCGACATCATTGTGTAACTGTGTACTGCATGGGCTCAGGAACACTTCAGAAAACCACTGACAGTCAACACAGTTCGTTAATAGATCTACAAGTGCAAATTAAATCTCTACCATGCAAAGCGAAAGCCATACATCAACAACATCCAGAAACGTCGCCACCTTCTCTGGGCCCGAGCTCATTTGAAATGGACTGGTGCAAAGTGGAAAAATGTGCTATGGTCTGATGAGTCCACATTTCAAATTGTTTTTGGAAATCATGGACGTCATGTCCTCAGGACAAAAGAGGAAAAAGACCATCCAGATTGTTACCAGTGCAAAATTCAAAAGCCAACATCTGTGATGATATGGACAACTTACACATCTGTGATGGCACCATCAATGCTGAAAGGTACATCCAGGTTTTGGAGCAACATATGCTGCCATCCAAGCAACGTCTTTTTCAGGGATGTCCCCTGTTTATTTCAGCAAGACAATGCCAAGACACATTATGCACCTGTTACAACAGCGTGGCTTCATAGTAAAAGTGTGTGGGTACTAGAATGGCCTGCCTGCAGTCCAGACCAGTCACCCATTGAAAAAGTGTGGCGCATTATGAAGCGCAAAATACAACAGAGACCCCGGACTGCTGAACAACTGAAGTCGTACATCAAGCAAAAATTGGAAAGAATTCCACCTACAAAGCTTCAACAATTGGTGTCCTCAGTTCCCAAATGCTTATTGAGTGTTGTTAGAAGGAAAGGTGATGTAACACAGTGGTAAACATACCACTGTCCCAGCTTTTTTAAAACATGTTGCAGGCCTTCATTTCAAAATGAGCAAAATATTTGCACAAAAACAATAAAGGCTGTAAGTTTGAACATTAAATATCATGTCTTTGTGGTGTATTCAATATAGGTTGGAGGATTTGCAAATAATTGTATTGTTTTTATTTACATTTTACACAATGTCCCAACATCATTGGAATTGGGATTGTACTTTTATGTGTTATATATCCAAATAAACACAGCTAAAATTTTTATACTGTCTATATTATGGTACTACCGCAAAGTCTGATGATTCATAACGTGTCATAGCACAAAGTACAGTGCACTGCTGACTAGTATTATATATGGTATATAATGCGGTACATATAGACTTATATATATATATATATATATATATATATATATATATATATATAAATAATAGGGAAAGGAAAGGACAGGTCTCAGTCTGTGTTTTTCATGGCCATTCAAGTTTTGCTCTTTTCTTATCAACATGCAGAGGTAACATTTACTTGTTGCTGATGTCTCATTTTCCCAAACTTCTGACATTTGTACCGGATTGGGTATTGTCAACTTCAAAAGTCAGTAAAGACTTATTGTGTTTCTTAAAGGCCTCCCATGTACTGTACTATGGGGAATTTTGTAGGGTGAGGACATAAACCAGGGCCACAAGTTGTTTCTTCCACTTCCCATCTATTTCGTAGTCCCGTTGTTTGCAAAATTCTTTCAAAGCGTTGACTTTCCTACCATACCTTTACCAGCATGAACTGTGTTGACAATGGCTGAATTGGCTTATTAAAACAAAAGCCTATAGGAAAAACTATAGGTTTAAGCATGGCGTTGTTATAAGGAAGCGATAGTGACACTGACGAAGCCAAGCAGGGCTACTCTCTGTCGAAAATTTGTTTGTTGTTGCGCATTTATGGAGATCTTGATATTGTGTGCTGCCACTGAGTGAAGTTTCATTGAACACAATAAATCTTTTTAAAAGGAGACGTGCTCATAAAGTCAATTTTAGACATCATTTGTATTAATATTTTTATTAAGAAAATGAACCTGTTTGAGTGAAACAGGTTCTCCTCTCACACAAACCTTCCTGATTTGGAGATGATCACAAATGGATCGGTTAACACAAAAGTCCAACTAGAGCACCAAGCTCACATGCAAACCTCTGCCAACACTATTTTCCAATTCTACAAATTTTTATCTTGGAAAAAAAAAATTAAGGTCAAAGTCCTGTTTAGACGTGGCTTTTCATAAACTAAAACATAATGCAAAATATTAAGGGCTTTCCAATGTTAAAAAGAATCAAATACCTGCTAAATCCGCAATACGGATCAGATGGAGATCAAACTTATTCATTGAGAGTGCCAGTTTGCACCTCATTGTCACAGATGACAGCAATTGAGGCACTTTTGATTGAGTTATAATGAAAAATGTACACCAAATGGGCTTTTCAATATTAAATTAAAATGTCCACAAAATCCACAATCCGGATCAGATCCAGATCAAACTTTGTCAGGCGATAGCGAGTGCCAGTCTGCACCTCACTTTCAAATATGAGTGACTGGGGCATGTTTGATTAGGAAGTCAATCTCCCTACGTTTTTTTTTAGCTGAAAATGATTCAAGAAGAGGGCAATGCACACGAGAATCCATTCAAGAGATAAAGTCGATGAAGTTCACACAAACAGGCAAATAACATAACTCCTCCAACTTTGGAAAGAGAGCTTAGGTGCGTGTTCAGGAGACAATTTAAAGTAGAAAGGTCTTTAAGGGAGAAAATCCTTTTTTTGTAAAACAAGAAGAGGGTGTGTTAGAGCGGTAAACAAACTCACAAAATCCTTGAAGAGAGCTATGCTGAATGGAACTCAGCAATCCCGACTGTTCCGTTCTGAGCAATTTTACAAAACGTTTATGAATAAAGTCGTCTGGATCTGATGATCAATACATTTACCTAGCAACAACCAATTACTTATGATTTCACTAGGTGTTTTTTTTTTTTGGAAACAATGGCACAAAATTCCTTGCATTATATTTACAGTCAAGGTTGTGCTTTTGTTTCTTAGCATAAAGTAATAAACCATTTTTTATGATGCCTTAGTGAAATTACTGGTTGTTAAAAGAGGAAGAACCCATTACTCTTTGATGATAATATGGATGTGAATCCAGGAGGTATTCATGACTTTATTTAATAATAGTCAGGATGATGTATGGGGTATTCACAGTGCCAAAACAAACATTAAATATCTATATAATGTAGGGAAACAGAGGAATACATTAATTAAAAATGAAACTAGAGATAAACGGAAAAAAAAGTGAAAATAAAATAAAAGTGGAAAAATAGTTGTAAAAATACATTTCAAATTAAAATTTTTGTATTTTGACATTTATTTTATTTTCAGGTGCTTTTCTTTCTCTTAATCTTTCCCCCATTTTTGTTGGCTTAGTGTTTCTGCTGAGTTTTCACCATAAACAGCATGTCAGATCTGTAAAATGGTAAAAGCACCAAATTTTACACAGATATTTCTTGATTTGATTTTTTGTTTTTGTTTTACTAGTGTGAGAGGTCATGCAACCTATACTCTGATGTGACTTATGTACCCCCCCCCCCCCCCCCAAATAAATAAATAAATAAAATAAAATAAAATGAAATAAATAAAACATTAATAGTAACAACTAACATGTTGCCTGTGTGGATCCATAGGCTGTAGACTGGGTAGCGTATGTAAAATAGGTAGCTCACGTTTCAAGGGTGGTAATAACTTAAGCAAACCTTGTATAATGAGTTGGAATGGCATGTGAGTCCAGAAGGTTTTTATAACCTTAGACCTCAGTTTGTATAAGAGGAACTAAACCCTTTTATTTCTTAATTATGTAATTTTTAATATTAATGTACTGTCTTAATGTATTTCTAAATTGTTTAGGTTATTGTTATCATATACATACTTTTATTATCATTATTATTAGTTATTACTTCTGTTTTGCCATTTGATTTTTAAATTGACCACAACTGAAATGTTTTCACTTTCTTGTGTCATCCATGTATTTTTAACGTATTATGTACTTACACTGAACTTACTAAATAAAATCACACCTGTACACACACGTTTTTAATGTACAGATGATTTACCACCCCCTGCTGTAATGGCATGTGAGTCCAGAAGGTTTTTAGAACCTTAGACCTCAACAATTTGTATAAGAGGAACTAAACACTTTTATTTCTTAATTATGTAATTTTTTAATATTAATTTACTGTATTAATGTATTTCTGAATTGTTTAGGTTGTTGTTATCATATATATACTTTAATTATCATTATCAGTTTTATTATTATTATTGTTATTACTTCTATTTTGCCATTTGATTTTTAAATTGACCACAAATGAAATGTGTTTTCACTTTTTTGTGTCATCCATGTTATTTTCAACGTATTAAATTATATTATGTACTTACACTGAACTTACTAAATAAAATCACACCTGTACACACTCACGTTTTTAATGTACAGATGATTTACCACCCCCTGCTGGAATGGTGTGTTAATCCAGAATGTAATTAACGTTTGCCGATATCTGTAGTTTCTCCAAAAATATTAGTCCCATCAACATTCCATTTTGGTACTGTTCTGCTGCAAGCAGGTGCTTTTAATTTTTACACACCCACAAACAGAGACGGTGGCGAAAGACATCAAAAGCACTACACTTTACACTCATGGAAAAGTTTTTCCTTACCAGCGTCACCTGTGTGCTTGCTTTCAAATATGAAAGAAATCTGATCTTTTTTTACAGAGTTATGAATTTTGGAAAATTTGTTCAATGCTAAAGAATTGAGATTTTCCAAGATCTTTCCTAACATTGACCTATTACGTTGGAAATTGAATCACTTCTTGCCCAAATATAATTTGAATCCTCCAAAAATTTCATAATTATATATGAAAAATTGTGGGTTCCAGGCTGTTCACAAACACACAGGAGTGAAAATATAACCTAATGACAGTGGTGTTTTCTATGTTTTCCAACAACAATTCCATTAATATACAAAAAGAGATCGGCATGATATCCATTTTTAAATTAAACAGTGTCCGTGTAAAATTTGGTGGCTTTACCATCAAACACGCAGCCATAATATTTTGCATGTATGTGACATGTTAAACATTAAAATCAGAATTTACATTTTATAAGAAAACAACAAAAGGGAAAAGGCACGAGTGAACACAGATGATCATTTGTGTTTAGATTTCCAAATTTATTCACTATTTCTATCAATACTTTATTTACATATTTACTTATTAATTTATTCTTTAACACTTAAAATATCCAGAGATTTGGAGTCTTTTTGTGGGTGTGTCATTTCTGGGTGTGTCATTTTGACACAGTGTTTACAAATGAATTCCAGTCTGGATCCATGAGTGAGAAAGGCCTTCTAACAAGTGTCATTCTGCAATACAAATATATAGGGTGTTTCAAAAAAAAAAAAAAAAAATTACCCAAAAGTACTCTGAAATATGAATACCAGGAAATGGTTTTACTGGGAAATAATTGTGTTTTCCTCATTTCAGGAACCCTAAAGTTTATTCTGCAACACATTCAAGTCCAAGAAAAATGCCACAGTTGACCCTAATTCAGAGAACAGAAATTGTCGAGTTCTGTGCAACACATTATAAGGGCTGACTTGCATCTCTTTCCATACAAAATTTAGTCTCAGAGTGAACTAACTCCTCAGCAAATGGCAAGGAGACTTGAATTTGCTAGGTGGTTTCCTGGAAAACTGGAGACGGATGATTTTTTTCTTAGGAAACTTCAGACGAGGAGGTTACACTGATCATATGGTGTAAAAGATAAAGGGTTTTAAAACATCAAAAAGGAAAGCCTGAACTAAAATGGTCACATGGTCATTCAGAAAATGTCTGATCATATTGATTAGTTTTTCTGTGCTGTCAAAATACTTTTGGGTACATGTTTTGAGACACCCTATATAATCAACAGCATTTTAGTGGAGTGGTGTGTTCCTGAAGACTTCACAACACACCTTGTAATTACAGTATGCTGTCATCCTATCTTATTTTTTAGTATGTGTCAAAAATCTGTTCCTCCACCCACGCTTCACCCCTCATCGCTCTAAAACACTTTGGGAATGAGGCGGTAAGGTACAACATCAGTGTAGTGTTCCCAGTCCTTTCCGTACTTGTTGCTGCAGCGGTGCTCATCACGTACACAGCGGTGAACCAACAGGATGGTCATATACACAATATAGAAATACGGCAGTAGGTGTCCGAACCCGCAGGCGGCGCAGTACGCCAGTGAGCCCATGAGATCACCAGTGTAGTTGAAGTGACGTGCCACGCCCCAGAAACCTGAAGTCAGGAGCTTGCTGTGGTGCACGCCACCGTCGCTGGAGAAATATGAGCTCTCAATGTATGTCGGCTTATGGCCCCAGATAGAGCAAGAGCCGTTGGTGCGTCGGAAAAGATCCTTCTGGTGGTTGGTGCTGCGGAAGATGTAATATCCAACAAGTCCCAGAGACAGGACGCCTAGAGCATGGGCAGTGGACAGATGGACAGGGTGGTAGACCAGATACAGACCCTGAACAGCAAAACATGGTCAAGTTGGGTATTATCTTAAAAATATACATGCATGTTTTTTTTTCTGAATGTGCTGTCAAAATGGTTACATTCAAGTCTGTCCTAATCTGTTTACACTGAATTTAAGAGTTAAAGAGATGGGGTCAAAGTTACATGACAGCATGTGGCACGTACAAAGTGATTAAACAAACAATTACGTCAAAGAAGGCTAGAGATGTCATGTTACTTTAACGTGGATGAGAAGGTGTTTCTTACCTGTAGTGTGTAGAGGTACGGCAGCCAAACGCAGTCTCCCCAACCCAGGTACCACCCAAAGTGGTCGTGGCAGATATCGATGGTTTTCAGGTACCATGCCTCATTCCAGAAGAAATCCAAGACATAAATTGCCTACAAAACAACAGCAGTAGTAATATTGAATAGTAATAATAGTAGCCCAGTAGGATTGGAGTTGAGATATCACTATGTGGACCTAGGTTTGACTGCCAGACATGCAAACTCCCTGTGTCTTTGGACAAGACACATAATCTACCTAGTCTCAGTCCACCCAGCTATATTATAATGGGTACCAGCCTTGGCAAGGTCAGGTCAGGCCTTGGAACATGTGCTGTTGCTGCATCCACCACACTGGGAGGACAACTGGTCCAACCCCACCTCTCAAAAGGGACAGGTGAAGCGTGGGCATCCCCTTAGCCTTCTCCAGCTGCTAGAGTCCTCAATACTAAGGGACCTGACTGAAATCCCATAGGTGACATTCCCTCACAACACAAGTGATGTTCCTCATCACCAGCCATGTGCAGCAGACACTCTCTGCTTGATGCTATACTATCAGGACAAATGGAAATTTGGCTTATATAGACTTAGTAGCGGGGCAGCACAGTGACTTAGGGGTTAGCACAGTTGCCTCAGCAAGAAGGTCATGGTTAAGATTCCCACCTGTGGCCTTTCTGTGTGGCGTATGCATGTTCACCTCGTGTTTGCATGGGTTCCCTCCAGGTGTTCCGGCTTCCTCCCACATGCAAAGACATGCAGGTTAGATGAACTGGAAACTGTAAATTGTCTGTAGGTGTGCGTGCAGGTGTGAATGTGCTGATTTCTCTATATGTGGCTCTGCGACAGACTGGCGTCCTGTCTAGGGTGCTGCCTCGCCCTATGACTGCTAGGATAGGCTCCAGCCCCCCAAGACCCCCAATTGGAGCAAGCGGTTGAAGATGAGTGAGTGAGACTTAGTGGCAATTGGTGTCTCCAAGAACTGGAGTTGCTATCTCAGCAGGACCATGCACAGTGTGACTCAAGGTCCCAATAACGCTTCTGGTCAAAGATCAATAAGTAATAGAATGGTGCTAGTGCATAGCTGAGTTACCCATTCTACGCACGGGTAATAGAGAAGAATTTTAGCCATGCCATTGTATATTTCATGTCACTTCAGTTAAGGTGTAGTAAGCTGCATTGCGTGTATGTTGTCATCATTCATTTTCATAGAGCAATTTGTGACATTCATGAGGCTCAAGTGAATGATGATTAAAAAGGTGATAGCATGTCATATCACTGCAATGCTCTGGCATGTACACAGCAGGTACATTTTAATTGAGAAAATGCGCGCTTTAACTGGCACGCGGTGCGCACTGGCTTGTTCAGATTGTATTGAAAGTGCACCCTAGCCAGCTGCTACTACGTAATAAGGAACGTGTGATGCTTGCTACTTTACCTGAGTACCACATGAACTGAGAAAATAAAGGTTCCAGTGAGCAGGTCTAATATATAAGGCTGACTGTGTGTGTTCGCGCACGTACGCTTTTAATGCAAGGGTCCCAGTGACCTCCCCCTTGGTTCCCCGTCACCATAGCAAGTTTGGTGTCGATTGCTTAATTTCTGTGGCTGTGCATAGCGAACACATGCACACACAGTCAGCTTTATATATTAAATTGGCAACATTTTACAGGCTTCAAATCTGTGGAAATGTGATAATGTTCAAGGTTGGGTGTCTATGCTTCTAGTCTTCGCAAATTTAGTGGGAACTAGTTGTAGAATTATTGAAAGTGGAGCATATTAGTGCACACAGAGATCGCTGTTTCTGGGAAAGATTTGGATATTCACTGTCTGCACATGTGTGAAAAAGAGGAGTTTGTTCTGTTCTGAGTTTACACTGTCTGTGTGTGGATCAAAACCAGATTTAATGTGAATAAATTCTGATCTTATCTCTGGAAAACTGGAAAGTTTATTCTGTACTGAGTTTAACCTGTGTGCAGACCAAAATCAGGTTTACAGACAGGTTAGGTTTCTCCATAAATTGAAACCAGCTCTCAGTCCTTTCCGCACACAGGAAAGGTAAACTCAATACAGAAACAAACTTCTCATTTTTTTGTGCATGTGCAGATAGCTCGCACATGCACAGATAGTGAATATACAAAACTGGTACGGGGGTCATCTCAGTACGTGACACTGACACACTCATTCCTTCTCCCCACCCACTTTTCTTTGTTAATTGTCATGGGGTCTGGTTTACCCATCATTGGTCCAAAGTATCTGCCTGGTTTTGTTGGACAACTTGTTCCGGTTCTGGCAAGATTGTCATGTTTATTTCTTTAAGGCTCATGCCATCAACTCCTTTTATTTTCCTCATTTCTTCAAAAATGCTTTTAAATTCACCACTGTCCATTGCTGAAAATCATCCAAACTCATCACCACGTCATCCATTTCCATGAATTTCATCTGTTCTGTCCAAAATTGTGTACTAAATCAACTTTTCCATCGCTTTTTGCGTTGGCTTTTCTACGTTGCTTTCAAAACATTGGCAGCTTATCGCTTCCGGGTCAGATTTTCACGAATGACCTTTGGTCATACCCATGATTCATTGTGCACGCTGAGGTAGCAGATTCACTTTATTGAGAAGAAGGCCAAACTAAGTAAGTAAGCAAGAATAATGATAATGTTATTTGTCAAGCACTTTCAGAGATTTCAAAGTGTCCTACAACAGAGCCCACAAGATGTTACGATACACAACATGAAGGGCTTAAAAAAATGTAATTATTAATATATAAATAAATGGTTTTATTTTAAAATCAGATTAGAAAATTTGAATCATAAAAGCTGCAGATAAGGATGTCAGAACATAAAACAAAACTATACTTCACAATCCTGAATGGTTATATGCCTTGCAGGTATAGCAAGTTTAAGTTTGGCCTGAAATACCTCAACAGAAGTTGATTGTCTCACTGCCTGTATAATCAGTTATTTTAAAAAAGTTTCTTTGTCCTCTCCATTTTCAAGACAGGCTTTTAGCTTGCCCCACCGGCAAACACTGCACAGCTATGTAGGCCATATTAGTGTTAGCTTTCCAATTCAGTGCTGGCCAGCTATCATCACTTTTGTTCCAAGTGAAAAGCTGAACCTGTCACGATTTGGCCCTGATTGGGGCTTTGATTCTATTTTTGCCTCTTTCTTTTCATCACCATCTGCCCCAGCTTTGACTTATTAGTTGTTTTATTTTTGTCATGTGTTTATTCTCTATTCTGTTTACTTATTGGTTAGTCATTTTGTTTCTTAGTCAGTTCCAGTTTAGTTTTGTCTTAGTGTTCATTTTCCTATTATTCTCTGATCAGTTCTTATGTAGGTTTTACCTTCTATGTTTATTATCTTTTGGTTTGCCTTTCTGTTCTCATGTTGACGTTCTGTTCATTCCAGTTCATAGTTGAATTATATTCTGTCCTCGGTTTCTGTTTGATCTTTTTTCTCCATTTTCCTCACGCCAATCTTATTATGTTCTCACTTCACGCCACTACACCTGCCTCATGTCTTTGTCTCTCACTTTGATTCTGTCTGCTTTGTGTTTTCTTTCATTCACACTCTTGGCACCTGTTCACATGTCTTTGTCTTTTCATCACTCCTCTTTGTGTTGTCTCCACCTCACTATCTTCCACACTGCACAATCTTTGTCCTATAACCATGCCCCCTTTCTAGATCATTCATCTCATGGACACCTTGTTAACTCCTGTCTATTTAAACTCCTCCTAGCCACCACACCTCTGCCAGTTTGTTGTCTTTTGTACACATTCCAGCTCTAGTATTCAGTCCTGTTTTTGCCTAGCCGTGTTACTGAATCCTGCTCTGTTTTCCTCGACCGCGCCTTTTGCCTCTACCCAGATGTCTGTGTTTGTTCGTGCCACGGAACCCTGCCCGACCATGACTGCGCTTTTTGCCTAACCCTGATTGTATCTCTGCTCCAAAGACTGATCACCTGTGTACCGTACCTGAGCCTGGAATAAAGACCATGATTCCTTTTACACCTAAGCCTAGTAGTCTGGGAGTCTGCATTGCGGGTCAAGCCACTTCAGGTGCCTGGCACCTGCCCTCCATGAGAGAACCCAAAAATCATTTAAAACAAAAACACAGGTTGAAAAATTTGAGAGTTATCCTTTAAAGCTGGAAGGTTTATACGAGGTCTGTTAGAAAAGTATCCGACCTTTTTATTTTTTTCAAAAACCATATGGATTTGAATCACGTGTGATTGCATCAGCCAAGCTTGAACCTTCGTGCGCATGTGTGAGTTTTTCACGCCTGTCGGTTGCGTCATTTGCCTGTGAGCAGGTTTTGAGTGAGGTGTGGTCCACCCCTCTCGTGTATTTTTTATTGCGAATAAATGTCTGAACGATATGGAGCTTTGCTGCATCAATTTTTTCCAGAAACTGTGAGAGACCTCTAGGTCTGGACTTGGAAACCAGCTGAAACCTCTGAACTCCAGGTCTGGACCTGCCCCAACATGTCCTGGAAGGCTTCATCACGGCGTTGCTTTGCGCCATGCAGCTCCACCACGACGCTCCTCTTTCCATGACAAAAACTCCTGTAACAGTAGAATGTGCCGTTCATTTCTAAACTGGACGCTGTCTTGATCCGGTATGTCGTCTGACTAGCACAGAAATTGTGAAAAGAGTGGACATCAGCATTTTTTCGGCACATTGAGACAGATGTGCGGAGGAATTCTGCGCGTCGCGGTCGAGCTGCATGGCGCAAAGCAACGCCGTGATGAAGCCTTCCAGGACATGTTGGGGCAGGTCCAGCTCATGCACAATCACAATCGGATAATCACACGACTGAAAAGCAACCGGAATCCATCTGAAATCCACCTTTAAGCCGTCCTGTGAGACCAACACTGAGGTGGTTTTGTCCCGCGTAATGAACGGCTCCGTGGTGCGTCCCTCCGCTTTTCTTTCCATGAAAAAAACTCCTGTAACGGTGGAATATACCGAAAAAGTGCTGATGTCCACATCTT
This sequence comes from Thalassophryne amazonica, assembly GCF_902500255.1. Lineage (NCBI taxonomy): Eukaryota > Metazoa > Chordata > Actinopteri > Batrachoidiformes > Batrachoididae > Thalassophryne > Thalassophryne amazonica. The sequence goes on from NC_047104.1 coordinate 46,376,702, forward strand.
CCCTTTTTGTGAAAGTCAGACGAGGTCCTGGATCAACAAAGGCTTCACGTTGGAAATGATCTGGTTGTTCCAGCGGGGTGTCAGCCTGTCGATGGGGGCTGGGAGCATGCCGCGCTCTCAGCAGTTGTGGGCGGTCTTTAAACCGTCTGGATCACTCCTTAAAGCCATATTAATTTTCCGAAAGGTGTCCACCTGGAGGTCTCTCACAGTTTCTGGAAAAAAATTGATGCAGCAAAGCTCCAAATTGTTCAGACATTTATTCGCAATAAAAAATAGACGAGAGGGGTGGACCACCCCTCACTCAAAGCCTGCTCACAGGCGAATGACGCAACCGACAGGCGTGAAAAAACTCACGCATGCGCACGAAGGTTCAAGCTTGGCTGATGCAATCACACGTGATTCAAATCCATATGGTTTTTGAAAAAAAATAAAAAGGTCGGATACTTTTCTAACAGACCTCGTATGTGCATGAAATACTGATGTCTCTCTCTGTGTGTGTGTGTGTAAGGGTCCTTTGTCAAACCAGATAATGCTTAAATTTGAACTTGCATTAAACTCTTTTATGACATCCAGCTCAAATTTGTTGATAATCAGATTTTGTCTGACTTGGTGCATGCAGGGAAGGATGGATGCATGAACAGACAGAGGACAATTCGTCACCCAAATTTCAGGCCTTACAGCTAGCAGAGGATAGTTGATAGATGAGATACTTTTGTATTCTGTGCAGAGCATGCCGTTAGCAAATAAACCAAAAAAAAAAAACCCGCACAGGTGTCCTGAGGACTGCTTTGAGTCAAAACATTGGTGGCAAGCTAATAAAACCTCTCACTCCATACACACATTCAAAGTTGAAAACATAACAACGATTATGCACCTTATATCTTACTCTTACTCTAGCAATAAAATAACAAAAGAAAATCCTTACCTGCAGTATATTCACCATAATCATGGAGTTAGTGATATGACCGTACAGTTCCTGCTGCTTGGCCATGTATGAAAGATTGATAAGAGTCCAGGCAACTATTCCAGGTCGGCCATTGAAGAACAGCTTGAAATCAAACCACTTGCCGATGCGTGGATTAAACTCAATGCCCATCATGTAGTTGTAGAAGACATTCCCTGTGAACTTGCTGCAGAGTCAAACATTGGTGGAGTTGAGGGTCATTACAATATTCACCAAGATACTATGAGTAAAGTTCAGATATTAAATTTAGCATAGATTCTGCTCTGTGTGAAATTAAATGATTTAGTTTTGAAAGAGCTAGTACAACTCTGGGGTGAAGTGGGTCCAAACCTTTGACTTTTTACTTTACTCCTGCATACTCTCATGTTTAACTGGCAGCAGAAACATTAGTAACGCTGCTTCAATCCTCCACCATGTTTGACATTGTCACAAACTTTCAAAGCGGTCTGCAGTGCCATTAGGGATATTTTCATCTGTGCCAACATACTGGATGCATTTCAGCAGTGACACAGTTTGAAACGCAAAGAGATTTACAGAAATGGAACCTAGATCTGGTGTTATTTTTTTGTATTAAAAAGAATAGTGATTGTGTGCTCATTGAGCAGAAGCTCAATCATTGTTTACTCGACTTCATTATGACTGACAATTAAACCTGTGAAGCAAATTAAATGGGGATGGGGGGTAGGCAGGCGGTGCACTCTGGTCCAACTAAACCACAAACTTTGGATGAAGTTCAGATAACTCCTACTTGCCCAGTCATGCTCAGTACTCACCAGTCCTCAGGGTTTGTGGGGAAACAGTAGGCCTTTAAGAAAGCAAAGGTAGACACGGCATAGCCCAGTATGTTGGTGCACCACAGGAGGGGGATCCAGTTGTCAAATATGATGGTGAGAGAAAACCAGTGAAAGTAGCAGGTGTTGGCAAACCACAATGCGTGGGTGATCAACCAACACTGCAGTCCATTGATCTCATACTTATTAATCAGACCTGGAGGATGGACAGCACAAGAGAGTATGACTGAAAAGTGAATATCGTAGTTACCACCACTGCTTTCAAAATAAAATCCAAGCATGAGTGCTCTTATAATGTGAAGCACAGGCATAGTCCAATTACTGCTTTAACGGTATCCTATGGTTTGAAAATGCTAAAGTTGGTAGGCTGCCAAGACTTCTTATCTTGATCTGTGTAAATAATCCTGATCATTACACAAAGTCCACTTTAAGGATGGCACAATACTACTTACTCATGATCTATACCAATAGTGGGACTCCCAGTATCTGTCAATATGATACCTTTTTTCTTGTCCTAAAACAACTAATCGGTAAACAAATACATTTGCTGGATGTACTACACTATCTTAGCCATTCAACAAAAGATCACGTCAAACTGTGAAACAAATAGCCCACAGCAACAGCATACTCAGATGTGCAATAAAAGACTCGGATTGGATTTTCTTTTTTAATTTCCAAATATCCAATCCAGTAATTATGGACCGATTCCATTCCAAAATATTATATTGGTGCACCCAAAATCCCATCTGTGAGTTTTTTATAGTCATATCAGAAGGAGTGAGGGAATATTTTGGTTATCAAAAACAGACAGCCACAGCAGAGGAAAGCCACGAAATGTGCAAAGTAGGGTTGCAAAAAAACAAAAAACAAACAACAACAAAAAACAAACAAACAGTAAAAGACCAGTGAAACCAAAGATGGCCGAAATCTCAAAAAGAGGGCTCAGCAATGTTAAAAAACAACAACAACAACAACAAAAAACACAATAACAACAAAACAAAAGTGGTTTGCAGCCTTGACTATGAATTATTACTGCAGGTTATCACTATTACAAAATGTGGTAATTGTAGGAATGGAGAAAAATCAGGTGTGTCCATACATTTGACTGATACGTGACTCCTTAATCCATCTGCTGCCCCCCCCCCCCCCCCCAAAAAAAAAAACCCAGTCAGCATCAGCACAAACATAAAACTCCATTTTTTTGACCAGGTAACATCAACATAATCTCTGATGCTTAAAGCATATTTCATACAAAACAAGAGATAACATTGATGACTAAAAAAAAATAATAAAAAAATAATGAATGGGAAAAAGGGTCAAATTTGACAGAATGTTAAACAAGCTGTCTCTTAAGGAATTGCACTGCAAAATTCTATTATTGACCACAGATTTAGTATGGTTATTGATAAACTGAATCCATTTGGGGTCATCATTTTTCTTCTGTGTTCAACTTAATAAAATTACTACAATACAGATTATTATGTATCAAGCTTCTTTAGAGCACAAGAAAACTGACTTTAGTTCAATAACAAACTGAAGCTAGAATTACCAAGCAAAAGCAAAGTGCCTTTAACTTCTTAGTTCAGTTTGAAAAATTACAGAATAAACGGCAGTAATTCAATGTATATTTTCGACAGAAACAGAAATGATGATTATGGACATTTAAGGGCACCTGTGGGAAATAATTAATTGCAAAAAAACTAACTTCCCAGAACTATTTTTACTGAAAAAAAAAGTTTGTGTTTTCACTAAATACCAGCAGGAGTTCGTGCTCCTTCCTGCACACCACCAACATAGCCAGGAATGAACTTATGAGTGACATCAGGAACACACACATACAGGAAAACCTAAACAGCAAACAGAGCAACAACAAACTCATCAACATGGCTGTGTGACTGAAGCTGGAGAAATACGAGTTTGTGACAGCATCTCATGTCACCTCTCCTATTCCCTACCTGGAAGGACACCCAGATGGAATATAGCTTGGCAGCGGACCAGGAGAAGGAGGGTGCCTGGGCCCAGATGGAGAGCAGAGTGGTCTCCCCATGATACAGTGCCAACAGAGGCTGGCTGATGGAGCACTGGTACTGGTCACAGGCCATTACAAAGAAGAAAACAATGAAAGGGGCAAAGCAAAGGAGTGCAATCACACCAATCAAGGAAAACAAGTCCACCTCCCTGGAAAAAAAAACAACAAACAAACAAAAACACATGCATCCTATGAGAACAGTTCAATATATGCAGACTCAGTTTGAAAAAGGAACAAACAATTGTTTTGCTGAAATACATTGTTACCATAATTTCCAGACTATATGTCACACCAGAGTATGCAAAATTAATTTAATCGACACACTGTTTATCTATAACACAAACACCATTTTAATGGGCAGCACGGTGGCTTAGTGGTTAGCACTGTTGCCTCACAGCAAGAAGATCATGGGTTCGTTTCCCACCTGTGGCCTTTCTGTGTGGAGTTTACAAGTTCTCCCCGTGTTTGTGTGGGTTTCCTCCCACATCCAAAGACATGCAGGTTAGGTGAATTGGAAACTTTATAATTGTCCATATTTATAATATTTTTCCCCTGTTTCTTTTATTACTGTTTCAACCCGTCTAATACTTCTCTTAGTTACTTTTTCAGTGTAACTGCTATGAATTTTAGCTCATTATTTTACTCCTGTGTGAATCTTAGGAGTGGTTAGCATTTTCGTTAGCAGTTAGTCTGTGCTACCTTGGCTATACTCTTGAAATTTCTGGTGCACAAAATACACTACTTTACACTTTACATAAATGCTGCGTGATGCTGGCAGATAGGGTGGCTCTTTAGGAGAACTGTGTCCGTAAGCTATAACAGCTTTGTAGCTCAGTGGAGTTAGATATTACGGGCACTCCAGACGAGGTTAGCGTTGGGCTGGCTAGTGTGCCCATTAGCATTAGCCTAGAAATGCCGGCTGTGGATGACGGCATTCAACCTGTGGTTAGGCGGAGGAAGTCACATAGGGCTTGGTGCCCGGTTGCACTACCCCAATCACACTCGCCACTGTGAACTGTGAACCGGTTTTCTCCCTTGGATTTGCCTGATGTGAGTTCTTTGAGACCATGGGTGACGTCCACTCCTGTCTCCAGGCTGAAACGCCAGGCTTTAGTGATAGGGGATTCTATCACCCGCAAAGTCAGGTTACAGACACCGGTATTCCTGGGGCTAGAGCTCCCGACATTGCCTCCCATCTTAGGGTGCTAATGCTGCAGAAGGCAGACGAAGGAGCATGACACTAGATAAAGTCACATTGTTATTGGCGTTGGCGCCAATGATGTCAGGATGAAACACTCTGACTTCCGACACAACTGACTTCTGTGAATCTGGATCAAATGTAAGACAAACTGAGTCTGAGCTTCCCTGCTCAAACCAAAGTGGATGCACCACAATAAAACCTAAAGGAGCAGTGCACCTAATCTGTGTAATAAAAAAAATGACAGAGAAATCTGTGGCACAACATGAACTCACCATGCTCTTCCCCACTGCGCTGGCTCTTTCCTCTCCTCAGAGGGTTTCCCATTGGCCCCGTGTTTGGTACGTCTCCTGGTGGCCTCCATGGCCACTGTGCCAGTCACCTGTGGTGACGTACCAAATAATAACAATTGCATCCTACGCTGTGCTTAAGACAAACAGTCAGTGTGGTCAATGGAAAAATTAATTCTGTCTGCAAACAAACATCTGAGTGACTCTCAAAAGCATTAGTAGGTTAAAACAGACCTATACGTAGACTTTTCTGTGCAACAGATTGAATTAAGCCTCAATTCCTGCAAAAATGGCTATATTATTTCAAACGATTTCCATAATAATAATACAGTAAGTAACATCATGAAAAGAGTAGTGATCATTGCAAGCAAGACTGGAATTTTTATGTTATTGAAGAATTACCTCATTTGAATGAGGGATATCTGATAATATACAACATCAGACTATGACTGAATCTCAGTTCTTCTCCTTACCCCTTCCCCTCCGATTTGCGCGGGCACAAGAGACAGAGGGGTGTCTCAAATCTCTTTTTGGAGCGAGGCGAGGGCTCCAAACCCCTCCAAATGGAGTGAATCTGGATGCACACTCCGTTTGAAGGGGTAGGAGGAGCTTACTGCTGTCTCCACAGAAACAAACATCGCGCTGAAAGAGCCGCACAAATGAAACGGCTTTCATTACAAATTACGCTGTTTAAAAAGTTATAACTTGACAAAAAACTTTACAGGCAGTTGTCTATGACAGCAACGTGTATGCTGCTGGATGCATGTTCCATATATTGTCATTCTGAGGAATATCGTAACTTCGCTCGTGTGCTGAGGCGTTATAATGCATATACACACGAACGCTAAGATAAGACACTTTTATATCTCACAACAGAGAAAAACATGATAAAGGATAAGCACGTTAGTTTGTATGTTCATAAATCTTTGGATAATATCAATCCCCGATGTTGGATTTCAAGGTCTGTAAGACGGCAGTTCGAGACAGGTCATTTTTTTCCCCCTAAGGCAGAGGGGTGTCTCAATTCATAGGGCTAGGGGCATACCCCTTTGCCTTACCCCTTGTTTTAAAGGGGTAGGTGTAGGGGTAGGGGCAAGGCCAAGGGGAAGGGGTACAAAAGAGAATTTGAGATTAGGCCTATAACTCTGACTTGTCTGTAAGATACATTTCTATTTGATACCATATAGTGACAGAATTTAACTTACCCCCCATCGACAAAAACATATTGTCCCACTGGAGCAAAACACTTATCCAAATCTGCTTATATGGCACCACAGTCTCATTTGAACACTGCGTGAAATCGCAGGATTTGACCGCTCCGGTTATGCAATATATACACAGCATAACTTCACATGGAAAAGTGGTGTACTGTTTGGTTTTTGGCTGCAAGCACCAAAGCAGTCGCAAAAAGTATTTTTTTTTTCAGTTCCCAGTGGCGAAGGGAAGATGAGGCAAACAGGAGACGTCGTGTCGGTAAGTGTTAACTGACGCAGCTAACCAGTAGCTCCATTCTCTCGCCTGCAAAACCACCTCGACATATTTGTGCTCAGGGTCATAAACAAACCGCAACACATGTCCACTTTCCACTGCATCGTCACTTTTCCTTTGCATTTTCACTTTGTTTGCATGTAATTTGCCCAAAAACTCAGAGAAAATGGTGTGGTTTTTTAGCCTGGAAGTACAGAAATTATCTCAGATTTTACCCCTTTAGCACCTGCCCTCAAACGAGACTGCGGTGCCCAATTGGTTTGCCTGTCTATAATGTAATTTGTTTTGGATTTTCCCCTGGTTTGTTTTGCTTTCACACCGTAACATTTCAAGGCAGATTAAAATGTGTAAATAAAACCAACACGTAAGTAAACTGTCCTGTTATTGGTCAGAAGTAGGACATATATAGAAAAATTCAAATTTATTACAAACTGGCTATTCGTACATAGCCTTATTAGTAAAGCCCCAGTCACACATAGCAAGAATGTGCAGGAACCAGGCCGACACAGCAAATATGGCCATAATCCAGACGCAGTCGGGAGGAAAAGAGGCGTGGCCAGCCGTGTCAGCTGCAGGACGCAGCCCAAACATATTTCAGACAACAGTCAGATGACACAGAGTGCTGTCAGACAGCACCGACATTGGAGCTGTCACTCACTCACACAATCAAATCCCCGCTCGTCCTCACATTCTCAGCGCTAAAGTGACCTCTGATCAGGAGGAGGGTGCGCTGGCAGGAGTGTGTATGTCTCACATGACGAAGTGCGTGCGTGTTCGTGCGTAGAACAAGTGATCCAAACAGCATGTGTGTGTGTGTGGCCAGATGACAAGTTCACTTAGCTGCGTGCGTGTGTTCATAATGGCTGAACGAGCCGCTATGCGTGTGTGCCTGCATGCATAGAACAGGTGATCAAAGTAGTGTGTGAGTGTGTGGCTGAAATGTTCGCTCAGCTGCGTGTATGTGTGTTCATAAAGGCTGTGCCAGCTGCCCTGCATACACACATGGGGCGCATATGTGCACGCAAGCACAGGAGCTGTCCATCGAGAGAGCGCACAAAAAGGCTGACAACTGTCATTAATTGCCTGTTTGTGTACAGTCTGGTGAAAAATCCCTTTAGGTGTTTGATCACTTGCATTGCTCGATTTTATTCGTCCGGCTGAACTCCATAACTGCTGCTGAACTGTGCTGGCCGAGCACCAACTTCCCACAGGTGCAAAACATTCTTCAGACATAACCAGTGAACTTTTTCTTCTCTCTTTAACTTTTTTTTTTGTGGCCATTTTACTTGATACACATCTTAACACAACTGTAGGTGGATTACTGTGCAGGACGTCACTTCACATGGGATTTATTTATGCCAGAGGTGGATTACGTGTTTATTAGCTGACTGATGTTGCCAGCACACATGCTGTGGAGCGCGGGGTACGGGAGGTGAGTTGCATGTTTATTTATGCTGCCATGAGCTGAAGAAACATTTCCACATCATCCCTGTTACAGACTTAGGAGGTGAACATGTAACAATACGTGCATTATAGCGGCGACATCCCCTTCAGCTGCACTGTGGGGCGCTGCACCAAGCCTCTGATGCGCGCACAGTGCCACATACATGTAATTGCATAACAACATGTCCTTTACCCTCCCAGACCAGGGTCCAGTGGAGGTGGACATACATGGCACAACATGATCAGATCATTTCAGATTCTGTTTTGATGCTGTCAGAATATGTAGACTGCGATCAGATGACGCACAAACTGCAGCTAGATGGCCGTCAGATGTGCACCACATCTTGATAGTGTCAACAGTGTTTTGCACATGTACAACACACTTAGGACAGCTGAGCGAATGGGACCAACTATGCAGATGCTCACAGACTGCCGTCCATTGGTCTTCAGACCGCACCTCAATATTTCCTGATTGTGGCCAGATGTGTCATTCTGACGCAGTTCGGCTACAATCGGTGTATGTGCGATAGTTGTATTCGTCCCTTCAGCTTCTCCTTTGGGGTCACCACATGCTGATTTGGCACAAGTTTTACACTGGATGCCCATCCTGATGTAACTCCACATAACAGAGACTGGTCAGGGGTGGCCGTGAACCAGGACCCTTCTGCATGGGAAATAACCACACTAACTGTTAGGTCACCACCCCTTCCTCATAAACTTAATGATTCCAAATTCTATTTTTATGTAGCCCAGTCATCTTAGTGTTTATAGTTAGGGTTAAAGGTTATGGTTCTGGGTTATGGTTTGGGTTAGGGGTTACTGTTAAGGTTAGGAGTTAGGTTCAGGATTAACATTAACTTTTAAAATTAGGTTTAAAGTTTCTTCACGGGTATACATGATGACAACACGCTATGAGTGACTGCAGAATGTGAGATGCTGTGGCCTAGTGGTAGGGTGTTGCAGCTGTGAATAACGTTACGGTTTCACATCCCAATCATGTCAAACATTCCCCTCTACCAACTCACATATTAGCTAAATGACTGTGGTAAAGTTACAACGATCGATAACTAGGAATATTTTTTTAAACACAGAACGTGTTTAAGAGCATCACTTCAAGAAGGCAATTTCAGCTCTACAAATGGATAGAAAAAAGGAATTGTGTCAACAATATGTGATCTACTACACTGACCACGCAGATGTACTATGCACAAATAGAACTTTGTGTTATTAATATGTCTACGCACAACTAGGCACTGCTAATTTATTATTACTCTGCCCTTTTTGGATATAAGAGACCTTAAAAATGTGTATCCAAAAATACGATAAAAGATTTAATAAACATTACAGGTGTAAACTATAAATAAAACTACCGTATCTTCCAGCGTATAAGTTACACCTGTCAAAAAATGCCTCTTGAAGGGGAAAAATATATACAAGTCACTCTGGAGTATAAGTTTCATGTTTTCTGTATGTGGAAAACACTCTTTGGCACAGAGTTTTAAATTCTTTTGAAACTTTTAAATTCAAAAAATAATCAAGCTTAACAAATCAACATGCGACAGACAACATATTATGTTATGTTCTCCACTCAGACTGCAATAGCCAATCACAGATTAGCCTTTCTGTCCATCATTTACCTGTATTTTGGCATTCTTGGCGCCAGAAAGTTATGTTGGATCCAAAAGGATCCAAAAAGGCTAGGACCAAAAGTTATATTGGATCAGTTCCCACTGACCAATAGCGTTAGAGCTTACTGCCAACAGCTGGCAAATCAGAGTGCGGCATATGAAGGTCAGGAACTAGCTGACAGACGCTGGTTGAAAAAATGGCAACAAACATGTCAACAACAGCAGAAAATTGTCTGCCAGCGAGGTTTGCTGAGTTCACAGAGGAGGAACTGGTGGAAATATTGAACCCCAAGGATGCCAAAAACACTAAGAAGGTAGACAAGCACGCTACTGATGTTTTAGAAGCATTCATTGCATCAGAATCAATCATATGCTGTTCACAACAAAATTAATTGATCTAATTTACTTGCCTCTTTGTTGTTTGCTTAATTTGGGAGGGGGGTGGAGAACATAACAATTGATGGATGGCAAGTCGTCCAACATAGAGAAATGTTGGATTCAGAAAAGTTATATTGGACTCAGCTACGCCTCGTCCAATATAACTTTTCTTCATCCAATATTTCTCTATGTTGGACTCCTTACCATCCATTATTTGTATGTTATCTTGGGCACTGAGAATACGGGCCCGGATCAGAGTTGACAGTCCTACAGTGTGCACACTGTGAACGCAATACATGAGCACAGATCATCCAAATGTGCCTGGGTGAACCTGAAAAGATGGTCTGGAGAACAGTCCCTGTGTACTTGGGTACAGTTCAAACATGGTGTGAAAGCAAACTATACCAAAACATAGAAGTGGACTATTACTTGAGCTGTGAATAAATAACTATGCAACAATGTTTTTCAAACATGGCAGTGAAATAATCTTTCTGTTCTGCTGAAGAAATGAAATGGTGACAGTAAATGTGGGCTGATGAAAGTAAACAGTCACAAGCGAAGCGAAGTGCACATCTCACGCCGCGCGGTGCATTATGGGTAGGCTAAATTTTTCAACTATCAATCCACAAGGTATGGCGGCGGAAAGCAGCGAGGAGTGCTATGATTTGGATCATTTCAACCGCTGGAAAGTTGACAATTTAAAGCGTTTTTGTCAGCTCCGCGGACTGCCTGTTGCAACCAGGACTACGTACGTCATTGGACAGAAATGGCTGCCCTTGCGTATGCTGCATCATTACAGAAACTACCGTTAATGCCGACAAAGGAGGAAGAGAGAGCTGCTGTCGAAAATGACCAGTCCGTGTTGATAGTTGGAGACAAATTTCTGACCCCTTGAAGGCAACTGACGGATGGTTAGACAAAGTCCAGAGACTGAAACTGTGGATATCGCAGAATATTTGCTAAGCAGGGATGAGAAATTGTGACTCCGCTGGCTTCATAATGACTACAATGAAGGTGAGTCTCACATATTAACCTCTTTGGTGTCATGTTTGTTTTGATAAGTTGACAGACATACAATGATATGTTCATGCATGCAGTTCGTTTATAGAACATGTCAATTTTACAATATTACGCACCACGTCATTCATGGCGTGACATTACAGTCATAAGCCGATGCACGAAAACGGCGTCATCAGCCACATTATAATTCGGCACAGTTTCAGGATATTGACAAAATAAGTGTGTGCAAGAAACTTACAATTTTAGTCCGTCTTTTACATCCATCTGGATATTTCTTTTCTGTGGGGAAATTGTGTAGAATGAACGGAGGTTTACAACCACATTTCTTCTTCTTTGTCTTTGTGTGGACTCAGGGGAGCTTTGCAATTGTGTGTTTTCAGCCAACTTTCAAGCCTATAAATTCCATTCAAGCATTTGAAAACAGCACAGTGCGCATCTGTCATTATTGTATGTGTCACTTAAGGCTTAAAGCCTTTGAAACAATCCTTGTAAGCCTTAACGTTTACAGTCTGCTAATGCTACTGTATACGGAATTCAATGGGAGTGGTGGGAGTTTGGTAGTTGGGATTTTTGCCCCTGTTTGACCCACGCATGCGCAGATGCGTTGCACACTTCGCTTACTGATGTTACCAACAAAAATTTCTGAGATTTTTGGAATAATCCTAGAGTATTTACAAGTACATGCGTTCACTATATAAATGTGGTGTGACGATGGAAGTGTACCAAACAACATTACAATGTGAAATCTGGTCAATCACATCTGATGCACCCTCAAATAGCTCATTCAGTCCACACCAGCATTTACATGTGTGTTCATACCACCCCAAACAAACCAACATATCAGAAGCAGACTGAACCCAACCAAACAGGTGTGAGAAAAAGCCGTAAGTAACCTGTGTCCAATGTCTGCGGTCTCACGGCATCAGAGATCAGACATTAAACCAATGATCACATGTGCAGGCACCAAATAGAATTAGAACTTTTTCACATTCATGAATGGCAAAAAACAAAAAAACAAAAACAAAAACAGAGAAGTGTCACTTCAGCCAGTAATGTGAACATTGCCTCCGTACAAAACAAGAATCAACAGGTTTCAGCCGTAAAAATACCTGGACTGGAATGTATAGATTTCGGGTGAGATTAGTCATACTAAAAGCAACAAATTATTCAGAATGTGTGTTTTCAAACTCCTCGCAGTTTGTTTCTTTTTTCATTGCATCACAATCATCGGGGGGGGAGACGAACTGAGCAGCAAGAATGACATTCGAAATTATTAACAGCACTGTTCAAAAAGCCTGGACCGACAACACGAAATAAAACGACCCAAAAGTATTTTATTACTCACTTTAGAGTCAAATAGAAGATCCCCGTTCGGTTCCTTGAAAAACTGCAGCCGAAGATATACAGTAACAGCACAAACCCCGCCCACTGAGGGACAGCGCTGACAGATTAAACCAATTGTATCCGTGCATGGGCGGGGTTTCGGAGTGCGTCAGCGCTCTCATTGGCTAATGCCGACTGAAGCCACCAAGCGCCTGATGAACGTCTTCGACGCAGAGCCATCAGCATGTTATCTTTTTATTTCCTAACTTGGATCCTGACATCAGGAGCCAAAGTTCACTTTGGCTCACAATGTAATAAAAAATTCAAAATGTTCGCGAAACAAACTTAATAACTGAAATTTTACCAACTACATTGGCGCATCTAATTTAAACACACAAAATGTGATCAGCCATGTGAGCATCATTAATATAATCATTCCTTTTCAAAGAAACGACCTCTAATTAATTTTATTTTATTTATTTATGTGTTTGTTGCATTTTCCACACCATCTAACCTCTTTCTGACTTGGCGTTGTGATATTTTGGTTTTCTTTTTCTATTTTTTGGAACACTAAGCTGTAATTGTCATAGTTAAATTAATTTTTAAAAACACTTGAAACCTTCTGGTTATTTCATAAAGGGAATTGACGTATTCTAAACTCATTACATAAACATAAACAGACAAAAAAAAAAAACAACTTTTTTATGACATTCAAATTTTTGGGGATGCAAATGATGCATTTGATTCTGATTAATATGATGTTTTATCATGAATCAGCAGTTGTGCAAGATTACTTACTTGCTGGTTATGGTAAAAAAAAAAAAAAAGTCCAGTGCAGTTGTTCTCAGTGATGTCTATATGGGGCCATTATTGCAGCAAAAGTTTTTGCAAATATGCATTTCGAGCTGTGCGTGTGTATCCAGATCCACAGATGTGTAAAATAAAAATCCGCGTGTGTGTGTAAGTATTTCGATTCCTGCAGCGATTTGTGTGTGTGTGTGTGTGTGTGTGTGTGTGTGTGTGTGTGTGTGTGTGTGTGTGTGTGTGTGTGTGTGTGTGTGTGTGTGTGCCGTTCCTGCACACCGTCACACCACCAGGGGGCGCAAGCACTGTAATATCGTTACCCCTCCCATTTTAAGCCTTTCCACCACTTCAAGTTGGATGCAATGCTTTCTGGGTAAAATAAATATATGTGTCCTTATTCTGAAGATTGTCATGCTTTATGCTACTGGTGTGGTGAACATGTTGAAGTTTCTTAGATCTTGTTAAAATTATGTCCGTAGGTGTTTTTGATGTCTAAATTCTGAAACAACGTGACACCATAAGTGACTGGTTGGGTTGTATTATGGACTTCAAAATGCTGAGCTTCATATGGTTAAAATAATTGCAGATGCTTCTTTTGTTTGTTCACAAAAAGCAAGTAAATCAGAAAACACACGCACATCCAAGATGTGTAAAACGGCATGCTGGATCAAAAATGAGACAAATATCAAAACAAAAATCTACACAATCTCAGCGCTCCCATCCAAAAAGCTTTGTTTGGACACCAATAATAGTGGCATTTCAGGTGCTGCCCTTATTCAGACATATAATTAGTGCTGTATCTAGTGATGGCAATTTCGAAGCCTCATGAACCAATGAGCCACTGCCCTGACAAATGTTTGCATTAATTCATGACTGATGTGGTTTGTTTTTGAAAAATAATAATAAAAAAATGTCATATGTATTATTGTGTCTTTTTAATGTAATAAATACTCCCTACAGATGCACATATAATGGTTATGAAAGCCTTTGTTGTAGACTATATGTAGATTTATATTCCTCAAACAATATTTGGATAAAATGTGACGGGAAAAGTGAGGAAGGCACGTGCTTCTGCAACTGGTGCTTATGTTGCTGTAATTTGTAAATTAGAATAGAGGGGATAGGAGACGGTGATTGTGCATCTTTCAACAATTTTTATTCAAAAAAAGAATAATTTCAACGGTGCTGGACTTTGATCGGCTCCTCTTCTGCCTCACCATCTCTTCAGCTTTGGAGAAGACCCGCTTGCAAGGCACTGATGTTGCTGGCATCTACAAATATTTTTTTTGCCATTCTCTGTAAATTGGGATAGACTGCGACTCATGTCGCCCAGTATTTGAGCCGGTCTTCTCCTCTGGAGGTGGGCATATGTTGGGTCAAACCTTTGTAGTAAAGCCCTGAAGGCTTTGCTCTCCACTATTTTGAACGGTTGTGCATCTTCCACAACATAGTCCACCAGTGCCTCATCCAAACCAGCTTGTCTGCCTTTAATGGAAATACAGTATGATATGCTGAGCTATTTTTGTTTATGAGTATGTTTTAATCTTAGATAAAGAATAAGATAGCTTACATGGCCTGATTCCTGCTCCAGGAGCAGCAACAGAAGCAGCAGCCATTGATGTCTTGGGATGTTTGGACCTCAGGCGTCGCAGCATTGAAGACGTATTGTTACTGTACGTCAACTCTTGAGCACAAATCAAGCACTTGACCTTTTTGGGGCTTATTAGATCAAAGTGCTCCCAAGCAACTGATCGTGCTCTTTTTGGAACTGGCTCCTCCTTGTCCCTTCCTCACCACTTCTCACTCTCTCACACACACACTCACCTTTCTCACACCTTTCACTTCAACAAAATCACAGCTCTTCAGTCACTCAGCTCAGTCTTTGATCTACCTATAATATATAGTCTAACCTACGTATAACCTGTGTTGATGTACTGTGTGAATAAATGTTGTACATGAATGGATATGCCTGTTGTGTATAGTGTGTGTCTCTCTATGTTCGATCCTATGTGTATGTAGCTAACTATACTAAATGAACTCTAAACTAGACCTAAATATAAACTAATGCTTTCCATGGCTCCGATTCAATTGTTATAATTGTGGTAATTGGCAATAACAGTGTCGCTAGCAATCTCCTCCTCTCAAAAACCCGCGGTTTGAGCTGCGATTCAGATCTCATTTAAATACTTGGCGGGTCATATTGAAATGCCCAGATTATTCGAATTTTCCATGAAGCTCGACACGTGGTGTGACGTAACGAGGCCTCGCTCGCAGTGGTCACGTGATGGGGGCATGCTCGAAATGCTACTCACTGACACTTCTGGTTCAAAAAGCTTGATGCTGTGTCGAGCAGACTGAATCGAGCTCGACTGAATCGAGCATCACTAGCTCTATCACACCTGTATATGTACTGAAACTAATTATTTTCACCTGGCAATCAACCCGATGAAAAAAATAAAAAGATAAAAACATTTTGTGGTTATCTTATCTCCAACAATAAAACACAAACATCAGGTGTGAACCATCACACAGTATTATAATGTTATCTAAATATTGATCATGTATAGCAGACAAACACAGTGATATTTGAGAAGTAATTTACAGAAAGTGTGCAATAATTCTTTAAACAAAATTAGGCAGGTGGATAAATTTGGGCACCCCAACAGAAAAAAATACATAAATATTTAGTAGATCCTCCTTTTACAGAAATAACAGCCTCTAAACACTTCCTATAGCTTCCAATGAGAGTCTGGATTCTGGTTGAAGGTATTTTGGACCCTTCTTTACTAAACATCTCAGGATTGTTGGTTTCCGAGCATGGACAGCCCGCTTGAAATCACACCACAGATTTCCAATACTACTCAGGTCTGGGGACTGAGATGGCCATTCCAGAACGTTGTACTTGTTCCTCTGCATGAATGCTTTAGTAGATTTTGAACAGTGTTTAGGGTCGTTGTCTTGTTGAAAGATCCAGCCCCGGTGCAACCTCAACTTTGTCACTGATTCATGAACATTGTTCTCAAAAATCTGCTGATATTGACTGGAATCCATGTGACCCTCAACTTTAACAACATTCCCAGTACCTGCACTGGCCACACAGCCACACGGCATGATGGAACCACCTCCAAATATTACTGTAGGTAGCAAGTGGTTTTCTTGGAATGCTGTGTTCTTTTTCAGCCATGCATACCACCCCTTGTTATGTCCAAATAACTCATCAGTCCACAGCACCTTATTCCAAAATGAAGCTAGTTTGTCTAAATGTGCTGTAGCATACCTCAAGCAACTCTGTTTGTGGCGTGTTCACAGAAAAGGCTTCCTCTGCATTACAGCATCATACAACATCTCTTTGTGCAAAGTGCGCTGTATAGTTGAACGATGCACAGAGACACTGTCAAAGTCAAATAAAAGTCAAAGTGTCTTTATTTGGCTACCTAAGGAGAAATTTGCCTTTGACAGAGGGGTCTGCTGCACAACAACACATCCAGCACATACCATCCATGCATCAAAAATAACCACATAGTAGATCAAAGTTAAAATATAAATACATAATTAATAGAAAACATATTAACATCTTAGTGCAAATTCCACAACACATGACCTTATACTATCTTCCCTGAGCTGCCTGCTCATTTATGAGCTTCATTGACAATGGAATAAATGAATGTTTATATCGGTTGTATTTACAAAGAGGAACCCTGCACCTCCTTCCTGAGTTAAGTAAAATATATTCAGAATGCAGTACATGAGAAGCATCTGATAAGATATTGTCTGCACATCTGAGAACTGCCTGTTCAAACGACTCTTGGGGAGTTACAGGTACCACCATACCAATGATTTTGCCAGCTATTTTAATCAGATTTAGTATTTGAGTTTTTGATTTAACCGTTAAATTACAAAACCAGCTAGTAATATCATACCGTAACACAGACTCAATAGTTGCTCTGCAGAAAATCAACATAATATTCCTACATACACCAAACAATTGGAATCAACGGAGAAAGTGCATGCGCTTGTGGATTCGGGCACAAACGCTTGACAGTTGTGTGTGCCAGCTTAAGTTATTGTCGATGTAAACCCCTAGATATTTATGTGAATCCAGCTGCTCAATTTACGTCCATGTATGGCGACCACACTACTATCCCCAACAGACTTGGGGTCCACCAACATCTCCATTGTTTTATTTGTATTAATCTGTTGGTGAG
Organism: Thalassophryne amazonica; assembly: GCF_902500255.1. Taxonomy (NCBI): domain Eukaryota; kingdom Metazoa; phylum Chordata; class Actinopteri; order Batrachoidiformes; family Batrachoididae; genus Thalassophryne; species Thalassophryne amazonica. Next base: position 46,394,263 of record NC_047104.1, read on the forward strand.
CATCACACCAGTTCACAAACCTGTCCACTCCAGATCTGTGATGACTTAAATTGGTACTAGTGTAGTGTAGTGTAGCAGACTAAGTATTACAGTGTCATCTGAAAATGTAACAACATACTGGTTTGGCTGAAAGCTGACACAGTCAGTGATATACAATGTAAATAGAAATGGTGAACTAACACAGCCCTGAGGGGCACCAGTGCTGCTTAATGCAATATCAGAGCAGACAGAATCAGATACCATATTAATCAGAGTAGATCTGCAGCAAGATCATGTTTCAGGTCTTTGGAGCAGGTCTGTGGGTTGACTATGACTGTTCTCATCATCCTTCGCTTCAGCTTATCTGAGATTTTTCTTGGCCTGCCACTTCGGGCCTTACTGTGCCTGCGGTCTTCCATTTCCTCACTATGTTCTTCACAGTGGAAACTGACAGCTGAAATCTCTGAGATAGCTTTTTGTATCCTTCCCCTAAACCATGAAGTTGAATAATCTTTGTTTTCAGGTCATTTGAGAGTTTTTTAGAGGGTCCCATATTACCACTCATTAGAAGAGATGCAAAAAGGGGAAACATTTGCAAATGGCCACTTTAAATACCCTTTCTCATGATTGGATTCACCTGTGTAAGGAGGTCAAGGGTCAGTGAGCTTACCAAACCAGATGTGTTCCAATAATTAGTGCTAAATGTATTCAAATTAATAAAATGACAAGGGTGCCCAAATTTATGCACCTGCCTAATTTTGTTTAACTAATTATTGCACACTTTCTGTAAAACTAGAAACTTCATTTCACTTCTCAAATATCAGTGTGTTCGTCTGCTATATGATATATTTAACTGAAATTTCTGATCCAGACAACCAATGATTTATAAAGGAAAATCATGAAAATGATCAGAGGTGCCCAAACATTTGCATACATCTGTAAGTAGACATATATAAATAGACACATATGCTGCAGAGTCAAGGGAACATATTCATAATAGAAGGAAGTCACTCTGAAGTCATGAATGAGCAAGTACCAAGTCAAGTCTCAAGTCATAATGACCACCAACTGTTTGCAAGCTGACTTCAGACTTGACTTGGGACTTGCAGATTCATGACTTAAGAATGACTTACTCTCACCTCTGCAGGTAGGTCTGTTATCAACCACTTCTATAATGGCTCCACTTTGAAGCTTGAAACAACAAAGCAGTGCTCCGACCAGCTACTTTGTTGGTTCATTGCTTCGTTGCTTTTCAGAAGCGACAAGTCCGCTTCTTTAACCCCTCTCAAAGCCATTTTAAAATGTCAATCGTGAGTCACTTTTTTGCGGAGTAAAGTTACTAACTGGGATTCGTCTTGTTGCAGGTAAGAAACAAGAATCGCCCTCCGTTCTGTTCGCACAGCTCCAAACGCTGTGCCGCTCTCTGCCAAGACAGAGTCCAGTCAGAATTAATAACTTCAAAGTGAATCACCGTTTAAATCTAATGCCACCTCTTTCCAAACGTTGTAACACAGATATCAGACTAAAACATTGTTTTCTGCCCAAAATAAGACATTCCACATTCTTTATGAATTACATTGATGCTGACTTGCAGCACAGCTGGCTGGAAGAGTTTAGCTCAGAGGTATGGAGTGACATTCGTGCCATTAATGTCTGAAAGGAAATGCTTTTGAGAAAAACTATAGATTTTGTTAATTTCCATTTATGTCCAGAGATCAAGGATCCAGTGACCAATTTCATATTTATTTACTTTAAGACTCAATAAAATGTTATTGACATAGCCTGTAAAGCCTACTTTTAGTACACAGAAAATTCACAGGAGGTATTGATAAGGGAATCGATAAGGAATCGGATCGATAAGCAGAATCGATAATCGCATTGATGTTGATAAAATCTTATCAATACCCATCGCTTATTATTTATGTTAAAATGTGTTAGTTATGCCAAATATGTTTAAAACACACAGAGATGTTTAAATGTTTAAAAAACAAAGTTTAAAATATGACAAAAGATAAAAATAGAAGAACAGAAAGATTTTAAAAACATGTTTAAAATGTTTACAAAGGCTGTAAAATTTTTAAATGTATAGACAATTCCTTAAAAACATACAAATACTTTTAAAATGTGCTTACGGTGTGTAAAAGAATAAAAAGAAACACACGAAGATGTTGAAATTGTGTGTATGTGTGTTGGTGGTGGTGGGGGCAGCTATTCATTTGTTCTCTGAGGGGAGGCTCACTCTCCCACACTTTGAAAACCCCTGGAAAACTGTATTCAACGAGTAAATCCAAAAGGCTTCTCTTTTGAGACGCAAATGATTGACATCACCACCTCGATTGTTAAGTTGTAAGTTAAACATGTTCAATACCTAGATACCTGAGTGAACTTACATGCTGTCTAGTAGAAAAATGAACTGTCACAGGACAGGACAGGTCTGTGTTCTGAAATTATTGTTTTTAAAGATCTTGTAGTTTTTCCAATATAAGCCAGTCCACAAGGGCATTTTAACATGTAAATCACATTAGAGGTGTCACATGTAATGACTCCCTTGATTTTAAAAGTGTTTCTCATCCTAGGATGTTGTAATGTTTCTGTTCTAAAAGTAAAATTACATTGAGTGCAATGACCACTTCTGTAGTTCCCATCTGGTGTATTTTGTAACAAATGTGATTCCGTTAAAGGAAACAAATTGGAATGAACCAACATACTATTCAAATTGGGTGGTCTTCTGTGTACAATACGAGGTGGTGAGGTGAAAACTTTCACATTTTTCAGCTGTGGGTCAGTTTTTATAATATGCCAATGTTTTTGTAAAACTCTCAAATTCCCTGCTCAACAGTGAATATTGTATGATGCAATTCAATCTAGATATCTCAATTTTGTTTTGTTTGTGATACAGACATTCATTTTGAGTGGTGATATCAAATCTTCTGAGCTTCAGTGATCCATATTGGATCATATTCTCTCTGCTGAAAGCGTTGTACGAGATCATTAGCTTGCAATTGCTAATCAGAATCTGAGCTACAGTTACGGCGTATACGATTAAATTGTGAGATGGGTAAACCTTTCTGTAGAGATACTGGAAATAGATTTTCCATGCAGGATACAGTTCCGATCGGTGCTGTTTCTATATAGTGTGGAACCCAATCTGTTACCTTGTCTGTAAACAAAAATATCTAAAAAGTTCATTTTTTGTGCATCATACTTGCACATATGTTCACAAAAAGCAGACAAACACTTAAGACTTTTTTCTGGAGTCAACTTGTGCGTTTCAATCTTTAAACTGACGTATCGCTCCATAAAAAACTTAAAACTTTTTTTTTATGGAGCGATACATTATATTTAATAACTTCGTGTTTTCTTATAGTTTTTTATGGAGTGATGCATTAGTTTACATTAGTTTAAATAACTTTAAACTAATGTATCACTCCATAAAACAAATTAAAACTTTTTTAGGCACTGATAAGTTAATTTAAATAACTTTAAGATAATGTATCAGTCCATAAAAGAAATTAAAACTTTTTTATGGAGTGATACGCACATCAGACTCCAGAAAAAAAAAAAAAAAAAAAAAAATCCAATATCATTGGTGCTTTCGCCCCTTGGTGGTGTGAAGGTGTGTAGCCACGGCAGCACAGACAAGTCTCCACACACACACACACACACGCACGCACGCACGCACGCACGCACGCACACACACACACACACACACACACACACACACACTTTTTTTTGTTTTTTACACATCTGTGGATTTGGTTGCACATGCATGAAATGAAATACACACACACAGATTGTTTTACACATTTGTGGATCTGGTTACACATGCACAGGTTGAAATACACATTTGCAAATACTTTTGCTGCAATAATGCCCCAAACATTTTTATCTTCATATAAAGTGGAGTATCATCAGCATAACAATTAATATTCCACAACAACAGATGAGCTGAACAAGTGGGGCTATATAGAAAGAAAACAACACAGGGTCTAACAGAGGCATGAGGCACTCTGTATTTCACTGCAAAAAATTTAGATGGAAATGGTCTACATTTCCATCTGATGTCGATGCTTAAAGTGCTTCACAGTGATGCCTCACATTCATACATACACCAGTGACAAGGTCATGACAAGGTATCCTGACGAATCAGCCTGCTTATTGCTCCCCTCAGCCCCAACCAGTCCCAGCAGAAGTTTACCCCTCTCTGAGCCTGGTTCTGCTGGAGGTTTCTTCCTGTTAAAAGGGAGTTTTTCCTTCCCACTGTCACCAAGTGCTTGCTCATAGGGGCCGTTTTGACCGTTGGGGTTTTTCTGTAATTATGGTATGGCTTTTGCCTTGCAATATGAAGCACCTTGGGGCAACTGTTGTTGTGATTTGGCGCTATATAAATAAAATTGATTTGATTTGATTTGATTGCTTTTCTAACCTCAAGGTAGCCAAACTTCCACCCTGTAACTCCATTATGAAATGTGACAGTTCCCTCCATGATAAGTATGATCTCATTTTTTTTTGGGGGGGGGGGGGGGGGGCTATGCAATATTGATATCAGGGTGTAAAAAAAAATGATGATAACAGTATATCTGTCAATGTATACATAACAAGGTGTTTATCGTACGGACCTCATACTTACACCTCGGTTTGATATTTTCCCATACAGACCGCACGCTCAGTTAATAATGCTTTAATATATAGGGATCAGTAACGTCAGCACCAAAGTGGTGCCGTCATCCACACCAAGAAAAAGATCATTCTCTGACACTAACAGAGCTTTTATGCCACTTTGAATCCGTACTCATACCTGGAAGCCAGTTCCTACATCACTGTAGCTTAGTTCATTAAAGTGTTTGTCTAATAAACAAGCTCGTGGGTTTGAATCCCAGTAGTGTCTCTAAGATTTCCTTCAGATTGAATGAGCTATCTATCAAATCAGGACGGATTGTATTGACTTGGCTCAAAGAACTTGTATTTCAACACAATCACCAGCAGATGGTGATAAAGCAAGTGAGATACTTCAAAGGCATGGATCAGCAGTCTACTTACAAACTTAATTGTATTCTTTTTCTGTAACATACATATTCATGTATGCAGCTACAATTTGTTGTTATGGCACAAAAAGAACTCCATATAAGTGATGTTAATAGGACAGAGAAAGACTTGCTGGTAGCTTCTGAGGTTGATGATGGAAGCAGCAGACCCTCTCTGCCTCACTGCTTCCCTCCCGTAATCACTGGGATGGAAATAAAAGCTCAGATGACGTAGTTGCTGGCTGCAGCTTCAGTTCTGTGCACTGGCGATGGACCGCTGTGAGAAACAGCATATATTCTGATCCACCGTATCAAATATATCATCATGTCACGATACACTCTGCCAGGTAAGAAATCTGCAATTCAGTTTTCTCTTTCCTATGGGATTTGAACTTATGCATGTTTTTGAGAAACCAATAACAAAACATAAATCCTGCTTATTTCACCTGCTAAAGAAGATGGTGCTGAGGCTTTTAAAAAGAGAACTGTTTTTGTACAACTGAAATATTGTGAAAATCTGATCACCACAATGATTTCCCAAAGCATTTGCAATTTATCTTGTATTTGTTTGTGATAACTTTCATCAGTGAGATACAAAACAGTTGCAAATAACATTAAATATTTTACCCATTCTATGTTTTTCTAATATCGATGTTAATCCAACTTGTGCCAACTCATCATGCAGGTCCACCTTGGGTCTGCTGTGGCAATGCTGAGTGAAAACAAGGGAGCAGTCAAAGGGACTTAGTTCATTGTGTTTTCTAATAGATTTTCAATTGATTTCATTTTATATAGCGTTAAATCACAAAAAAAGTTACCTCAAGGCGCTTCACACAAGTTAGGTCTAACCTTACCAAACCACAGACCACGAACGCAGGCAACAGTGGTAAGGAAAAACTCCCTCTGATGATATTGAGGAAGAAACCTCAAGCAGACTAGACTCAGAGGGGTGACTCACTGCTTAGGCCATTCTAACAATTACAAGGTTTTTGAAAAAATTTATAAAGGTGAAGAAACAGAAAACACTAAGTCAAAACAACATCTAAGGACTTTATGTGTACGAGACTACCAGCAGTTATCGGCATGTACAACTGAGTGCCATCAGCATAGCAATGATAGGTAATCCCAAAATGCTGCAATATGTGCCCGAGGGGTGCTATATAAAGGGAGAAAAGCAGGGGGTCTAAGACAGACCCCTGTGGAACGTCATATTTCATGTCACTAAGGTTGGAGGTAGTGTTGTTGTACAAGACACAATGACACCGACTGGTCAGGTATGATGTAAACCATGCAAGGACATTCCCGGTAATCCCAAAATGATTCTCCAGCCTATCAAGCAGAGTACGTTGATCCACCATATCAAACGCAGCGCAAAGATCAAACAGCACCAGAACTGTAGTGGCTGATGAAATCCAGAAGGCTGTGAGAACAGAGACAAAAGTTAGTGGAATGACAAAAACATCAGCAACAAGAAGAACAGAGTACAAAAAACACATGAACTGAGGCCAGGCACCCCATAGGCAAAACTGAGTTTCCGGCATCTGAGTAACAGTAGAGCCGAGGTATAAATGCAGGTGAAGATGATTGCAGACAGGTGTGTTCAGTCAGCTCCATGACACAGCCCAGAGAAACAGGAGGGGATGGGGAGTGAAGCAGACAGCTGAAGCACAACAGTACCCTCTTCCCTCAGTGGGAGCCCCCAAGCAACCTAGCAGAATGACCTGGGTTGGCCCGATAGAAGTCATGGATGAGGGAGGGGTCCAGAATGAGGCCCCGCAAACCCCAGGAACATTCTTCAGGGCCACGACCCTCCCAGTCCACCAAATACTGGAAACCCTGACCACAGTGGTGCACATCCAAAATCCAGCAGACGGTCCAAGCCGGATGGCCATCTACAACCCAAGCAGAAGGAGGGGGATCAGCCAGATGGCACAAGGTGCTGGCATGCACTGGCTTAAGATGAGAGAAGGGAAGTTTGACAGTAACCGGGATGATGATCTTCTCAATTGTGAACCATCCCAGGAACCGAGGCGCCAGCTTATGAGTTTTAGGCCTGAGAGGCACATCCTTAGTTGAGAGCCAGACTTCCTGACCTGGTCGGTAGTTGGGGGCCGGGGTATGGTGCCAGTCTGCATAGTGAATAATCCTGCCTCTCATCCAGAGCAGGGCAGAATGGGTAGCCCTCCACACCCACTGACAATGTTGGAGGTGATCCTAAACAGAGGGCACAGTAAGACTGAGTTCCTGGTCTGGAAATAGTAGGGGCTGGTATCCTAATGGAGTTTCCAGCATCTTTCCCTGAGCTCACCTGGGTGTTATGAGCATAGTCAATCCATGGAAGGTGGGTGCTGCAGGAGGACGGGTGGGAGGACGTAACGCACCGGAGGGTGACCTTGCGTTTTTTGTTGGCCCGTTCCGCCTGGCGGTTGGTCTGGGGTGAAACCCAGACAAGATGCTGACCGAAGCCCCTAAGGTACAACACAAGGTCTTCCAAACCTGTGATGCGAACTGGGGTCCTCAGCCCGATACGATGTCCAGAGGGATGCCATGCAGCCAGAAGATGTGGTGGACTAGGAGGTTGGCTGTCTCCTGGACAGATGGTAAATTAGGCAGGGCCACAAAACGAGCTGTCTTTGAGAAACAGTCTAGGATGGTCAGAATGACTGTGTGTCCATTGGAGGCAGGTAAGCTGGTAACAAAGTCCAGGAAGATGTGTGACCAGGGACGTCCAGGAGTAGGAAGTGGACAGAGGAGGCCTGAAGGCGGTTGGTGCTGAGCCTTATTCCTGGCTCAGGTGGTGCAGGCATTCATGGTCTCCCACACATCTGCCTGGATGGAGGGCCAACAGAAGTGCTGCTGGACCAGATGTAGCGTGCGTTGGATGCCCAGGTGACAAGGGAACTTGACGTTATGAATAAACTGGAGGACTGCTGAGCGGGCTGAAGTAAGTAGAAAAAGCCATCCAGGAGGTCCTCCCTTGGGGTCCGGATGTTCTTTTGTGCCTCCCGGAAGACCTTCTCTATGTCCCCCTGAGCGTCCTGGTGACCACCAGGTCTGGGAGGATTCTGTCCAGGGAAAAGGAATTGTCCAGGAGAGCATATTGTCGAGAGAGGGCATCAGGCTTAATGTTTTTAGATTTGGGTCTGTAGGTGAGAGGAAAATTGAAATGTTCAAAAAATAAGGACCACCTGGCCTATCTGGAATTTAGTCTTTTAGCAGTTTGGATGTAAGCGAGGTTCTTGTGATCTGTCCAATTACACGCGGCGGGAGACAGATGGCAGGAGAAAAATGCACAACGATGAAGCTGTTTGTCGCCCTCAGCCCACTGTGAGAGGATGCCCTTGATCCTGATGTTGGAGTCATCGACCTACACAATGAACTGACGATCGGGATCGGGATGGATGAGGACTGGGGCGGTGGTGAACCTATGTTTAAGAGTGTTAAAAGCTTGATCGGCTTCATGGGAACAGAGGAAGGAGGTTTTGGAGGAGGTGAGCTTATGGAGGGGTCAAGTGATTTGGCTAAAGTTTTGAATAAACCGGCGGTAGAAACTGGAAATACCTAGAAACGGTTTGGTGTTAGCCAAACAGCTGGCCATTCAGTAACTGCAGTAATTTTAGCTGGATCCAGTTTGATATGGTTATGTTCAAAAACAAAGCCCAGGAAGGAAACACAGGACTGATGAAAAGCGCACTTCTTAGCTTTAATGAACAGGCAGTTCTCTAGCAGTCTCTTAGAGACAAGACGGACATGTTGGGTGTGTTCTTAGAGATTTCTGGAAAAAATGAGGGTGTCACCTAGATAAACAATACAAAGCGGTTGAGAAGATCATGCAAAACATCATTGACCAGGGCTTGAAAAACAGCAGGAGGATTGGTGAGACCAAAGGGAATAACAAGATATTCAAAATGCCCCAGCGGGGTATTAAACCCGGTCTTCCAGTCATCCTCCTCCTTAATAGGGACAAAGTAGTAAGCATTTCTGAGACTGAGTTTGGTGAATATCGATGCCCCCTGCAGCGAATCAAATGCAGAATTGAGTAGTGGGAAAGGATACTGATTTCTGATAGTAATTGCATTTAATGCACGATAATCAATGCAGGGGCATAATGTCCCATCCTTCTTCCCCACAAAGAAAACCCCGCCCCTAAGGGGTGAAGAGGAGGGATGGATCAGAGCGGCTGCCAAGGAGTCTTGTATACACTGCTCCATAGATTCCCGTTCCGGGCGTGACAGGTTGTAAAGTCTGCTGGAGGGAAACAACATACCCGGAAGTAAATAGATGGAGCAGTCATATGAGGCAGTAGGGATAGCACTTGATTCTTATTAAAGGCTTCCTTAAGATCGTAATGCAGCTCATGGACAATGGAAAGATCTACAGATGCAGAAACAGATTCCCCGGAGTCCTTGGTTTGAGGAATGGAGGATCGAAGGCAACAGCGATGGCAAGCCTTGCTCCATTGGCAGATAGTTCCAGTCAGCCAATCAATATCTGGATTGTAGCCAGGGGTGACCCAAAACCAGTGAGGGAGTGGCAGAGTAAATGAAAAACTGAAGTGCCTCCCGGTGATTATCAGATACCATTAACATGACCGGAACCGTTTGGTGTGTGATTGAGAGGAGGGAAGTGCCAGCCAGTGCAGAAACCTGGATGGGAGTGTGAAGCTCTACCACCGGGACATGAGCCTGGACTATAACACTGGGATCCATAAAGTTAGCGTTGGCCCCTAAATCGATAAGTGCTTGGAGCTGCAATGATTGGTTATATCAAAAATGAGTGTGACCGGGATTTGATTGCATGAGGAATGGTCACCCATGAATTGAGTATGGCATAATGATATCCTGAGGTCTATCCGTGAGCATTCTGTTTTGGCCGAAATGGGCATTCGCGAATGATGTGCCCTCGGATACTGCAGTATAAACACTACTTAGCTGTCAGATGCCACGCACATTCCTTGGGAGTCAATCAAGCCTTGCCGAGCTGCATCAGTTCCTCGGCAGGGGGCGCCGCAGGCATGGGGAGTGTACTCCCAGTGGAGTGTGAGGAAGAAGGACTAGGAACTATCCACAGAGGGAAGCGAGGGGAAGATGTGCGGTCCGCCCTTCTGCCTCTCTCCCGCCTTCTTTCCCTCAAACTGTTATTTATTTTAATTGCTAAGGATATGAGGTTATCTAGGGAAGTGGGTTGATCCCGGATTGGCAGCTCATCTTTAAGCATCTCAGACAGACCATTAACAAAAGGTCTGTCCGTAGTGCAGCGGCATTCCAGCCAGACTCCGCAGCAAGAACGTGGAATTCAACAGAATACGCCACCACACTATGGGTTTCCTGTTTGATGTACAATAATTGCTGGGAGGTCATCTGCACCCTCATCAGGTGATCGAACACTATCCGGAATTCCCGTTCAAATGATAGATATGACACTAACACCGGAGACCGCTGCCCCCATAAGGCTGTAACTCAATTCAGGGCCTCTCCCCTAAGCAACCTAATGAGATAAGCAATTGTGTCTTTGTCGTGGATTGCATGGAAGGTCTTTGGGAAAATACTAAAGAACACTGAAATAGGAAAGAGACACATCTCTCAACTGCTCCTGCATACCATTCGGGTGACAAATGACAGGGTCCTGGGAATGTGAAGCCAAGGCTCCTGGGGAAGCAGAGGCTGGTGAGGGAGCTACCGGAGTGGCTGCTGCTGTGGTAGGTATGGCATGAACTGGCAAGTGTCCTGTAAGGGTGAGTAGCTGCATGTATAGCTTAGATACCTGTGTGGCGAGTGCAAGCTTTTGGTCTGATAGAGCTGTGATTTGTTGTTGACCAAGTAAGGCTCCCTGTGAGCTGAGGGCCTTATGGATCTGGTCTGCTCCTGCTGAGTCCATGTTGTGGCTGGAAGCTCCTGTTATAATGCAAAAACCCAAAGCAATGATTAGGACTCGAATTCAGTAAACAGACCTTAAGTCCCAAAACATGTAACAATTTATTGTACAGATGATAATAATATGCAAAACTGGTTAAGCTGAAGAACCAAGCACTGGAGGAGGGAGAGACCAGCCAGAGCGGTGTGAAAAACAATTTTCCAGACCATATAGCAGGAGAATGAAGTTCAGAACCAGAGCAGGACCAGGTGGCTGTGAACAGAGCTAATAGAATCCAGAAGGCTGTGAACACGGAGACAAAAGTTAGTGGAATGACAAAAAAATGTCAGCAACACGAGGAATAGAGTACAAAAACACATGAACTGAAGCCAGGAACCCCGTAGGCAAAACTGAGTTTCCAGCATCGAGGTATAAATGCAGGTGAAGATGATTGCAGACAGGTGTTCAATCAGCTCCGTGACACAGCCCAGAGAAAACAGGAGGGGAGCGGGAGTAAAGCAGACAGCTGAAGCACAACACCAACAGCTAGTAGCCAGATTTATAAACTAGAGCAACACCCCCGCCTTGCTTGGTATCATGGGGGACGTGACTAAACATGTACGCTGGTGGGCAGGCTTCATTTAAGGGGAGGACAGCTGTAGGTTTAACCCAGGTTTCACATAAACCAATCAAGTGGTGTTCTATAATTAGATCATTTATCAACAGTGATTTTGAGGACATTGACCTTATGTTAATGAAACCGAAACTAAGGACCTCAGTGGGGTTGAAAATTGGACTATTGGGATTTGGGGGTGGTTCCAGAGTAGTATATATAAGATGCCTAAAATTTGGTTTGGTGATTAAGAAGTTCCATGCGGGTTGAATGTAGCAGACACTAAATATTTGATGTTGCTGGAACAGCCAGTGGGGCATCCTCAATTTTAATGTTATTCAATGTACTAATGGTATTAAGTTTGCAAAACATATCCCTGTATGCTCTTCATGGGCACGTCTGCAGAAACAGGCCACAGCCTTAACTTGACGAATTTCCCTCCCTGCCACATAAACTGCACTATCACCATAGTGAATTTTCTGTGATAATTTCCCCACTAAGCTTATGGATTCCATAACCACATTAGTCGTACGCCCTGCAGGTTTCTCTAATCACCTGCTCCATGGCCTGCTGTACAGTCCCAATGTTACCCTCCCTGTAGAGCTCTATCTATGTTTACAGATAAGATGACAGCACCTTCCCCAGTTGGGTGAAGGCTGTCCGGCATCAGCAAGCCACGGCAACCCCCAAAAAAGTCCCGTTATCAATGAAACTAAAGCCTTGCTGTCTACAGAATTTCGCCAGCCACCGAGTCAGGCTGCTAAATGCCTCCACATTACCCCGGGAGGGGACCAGAGACTATTAACTGATGCCGACACATCTTTCTGGTGAGGTCACAAGTCCTCTCTACGTCCATTTTTGTGACCTCCGAGTGTCTCTTCCTAATATCATTGGGCTAACATGAATAACTATGTGGCTGCATCTAGTGTCATGTTCCTTTGGCTCAATATTCTTGTGGAACGTCAGCATTGAGTTGAGAGGCAATGTTGGGTGGTCTGGCCCCAGGAGTACATTTATTGTCAGTAGGAAATTGTACTCTAACTTTGCAGGTGATAGACTCCCCTATCAGTAACGCACAGCATTTTGGCCTGGAGATGGGGTAGAAGGCACCCGTGGCTTGGAGTGCTATCAACAGGCATGTTCAAGGTTGAAAACTGGTTCACAGTACGCAGTGGCAATCACAAACAGGCACCAGGCCCTATGCAACTTCTTCTGCCTAACAACGTGCTAACCGGCCCGATACTAAGCTTATCTGGAGTACCCATAACATCTAACTCCACTGAACTAAGAAGCTGCTCTACCTTACTGACATAGCTCTCTTAGAGAGCCACCCTTTCTGTCAGCATCATGCAAGATTAATGTAGAGTGTAATGTAATGTAATTTCACTCACTCACTCATCTTCAACCGCTTACTCCAATTATGGGGTCAGTGGGGGGGGGCTGGAGCCTATCCCAGTACTCATAGGGTGTAAGGCGGGGTACACCCTGGACTTGTGTCACAAGGCATAATGTAATTTGTGCACCAAAAAATCCACACGTGTAGCCAAGCTAGTGCAAGCTAACCGCTAACAAAAACTCTAACCACTCCTAAGATTCACACAGGAGTAAAATAATGAGCTAAAATTCACAGTGGTTGCACTTAAAAACTAACGGAAGTGTTAGATACTGTAGGTAACAGAAATAAAGAAATGATTACAAACTTGTATTAATTAGAAGAGTGCCATTCAAGCCAGGCACCAAGGAGGTAGTCACTCCAGGAGATTACAGATGATAATAATTTTGTGACATTACAGCATTCCCACATAATTAATGAACACTAATTATTTTTGTTATTAGTCCATCTATCAATTATTTTCACAATTAACATCTCAGTCAAAATATCAGACATTTTGCAAACTGTTTGGATTTTGTTAGTAATGGTCCAAATTTCAAAGATACAGTGAAAAAGTTTGGACACCCTTTTCCATTCAATTAAATTGGAAAGGGTGTCCAAACCAAGTGACTGGTAATGTACCCACCTAGATTTTAACAACCAGTTAGTTGCAGCCATTAAACCACTGTTTCATCATCACATCATTTTTAACTCTGTCCAAACCAACTCATATCTCATTTAAATTTGGTTCAATGTGGTTCAGAAACATCTGAAACCAATAAAAAATACCCATGTGGTTTTCAACAACCAATTTGTTGCAGCCAATTTAAATCCAACATAAACCAGTGTATCATCACTGTAGAATGTTATAACCAAAATCTAAACAGCTAATGCAGCATCTGATTTAAACCCAGTTTGCTGTGAATAAACAAATAAATAAAAACGTCTTAAACCAGTTTAAAATTGGTATAGAAGCATTCATAACTTCTTAAAATCAAGCTATCCAACTTTGCTAGATTGAAAACAGTTCAGCATATTTAAACACTAATGCCATAAAACCAGTACAAAATGAACTTTATATCTGTTTTAAAAGAAAATCTCAATTACACAGAAAATCCATCTATTTTCTATACCCGCTTACTCCATTTAAGGGTCACGAGGGGGGCTGGAGCCTATCCTAGCAGTCAAAGGGCGTGAGGCAGGGGACACCCTGGACAGGATACCAGTCTATTATAAGACCATGTTTAGACAGACAAACACATTCACACCAGCACACACTACACAAAAATGACAAATGAAACAACATGCTAACAAATTAAATAATACATTTACTAAATCTACTTATGTCAACTCACCACAAAAAAGCAGGTTTTTAAAATGGGGAAAAAAAAATGTTTATTTATCACATTAGTTAATGATTTTTCCTTCAACCCACCAGTCAATTCATGGAAAAAGATCTGCTTGTGAAACGGATCAGCTACCATGAAGAAATGCTGAATCAGCGAAGCTCAAGCTCATGAGTTCATTTGGTTTGCAGAATGAGCTTAGTAGCTGAATCGTCACTCTGAGTCATTTCTCAAAATGTTCCCTTCAGCCTTTATTTTCTACCATCACCAATGTATTTACCTCCTCCATACGTTCATCTGTTAATGGAGGCTCCTTATGAAGCTGATGAGTGCCAAACAAACTACTATCTGGGACGCGTGGAACCATTTATCTTTGATATGGAGATAATGCAACAAGCTTTGGCTTTCAGAAAAGGGTGTTCTTGATTATGCAGGGATTCTTGTATGGCAAATGTCATGGTATGTCTTTCAGTGGGATGCTATATTATATAAATAATGAATGTTTATGAGTTCAATGGTACGAATATTTCATGCGGTAAAAGACGGAGCGTACCATTCAACTCTGTGATATTCGTTCCATTGAACTTACACGTATAAACATTCATTATTTGTTTTATATAATGGTGAAAATAGATCCTTGTCATTGATATTTTAGTAATTTACAAACAACAGAAAAGACAATGCAGTCCGTGATGCTATGCACTGACTTTGTGTACAGACTCCCGTCTGCTGTCCTCACTCCAACGAAAAACTGCATCAGAAATTTGTCCAGCTTTTAATCCTAACTTCATCCTTGTCATCCTAACAGCTCTTCATGCCTACAGATGTCTTATGGTGTAGTGGATTTGTTTTTTGTGTTAGAAGAATTAGCACCATCAGTTAGCTCCTTCAAATCCTCATCCATCAGCAAAACAATCTGCCATGTTTAGCTAAACGCCACCCCCACTAGTGGGCAGTGGTTACAGCGTGCAATGGTACAAAACATATGGAACCAAATTTGCACGGTAAATGGAACCAAATTTGCACGCTAAATGCAACACAACACAAATGGGATGAATAATCCATGTCACGTGACATACAAAACACCAATCAAATTACAAGGATCCACTCAGCCGTTTTATACACAAATACACACACACACACACACACACACACACACACACACACACACACACACACACACACACACACACACACACACACACACACACACACACACACACACACATATATATATCAGAATCAGAATTGCCTTTATTGTCACTGTAATTTCCATTACAATGAGATTTGAGTGCAAGGTGCTTTCTGTGGTGTGAGTAATTTTTAGCCAAATAAAAGATAGTGAAATTTAACGGTAAATTATTCAGAGTATATGTACAACTAATATAAACATAAGATAAAATAAAATAAAATAAAATAAAATAAAATGTGGACCAAGTAAAATGTAAAACGAGAATTATATACAACTGTGGAATCATATTGCATGGGAAAATTGCACATGGTTTACAGATATTGCACAAGAAACTTGAATGTGCGGATTACAGTGATTTGTTATTGTTCAGTGCAGTGATCGCTCTGGGGAGAAAGCTGTCCCTGAGTCTGTTTGTCCTAGTTTTGATTGACCTATACCGTCGGCCAGAGGGTAGTAGGTCAAACAGGTGGTTGCTGGGGTGGGATGTATCGTTGCAGATGCTGGCAGCTCTGCTGAGGTAGCGAGAGCTGGCAATGTCTTCCAGGCTGTGCAGAGAGCAACCAGTGATCCTCTGGGCCGTTTTGATCACCCTCTGCAGCGCTCTCCTGTCTGCTGCTGAGCACCCCCTGTACCACATTGTGATGCAGTAGTCAGGATGCTCTCGATGGTGCTCTGTAGAACAACACCAGCAGCTTCTCCTCCAGAGTGTTTCTCCTGAGCACCCTCAGGAAGTAGAGTCACTGCTGGGCTTTCCTCACCATCACTGTGGTGTTGGCAGTCCAAGAGAGGCTGTCTCTGCGAAAATGGAAAGTTAATAAATAGGACAAATATTTTTGGAGAAATTGGCAGTTTTAGCGAAACAAACAATGGATGCTGTACTGCAATGCACCATGGAAGTTCAGAATTTTGAGGTTTAAAATGTTGTTATTGTAGTTTATGTTTGTTTAACAGTGTTATTGATTTATTGTGTTTTTGTAGCTCAATTGGTTTTGTCAGTTAAGATAAGTCTGATGTTGCTATTACCATGAGTGACTTAAGTTTCATGTTGGTACATGACTGAAATGTTTAGTGGTTTTAATGTCTTCAGCCACTGTCTATGTCAAATTAAAACCGCGTGCATGCGTGTGAGCACGTCTTCGATCAGGGACAAACAGAGCACAGCTGACATTCACTGTTTGGCATGCTTATGTATTTTGAATCAAGGATGAACAGCGCCAAAATGGAACACTAATACGACTAATAGTTTTGGAGAAGCTACGAATATTAGCTAAAATTGCTAGGTACATTTTGGACTCACACACCTTTCCAGCAGGGGGCAGGAAATCATCTTTAGATTTAAAGCGTGAGTGTAAGTGCATATAATTGTTAATACGATAAAAATACATGGATGACACAAGAAAGTGAAAACACTTATTTCCATTGTGGTCCATTTAAAAATCCAATGACAAAATAGAAGTAATAATAAAATAATAATGATAATAATAATAATAGTGTGTATATGATCAAATCAAATCAAATCAATTTTATTTATATAGCGCCAAATCACAACAAACAGTTGCCCCAAGGCACTTTATATTGTAAGGCAAAGCCATACAATAATTACAGAAAAACCCCAACGGTCAAAACGACCCCCTGTGAGCAAGCACTTGGCAACAGTGGGAAGGAAAAACTCCCTTTTAACAGGAAGAAACCTCCAGCAGAACCAGGCTCAGGGAGGGGCAGTCTTCTGCTGGGACTGGTTGGGGCTGAGGGAGAGAACCGGGAAAAAGACATGCTGTGGAGGGGAGCAGAGATCAATCACTAATGATTAAATGCAGAGTAGTGCATACAGAGCAAAAAGAGAAAGAAACACTCAATGCATTATGGGAACCCCCCAGCAGTCTACGTCTATAGCAGCATAACTAAGGGATGGTTCAGGGTCACCTGATCCAGCCCTAACTATAAGCTTTAGCAAAAAGGAAAGTTTTAAGCCTAATCTTAAAAGTAGAGAGGGTGTCTGTCTCCCTGATCCGAATTGGGAGCTGGTTCCACAGGAGAGGAGCCTGAAAGCTGAAGGCTCTGCCTCCCATTCTACTCTTACAAACCCTAGGAACTACAAGTAAGCCTGCAGTCTGAGAGCGAAGCGCTCTATTGGGGTGATATGGTACTATGAGGTCCCTAAGATAAGAAGGGACCTGACTATTCAAATATAAGTAAGAAGAAGAATTTTAAATTCTATTCTAGAATTAACAGGAAGCCAATGAAGAGAGGCCAATATGGGTGAGATATGCTCTCTCCTTCTAGTCCCCGTCAGTACTCTAGCTGCAGCATTTTGAATTAACTGAAGGCTTTTCAGGGAACTTTTAGGACAACCTGATAATAATGAATTACAATAGTCCAGCCTAGAGGAAATAAATGCATGAATTAGTTTTTCAGCATCACTCTGAGACAAGACCTTTCTAATTTTAGAGATATTGCGTAAATGCAAAAAAGCAGTCTCACATATTTGTTTAATATGCGCTTTGAATGACATATCCTGATCAAAAATGACTCCAAGATTTCTCACAGTATTACTAGAGGTCAGGGTAATGCCATCCAGAGTAAGGATCTGGTTAGACACCATGTTTCTAAGATTTGTGGGGCCAAGTACAATAACTTCAGTTTTATCTGAGTTTAAAAGCAGGAAATTAGAGGTCATCCATGTCCTTATGTCTGTAAGACAATCCTGCAGTTTAGCTAATTGGTGTGTGTCCTCTGGCTTCATGGATAGATAAAGCTGGGTATCATCTGCTTAACAATGAAAATTTAAGCAATGCCGTCTAATAATACTGCCTAAGGGAAGCATGTATAACGTGAATAAAATTTGTCCTAGCACAGAACCTTGTGGAACTCCATAATTAACCTTAGTCTGTGAAGAAGATTCCCCATTTACATGAACAAATTGTAATCTATTAGATAAATATGATTCAAACCACCACAGCGCAGTGCCTTTAATACCTATGGCATGCTCTAATCTCTGTAATAAAATTGTATGGTCAACAGTATCAAAAGCAGCACTGAGGTCTAACAGAACAAGCACAGAGATGAGTCCACTGTCTGAGGCCATAAGAAGATCATTTGTAACCTTCACTAATGCTGTTTCTGTACTATGATGAATTCTAAAACCTGACTGAAACTCTTCGAATAGACCATTCCTCTGCAGATGATCAGTTAGCTGTTTAACAACTACCCTTTCAAGAATTTTTGAGAGAAAAGGAAGGTTGGAGATTGGCCTATAATTAGCTAAGATAGCTGGGTCAAGTGATGGCTTTTTAAGTAATGGTTTAATTACTGCCACCTTAAAAGCCTGTGGTACATAGCCAACTAATAAAGATAGATTGATCATATTTAAGATCGAAGCATTAAATAATGGTAGGGCTTCCTTGAGCAGCCTGGTAGGAATGGGGTCCAATAGACATGTTGATGGTTTGGATGAAGTAACTAATGAAAATAAATCATACAGAACAATCTGAGAGAAAGAGTCTAACCAAATACCGGCATCACTGAAAGCAGCCAAAGATAACGATACATCTTTGGGATGGTTATGAGTAATTTTTTCTCTAATAGTTAAAATTTTATTAGCAAAGAAAGTCATGAAGTCATTACTAGTTAAAGTTAAAGGAATACTCGGCTCAATAGAGCTCTGACTCTTTGTCAGCCTGGCTACAGTGCTGAAAAGAAACCTGGGGTTGTTCTTATTTTCTTCAATTAGTGATGAGTAGTAAGATGTCCTAGCTTTACGGAGGGCTTTTTTATAGAGCAACAGACTCTTTTTCCAGGCTAAGTGAAGATCTTCTAAATTAGTGAGATGCCATTTCCTCTCCAACTTACGGGTTATCTGCTTTAAGCTGCGAGTTTGTGAGTTATACCACGGAGTCAGGCACTTCTGATTTAAAGCTCTCTTTTTCAGAGGAGCTACAGCATCCAAAGTTGTCTTCAATGAGGATGTAAAACTATTGACGAGATACTCTATCTCACTTACAGAGTTTAGGTAGCTACTCTGCACTGTGTTGGTATATGGCATTAGGGAACATAAAGAAGGAAACATATCCTTAAACTTAGTTACAGCGCTTTCTGAAAGACTTCTAGTGTAATGAAACTTATTCCCCACTGCTGGGTAGTCCATCAGAGTAAATGTAAATGTTATTAAGAAGTGATCAGACAGAAGGGAGTTTTCAGGGAATACTGTTAAGTCTTCAATTTCCATACCATAAGTCAGAACAAGATCTAAGATATGATTAAAGTGGTGGGTGGACTCATTTACATTTTGAGCAAAGCCAATTGAGTCTAATAATAGATTAAATGCAGTGTTGAGGCTATCATTCTCAGCATCTGTGTGGATGTTAAAATCGCCCACTATAATTATCTTATCTGAGCTAAGCACTAAGTCAGACAAAAGGTCTGAAAATTCACAGAGAAACTCACAGTAACGACCAGGTGGACGATAGATAATAACAAATAAAACTGGTTTTTGGGACTTCCAATTTGGATGGACAAGACTAAGAGTCAAGCTTTCAAATGAATTAAAGCTCTGTCTGGGTTTTTGATTAATTAATAAGCTGGAATGGAAGATTGCTGCTAATCCTCCCCCTCGGCCCGTGCTACGAGCGTTCTGGCAGTTAGTGTGACTCGGGGGTGTTGACTCATTTAAACTAACATATTCATCCTGCTGTAACCAGGTTTCTGTAAGGCAGAATAAATCAATATGTTGATCAATTATTATATCATTTACTAACAGGGACTTAGAAGAGAGAGACCTAATGTTTAATAGACCACATTTAACTGTTTTAGTCTGTTGTGTAGTTGAAGGTGCTATATTATTTTTTCTTTTTGAATTTTTATGCTTAAATAGATTTTTGCTGGTTATTGGTAACAACAACCTAAAAAGCATGAATACATTAAGACAGTAAATTAACATTAAGAATTACATAATTAACAGGAAATACAAGAAATAAAAATATTGAGTTCCTCTTCTAAAAATTGTTTAGGTATAAAGCTCTAAAACTCACACGCCACTCCAATGCATTGCTTAATTTATTATCCCCCTTGAAAAATGTCAGCTACCTATTTTAAAAACACTACCCAACCCAGAGGCCATGGATCTCCATAGGCAAACTGGTAGTGTAGGCTTTTCCTGTCACACCATCCCCCACTGAGTCTGGCATATGAGTCATACCACTACTTCAATGTTAAAGCAAAATGAGGATTTGTTTTGATTCTAGACTGCAAGCTGGCATCCATTTACCATCAGTTAGCATATGTAGCCAAGGCACAGTGGCAGGAAGCCGAGTCAAGCGACACAGAAACAAACTTCTCCCCTCCCACATACTAAACTTTCCATGGTGTCCCCAAGCCATTTGGGAATTGTTACCTTCCTTCCTGTATGTTCTGGGTTCAGGGTCTCCTTCAGGTCTGAAACATCTCCAAATCACAGTACCCAGTGTTTAATCTAGCATGAACTGCCTCAGCTGATTCATTCAGTGTGAACACTCAACAGGTCTCCTATGAGCTCTGACAGGCATGTCAACCACTTTTATCTGTGACCTAATTCTTTCAAGGGCAAATAGATAGGATGGGTAACCATTCATGCCTCCTCCAGAATCATTGTGGGGTTAACAATGCTGGTCTACTCTTCCACAGCTCAGGCAGAATTACTTGAAGTGTGCATTTGTTATTGACATATATTCTTTTATTACTGGAGTTTATTTTGTTTAGTAATTAGATTCCTGGGAACACCCTATGTAAACATTTACAATGCATTCAGAAATTATTCACAGAGCTACTCTTTTTCCACATTTTGTTGTGTTACAGCCTTATTCCAAAATGGAGTAAATTCATTTTCCCCCTCAGAATTCTACTCAAAACACCCCACAATGACAACATGAAAAAAGTTTTTTTTTGGACTGTTTTGCAAATTTAAAACAAACAAACAAACAAACAAACCTAAGAGATCACACGTACGTAAGTATTCACACCTTTTGCTCAGTATTTTGTTGATGCAGCTTTGGCAGCAGTTACAGCCTCAAGCCTTCTTGAATCTGATGCCACTGGCTTAGCACACCTAGCTTTTGGGAGTTTTGTCCATTCCTCTTTGCAGAACCTCTCAAGCTCCATCAGGTTTGATGGGGAGCATCAGTGCACAGCCATTTTCAGATCTCTCCAGAGATGTTCAATCAGATTCAGGTCTGGGCTCTGGCTGGACCACTCAAGGACATTCACAGAGTTGTCCTGAAGCCACTCCTTTGATATCTTGGCTGTGTGCTTAGGGTCATTGTATCTGTGAAGGCTCTCAGTTGTCCAGGTGGTTTCCATAGTAGAGAAGTGTCGGTGGACCTCAGTCTGCAGTTCATCTCCACCTTAACGACACTAACCACACGTTCGAGGACAAGGAAGTTAAAATCTTAGCCAGAGAAAGGAAATGGTTTGAGAGAGGAGTGAAGGAGGCATTGTATGTGAAACAGTTGAAACCCAGCCTTAACCGTGGAGGGGGTCTGAGACACACTTTGTCCCCTGTTTACAATGGGGTACTCAGGTCAAAGCAGCTTCAGTCTTTTGTTCATGGTAATGAGTCATTCACGTCATCAGGACAGTTGTCAGGAGAGGTGTCAGGAGAGGCGTCAGGAGAGGCGTCTGTTGTGTGTTGGGGTGCGGGGTTGGATATTGTGTTGGTGTTTGTGTGTTTGTTTTCCTTTCCAGGTGGTTTGGGACTGTTCTCTGGGTAAATTGTGCTGCAGAAGAGTCTCTCACCTCTGACACAAGGATTTGCTGCACCTGTGGCATTCACGTGCAGTGCTTACTCAGGACAATCTGCTGCACCTGTGGCATTCACGTGCAGAGTAAGGACTTTCAGCTGGTGTCAATAGAGAAATGAGGAGCTGCATTTAAGCCAGCGGTGATGAGTGCTGGCTGCCGGAGAATTCAACTTTTCACAGCTCAAAACAACGTTGTGTCGACCGTTTGGGGACGCTGAGGGTCGCTCCAGAGCCTGACCGTACGTCTATGAAGGAGGATGAGGGTGAGAGGCAAATGCTGTCAGCACACGTCAGAGGTGACTTTCTTTGAATGTTTATCTATGAAAATAATATGGCAATTGTGCGTAGCTAAATTTAAATACTAAAAGTCAGTGTCTTGTTTGCTCCTCGCGGCGGTGGCGTGCGGAGTGATAATCCTCCACCGGCTGCGAGCAGCTGTTCTTTTAAATAACGCTGAGATCAAACTGAACGTGTTGCTGATAAGTAAGTCTCTAATAGTTTTCTGATATTTATATTGAAGGATATCACCTTTGTTTCCTCCTCACAGAGTATAGTCCGGGAAAGGCCACCTGGGGGGGGGTGTCGGCGGAGATCCTGAGTCCTGAACGTTTGGGCTCCGGTCAGTCCAGGCGCAGAGAGAGGGCGCCGCCTGTTTAGCCACCACCAGATGTATTTTATTTTTTTGACGTTTATGTACAGCACGACAGGGTGATGAATATACTTGTTTCTTCGGAACTGCTTCTAGTTATTTTAGGCTGGGTTCAGTCGGGCCTTGGATCGCTCTTTTAACTTGCGCCCCCACATAATAGCGTCAGTCCCATTGTTAGGAGGGACAGCTGCCCTGTCATTAGGAGGGTGCTAACTAGAGTACAATAGGTGCTAATTAGAGCAGTTGTTTAGTCACTAGCCTATAGCAGTCTGCCTCTCGGTAGGAGGGGTCTGGTTAGGTTTAAAACTCCAACTTTTGTGGCTTTTGTTTGTTCTTCTCTACAAGGGTCAAGACAGAAGTCAGACTACCAGAGCAAAAATTTTAGCTGAGGAACCTTCTGCGATTTTAAGCGAAACGTCCTCGCATCAAGCAACCCAGTCCAGTCGAAGATTCTAGCTTCTCTACAATAGGGTCATTGTACTGCTGAAAGATGAATCGTCACCCCAGTCTGAGGTTAAGCGCACTCTGGAGCAGGTTTTTATCCAGGATGCCTCTGTACATTGCTGCATTCATCATTCCCTCAATCCTGACTAGTCTCCCAGTTCCTGCCACTGAAAAACATCCCCACAGCATGATGCTGCCACCATCATGCTTCACTGTAGGGATGGTGCCTGGTTTCCTCCAAACATGACGCCGGGCATTCACATCAAAGAGCTCGAACTTTGTCATAATCAGATTTGAGAATTATGTTTCTCATGGTCTGAGACTCCTTCAGGTCACTTTGGGCAAACTCCAGGCAGGCTGCCATGTGCCTTTCACTAAGGAGGGGCTTCCATCTGGCCACTCTACCACACAGGCCTGATTGGTATATTGCTGCAGACATGGTTGTCCTTCTGGAAGGTTCTCCTCTCTCCACAGAGAAATGCTGGACCTCTGACAGAGTGACCATCATGTTCTTGGTCACCTCCATGAATAAGGCCTTTCTCCCCGATTGCTCAGTTTAGGTAGGTGGCCAGCTCTAGGTATTGTACTGGTGGATCCAAACTTCTTCCATTTATGGATGACGGAGGCCACTGTGCTCATTGGGACCTTAAAAAAGCGTAAAAATGTCTTTGTAAAGCTCAGCGGAGCTCGCTGAAAGGGACGAAGTGGGCAGTTCAGTCAAACTCTGACCTCCGCCTGCACACAGGTGTTTTAATATTGCGATCGACCCGCAACAGTGACTTGGAGAAGTAACTTGAATCTGATTACTGATTTGGAAAGATTAATTAATTTGATTATTCATTACTGAAAAAAGCAGTTAGATTAGAGTAATGCGTTACTAAGTAAGCGTTACCGGCATCACTGGCTCTGACATGCACTATCAACTATCACCTTGTGTGTGTGTGTGTTTCCAAATCATGTCCAAAGAACTGAATTTACCCCAGGTGGACTCAAGGATGATCAGTGGAAACAGTATGCACCTGAGCTCAGTTCTGAGCTTCATGGCAAAGGCTGTGAATACTTAGGTACACATGATTTCTTTGTTTTTGTCTTATTTTATTTTTTTGTTTCTCTATTTTTTTTTATATAAATTTAAAAAATCCACATGATCATTAAGGGGTATTGTGTCTAGAATTTTAAAGAAAAAAAAAAAAATCATCCATTTTGGGATAAGGCTGTAAAATAACAAAATGTGGAAAAAGTGAAGCACTGTGAATACTTTCCGGATGCACTGCTTTGTTATTGACATTTATTATCTGAGGTTTTTTTCAGTCCTTTGATTCCTGGGAACAGCCTATACTCGTATAAGTAGTTATTATGGTACATCCCTTCGGTTTCTCCTTTGTTTTCACTCAGGGTCACAACAGCAGATCCGAGGTGGATCTGTATGTTGATTTGGCACAAATTCTACACCGGATGCCCTTCTTGACACAACTCCACAATGGAGAATGGGCAGGGATAGTTTGAAGTGTTAACTTACCGCACTACAAAGAAGCACAGTTAACTGCTAGGCCACCACCCTCTATTATAGTTGTTATTAATAATGAACACATGATTTTTTATTTTTGGAATATAAGTTACAGAACCTCCCAAACTAGGAATAATACTCTGGAATATACAGTAATGTGCATATTTTCACAGCTGCAGCTGTGACGATTCAATTGTACAAAAAAAAAAAAAAAAGGAAAACAGAGAAAATGACCGCAAATGATCACAACACTGAGACATTTCCTGTTCAGCCTCATGAGGCAGGAAGAACAGTGACACAAAAAGATAATTGCTTTCAGGAAGATATCTTTAGATGGTCACTGAAAATACAGTCCTCTTCTCTCACTCATTAATCCCAGTAACACCAGTCATCCTGTTTGTTTTGTCTTGTCTTTTGTCTAGTACACGTTCAGATCCTGCTGGCTGTGGGTTTGGCTGTGCTCTGCTTCTGTCTTGTTCTCTGTTGCATCCTGTGCTGGTGCAGAAGGAAGAATATCTCATCAAAGGACAAAGAAGCAGTTTTCCAATCTCCTTGTAAAGCGCCTGCTGAACACGTGACTGTGACATTGACACCAACCCTTTCCACCCAACCCATCAAGCAGCAGTATGAAGAGCTCGATGGGGATGTCTTGGAATTTCCTTCCTTGAAAAGCAGCTCTTCCCCATCTGAGGATGACCTCACTGCCCTGCCCATTGACCAAAGCCCATCTAGGTCTGCTGAGCCAGCATGGTCTCCAAGGTCCTCTTTCCCAATGCGACGCCTCAGTACCCCAGCTGTTCCCTGCACACCACGTAAATTTTCTGTTCCTGACCGAGCCTCATTGCCTTCCCTCACTAAGCTGAGCCTTGTGTCCAAATCTCGTCGGGCAACAGCTAGACGCAGTACTATAAGTGGTGAAAACTTCCTCTTCAATGAAAGCAGTCGACTAACTGCTAAAATGTCTACTGCTGCTGTCCAGCAGGGAGAGACCAGTCTGCCTCAGTATGGCTCTAACTCCCTGTCCATCCCATCCAAGGAAGCTGCGCTCCTACACTTCTCCCTGCTGTTCTCCTCTGCCTGTGGAACCCTGCTGGTCAACATTCTAGGGCTCTCAGGGGTAAGCCGAAGACGCAGTGGGGTGTTTGTCCGGGTGAGCCTTCCACCACTTTGCTCCTCCCCTCAGCAGATAGCCACAAGGCGCCGCAGCCTCAGTCCGGAGCTCCAAAGTCAGAGCTGTGTGCTGGAGGTGGGCTCTCTGGAGGATCTTCATGCCTGCACTTTGAGATTGGCTGTATACAGCAGAGACTTTTCTGGTCTAAGGGAGGCTTCCCTCGGTGTGGTGGAGCTCCCCTGTGAGCAGGTGCATTGGGAGACTGAAACCACTATTACATACACCAGGCAGCTCAGCCCAAGTAAAAGCAAGATGAAAAAGGTATAAGTGATTCACCCATTCTATGTATTTGTGTATTTTGACAGATGACAGAGAAATAAGTGGAACAGATAATTAGATAAGAACCTGAAACAAGAACACACACAAGAACACTTCCCAACAAAATTCGTATTTACTTAAAGGCAGGGTTGGGTAGGATTACTTTGAAATGTAATCCAAAAGTAATCAGATTACAAGTAATCCAAATGTATGTACATACATACATGTAATCCACATGTATTCTTTCAAAGTAATCCTACCTAACCATGCTTAAAGGTGGTTTCCCATTGATGACTTTTGGCTCCAGATTCCAATATTGAGAAAATCTGACCCGATTTATTTAAATAGCAGGGGAAATTTTTATTTCCAACTACTATATGACCACTGACAAATGAGGGTAACCAATGATTCCTAAGTGTTATTCCCACACTTTTCCTACAAAGCTAAAATGTAGCTATTTACATTTCAAAACTGTCTTTTACTGAAGAGAGTGACATGCTTGTCACGGGATTTATGTTGTGGAGGAGGATTAGAAGGCTTCTGTTGAGAATGGTAGATCTTAATTACTGCATATTATATTCTGATATCCACCTTCATGTACTTTTGCAAAATATTAAACCCACTCTACACAAATTACATTGAACTATTCGCTATTGTTCCATCACTAAGACAGACACCATTTCATTTCATTTCATTTCATTTATTATACAGGAAAAAGGTTCAAAGCACAATTGAACATTACCCCAGGCCTGACTCAGTTAAAACTGTTTTACAGTAGGTTCCTGTTTTACACATAAACCTACACACAAACAATCATTTCATTCAATCATGTGGACAATAAACCTAACATGTACAGCACACATTCATAAAATCATAAATACATAAATAAAAAGATCAGACAAGTGAGAAAGGTAGAGCAGTGGTTACACGAATAACTATTCAATAAATCATCTCTGTAAGTTTTTTTAAATAGTATCTCTGAGCTGATAGTTCTAGTGCCCAGAAGGATATCATTCCACACCTTAGTATAGATGTAGAAGAATGATCTTTGTCCATAAGTGTTTTTATAAGAAGGGACTTGGAGCTGTTCTGCCGATGTTGATCTGGTGCTCCTTTGAGAGTTTGTAGTTGGTACTAGAGCCAACAGAGCTGGTGGCAGGTTGAAGTTTTTTAACTGAAAATAGAATCTAATAGCCATACTACTTATATAGTTGTTGAAGGTCAGAGCATTTGATCTGGACAGAGCTATACAATGGTGGGTCCAACCTGGAAGTTGACAGTGAATTTTAAAAGCTCTGTTGTACAGTCGAGCCACAGGATCAAGAACATCATTTGTGGTGAGAGACCATATAGGCAAACAATAGGAGATAGAGGAGAGGACTACAGCATGGAGGTACATATGAGAAACAGAGGTTGTCAAATATGGTCTGATTTTGTTGTAGACATACAGTTTTTGTTGCAGTTTCTTGGTCAGAGAGTTGACATGTTCTTTGTAATTAAGATGAGAATCCAAGAACACACCAAGATATTTATAGGTTGTTGTTATGTGCAGTTTGTAATCAGAGAACATGATTGTGTTGCACATTTGGAGTTGCTTCCTGGGGGAATGAAAATACATACATTCTGTCTTTTTCATGTTAATACTAAGGTGGTGATCTGTTAGCCAATTTTGGAGTATTTTGAGATTAGATGACAATTTAGCATTTACAAAATTGGGGTTTGAGTTGGAGTAAAAGAGTACAGTGTCATCTGCATACAATAAAACATTAGAATAATTGCATATAAGTGGAAGATCATTAATATAAAGAAGAAACAGTAATGGACCAAGAGTACTCCCTTGTGGTACACCGATATTGTATTTAAGAGGACGAGGTTTAGTTTGACCAATTTTGACTATTTGAGACCTGCCACTCAAATAGGATGTAATCATGTCAAGCACACTTTGGGACAGCTTAAAGGACTGAAGTTTACTTAGTAAAATGAGATGATTTACTGTATCAAATGCTTTATGGAAATCTATAAAAACTGCACCTGTAACCTGTCCTTTGTTTAAAGCAGAGCGTATATGTTCAGTGAACAGTAGAAGAGCAGACATAGTGGAACGTTTGGACCAAAAACCATACTGAGAGTCACTGAGCAGGTGGTTGTTCTCCAGGAAGTTGATAAGTTGATTATACAGAGTTTTTTCTAGTAATTTTGATATTGTTGAAAATATAGCTATTGGTCTGTAATTTGAAATGCATGTAGGGCTGTCTGATTTAAATATGGGAATGATCAGGGCAGTTTTCCAGGAAGATGGGAACACAGAGAGTCTAATACATAAATTGATCAGATGGTGAAACAAAGGTACAAAGCTTTCAGAGTGTGTCTTCAGGAAGTTTGTTGTTAAGCCAGTGACATCCCGTGTGTGAGAGTTGTTTAAGGATTGAAAAGTGGCAGATATCTCTTGTTGGGAGACTTCTGTAAAGGAGAATAATTGTTGAAGACCTGTCTGCACTGTTGTAACATCAGGAGATATGAAGACAGAGGATAACTCATTTACAGAGGATATAAAATAATCATTAAAAGCACTTGCAATCCTTTCGTGTTCTGTGACAAGGTTACCATCGATATTAATTTGAATTTTATTTAAGTTATTCTTTTTATTGTTTCCTGTTATGTTGTTAAGTACTTGCCATAGCGTTTTTGGATTTGAGCCAGCTTGAACAATTAAGTTTTGAAAATATGTCATTTTGGATTTGTATAATTCAGCCATGCATTTATTTCTAATTTGCCTGAATTGATATTTACTCTCTGGCATTTTGTTTTTTCTATATTGTTTTAAAGATGTAACTTTTTGTTTAAGAAGTTTAATTATTTGGGAGTTAATCCAAGGTAATTTATTTTGCCGTTGTTTTATCGTTTATTGTACATTTTGTAATTACATTTTTGATTTTCTCATGAAAATTAATTAAGATTTGATCAGGGTTTCTAAGTTGCATTTCATTTGACCAGTCAATATTGTCAGTCTCTTCGTTTAATCGTTGTTATGTGTCGGACGCAGCCCGGAGAACCGACCAGCGTTTGAAGGACCCAGTATGAAATAAGCAGAGCACGGTACAAAGGATAACAGAGTTTAATAAACATAACAGTGATGTGAAAAATATAAAAGTGCGCGGTCTGGCGTGGTGGATTGCGGTGCGCTCCCAGCAGCGCTAACGGTCCGGAGCCAGAACCAGTTCGGACCCAAGGACCCCGCCGACACCCCCCAGGTGGCCGCGACAAACCGAGTCTGTGAATGAAGAAATCATCTTGTGAGTCCACACTCTACACACAGAGAGAACGCTCAAAGGTGTACAAACAGCAAACACTTCCTGGCTTAATTGCAAATCAGCTTCCCACCCTGCAGGCATAGAACACCCTGTTCACAAAACTCCACTGCAGTGGAAGCTGATTTAAACGACTAACATACAGCTCAATATAATAGGGTGTGAGGGACACCACATTTACTGACTGTATAAATGTTAGTCACAAAACCAAACGTACCTCAGGAAGTGTGCTGACGAGCGTGAGACCTCACCCCCCCCCTCTTTCACAGACCATGCATCAAACCTGGACGCTCTCTGCATCCACCGATGGGAGATGGCTCTAGAGACGACGATCTCACCCGTCTGGTCACAAGGTCGAGTCTCTGGCAAACACACACTGTGCACTCCAGACTTAAATGCCACCATGTTCCAATCCGTGTAGATGCACCACAGCTGTGAGTCCTGACGAGCTGCACGTGATCAGCCTCAGGTGATCAGGGTGAGGTCCTGATAAACTCAGCTACACAGCCACTCAGTCCCAAATGCGCACCACCTGGGAGGAAAACCAAAAGACATAAACAGAAGACACACAAAAGCCAGCCAGGCACGCCAGCCACAATAATCGTGGTAAATTAGAGTTTAGTACTTTGGTCACAGTTGGATGACTAGCATGACCTTTTGTATTCTTGGCTTTTTTCCTGATTACATATGTAAGAAAATGATCAGGAATAGCAGTTTCTACTATACCAAAGAGAGCGAATTTGGAGGCTTGAGAAGTAAAGATGAGATCAAGCGCAGAGCTGTGTGTTTTTCCAATTCTAGTTGGGTTTTTGATTAACTGAGTAAGTCCAAGTTTGGTTGCAAGAGCTTTTAATGGTTTAGATGAGCTGTCATTCCAGTCCAGATTTAGGTCTCCAAGTACAATCAATTCCTTTGTATTCACTAATTTTAATATATCAGAGAGTTGAGACACATATAGGTTCGGATTTACATTCGGAGGTTTATACGTTACTAGAATTGTAATTGCGTGTTGATTTGTAAAAATTTATAACTAGCTGCAGTGACTCCGAAGCAGTTTCAATTTTTGATATGGAGTGCGCATAATTTTTGACTTACATAGAGCGCCACTCCACCTCCACATTTACCAATATGGTCTTTCCGATATAAACTATAGTTTTCAATGGAGAGAAAAGAATCAGGAATTTCTGGTGTTAGCCAGGATTCAATGATTGCCATTACATGGGCTTTAGTTTGTGCTAGTATAATTTTCAGTTCATCTATTTTTGGTGCAAGGATGCGTATATTTAGATGACAGATTTTGAGACCTTTGCTTCTACTAAACTGGTATAAAGTTTTTGGATTTTTCCTGGAATGACAAACTTGTTTATCCTTCTTTGGTTTGGGACCTGGTTCTGTACTATAAAAAAGGGAAGTACAGGAGCAGAGTCCAGTTTTATGAGGGGGGCACGGTGGTGCAACAGAGTGGGAGTAGGAAATTATAGGTTTGGAGGTGTACATTCTGTGATAGATGTGTACATTCCAGCACTAGTAAGTGTATAAAAGTTGACATAATAACTTAAAAAATACATAAAAAGTGGGATAAATACATTTGAGTCAGGACCTGGGTTAATTTCAACATTTCCAATAAACAACAAGATAAATAACAGTAGTCTAGAAGCAGGTGTATTGCCTACCAGCGACATTGAAATATGCTTAGATTTGTATGACTTACTATGTTTAAGATCAGTCACCCACTGCTGAAATAGAATAGTGTGTGCGGAAAGGGATACTGCCAGGAAAGAAGAGGTTAGTCCCTGGCTGATTGCCACTGCCGAGCCCAGCCAGCCTATAACCTGAAGTCTCTCCTTAAGTGTGGCATTTAATGTGAGAGTGGCTGACTCTTTACCTGAATGAGTGGGTCTTCCCTACCTGTTGGTGGAGAAGTGTGTGTAGTGGCTGACTCAACACCAGTTCCTTTTGTCATCACCACAACCAGTTTTCCCCACTCAGCCACATGCGTCAGCTTTGGTCAGGAAGCCAGCCTACAACAGAGATATACGAGGTCTATTAGATAAAAAACCGACACTTTTATTTATTTTTTTTAACTATATGGATTTGGATGACGTGCGATTACACCAATCATGCTTGAACCCTCGTGCGCATGCGTGAGTTTTCTCACGCGTGTCGGTGACGTCATTTCCCTGTGGGCAGGCCTTGAGTGAGATGTGGTCCAGCCCTCTCGGCTGAATTCCTTTGTTTCACACGCTGCTCGAGGCGGCGCGCGTTGCTTTATCAAAATTTTTTCTGGACCTGTGAGGAATATCCGAGTGGACACTATTCGAGAAATTAAGCTGGTTTTCGGTGAAAAGTTTAACAGCTGATGAGAAATTATGGGGTGTTTCTGTCGGTGTAAGGACTTCCCACGGAGCGGGACGTCGTGCAGCGCTTCCAGGCGCCATCGTCGGCCTGTTTCGAGCTGAAAACATCCTAATTTAAGGCTTAATTCACCCAGGACATCGTGAGAGAACAGAGAAGATTCAGAAGAGGCCGGCATGAGGACTTTATGCGGACATTCCACTGTTTAAGGACATTTTTAAATGAAAGACATGCGCACAAATTCGTCGAGTCGTCACGGAAACGACTCGGTCAATCTGTGTGCGCCGCGACAGGAAAAACACCTCCGTGTTGAAAACCATTTGTAAAATTGAGGCAGCTTTTGATGGCTTTCAACAAGTGAGTAACTGAGAAATTGTTTAACAGCTTGGGCATGTTCCAACTTGCCCGTTAAGGTTTCCAACGGAGGTGTTTTTCCTGTCGCGACCCCTCGCGGTCGGGTCCGGCCTGACATGTGACTCTGCCCGCACGTTCTTTCATTACAAAATGACCGTTAACAATGGAATGTCCGAATAAACTCCTCATACCGACTTCTTCTGAAAGTTCTCTGTTCTCTGACGACTTCCTGGGTCAACAGAGCCTGAAATGTGGAAGTTTTCAACTTGAAACGGCGAGACGCTGCCGCCTTGAAGCGCAGATCGTCGTCAGGCGCCATGGGCCGTCCTTACGGCGACACTACCAGACCAAAATCTCTCATCAGCCCTTAAAATTTTTACCGAAAACCAGCTGAATTTATCGAATTCAGTTGTGCCTTACAGTTTTGAAAAATTTTTTATCAAACAAAGCAGCAGTCTCTGAGCCATTCCTAAACAATGAAAAAATCGACGAGAGGGTGGGCCACTCCTCACTCAAAGACTGCCCACAGGCGAATGACGTAACCGACAGGCGTGAAAAAACTCTTGCATGCCCACGAAGGTTCAAGCATGTCTGATGTAATCACACGTGATTCAAATCCATATGGTTTTTGAAAAAAATAACAAGGTCGGATACTTTTCTAACAGACCTCGTACAGTTTAGGTTCAGGTGTTTTTTTAAAGGTGTGAAACACATGCAAACAATCTGTTGTGGTGTGCCTAGAATTGAGTCTCTTCCTCTCACAATGTTGCAGATGTGAGTTATATACAAATTATTATGCATTCATTTTCATACGTTTAACTTTGAACACTGGATGAGAAGAGACTGAGGTTTTTCTTTCTGAAATTATTTAAGCAAACTCTGCCTTTTCAGTTTATTAAGAGTTTATTATAAGCCAGACCTATGAATGTCCTGCATCATGCTTTCATCATGTTGGACCACAGAGACTTATCAGCACATCCATTAGTTACATTTCCACTCTTGTCAGTCATGGTGAGATCGCTGTTGGTGACTGCTGACCAAATATACACAGTGCTGCAAACTGGCAGCATGCCCATGCCTTGTCCTCTGCAACTGTGCTGAAACACTGCCAGAGGGCATTCATAATATATGGGAGGCTCCTATTATTATAGTGTAAACACTCCCTCACTATTTTTTTGCCACAGAGACGTCACATTTATATGGAACGTAGCTCGGAGAGAGATTTAATTACGTTCCTTCCTGAATGTATGTGTTCATGTCTGTAATCGGAATAAATGATTTTTCCAAGGGTGGCCGACAGGACATAAGATGTGCACGAGTGCCTCCATTTTTTTAATGCTGACACTTGCTGAATTTATAGGGAAGCACCACTCACTTTTTCATCAGTCTAATGGATCCAGTTGAAGTATTGATGATTTTTCTACAGCCATTACGTGCTGTGACTTTGCATGAAAACAGTGCAGTAGTTAGATGACTGTGCATTTACGAATTTAAAAGACAACCTCATATATATATATATATATATATATATATATATATATATATATATATATATATATTATAATTTATAATAACCAAGTGACCTCTGTGTGCATATGTGTGTGTGTGTGCGTGTGTGCGTGTGTGCGTATGGCTTTGATCATGCAGAAACCGGGGAGAACTGACATTTGCAGTTTGGGATGCTTATGTATTTTGGGTAAAGGATGAACTCTGTGAAAATGGAAAGTTGATAGGACAAATATTTTGGGAGAAATTAGCAATTTTAGCTAACCAGTAAACAATGAATATTGTGCTGACAATGTACCATCGGAGTTTGGGGTTTTGAGGTTTTAAAATGTTGTTATTGTGGTTCATCTCTCCGGGAACCATCACCATATCATGGTGGAGAGGTTTGTGAGCCGCTATGAACCTGAGGGCTGTGTTGTCTGGAACCTTTGTGCTCCCGGTAAGGTGTCCCATTGCAAACTGGTCTCATACGAGGGGCCAGACTAAGAATGGTTCACAAGACACCATGACAAAATGAGGCAGAGGAAATGTGACCCAGCCCAGAGGAAGCCTGGGGCTCCTGTCTGGAGCCAGGCCTGGATCTAGGGCCCGTCAGTGAGCACCTGGTGGCTGGGCTTGTCGCGGAGCCCAGTCAGGCACAGCCCAAAAAGGCAATGTGGACCTTCCATCTCCACCCTGTGGGCTCACCACCCGTAGGTGGAACCCCTGGTGTCGGGTATGCTGTCCCATGGGTGGCAGTAAAAGTCAAGGGCCTTGGTGGACCAGACCCGGGCAGCAGGGGCTTGTGCGGGAGGTGGAGCAGTACCAATTAGATGTGATGGGCCTCGCCTCCACACACAGCCTCGGCTTCGGAACCACTCTCCTTGATAGGGATTGGACCTCATTCTTCTCTGGAGGTGCCGGGCGGGTGTGGGGATACTCACGAGTCCCTGGCTGATTGCCACTACATTGGACTTAACGCCAGTAGATGACAGGGTCACCTCCCTGTGTCTTCGGGTGGTGGTGGTGGGGGACTCTGACTGTTGTTTGTGCTGTCAAGCTGTCGAGGGCTGTCAATAAAGTAACGGTCCTTTTTATTTTTTTCAAAAACTATATGGATTTCATTCATATGTTTTTACGTCAGACATGCTTGAACCCTCGTGCGCATGCGTGAGTTTTTCCACGCCTGTCGGTGACGTCATTCGCCTGTGAGCACTCCTTGTGGGAGGAGTCGTCCAGCCCCTCGTCGGAATTCCTTTGTCTGAGAAGTTGCTGAGAGACTGGCACGTTGTTTGATCAAAATTTTTTCTAAACCTGTGAGACACATCGAAGTGGACACGGTTCGAAAAATTAAGCTGGTTTTCAGTGAAAATTTTATCGGCTGATGAGAGATTTTGAGGTGATTCTGTCGCTTTAAGGACTTTTCACGGTGCGAGACGTCGCTCAGCGCTCTCAGCCGCCGTCGTCAGCCTGTTCAAGCTGAAAACCTCCACATTTCAGGCTCTATTGATCCAGGACGTCGTGAGAGAACAGAGAAGTTTCAGAAGAAGTCGGTTTCAGCATTTTATCTGGATATTCCACTGTTAAAGGAGATTTTTTTAATGAAAGACTTGCAGCCGACGCGACGCTCCGCCACAGGAAAAACACCTCTGTTGAAAGCCTTAAGGACAAGTTGGAACATGTCCTGCTGTTAAACAATTTCTCATATACTCACTCCACTGAAAGCCATCAAAAGCCGCCTGGATTTTACAAATGGTTATCAACACGGAGGTGTTTTTCCTGTGCCGCCGCACCGCGTCGGCTGCGTCCCGACGCGCGGACCCGTCCGCACGTCTTTCATTAAAAAAATCTCCTTTAACAGTGGAATATCCGGATAAAATGCTGAAACCGACTTCTTCTGAAACGTCTCTGTTCTCTCACGACGTCCTGGATCAATAGAGCCTGAAATGTGGAGGTTTTCAGCTTGAACAGGCTGACGACGGCGGCTGAGAGCGCTGAGCGACGTCTCGCACCGTGGGAAGTCCTTAAAGCGACAGAATCACCTCAAAATCTCTCATCAGCCGTTAAAATTTTCACTGAAAACCAGTTTAATTTTTCGAACCGTGTCCACTTCGATGTGTCTCACAGGTTTAGAAAAAATTTTGATCAAACAACGCGCCAGTCTCTCAGCAACTTCTCAGACAAAGGAATTCCGACGAGGGGCTGGACGACTCCTCCCCCAAGGAGTGCTCACAGGCGAATGACGTCACCGACAGGCGTGGAAAAACTCACGCATGCGCACGAGGGTTCAAGCATGTCTGACGTAAAAACATATGAATGAAATCCATATAGTTTTTGAAAAAAAATAAAAAGGACCGTTGCTTTATTGACAGACCTCGTATACTGAACAGCAGTCTGAAATATTTGACCTTCTTGGAGCTCCTGAATGGAGTCCTGTATAGGGCTCCAGTAGGGGACTCCATTGTTCTGCTGGGGGACTTCAACGCACATGTGGGCAGTGACAGAGACACCTGAAGTGGCGTGATTGGGAGGAACGGCCTCCCCAATCTAAACCTGAATGGTTGTTTGTTATTGGACTTGGTCCATAACAAACACCGTGTTTGAACATAAGAATGCTCACAAGTGTACATGGTAGCAGAGCACCCTAGGCCAAAGATTGATGATCGATTTTCTGATCGTATCATCTGATCTGAGGCTGCATGTTCTGGACACTTGGGTAAAAAGAGCGGCAGAGCTGTCAACTGATCACCATCTGGTGGTGAGTTGGATCAGAGAGTGGGACAGACTTTGGTAAGACCAAACTGATAGTGCAGTTGAACTGGAAACATCTGGAGGAGCCCACTGTCAGACAGATCTTCAACTCACACCCCCAGCCGATCTTTTCTATAATCCCTGTGGAGGTTAGTGATATTGAACCAGAATGGGCAATGTTCAAAGCTTCCATTACTGCAGCTGCAGCGGGGAGCTGTGGCCTGAAGGTCTTAGGTGCCTCAAGGGGCAGAAACCCTTGAACACCGTGGTGGACACCAGCGGTCAGGTTAGCTGTCTGACTGTCCTTCTGGGATATGTTATCTTGGAAGACTCCGGACTCAGTTGCAAGGTACCGACAGGGATGAAGAGTGGCAGGCTCTGCTGTGGGGAAGGCAAAACATTGGATCTGGGAGGAGTTAAGATTAACCATGCAGAAAGACTTTCAGTCGCACCAAGGTACTGGCAGACCGTGAGGCACCTCAGGAGGGGAAAACGGGGAACCATCCAAGCTGTCTACAGAAAGGATGGAACTCTGTTGACCTCAACTGAGGATGTAATCCAGCACAGGAAGGAACACTTTCAGGAACTCCTGCATCAGACTGGAGTGCCCTCTATAGTACGGGCAGAGCTGGAAGCTAATGGGGAATTATCATCAATTTCCCTGGTGGAAGTCACTGAGGTAGTCAAACAATTCTGCAGTGGCAAGGCCCCGGAGGTTGATGAGATCCATCCAGAAATGCTGAAGGCTCTGGGTGTGGAGGGAGTGTCTTGGATGAGATATCTCTTCTACATTTAGGTCTGGGACAGTGCCTAAGGAGTGGCAAACTGGGGTGGTCATCACCGTATTTACAAAAAAGTGGACCAGAGAGCATGTGGTATTTACAGGGGCATCACACTACTCAGTTTCCCTGGTAAAGTCTACTCCAGGTGCTGGAAAGGAGAGTTTGGCTGATAGTCAAACGTCTGATTGAAGAGGATCAATGCGGGTTCTGTCCTGGTCGTGGAACAACAGACCAGCTCTTCACTTTCACAAGGATCCTGGAGGGTGCCTGGGATTATGCCCATCCAGTCTACATGTGTTTTGTGGACTTGGAGAAGACATATGATCGGGTACCCTGGGAGATACTGTGAGAGGTGCTGCAGGAGTATGGAGTGATGGGGTCCCTTCTCAGGGCTATCCAATCTCTGTACTCACAAAGCAAGAGCTGTGTTTGGATGCTTGGCAGTAAGTCGGACTCGTTTCCAGTGGGGGTTGGCCTCAGCCGGGGCTGCACCTTGTCACAAATTTTTGTTGGTGATATTCATGGACAGGATATGGAGACGTAGTCGGGGGGGGGGGTTCCAGTTTGGTGGACTCAGGGTCTCATCACTGCTTCTTGCAGATGATGTGGTCCTTTTGGCTTCATCGGCCTGTGACCTCCAACATTCACTGGATCTGTTCGCAGCTGAGTGTGAAGTGGCTGGGATGGGGAACAGCACCTCTAAATCTGAGGCCATGGTTCTCAGCAGGAGACTGATCGATTGCCTACTCCAGGTAGGGAATGCGGTCTTGCCCCAAGTGAAGGAGTTCAAGTACCTTTGGGTCTTGTTCATGAGTGAGGGGCATGGAGCTGTATATGAGTACTAGAGAGCGCAGTCCCAATGCTGCATACTAAACGAAAGTGTCCCTTCATGGACAGTGACATGACGTCTCCTAACTGGGCAAAATATTGATGAAGTACCCGGATGTTAATGCATTTTCAATGGAGATTCGTGACTGAACACACTCAGAAAAATGCTTGCAAAATACGTGTTAAAATGCCATTTTGACCTGGATATCGAGCCAGTAAAATTAAATTACATTAAATTACATCAGGAAAGTATTAAACATACTCTGACACTCACACATTCCCAAATATTAGTGTTGAGAGTTACACGGATCTGCGCTTTTAAGCTACACTGCTAGGCTGAGCTGCTGCTGTGTTCAATGTAGCGCGGCTCCTAAAACCATTACAATACATTTATATATATATATATATATATATATATATATATATATAATTTTTGAACAATTATCCTTTATTGACCGGTGTGGGTACACATTTCTATGTGTGGGTATGACTGTGAGCGGCACAGCACGGGTCATTATAATCTCATTATTTTAAGGTGCAAATTTAAAAAAATCCCCAGTCTTGTCGAACAATTTTAATCACTAACGACAAGTATTTTAAGTAGACATTGGTCTAGCAGTGGAAAATATCAACTAGACATAAGTGAAGAGTTAGTGGTCCATGTCATTGGGCGACACAGGTACGGCAGGAGACATACAGTTGTTTATCATCCAAATATCACAGACAAAGTGACAAGAATAACCAAAACCACTTACTTATGGAAGGAAATATTGTCTCCCTTGTTCCTCCGTTTGTGGCTTTGCCAACATGCACAGCTTTCCGGCATATTCCACCTGTTTCTTGACGAGACTAAGTGAACTTCTATGCATGCAAATCACTAACTTGCCCGGAATTAAAATGGTGATCATGCCTCCTTGTTGGCACACGGCTCAGCGTGACTGTGCTCTCTAGTTCTTATATACAGCTCCATGGTGAGGGGACAATGGAGCATGAGATTGGCTGGAGAATCGGTACAGCAAGGACAGTATTGCATTTGGCCTACCGCACTTTGTTCCTAATCTCACCTATGGTCATGAGGGTTGGGTCATGAACGGAAGAACTAGATCACAGGTACAAGTGGCTGAAATGGGCTTCCTTAGGAAGGTGGCTGGTGTCTTCCTTAGAGATAGGGTGGGAAGCTCGGAGGTGGTTCAAGCATCTGGTAAGGATGCCTCCTGGGTGCCTCCCGAGGGAGGTGTTCCAGGCCCGTCCATCTGGGAGGAGACCTCGGGGAAGAACCAGGGCTAGTTGGAGAGATTATATCTCCAGATTGGCCTGGGAACACCTTGGGATCCCCCAGTCAGTGGTGGTCAATGTGGAAAAGGGAAGTCTGGGGTCTCCTGCTGGAGGTGTTTCCCCCACGACCCAATCCCGGATAAGTGGTTGAAGATGAGTGATGAGAGTGAGTTAGTGTGGTTCATGTTAGTTAAACAGTGTTATTTGTGTAATTGATTTATTGTTTTTGCAGTTCAGTTGGTTTAGTCAGTTGGTTAAATGTTATGTTGCTCTTACTATGAGTGAGTTAAGTCTCATATTGGTACCATGAGTGAAATATATTGTGGTTTTAATTTTTTTTGCCACTGTGTTTTTTGTCACATTAAAAGCACCTGTACTACTACTGTACTACTGTACTGATTTTGATGACATTTTCTACAGATACATATTAGGCCATGAAAGACTTCAATAAATTTTGGAGGTGATCTGGATCCGGATCTGGATTCTGGATGAAATTTCACTTTATATAGGCTTTGAAGGATTACATCAAAACTGCGTCATGGATTCTCACCAAATTTGCACCACAGACGCATATTAGGCCACGGAAGACTCCATTAAATTTTGGAGGTGATCCAGATGCTGGATCAAGATTTCACTTTATATATGATTTGAAGGATTACGTCAAAAGTACTTCATGGATTCTCACCAAATTTGCACCACACATAGATTTTAGGGCATGGAAGACTGCACTGAATTTTGGAAGTGATCTGGATCCGGATTTAGATTCTTGATCAAGATATCACTTTGTATAGGCTTTGAAAGATTATGTTAAAACTACTTCACGAATTCTCACCAAATTTGCACCACAGATAGATATTAGGGCATGGAAGACTCCACTGAATTTTGGAGGTGATCCAAATCCAGATTCTGCATTAAGAATTCCCTTTATAGAGGCTTTGAAGGATTACTTCAAAACTACTTCACGGATTCTCACCAAATTTACACCACAGATAGATATTAGGGCATGGAAGACTCCATTAAATTTTGGAGGTGATCCGGATGCTGGATCAAGGTTTCACTTTATATATGATTTGAAGTCAATTATTCTATTGAATTTTGGAGGTGATCTGGATCTGGATTGGCAGACGTCAGAAATCTCTGATTACAACCCCAATTCCAATGATGTTGGGACATTGTGTAAAATGTAAATGAAAACAGAATACAATGATTTGCAAATCCTCTTCAACCTGTATTCAATTGAATACACCACATAGACAAGATATTTAATGTTCAAACTGAAAAACTTTATTGTTTTTGTGCAAATATTTGCTCATTTTAAAATGGATGCTGTTATGTGTCGACGCAGATTGAGGAGCGAACCTGCGTCAGACAGGACCCAGCACTAAAAATAACCAGGAAGCGGTTCCATCAACAAAAAACAATTTATTTTTCACCTGTGCCTAAATAAATCATACAAAAAAACCCAACCCAATGTCCTTCAAGAGAAGTGACTGCTGGCACGCTCTCCAGTGTTCACGGGGAGAGAAGTCCGATGCTCCTGGACTCACTACCATCAAACAGACACCCCCCAGGTGGACACGACAAACTGACTCTCTGTTGAAGCACAGAAGATGTGAGGCACGTTAGCAATTATAGCAATTTCTTTCACAAAACACATGCTATCAGCAACACATCAAGGTTTATACTTTTTATCTTTATGCACATGAGCAGCTTCTCACAATAAGTGGAGGATCACTTATCCTGCACGCCACAACAGTGAGAAGCAAGCCACACCATTCTCATCACAAT
This sequence comes from Thalassophryne amazonica, assembly GCF_902500255.1. NCBI lineage: Eukaryota > Metazoa > Chordata > Actinopteri > Batrachoidiformes > Batrachoididae > Thalassophryne > Thalassophryne amazonica. The sequence goes on from NC_047104.1 coordinate 46,435,367, forward strand.
TTCACGTATACTATGTAGCAAAACCTCAAGTTATTATCTACAATTAGTCCAACAGTTAATTACCTTTACTGTGTGCTGACAGCATGTGTCCTCACCCTTCCTTGCTTCACAGGCTTAATGTGTCAAACCCAGGTGCGGTCCTCAGCGTCTCACAAACGAACATCACAAGGTCGAGTTCCCGGCAGTTCTGCTTGGCTCACACCTGCCTTAAAAGCAGAACGCCATCCAATTATCTGCTACAGCTGAAAGTCTTTAGGGCTGCACGTGAGCACCAGTCCCAGGTGCCTCACATGATATTGACGAGGGTGAGGATTCTTCAGCCAGCACCTTCTTTTCCACAGACAAATCAGCTTCCATGCCACCTGAGGAGCAAAGAAAAGAAAACAACACCAGTATCTGTATCTGTATCCGTTCAACCATCTAAATTATTGTATCTGCATCTGTAGTCAGAGTGGGCGGAGTGGTCCTTTCAAGTAGAGACTTGTCCTCCAGTAGCCTCTGCCTCACAGCTGTGACAGCCTCAGCAGTGGGGATGCAGGTGAACAACGATGTCATATCGAATGACCCCATAGTTTCATCTGCCTCCAGCTGAAGGTCCTTGATCTCGTTCACAAAATCTTGTGTGTTCTCCACATGATGGTCTGAATTACCCACTAGAGGAGCCAAAATCCACTTGGGGTGCTTGACCAAATTGTAAGTGATGGAATCTGTGCTACATACAGTCGGCCTGAGTGGCACGTCCTGTTTGTGGATTTTGGGCAGCCCATGGATGCATGGAGTGGCGTCCGCAGGGTACAGTCCGTGAGTCCCTCTCTCTCCAGGTTTTGGAGGTAGTTAATGATTTTCTACTTATAGCTGCTTGTGGGGTCTCTGTGACAGCCACTGTTGAGGCCGTCATAGCTGTAAGGTAGAGGCTGCTGGAGGACATGTCTCTACTTGAAAGGACCAAACTTACACCAGACCACATCTGCCAACTCTAGGAGATCTGTCTTAACACCACATACTTCCTGTTCAGGGGGAATTACTACAGGCAGATCCATGGTTGTGTGATGGGGTCTCTGGTATCCCCCATTGTGGCCAATCTGTACACGGAGCTAGTGGAGAAGAGAGCCTTGGCGTCGTTCACAGGCGTCTCTCCCACTCACTGGTTCAGATATGTCGATGACACATGGGTTAAAAGCAAGCAACAGGAGGCCTTTACAGAGCACATCAACTCGGTGGACTCCAATATCAAGTTCACACGTGAGGATGCCAGAAACAACCATTTAGCCTTCTTGGACTGTGAAGTTACGATTGGAGAGAACATTTAGCTCCAGACAAGGGCTTACAGAAAACCCCCTCACACTGACCAATATCTGCTCTTTGGCTCAAACCACCCCCTTTGAACACAAGCTCGGGGTGATCAGGACTCTTCAACACAGAGCTCTACAGGTGCCCACAACTACAGAGGGAAGGGCTAAAGAACAACACTATGTACGGAAAGCCCTCACAGTATGTGGGTACCCACGACGGTCCCTGGATAAAGTGCTGAAGTCCCAAAGAACAAAGAGACCAGACAGACAGGAGACAGAGCAAAGAAGAAGAGGAGTATCTCTCCCTTATTTAGCAGTAGGGGAAAAACTACAGAGGATCTTCAGACAGCACAAAAATCCCAGTTTACTTTAAACCTGTTAACACCTTGAAGAAATGAGTTCACCCTAAGGACAGGATCCCTAGTTACAAACAGAGCAATGTGGGGTATTCTATCAGATGTCAGGAAAACTGTAACAAACACTACATAGGTGAGACTAAGCAGTCGTTGCACAAAAGGCTATACCAGTGCTGCAGAGAGGGCGCCGGTGGACCATAGTCTGCAGTTCATCTCCACCTTAAAGACAGTAACCACATTTGAGGACAAGGAAGTTAAAATCTTAGCCAGAGAAAAGAAATGGCTTGAGAGGGGAGTGAAAGAAGCATTGTATATGAAACAGTTGAAACCCAGCCTTAACCAGGGAGGGGGTCTGAGACACAATTTGTCCCCTGTTTACAATGGGGTACTCAGGTCAAAACAGTTTCAGTCTTTTGTTCATGGTAATGAGTCATTCACGTCATCAGGAGAGTCACCAGGAGAGACGTCATTCCCATCGTTAGGAGGGACAGCTGCCCTGTCATTAGGAGGGTGCTAACTAGAGCACAATAGGTGCTAATTAGAGCAATTGTTAGTCACTGGCCAATAGCAGTCTGCTTCTCGTTAGGACGGGTCTGGTTAGGTTTAAAACTCCAGTTTTTGCTGGCTTCTGTTATTCTTCTGTACAAGAGTCAAGACAGAAGTCAGACTACCAGAGCAAGAATTTTAGCTGAGGAAGCTTCTGCGATTAGAAGCGAAACGTCCTTGAGTCAAGCAAAAAGATTCAAGCTTCTCTACTATGGAAACCATTTGGACAACTGAGAGCCTTCACAGAAACAGCCTCAAAATTGAGATTCAAATCAATGATTTTGATCACAAAAGTAAGAGAACTATTTACAGAACAGGTTTTTTTTTTTTATGAACTCAGAACATGAATATTCTTAAGTGTATGAAGGAGTAACAGAACAGCCTCAGAATTGACATTCAAAGTAGCAGGAAATTATGAACTAAGTATGCATGAACAACAATTGTCATAATCAACACAACTTTCGTTTTTTTATTTTTATTATTATTTTTAATTTCATGATCAAACTGTGATTTTTTTCAATTATTTCTTTATTTTTACTTCCTAACGTTCTTGGCATTTTGACTAGGTGTCTGTGCGTGTGTGTCTGTGTGCATGTGTGTGTGACTGAGTGAGAGGGAGAGAGAGAGATTGTTCTAAGACTGTTTATTTTTTAATGATCTGTGTGAACTTGGTGATTCATGCAAACATCCAGTGATGGCAAACAGGGAAATATGTCAGCCTTGTTCACTGTATTCTTCTCAAATGCACCGTGTTCAGTACAAGCAAAGTTTTCCAACTGACTTTATATCACCAGCCAGCAACCAAACGGTTAAAAAACAAAAACCCGACCGGAGTGGAGGCAGTGACCGACACAACACGAGCTGCTTTCAGCTCTGTACGTTATGAAACAAGTTCACCAAGTAATATGAAATACCATACAAACCAAAACAGAGGCGAACTGAAGAAAAATTAAGGAGCACAGCAACATGAGCTAGAGTCAAGCCAAGCACAGAGAGACAGATCCTGTCTGTGTGTGTGTGAGAAGCTGCAGAGAGACGTGTCTGTGTAGGGAGGGGTGGGTGCTGTGTGTGACTGGCCAATCACAGTGTGAAGACGGTCAGTTAGCCAATCAGAATTTTTCTTCAGCACGAGCACAGATATTGGTGAGTTTTATTTGGATCACCCTTGTGGTCGTCAAAAATGCTTTATCCGTACCGGATACTCTTCTGAAACGAGTATCCGGCTCAACCCTAATAAACACTACCCATTCCCGAGCCTGTGGATCCCCATGGGCAACACGTTAGTTGTTTTTATTAATGAATGTTTCTGAAAAAGAACAAACATCTTTAAGGGAGTCATATTTACTCCCACTAGAGAAATGAATGAAACTATTAAAAAATAGCCATGCTATGGAAAACAAACTGATGAGTTTCTTTTTTCTCCTGATGTCACTGATCATTCTGCCAAGATCTGAAGAAACACATTGAAAATTTACACTTTCCAAGAGACTCACACAGACAAACACATGACTTTTTTGTTGGAAGTGTTTTGGGGAGATAAAAGGGAAAAAATCTGTCGCTGTAGCTTTAAGTTAGGGCCCTGTCCCATTGGCGTTTAGGAGGATTTGCAGATGGAATGTGCACAAAAGTGGCCCACATCCGCCAAACAACCGCAATAACCGTGTAACATTCCTGTATGAGTCGGCCGCCATCCGAACATGTCCGTGATCATCCGCAGAGGCACGCATGTCTGCAGCCAGGATTTTTGAGCGGCTCAAAAATCCTGCTGCGGATGAGATCCGCATCACTGCCTGAACACATACTGAAGACATACGCAGGACATACACAACCAACGCGCCGCATATCCCCTGTCATCCGCTGATATCCACAACCGACGGGTTGGCGCGGCTTGGCGGCGGACCTGGACAGCGTGCAAAACAATATGACGCGTGCCCAGCACGGCCACATCACGGTCGCAAATGGTATGTCGTGCATGCAGACAGAGTGGGCACGGATGGAGCGAGTGCATCACGGCCGCTGTAGCCCTCATGGGGGCGCCTCCACGGTCGCCTTCGCTTCTGTTCCCTGTTATATCCACTTTTCTTCCTCATGTATTCGCTGATCCACCCTGGGACATTTGTCATTTCCGCCCACCTTTGTTGCGGACGCTCAGCTTTTGTCTCCTCATTTCATGCGCAAATCCTCCTAAACGCCAGTGGGACAGGGCCCTTAGTCCTTTTCAGAAGCTCCTGTGGGTTTCCAGGTGTCTTCAGCGCACATATTTACATTTGGAGCCAGGTGATGCATCCTTTTCTTGTCTCTAAATGAAAAGGTGCTGCTCACCCCTCTCTCTCTGAAGGGAGGGGGACTGCAGTAAATGAATTGTCTGACCCTGACTGTGTCTCAATCCAGGGACCGCATCCTTCAAAGGATGCATTCATCTGCTGTATACATTTTAGTGGCACAACTAGGCTGCCTCACTTTGAAGGCCCCTTGGAATGTGGCCAACAAATGCAGCTCTCTCTTCCCTGAAAACAAAGGATACAACAGGTACATCCTTCACGGCTCAAACAATCCCAAAACTCATTGCTCACTTTTGTTTAGTTTTTCCCACCCCAAGACAAACTGGTTGGTAAATGTTTAAAAAGGACAATTTTGGGGTCAGTATGTACAGCTGCAAATAAGTAATGTTTACAAATAAAGTAAAACAACTAAAAATATTAAAAATTATTATTAAACCCACTATGTTACCTTGTCATGTGCAGCTGTCAGGGTTGTTCGGTAATAGGGGTTTCAGGGCCAGAATAAGTTAATCACACAATAGCAAAATGCTCTGAAAGCTAAACTCTCTTATTTCAGAATGCTTGGTTCGGCCTTCATGGTTTTGGAAGGCCAGATCTTTGTAGAATGCAGCCCTTGAAGGATGTCCTCCCAGAATTGAGACACAGGCAGTGCCAATGAGACACGTGTGTTGTACAGGGTGCAGACAGGCTCAACAGGTGCATCTCAGATAACAAGCAGGGGTTCAGTTATGGACTTCCTTGACAAGTCTATAATGAGATTCTTTGTTCATAGAGCACAAGAGTTTTTACATAAACAGATATGGAATTTTATGTGTGGATCCATTTTGCATAATATGACCACTTTAAGTGCTATAACATTGTCTTTACTTTTGAAAGCAGAGTAATCATGATTGATGTGTGAAGCCCAGTGTTATTTGTTAGCTAAAAGCCACTTCACAGTGATCTCACGAAGGTGCCAGTGGACTCTCAGCCAGCTGTCAGCAGACTGTGACTCACTGGACTCCAGACAATACAGGCTAATGAGCTGAAATCAGATGGAACCTACAGGGCACTCAGAGAATACATAACAGTGCTTTTGGTCATGACTCACATTTCATGAGCATAGGTTTGGATAGGAACATAAATTGATTGGAAAATCGAGAGACTTTATAGAAGTAAGAATTAAAACTGATCTTGGGTCTGCATTTGGCCCACAGTATGTTCAACTGCTTCTTGACTCAAGGCCTACCTTGCTGTTGTGTGGGCAGCCAGAAGAGGAGGTACTGCTGGCCCACCACCAGAGGGTGCCCTGCCTGAAGTGCGGGCTTCAGGCACGAGAGGGCGCTGCCGCCTACAGGAACAGCCGAGGTGACAGCTGTCACTCATCAACTATGACAGCTGTCACCGATCATCTGCATCTCACCCGGGATAAAAGCAGGATGACACCTCCACCACATCGCCGAGATATCGACTTCTGTGAGAGGTAATATTCTCTGCCAGCATTCAGTGATTTCCAGAGCTATTGTGTTGCAGCTGTCAACCAGAGGACCGGCGTGGGTCACGACTGTTTCGTCCTTCGTCTCGTCAGATAAGTGGTTAAACAGACGCTGCACGAGTGTGTGTTAAAGGTGGAGGTGGAATTCCCACCATTATTGCTACGGGGTGTACGCACACCCACACTTGACTGTCTTTGTTTTCCGCCAGCAGTACCAGATCCGACACGCTGAGACGGTGGCCACCTGGGGACTTCGGGACTTGGCGGCTCCAGTATCCTTCGGGTTCGGTGGCGGTGGAAATCGTGTGGTTCCGGTTCGTCTCCAGACGGGCGTCTCCTATCGTCGAGCCTGCCCACACGACACCTTCATTAATTGACTTGTATTCATTCTGCTGTGTGTAGTTGTGACATTCGCAACAGTAAAGTGTTCTAATTTAACTCCCCCTATTGTCCGTTCATTTACGCCCCCTGTTGTGGGTCCGTGTCACTACACTTTCCCAACACCTTGCTACAAAATCTCTTTGAAATCTGTTCATGTATGTCCATAGTCCATGTCCCACCCCCTCCACCGTCTGAAAATTGTTTTTTTTTTTGTCGTTGGTCCACCCCTCTGTGGACCGCCGGCACCCTGCTAGGCAACAGCACCGGTGGCGGTTGTTGTTTACCCAGCCCTTGACCAATCAGGTATGGAAATTCAATTTGTTATCTGTATCTTTAATTTAGGCACTTTTTACACCGGATGCCCTTCCTGACGCAACCCTCCTCATTTATCCAGGCTTGGGACCGGCACTCAGAATGTACTGGCTGCACAGCCCATGCGAGTAAATGCGACAGTTTTTGGAAATATTCTCGAAGAACTGTATCAAAAATAAGTAAAACTGAGAGACACTCAGCAGATAATCACAGTAACTCTCCATGTAGAAGGAAAGCAATAAACCTTTTAGTGCCCGTCTTGGGTGGTTGAGAAAAGAAACTATTTTGAGTACTAGTTTTTAGTACCTTGCAGCTTTAGAGTCTGCATTATGTTCTCGGTTATAGTTGGTGTTTAATTTCCAGCTTTGTGACGCATGTTTCTTTATCTCTGCTTTCTTCTCCTTACCAGAGTGTGAGTTCTCAGGAAACGCTAAGTGCACGGAAGAGTTTCGTTTGTGTTCCAAGAGCTTTGGGTCAGGTGTTCATCCTGTTGCAATACCAGACACTGGCACAACGTATCAAAGTCATGGTGCGAAAAGCTGAGAATCTGGCCAAGCTTACACGAATCCCAGGAACTCCAGGTAGACATGCAGACATAAACAATGTGAAATGTATCTGTAACTCTTGCAGTTATTACTGTAATTTATATTAACAAATGTCAGAAAGTGTGTTTACAAGGGATGTTCTGATCAAGTTTATTTTTTTTTTTTACCCTAATCCTGATTCAAGTCATTTAATATTGAATACCTGCCAATACTTAGTTCTGAACCAATACTTGTATTTCCAAGATAATACACTTGCACAGTACACACTGTAAGTACACTAAAGTCAATCCAGTGTATTTGATGGACAGTTAAACAGCTCTGAAATGCACCGAGAAAATGCTACCTGCAATCTATGTGACCCTGAGTGATTTTTTTTCAATAATATATAATATCAGTGGTGGGCACAGTTCAGATAATCTGATAACAGATAATTGTCGAAGCTAATTTTTTTGCTAGCGGATTAGCTTTTCAGATAAGTTTTAAAACCATCATCGGGCCAATTATCTTCCGATAAATTTAGTTCCAATAACTTTCAGTCCCATAACATTTTTTTTTTGCTGGTAAAGTGAGCTCAAAACATTTGTAAACCCTAAAATCAAACATTTTAGTCCATCTGTTGTGTGTCTGTAGCAGACTGGCTGCCTGTCGCTTGCTGATGATGTCATCATTAAGCGCAAAAAGTGATTGGCCGGTTGACGCAGGGAGCATTGTGGACTTTTCTTCATGTTTAGACACTGTTTTGGATTTTTTTTTAAAAAGGATGCTTTATGTGGATTATTTATTCAAATGAATCCCACTGAACCTAACAGGTAAGAATTTATATTTACTACGTGTATTTTACTCTGCCAATCAATGCATTAATGGACGTATTGTTGGGAAAGTGTAATGACACGAACCCACAACAGGGGGCGTCAATGAACGGACAAAAGATGAGCCAAAATATAACACTTTACTGTTGTGAAATGTGCACAACGAGAATACAGACAAACACAGAATTTGGGTTACAATCAAAATATACAAGGTGACGTGTGGGCAGGCTCGAGGATAGAAGACATCCGTCCAGAGAGGAGCTGGCACCCACACGATTTCCACCGCCACCGAACCCGGAGATTACTGGAGCCGCCAAGTCCCGAGTCCCCAGGTGGTCACCGTCTCCGGCTGTCGGATCTGGTACTGCTGGCAGGAAGCAGAAACAATCAAGGGTGGGTGTGAGCAAACACCCAGCAAACAGTCAGCAAGTTCTTCTTGTAATAGTCGGGTGGGAAAGACACCTCCACCTCAAACACTGAAACAACAAACGTGCAGCGCCTGACTACTTATCCGGGTTGGTGTGAGGAGAGAAGAACGTCGTCTCCGTTATGATCCACAACCCCAGCCTCCAGCTGCTGATAGGTATCAGGTACGCCTGCAAAGTATTCAGAATAACTGTTTTGCACCAAAAATGGCTGAGAGTTTTACCTTCTTGGTTTGAAGATATCTCGGCAAGGAGTTGCTGTCCGGCTTTTATGATGATGTGGTGATGAGTGACAGCTGTCAGGTGGTGATGAGAGACAGCTGTCACTCCAGGCCGATGTGGGTCCAGGGGCGACGAGGCACCGGAAGCGGTTGTGTGGTCCGCCTTGCCCCTGGCACAGGTGGTACAGGCCTGGATGTATTCCCGGACGTCGGCTTCCATAGACGCCCACCAGAAGCGCTGCCGGACCACTGCCACGGTTCTTCGCACCCCTAGGTGGCAGGAGAGCTTGGAACTATGACAGAAGTCCAAGACCGCAGCCCTGGCCTCTGGTGGGATGTACAAGCAGTTCTTTGGACCGGTTCCTGGGTCCGGGCTCCGTGCCAGGGCCTCCCGGACGGTCTTCTCCACGTCCCAGGTGAGGGTGGCCATGATAGTGGACTCAGGAATGATGGGCTCCGGAGGATCCGATAGCCCTGTTTTGACTTCGTCTTCGTGTACCCGGGACAAGGCATCCGATCTCTGGTTCTTGGTCCCGGGGTGATAGCTGATCCGGAAGTCAAAACGCCCGAAGAACAGTGACCAGCGGGCTTGCCTGGGGTTCAGCCGCTTAGCGGTCCTGATATACTCCAGGTTCCGGTCTGTGAAAACCGTGAATGGCTCCGAAGCTCCCTCCAACAGGTGTCTCCACTCCTCAAGAGCCTCTTTCACCGCAAGGAGTTCCCGATTGCCCACGTCATAGTTCCGTTCAGCCGGGGTCAACCTGCGAGAAAAGTAGGCACAAGGGTGAAGAACCTTATCGGACTCTCCGCTCTGGGACAGCACGGCTCCTATCCCTGAGTCAGAGGCATCCACTTCAACCACAAACTGGCAGCAAAGATCGGGCTGCACCAGAACTGGTGCAGTCGAAAACCGACATTTCAACTCCCTAAACGCGGCTTCGCACCGATCCGACCAGGTGAAGGGGACTTTTGGGGAGGTCAGGGCTGTCAGGGGACTACTAACCTGACTGTAGCCCTTAATGAACCTCCTGTAGAAATTTGCAAAGCCGAGGAACTGTTGCAGCTTCCTACGGCTTGTGGGTTGGGGCCAATCTCTCACCGCCGCAACCTTGGCCGGATCAGGGGCGACGGAGTTGGAGGAGATGATGAACCCCAGGAAGGACAAAGAAGTGCAGTGGAACTCACACTTCTCGCCCTTCACAAACAGCCGGTTCTCCAACAATCGCTGCAGGACCTGACGTACATGCTGGACATGGGTCTCAGGATCCGGGGAAAAGATGAGTATATCATCCAGATATACGAAGACAAATCGGTGCAGGAAGTCCCGCAAGACGTCGTTTACCAAAGCTTGGAACGTCGCGGGGGCGTTAGTGAGGCCGAACGGCATGACCAGGTACTCAAAGTGACCTAACGGGGTGTTAAATGCCGTCTTCCACTCGTCTCCTTTCCGGATCTGAACCAGGTGATCCGCATTCCTAAGATCTAATTTGGTGAAAATGTGGGCTGCATGCAGGGGCGTGAACACTGAATCCAACAGGGGCAACGGGTATCGATTGCGAACTGTAATCTCATTCAGCCCCCTGTAATCAATGCATGGACGGAGTCCGCCATCTTTCTTGCCCACATAAAAGAAACCAGCACCCATCGGGGAGGTGGAGTTCCAGATCAGCCCAGCAGCTAATGAGTCCCGGATGTAAGTCTCCATTGATTCGCGCTCAGGACGTGAGAGGTTGTACAGCCTGCTGGACGGGTACTCAACGCCCGGGATCAAATCAATGGCAAAATCGTACGGACGGTGCGGGGGAAGGGTGAGCGCCAGATCTTTGCTGAAAATGTCAGCAAGATCGTGGTACTCGATCGGCACCGCCGTCAGATTGGGGGGGACTTTTACCTCCTCATTAGCATTCAAACCGGGGGGAACCGAGGATCCTAAACACTCCCGGTGGCAGGTCTCGCTCCACTGAGCCACAACCCCAGACAGCCAATCAATCCGGGGATTGTGTTTAATCATCCATGGGAAGCCCAAAATCACACGGGAGGTAGAAGGAGTCACATAAAACTCAATCTCCTCCCGATGATTCCCAGACACTACCAAAGTTACTGGCAGTGTCTTGTGTGTGATTAAAGGGAAAAGGGTGCCATCTAGGGCCCGCACCTTCAATGGTGAAGGGAGCGCCACTAGAGGGAGCCCTACTTCCCTTGCCCATCTGCTGTCCAGCAGATTCCCTTCTGACCCCATGTCCAGCAGTGCTGGGGCCTGAAGGGTTAGATCCCCACTCAGGATCGTAACTGGGAGACGTGCAGATATGCGTGTATGTTCCACGTGACTGTTATGACCCACCCTTAGCCCAGTCTCTAAAGGCGAGTGTTGTCGTTTTGGCCGTTTGGGGCAGTTTTTCTGTATATGCTCTTTTGAGCTGCAGAGAAAACACTCCCTGCGGGCCAGCCTCCTCATTCTGTCATTTGATCTCCTTTTGGCCCTGCTCGTCTCCCTAACAACGTCAGCAGGGGTAGCTGTTGCCCCACGGAGTGCTGAGGCTGTGGAGCGTGGGGAGGGTGGAACCTTTTCGGACCCGGAAGGGAGAGGGACGGTGTGTGCATGGCCACGTCCTTCGTCTCGCTCCCAACGGCGTTGTTCTAACCGATTGTCTAATCATATGACTAGATCAATAAGCCCGTCCAAATCCCGCGGCTTGTCCTTAGCCACCAGATGCTCCTTTAGGACCAGAGACAGTCTGTTTACAAAGGCGGCGTGGAGTGCAAAGTTATTCCAGCCGGACCTCGCAGCCGCGATGCGGAAGTCGACTGCATACTCGGCTGCACTCCGACGCCCCTGTCTCAGAGACAGCAGCACCGTTGAAGCGGTCTCGCCTCTATGTGGGTGATCGAACACCAGTCTGAACTCCCTCACAAACTCAGTATACACCGTTAGGAGCCGTGCATTCTGCTCCCAAAGCGCCGTAGCCCAGGCGCGTGCCTCACCTCGAAGCAAATTAATTACATAAGCCACCCAACTGGAGTCTGACGCGTACATCACGGGACGCTGTGCAAAGACGAGCGAACACTGCATTAAGAAGTCTGCGCACGTCTCTACACAACCTCCGTACGGTTCCGGGGGACTTATGTATGCTTCAGGGGATGGTGGGGGGGTTCATTGAACGACCAGTGGAATGTCTATATTCGGCACCAGGACAGCAGGAGGAGGAGCTGCAGCCACGCCCTGTGCGCACGCTTCCACCTCCGCGGTGAGAGCCTCCATCCTGCGATTGAGTATATTGCTCTGCTCGGTCACTACGTCCATCCGAGCAGTGAAGGCGGTTAAGATGTGCTGCAACTCACCTAACACGCCTCCTGCTGGCGCCTGTGCACCCTGCTCTTCCATTGGCTGTTCAACAGATGGTTGATGCCCCTTGGAATCCATGACGTTGGCCGAGATATCCTGTTGGGAAAGTGTAATGACACAGACCCACAACAGGGGACGTAAATGAACGGACAATAGATGAGCCAAAATACAACACTTTACTGTTGTGAAATGTGCACAATGAGAATACAGACAAACACAGAATTTGGGTTACAATCAAAATATACAAGGTGACGTGTGGGCAGGCTCGAGGATAGAAGACATCCATCCAGAGAGGAGCTGGCACCCACACGATTTCCACCGCCACCGAACCCGGAGAATACCGGAGCCGCCAAGTCCCGAGTCCCCAGGTGGTCACCGTCTCCGGCTGTCGGATCTGGTACTGCTGGCAGGAAGCAGAAACAATCAAGGTTGGGTGTGAGCAAACACCCAGCAAACAGTCAGCAAGTTCTTCTTGTAATAGTCGGGTGGGAAAGACACCTCCACCTCAAACACTGAAACAACAAACGTGCAGCGCCTGACTACTTATCCGGGTTGGTGTGAGGAGAGAAGAACGTCGTCTCCGTTACGATCCACAACCCCAGCCTCCAGCTGTTGATAGGTATCAGGTACGCCTGCAAAGTATTCAGAATAACTGTTTTGCACCAAAAACGGCTGAGAGTTTTACCTTCTTGGTTTGAAGATATCTCGGCAAGGAGGTGGAGTTGCTGTCCGGCTTTTATGATGATGTGGTGATGAGTGACAGCTGTCAGGTGGTGATGAGAGACAGCTGTCACTCCCGGCTGCTCCCGTGAGGTGGCTGCGCCCTCTGGTGGTGGGCCAGCAGTACCTCCTCTTCAGCGGCCCACACAACATGTATTTTGGTTAAGCCTCAGGGTTCAAAGCGTGTGGAAAGAGCAGCAGCTTTTTAGTTCATGTATCTAATACTGAGATAAACTGTAACATCTAACTTTTAAAAGATGATGACAGTATTTGGGGTTTTATTTTTTATTCATTCATTTTTGTGCGTTTTTATGTGTTTGTGATCCCTGAATTTACCCAGCAGCGAAAAGTGAAAATGAAAATGGTCTATCAGAAGCCAACATGATGTGGCCGCATCCGAATCAATACTAAAAGTTATCAGTTATTGGTAATAAAGATAATTTTTTTTAGCAGTTTATTGGTTTAGCGTGATAAAATATAACTTTTCAGTTATCGGATTAATGGTTATCAAAGCTAACTTTTTGGTTAGCTGTGCCCACCACTGTATAATATCATATGACTTATCAATTCCATTTAGTGCAGCTTTTCAATATTCACTTCAAAGAAAGAGGTATGTGATGATTACGGTGTTTCACACTGGACAACTAGACAGTAAAGTTAGTTAAACGTGGAGTAAGATGGAAGTCAAGGTAGTACAAGAAATCAAGATAGTACAAACAAAAATCTACTGTGAGTGCAGAAACTACAAGGAATGAAGCAAACTGTAACAAGTGATGTGATAATAGATGATTTGAAGTCACCAGAGATTCTGAAGTTAACAGGGAATCTCAACAACAACAAGAGAAATTTCAAGGAGCAATTTTGACTGTACATTGAGGGAGGCCTGGGCGATATGGAAAAAATATATATAATTGCTATTTATCCCATCATTTTGATCGGTTTTGACATTTATCGTAATATCTAATTTGATAATGCTGCCAGTTTGATGAAAAAAAATGACTGATGCCTGAAAAAACTTTATTATGTGAACTTCAGAATACTTAAATAAATAGAACAACAGAAAATATTTATCTGATTTAACAAAGCAATACAAGTTAACCTGCCTTGTAACTTATAAAAATAATTAAATAAAAGCTGTAACTATGATCAGAAATTATTTGTTTGGTAACAAAAAATAGGTAATAACTAGCTTATAATGCATGTAGTGATATAAGCACTCACCCTCAATCAGAACACAGTATCTGTCCACGTTGTTTGCTTCTTTTGTGACCATCTCTTTTTTTTAAATCAGCTAACTGTAGACAGAGATAACAAAATCAAGGTTGTCCTTCCATGAGGGTTACAAGATTTTCTCCATCTTATTGGTTACCTGGAAGGACACTGCACTGCCTTTCTGAAAAGTTCAGATTTTCAATTTCAATCATGCAGCATGGGTGCTCAAAGGCTGCTAGGTCTATTCCATATAAAGTAAAATTGCACAAGACTTATCACTGAAATTAACATAGATTTGATTACAATCCTGGTTCGAGATCATCTTATCACCCAGTCATACACTGAGGCCATGGGCTAGGACTCGAAACCAGTAGTGGTATGGAAGTGGGAAGAAGCCAGAGCACCCAGAGGGAACCCTCGCAAACACAGGGAGAACTCCATACCAAAAGGACAAGGGAGGCAGCGATCCCAGTACCTTATTGCTGTGAGGCAACAGAGCTAACCACAAAGCCACCATGCTGCCCTACCTTAAAAATTATGACTTAAAAAAAAAATCAAGCACTTTGGCTTTTTTTCAACAAGTTTTAATCAACACATTCAAACAATCAGTGTAGTATGCAACATACAGTATGAACTAGGCATGTGGAGATTGATACGAATCAGCATCTACAGTTGTGCTCAAAAGTTTACATACCCTGGCAGAATTTTTGCTTTTTTGTCCATTTTTCAGAGAATATGAATGACAACACAAAAACTTTTTTTTTCACTCAGAACAAAAAACAAAATTTTGGCAAACAAAATTCACTGGTCTGATTGTGACAAAGATTGGTGTGAATGCCAGGCACCATGTTTGGAGGAAACCAGGCAGCATCCCTACAGTGAAGCATGGTGGTGGCAGCATCATGCTGTGGGGATGTTTTTTAACAGCAGGAACTGGAAGACAAGTCATCACTACTCTTAGCTTCATAGTGGAGTAGAGCAGAGAAGGATTTTCTTTCATCAACACAGATCAAATCCAGGCTTGCATCTCAGATGTACCTTCTGGCAATTTATAGCTAAACTTTCAGGTCTTCTTAAGAAAATCCTCCTCTATACCACTTCATCATGAAGATGGATAACAATATGATACAAAATGCAAAGCTTGCACTGTGCATAATTTCTCCAATCACAGCCATGTAAGCCTATAACGTCTTCTGGGTTATCTGGGTGTCTTGGTGGCTTTCCTCACTCTTCTACTTCTTGCACAGTTACTCAGTTTTTGAGAACTGTCTACTCCATGCAGATTTAACATAGAGTTCCATATTGTTTATATTTCTTTGTAAGTGATGTAAATAAAGTCCAAGACATATTCAGTTGCAGCTTTACCATCAGAGAGCCTCATCCACAACTACCACAAAAGACTCCAAGCTGTCATTGATGTTAAAGGGGAAAAACACAGTATTAAGAACAGGAGTATGTAAACTTTGGATCAGGGTCATTTGGGTAGTTCTCTTGTCATTTTGATTTAAAAAGAGGAAACACAGTTGTTTGACAATAAATGTCTTCACCCAACCACTAACCATGAGTGAAAAAAAAGTTTTTGTGTTGCCATTCATATTCTCTTAAAAATGGCTAAAAAAAGCAAAAATTCTGCCAGGGTATGTAAACTTTTGAGCACAACTGTAGATACAAAACGTGTGTGATGCAAGTGCATCGATTCATTCAGTGTGTATCGATTCAATTGACGGGTGAAATAATAATAATAATAATAATAATAATAATAATAATAATAATAATATGCTCTGTTTTGTGGGACTAAGTGCCGATTCAATTGACGGGTGAAATAATAATAATAATAATAATAATAATAATAATAATAATAATATGCTCTGTTTTGTGGGACTAAGTGCACAGCTCCAAAGAGCCGTGCAGATTTCAGTTGGAATTAATAACTTCAGAGCGAATCACCGTTTTCAGTCAAATGACACCACTTTCCAAATGCTATAATACAAACAATAAAGTACAACCAAACAAAAATCAGGGTTTTTTTTTTCCCAAAATGAGACGTCCTGCATTTTTTTGAATTACATAAAAATATGCAGCACAGAGCTCAGCTCAGAGATAATGGAGTTACATTTGTTGTGTGGGCCGCCAGAAGAGGAGGTACTGCTGGCCCACCACCAGAGGGCGCCCTGCCTGAAGTGCGGGCTTCAGGCACGAGAGGGCGCTGCCGCCACGGACACAGCCGGGAGTGACAGCTGTCACTCATTAATTCCTGACAGCTGTCACTCATTCTTCATCATCTCACTCCATAAAACCCAGACGTCATCTCCACCTCATCGCCGAGATATCGTACTTCTATGGAGGTAACTTTCTCTGCCTGTAGTAATTGATTCCAAGAGCTATTGTTTTGCAGCTGTCAACCAGAGGACCGGCGTGGGTCGCGACTGTTTCGTCCTACGTCCGTCAGATAAGTGGTACTCAGACGCTGCACGAGTGTGTGTTAGAGGTGGAGGTGGCATTCCCACCGTTGTTGTTACGGGGTGTACACACACCCACACTTGACTGTCTTTGTTCTTCGCCAGCAGTACCAGATCCGACAGTCGGGGACGGTGATCACCTGGGAATTCGGGACTTGGCGGCTCCAGTATTCACCAGGTTCGGTGGCGGCGGAAATCGTGTGGTTCCAGCTCTTCTCAGGACAGACGTCTTCTATCCTCGAGCCTGCCCACACGTCACCTTTGTGGATTGACTGTTATCAGATTCTGAGATTGTCTGTGTATTCGTTGTGCACCTTCACAACATTAAATTGTTACTTTTTGGCTCATCTATTGACCGTTCATTTGCGCCCCCTGTTGTGGGTCCGTGTCACTACACTTTCACAACAGGATATCTCGGCCAGCGTCATGGATCCCGAGGGGCGTCACCCATCTGTTGGACAGCCAATGGAAGAGCAGGGTGCACAGGTGTCTGCAGGAGGCGTGCTCGGTGAGTTGCAGCAAATCCTCACCACCTTTACCGCTCGGCTGGAATTGATGTCCGAGCAAAACGTCATCCTTAATCGCAGGATGGAGGCTCTCACTGCACAGGTGGAAGCGCGCGATCAGAGCGCTGCTGCGGCTACTCCTCCTGCCGACCCGGTGCCGGGTATTAACATTCCACTGGTCATTCAACAAACCCCCCCACCATCCCCTGAAGCATACATAAGTCCCCCTGAGCCGTACGGGGGTTGTGTGGAGACGTGCGCGGACTTTCTGATGCAGTGTTCGCTCGTCTTTGCACAACGACCCGTGATGTACGCGTCTGACGCCAGCAAGGTGGCTTATGTTATTAATTTGCTTCGGGGTAAGGCACGCGCCTGGGCTACGGCGCTCTGGGAACAGAACTCACGGTTGTTATCAGCATACACTGGGTTTGTGGGGGAGTTCAGAACAGTGTTTGATCACCCTAACAGAGGAGAGACCACTTCAACAATGCTGCTGTCAATGCGACAGGGGCGCCGGTGCGCAGCCGAATATGCAGTCGACTTCCGCATTGCGGCTGCGAGGTCCGGCTGGAATAACGTTGCGCTCCGTGCCGCCTTCATACACGGACTGTCATCGGTCCTGAAGGAACATCTGGTAGCTAAGGAAGAACCGCAGGATTTAGATGGGCTTATCGATCTCGTTATACGGTTAGATAATCGGTTGGAGGAGCACCGTCGGGAGCGAGGTGAAGGACGTGGCTGGATACGTGCCGTCCCTCTCCCTTCCGGGTTTGAAAAGGGGCCGCCCTCCCCACGCTCCACAGCCGCAGCGCTCCGTGGGGTTACAGCTCCCCCTGCTGACGTTGTTAGGGAAACCCACAGGGCCAAAATGAGGAGGCTGGTCCGCGGGGAGTGTTTTCTCTGCAGCTCAAAGGAGCACATACAGAAAAACTGCCCCAAACGGCCAGAACGACAACAACCGCCCTTAGAGACTGGGCTAAGGGGGGGTCATAACATTCATGTGGGACACACACAGATTGCCACACGACTCCCAGTTACAATCCTGAGCGGGGATTTAACCTTTCAAGCCCCAGCACTGGTGGACACGGGGTCAGAAGGGAATCTGCTAGACAGCAGATGGGCAAGGGAGGTAGGGCTCCCTCTGGTGGCGCTTCCTTCGCCATTGCAGGTGCGGGCACTAGATGGCACCCTCCTCCCTTTAATCACACACAAGACACAACCAGTAACTCTGGTGGTGTCTGGAAACCATCGGGAGGAGATTGAGTTTTTTGTAACTCCTTCTACCTCCTGTGTGATTTTGGGCTTCCCCTGGATGTTGAAACACAATCCCCGGATTGATTGGCCGTCTGGGGTAGTGGTTCAGTGGAGCGAAACCTGCCATCGGGTGTGTTTAGGATCCTCGGTTCCTCCTGGTTTGCATGCTAGGGAGGAGGTCAAAGCCCCTCCCAATCTGACGGCAGTGCCGGTTGAGTACCACGATCTTGCTGACGTCTTCAGCAAGGATCTGGCACTCACCCTTACCCCGCACCGTCCGTACGATTGTGCCATTGATTTGGTTCCAGGCGTTGAGTTCCTGTCCAGCAGGCTGTACAACCTCTCACGACCTGAGCGCGAATCAATGGAGACCTACATCCGGGACTCATTAGCTGCCGGGCTGATCCGGAACTCCACCTCCCCGATGGGTGCAGGTTTCTTTTTTGTGGGCAAGAAAGATGGCGGACTCCGTCCATGCATTGATTACAGGGGGCTGAATGAGATTACGGTTCGCAACCGATACCCGTTGCCATTGTTAGATTCCGTGTTCACCCCCCTGCATGGAGCCAAAATCTTTACTAAGCTGGATCTTAGAAATGCGTATCACCTGGTTCGGATCCGGAAGGGAGACGAATGGAAGATGGCATTTAACACCCCGTTAGGTCACTTTGAGTACCTGGTCATGCCGTTCGGCCTCACCAACGCCCCCGCGACGTTCCAAGCCTTGGTTAACGACATCTTGCGGGACTTCCTGCACCGATTCGTCTTCGTGTATCTGGACGATATTCTCATCTTTTCTCTGGATCCTGAGACCCATGTCCAGCATGTACGTTAGGTCCTGCAGCGGTTGTTAGAGAACCGACTGTTTGTGAAGGGCGAGAAGTGCGAGTTTCACCGCACGTCTTTGTCCTTCCTGGGGTTTATCATCTCCTCTAACTCCGTCGCCCCTGATCCGGCCAAGGTTGCGGCGGTTAGAGATTGGCCCCAACCAACAAGCCGTAGGAAGCTGCAACAGTTCCTCGGCTTCGCTAATTTCTATAGGAGGTTCATTAAGGGCTACAGTCAGGTAGTTAGCCCCCTGACAGCCCTGACCTCTCCAAAAGTCCCCTTCAGCTGGTCGGATCGGTGCGAAGCCGCGTTCAAGGAGTTGAAACGCCGGTTCTCTACTGCGCCAGTTTTGGTGCAGCCCGACCCTAGCCGCCAGTTTGTGGTTGAAGTGGACGCCTCTGACTCAGGGATAGGAGCCGTGCTATCCCAGAGCAGAGAGACCGATAAGGTTCTTCACCCGTGTGCCTACTTTTCTCGCAGGTTGACCCCGGCTGAACGGAACTATGACGTCGGCAATCGAGAACTCGAGGAGGAGTGGAGACACCTGTTGGAGGGAGCGTCTGTGCCATTCACGGTTTTCACTGACCGGAACCTGGAGTATATCAGGACCGCTAAGCGGCTGAACCCCAGGCAAGCCCGCTGGTCACTGTTCTTCGGGCGTTTTGACTTCCGGATCAGCTATCGCCCCGGGACCAAGAACCAGGCCTGGATCGAGTATGCGCATAACAGCCAGATGTTAACAGCCACCGGCCTCTCCCCGTTTGAGGTGTGTTTGGGGTATCAGCCCCCATTGTTTCCCGTGGTGGAGGGAGAGGTCGGTGTGCCCTCGGTCCAGGCCCACCTGCGGAAGTGCTGTCGGGTGTGGCGCTCCGCCCGTTCTGCCTTGTTGAAGGCCCGGACGAGGGCGAAGACCCATGCGGACCGCCGGCGATCCCCGGCCCCTGCTTACCGGCCCAGGCAGGAGGTGTGGCTGTCCACGAAGGACATCCCCCTCCAGGTGGACTCCCCGAAACTCAAGGACAGGTATATCGGACCTTACAGAATCCTCAAAATCCTCAGTCCTGCCGCAGTGAAGCTCCAACTCCCGGCTTCACTGCGGATCCACCCAGTCTTTCATGTGTCCAGGATCAAGCCTCACCACACCTCACCCCTCTGTGCTCCCGGTCCGACGCCGCCTCCTGCCCGGATCATTGACGGGGAGCCGGCTTGGACAGTGCGCCGGCTCCTGGACGTCCGTCGAATGGGCCGGGGGTTCCAATATCTGGTGGACTGGGAGGGGTATGGACCCGAAGAACGCTCCTGGGTGAAGAGGAGCTTCATCCTGGATCCGGCCCTCCTGGCCGATTTCTACCATTGACACCCCGATAAGCCTGGTCGGCCACCAGAAGAGGAGGTACTGCTGGCCCACCACCAGAGGGCGCCCTGCCTGAAGTGCGGGCTTCAGGCACGAGAGGGCGCTGCCGCCACGGACACAGCCGAGAGTGACAGCTGTCACTCATTAATTCCTGACAGCTGTCACTCATTCTTCATCATCTCACTCCATAAAACCCAGACGTCATCTCCACCTCATCGCCGAGATATCGTACTTCTATGGAGGTAACTTTCTCTGCCTGTAGTAATTGATTCCAAGAGCTATTGTTTTGCAGCTGTCAACCAGAGGACCGGCGTGGGTCGCGACTGTTTTGTCCTATGTCCGTCAGATAAGTGGTACTCAGACGCTGCACGAGTGTGTGTTAGAGGTGGAGGTGGCATTCCCACCGTTGTTGTTACAGGGTGTACACACACCCACACTTGACTGTCTTTGTTCTTTGCCAGCAGTACCAGATCCGACAGTCGGGGACGGTGATCACCTGGGAATTCGGGACTTGGCGGCTCCAGTATTCACCAGGTTCGGTGGCGCCGGAAATCGTGTGGTTCCGGCTCTTCTCAGGACAGACGTCTTCTATCCTCGAGCCTGCCCACACGTCACCTTTGTGGATTGACTGTTATCAGATTCTGAGATTGTCTGTGTATTCGTTGTGCACCTTCACAACATTAAATTGTTACTTTTTGGCTCATCTATTGACCGTTCATTTGTGCCCCCTGTTGTGGGTCCGTGTCATGACACTTTCACAACAACATTTGTGTCATTAATATCTGAAAGGAAATGATTTTAAAAGAAATGACAGATTTTGTTTATTTCTATTTCTGTCCAGAGATCAAGGATCCAGTGACCAATTTCATATTTATTTACTTTAAGACTCAATAAAATGTTGCTGACATAGAAAACCTGTAAAGTCTACATTTAATACACAGAAAATTCACAAGAGGTACTGATAAGGGAATCAATAAAGAATCGGATCGATAAGCGGAATCGATAATGGCATCGATATCGATAAAATCTTATCAGTAACATCATTAATCGTATCGCATTGTGAGGAATTTAATCACCATCAAATACATATCAAATTGCATTGAATCGGGAACGGGAGTGAATTGTGTCACATTGTATCGTCAGTATCGTCACGTATCACTATATGTATCGTATCGCTCATGGTGTATCGAGGTGCGTATCGAATTGTGGTCTGTGATGAGATTCATATGACCAGTTTAAACCATTCACTTCAAAGTACATCACTGCAAGATATCAAATCTACAGTACACTGGTCAACATAAATGTATGAATGTAAATAATAATAAAATAAATGTATTAAAAACAATAATGATCAGTTAAAAAGTAAACATTTTGTTTATATTAAGCACAACAGTTAAAAAAAAATAATGTAAGTGATTGTCGTGATGTCCTTCGCTGATGTGTGAAGACTCATAATGTTTATAGCCGGTGTTTGCCCCGGCCACAGTCAGGCCGAGCCTGATCCCTGATTGGTTTGCTATAATCAGATTAGGAACTGATCAGCCTGCTATCATTTCCCCTCCAGTCGGTATCATATGTCACTGTTTCTCATTTAAAGCTCTGCTTTCAGCATGCTTGCTGGGAGGACGTGAGAGATACTGCGAAAAAGAAAACAGATTTGCTGTTCTGCTGCTTATCACTGAAACGGAAACTTTTACGATCGTTAGTTGTAATTGTTTTGTCATCAAAGCTCTTCTAAAAATGTGCCCAAATCTGTTCTTTTTAGTTGAAAAATTGACGCCTGGCAGTGATTCACTGCTTCATTGTATTATTATAATTATTATTGAAGCCAGTTACATGTTACTGTAAAAGGGATTTGCAATGGAAATCAGATTTTATGAGTGAGGACACAGATGTCAGAATGGACGATTGCAGAAAACACTAACATTAGATCAAATCAATAACATACAGTGCATCCGGAAACTATTCGCAGCACTTCACTTTTTCCACATTTTGTTATGTTACAGCCTTATTCCAAAATGGATGAAATAGTTTTTTCCTATTTTCCTATTATTCACAGCCTTTGCCATGAAGCTCAAAATTGAGCCCAGGTGCATTCTGTTTCCACTGATCATCCTTGAGATGTTTCTACAGCTTAATTAGACTCCACCTGTGGTAAATTCCAATGATTGGACATGAGTTGGAAGGCACACACCTGTCTACATATAAGGTGCCACAGTTGACAGTGCATGTCACAGCACAAACCAAGCATGAAGCCAACGTTATTGTCTGTAGACCTCCAAGACAGGATTTTCTTAAGACACAAATCTAGGGAAGAGTACAGAAACATTTCTGCTGTTTTGAAGGTCCCAATGAGCACAGTGGCCTCCATCATCCATAAATGGAAGAAGTTTGGCTCCACCGGGACTCTTCCTAGAGCTGGCTACGCATCTAAACTGAGGAATCAGGGGAGAAGGACCTTAGTCAAAGAGGTGACCAAGAACCCGATGGTCACTCTGGCAGAGCTCCAGCATTCCCCTGTGGAGAGAGGAGAACCTTTCAGAAAGACAACCATCTCTGCAGCAATCCACCAGTCAGGCCTGTATGGTAGAGTGGCCAGACAGAAGCCACTCCTTAGTAAAAGGCACATGACAGCCTACCTGGAGTTTGTCAAAAGGCACCTGAAGGAATCTCAGACCATGAAAAACAAAACTCTCTGCTCTGATGAGACAAAGATTGAACTCTTTGGTGTGAATGCCAGGCATCATGTTTGGAGGAAACCAGGCATCATCCCTACAGTGAGGCATGGTGGTGACAGCATCATGCTGTGGGGATGTTTTCAGCAGCAGGAACTGGGAGAGTAGTCATGATTGAGGGAAAGATGAATGAAGAAAAGTACAGAGACATACTGGATGAAAACCTGCTCCAGAATGCTCTTGACCTCAGACTGGGGTGACGGTTCATCTTTCAGCAACACAATGACCCAAAACACACAGCCAAGATATCAAAGGAGTGGCTTCAGGACAACTCTGCGAATGTCCTTGAGTGGCCCAACCAGAGCCTAGACCTGAATCTGATTGAACATCTCTGGAGAGATCTGAAAATGGCTGTGAAAACTGAATTTACTCCATTTTGGAACAAGGTTGTAAAATAACAAAATGTGGAAAAAGTGTCCTGTGAGTACTTTCAGGATGCACTGCATTAGAAAAACCATTGAAACAGTCTGTATATTGGCCTAGAGATAACAGAAACTGTAAATTGTTCAAGTTTAATTCAATTATCTGAAGACACTTTTATGTGCAAGGCTGAGGCATCAAGATCATTCCAATTTAATTATTGATATTGTAGCAACACTAAGCCAAACAGCGCTCCAGGCTTATCACTACTGTAGATTTGTTGACATTTGGGGAAGCTATGATGGATCTCAGCTTAAAATAAATAAATAAATAATAATTTTATTGGCACATATTTACCCTTTTATTGTTAAGGGCAATTTCACTGTTTTACAAGTTCAGTCATATTTAAACAAATATTTAAACACTGCAACAAGTAAACCTCTGGGTGTTGCACCCAGAGGTTTACTTGGTATTTTGGTATTTGGTCACTGTTTGAGAGAAGCCTGGTATAATTTCTGCATAATTACAAGATTTATGCATAATTTCTGAAATGGATGTGGAACGTGGAACGGACTCTGCCACAGGAACAGGCCCACTGAATGGCGTGAAAACTGCTGGATGACCCCTTACTGTGGACTAGATGCCTGCATGTATTTCTCATCAAATGCATCTTCTTTTGTTGTGTTATGTTCTATTTTGTAAAACTTTGCAAAATCTTGTAAGTGTTAGAATGACCTAAGCAGTGGGTCAACCCTCTGAGTCTGGTCCGCATGAGGTTTCTTCCTTAATATCATCAGAGGGAGTTGTTCCTTACCACTGTCGCCGGTTGGATCTCACTGCGGTATTGTATCACTTCCTTTTCCGGAGCACAGCGGTGTTTTGCTGTATCTGTTAGCTGTTTAATCTGCGTAGTTAGATTGATCTAGATAACTAGATAACGATTTGTTTCACAGTGTAATCTTCACGTGCCTTAACTAAAGCACTCCCTCTGCTGAATCACCTCTAAATTATTTACACATTATTCACTTTGTGTGTTTTTAGGAATCCGCTAGCTTAGCACAGCTACTAGCTCTTAGCCGGTTTAGCATGGTGGCTTCTCCTGTCTCTCCCGCACTTTTCTGCTCTGGGTGTGAAATGTTTAGTTATTCCTCGGCCTCCTTTAGCAGTAATGGTACTAATAAGTGTAGCTTATTCGTAGCTTTGGAGGCCAGGCTGGGCGAATTGGAGACTCGGCTCCGCATCTTGGAAAATCCTACAGCTAGCCAGGCCCCTGTAGTCGGTGCGGACCAAGGTAGCTTAGCCGCCATTAGTTCCCCTCCAGCGGATCCCGAGCAGCCGGGAAAGCAGGCCAGCTGGGTGACTGTGAGGAGGAAGCGTAGTCCTAAACAGAAGCCCCGTGTACACCGCCAACCCGTTCACATTTCTAACCGTTTTTCCCCACTCGGCGACACACCCGCCGAGGAACAAACTCTGGTTATTGGCGACTCTGTTTTGAGAAATGTGAAGTTAGCGACACCAGTAACCATAGTCAATTGTCTTCCGTGGGCCAGAGCAGGCGACACTGAAGGAAATTTGAAACTGCTGGCTAAGGCTAAGCGTAAATTTGATAAGATTGTAATTCACGTCGGTAGTAATGACACCCGGTTACGCCAATCGGAGGTCACTAAAATTAACATTGAATCGGTGTGTAACTTTGCAAAAACAATGTCGGACTCTGTAGTTTTCTCTGGGCCCCTCCCCAATCGGACTGGGAGTGACATGTTTAGCCGCATGTTCTCCCTGAATTGCTGGCTGTCTGAGTGGTGTCCAAAAAATGAGGTGGGCTTCATAGATAATTGGCAAAGCTTCTGGGGAAAACCTGGTCTTGTTAGGAGAGACGGCATCCATCCCACTTTGGATGGAGCAGCTCTCATTTATAGAAATCTGGCCAATTTTCTTAAACCCTCCAAACCGTGACTATCCAGGGTTGGGACCAGGAAGCAGAGTTGTAGTCTTACACACCTCTCTGCAGCTTCTCTCCCCCTGCCATCCCCTCATTACCCCATCCCCATAGAGACGGTGCCTGCTCCCAGACCACCAATAACCAGTAAAAATCTATTTAAGCATAAAAATTCAAAAAGAAAAAATAATATAGCACCTTCAACTGCACCACAGACTAAAACAGTTAAATGTGGTCTATTAAACATTAGGTCTCTCTCTTCTAAGTCCCTGTTAGTAAATGATATAATAATTGATCAACATATTGATTTATTCTGCCTTACAGAAACCTGGTTACAGCAGGATGAATATGTTAGTTTAAATGAGTCAACACCCCCGAGTCACACTAACTGCCAGAACGCTCGTAGCACAGGCCGAGGCGGAGGATTAGCAGCAATCTTCCACTCCAGCTTATTAATTAATCAAAAACCCAGACAGAGCTTTAATTCATTTGAAAGCTTGACTCTTAGTCTTGTCCATCCAAATTGGAAGTCCCAAAAACCAGTTTTATTTGTTGTTATCTATCGTCCACCTGGTTGTTACTGTGAGTTTCTCTGTGAATTTTCAGACCTTTTGTCTGACTTAGTGCTTAGCTCAGATAAGATAATTATAGTGGGCGATTTTAACATCCACACAGATGCTGAGAATGACAGCCTCAACACTGCATTTAATCTATTATTAGACTCGATTGGCTTTGCTCAAAATGTAAATGAGTCCACCCACCACTTTAATCATATCTTAGATCTTGTTCTGACTTATGGTATGGAAATTGAAGACTTAACAGTATTCCCTGAAAACCCCCTTCTGTCTGATCATTTCTTAGTAACATTTACATTTACTTTAATGGACTACCCAGCAGTGGGGAATAAGTTTCATTACAGTAGAAGTCTTTCAGAAAGCGCTGTAACTAGGTTTAAGGATATGATTCCTTCTTTATGTTCTCTAATGCCATATACCAACACAGTGCAGAGTAGCTACCTAAACTCTGTGAGTGAGATAGATTATCTCGTCAATAGTTTTATATCCTCTTTGAGGACAACTTTGGATGCTGTAGCTCCTCTGAAAAAGAGAGCTTTAAATCAGAAGTGCCTGACTCCGTGGTATAACTCACAAACTCGCAGCTTAAAGCAGATAACCCGTAAGTTGGAGAGGAAATGGCGTCTCACTAATTTAGAAGATCTAGATTTAGCCTGGAAAAAGAGTCTGTTGCTCTATAAAATAACCCTCTGTAAAGCTATGACATCTTACTACTCAACACTAATTGAAGAAAATAAGAACAACCCCAGGTTTCTTTTCAGCACTGTAGCCAGGCTGACAAAGAGTCAGAGCTCTATTGAGCCGAGTATTCCTTTATCTTTAACTAGTAATGACTTCATGACTTTCTTTGCTAATAAAATTTTAACTATTAGAGAAAAAATTACTCATAACCATCCCAAAGACGTATCGTTCTCTTTGGCTGCTTTCAGTAATGCTGGTATTTGGTTAGACTCTTTCTCTCCGATTGTTCTGTCTGAGTTATTTTCATTAGTTACTTCCTCCAAACCATCAACATGTCTATTAGACCCCATTCCTACCAGGCTGCTCAAGGAAGCCCTACCATTAATTAATGCTTCAATCTTAAATATGATCAATCTATCTTTATTATTTGGCTATGTACCACAGGCTTTTAAGGTGGCAGTAATTAAACCATTACTTAAAAAGCCATCACTTGACCCAGCTATCTTAGCTAATTATAGGCCAATCTCCAACCTTCCTTTTCTCTCAAAAATTCTTGAAAGGGTAGTTGTAAAACAGCTAACTGATCATCTGCAGAGGAATGGTCTATTTGAAGAGTTTCAGTCAGGGTTTAGAATTCATCATAGTACAGAAACAGCATTAGTGAAGGTTACAAATGATCTTCTTATGGCCTCAGACAGTGGACTCATCTCTGTGCTTGTTCTGTTAGACCTCAGTGCTGCTTTTGATACTGTTGACCATAAAATTTTATTACAGAGATTAGAGCATGCCATAGGTATTAAAGGCACTGCGCTGCATTGGTTTGAATCATATTTATCTAATAGATTACAATTTGTTCATGTAAATGGGGAATCTTCTTCACAGACTCAGGTTAATTATGGAGTTCCACAAGGTTCTGTGCTAGGACCAATTTTATTCACTTTATACATGCTTCCCTTAGGCAGTATTATTAGACAGCATTGCTTAAATTTTCATTGTTACGCAGATGATACCCAGCTTTATCTATCCATGAAGCCAGAGGACACACACCAATTAGCTAAACTGCAGGATTGTCTTACAGACATAAAGACATGGATGACCTCTAATTTCCTGCTTTTAAACTCAGATAAAACTGAAGTTATTGTACTTGGCCCCACAAATCTTAGAAACATGGTGTCTAACCAGATCCTTACTCTGGATGGCATTACCCTGACCTCTAGTAATACTGTGAGAAATCTTGGAGTCATTTTTGATCAGGATATGTCATTCAATGTGCATATTAAACAAATATGTAGGACTGCTTTTTTGCATTTGCACAATATCTCTAAAATTAGAAAGGTCTTGTCTCAGAGTGATGCTGAAAAACTAATTCATGCATTTATTTCCTCTAGGCTGGACTATTGTAATTCATTATTATCAGGTTGTCCTAAAAGGTCCCTGAAAAGCCTTCAGTTAATTCAAAATGCTGCAGCTAGAGTACTGACAGGGACTAGAAGGAGAGAGCATATCTCACCCATATTGGCTTCTCTTCATTGGCTTCCTGTTAATTCTAGAATAGAATTTAAAATTCTTCTTCTTACTTATAAGGTTTTGAATAATCAGGTCCCATCTTATCTTAGGGACCTCATAGTACCATATCACCCCAATAGAGCGCTTCGCTCTCAGACTGCAGGCTTACTTGTAGTTCCTAGGGTTTTTAAGAGTAGAATGGGAGGCAGAGCCTTCAGCTTTCAGGCTCCTCTCCTCTGGAACCAGCTCCCAATTCGGATCAGGGAGACAGACACCCTCTCTACTTTTAAGATTAGGCTTAAAACTTTCCTTTTTGCTAAAGCTTATAGTTAGGGCTGGATCAGGTGACCCTGAACCATCCCTTAGTTATGCTGCTATAGACGTAGACTGCTGGGGGGTTCCCATGATGCACTGAGTGTTTCTTTCTCTTTTTGCTCTGTATGCACCACTCTGCATTTAATCATTGGTGATTGATCTCTGCTCCCCTCCACAGCATGTCTTTTTCCTGGTTCTCTCCCTCAGCCCCAACCAGTCCCAGCAGAAGACTGCCCCTCCCTGAGCCTGGTTCTGCTGGAGGTTTCTTCCTGTTAAAAGGGAGTTTTTCCTTCCCACTGTCGCCAAGTGCTTGCTCACAGGGGGTCATTTTGACCGTTGGGGTTTTTCCGTAATTATTGTATGGCTTTGCCTTACAATATAAAGCGCCTTGGCGCAACTGTTTGTTGTGATTTGGCGCTATATAAATAAAATTGATTTGATTTGATTTGTGTGCTTGCTCTAGGGGTTGACCTTACTTGTGTGAAGCGCCTTGAGGCAGCTTTGTTGTGATTTGGTGTTATATAAACTAAATACATTGAATTGAATTAAAGCCTATGTCTGAAGAATTGTAGCACTGAATCAAACTACAGCCATGTTGTAGTTGCCATTGTCCACACTTTCTTGGATTTTACATTTTTACAGTTTATTATATGGTTACGACAGTACGCACGCATTGATTGGCTGATTTCCGGTCTGATATTTTCCCCTATCAGACCATTACCATCACAGTCGGTCTGGATCATGTATCAGGTTTGTGACTTTGTTTACAATTTTCACGGCGCAAAATAAAACAAAACAAAAAGCGAACAAAGAAATTATGAGCAACGAAGAGAACCATTCTCCAAGCAAATTTTATTACACTGACGAGTATGAATTGGAGGAATTAACAGCAAACAAGCTCAAAGTGGACATGCAAAATGAAGACCAACAAGATGAAAACAGCTCTGAACATATAATAAAGGAATTATTAACTTTGCTGTACGGGAATATCAGACCTCAGATATTTTCCCATACAGACCTTAGACCTCCAAAAAAAACAAAACAAAAAAAAAAACAACGATAACAATAAATCAATCTGCCATTTCTGCAGATGTTATTGTATGGTGAAATGCCAACAATTACCAAGTAGGTTGAGAGTTTTATTTTATTGCAATTTTAAATGTATGGTCAATTTGTAACTCCCAGTATAGCTGCCACATTCAGTCTCATTCATTCCTAATCCATTTGGAAAATAAATCAATAAATACATTTTCTTTCTTCTTCCTCTGTTGGCTACTCCCGTTAGGGGTTGTCACAGCAGATCAGCAGCAGATCGTTTCCATCTCACTCTGTTCTGTGTATCTTCCCCTATCATGTTAGCCACCTACATGTCCTCCCTCAGCACATCCCCTTTGGCCTTCCTCTTCTTCTCCTGCCTGGTGGCTCCATCCTCAGCATTGTTCTCCCTATATACTCTGGGTCCTTCCTGTCCAAACATCTCAATCTCGCCTCTCTAACTTTGTTCCCAAACTGTCCCACCTGAGCTCACATACATGTAAATGAGAGGGAGCCCGCTATAGATCACAATGTCATCTGCAAACATCATAGTCCATGGAGACTCCTGTCTGATCTCTTCCATCAACCTGTACATCACCATTGCAAACAAGAAATGACTCAGAGCTGATCCTTGGTGTAATCCCACCACCACCTTGAATGAGTCTGTCATTCCTACTGTGCATCTCACCACTGTCACGCTATCCTTGTATATGTCCTGCACTACCCTCACATACTTCTCTGCTACTCCAGACTTCCTCATACAATACCACAACTCTTCTCTTGGCACCCTGTCATAAGCTTTCTCTAAATCCATAAACACACAATGTAACTCCTTCTGGCCTTCTCTCTACGTCTCCATTAGTACTCTCAGAGCAAACATTGCATCTGTAGTGCTCTTTCTCGCCATGAAACCATATTGCTGCTCTCCTAAACATTTCCATGCCTCCACTGAAATGTCATCTGGACCGACTGCCTTTCTACATTTCATCCTCTTCATAGCTGCCCTAACTCTACTCACCTGTCAGCACTTTACCATCTGTATAATTTATTACCCTAACCTGCTGCACATCCTTTTCAGCTTGGTCCCTTTATCTGGCCAATCAGTACAAGTCCTTTTCTCCTTCCTTTCTGATTAACGTCTTGTACAACTCACTATATACCTTTTCCTTAGCTTTTGCCACTTTTCTTTTTGCCTTATCTCACATCTCCTTATACCACTGTCTACTTTCTTTTTACTCCACTTAAGGGTTGTGGAGGAACTGGAGCCTATCCCAGCAGTCATAGGGCGTGAGGTGGGGTACACCTTGGACAGGATGCCAGTCTGTCACAGGGCCACATACAGACAAACAAACTTCTTTTTTATCAAAATATGCTGATACAATCATCACTCACAATGGAGCTGCTTATCCACTTTCTTTGTACAGATCATTACATCATCATCAACCTATGTCTGGAAAGGAAAGTGATTGGTACCAAGGAAACCAAAGGGGTCAGTGGTTCAAATCCTGTCTGGAATGCTCCATTCCTGTTTGACCTGCCCCCTGGTGACATCACTGAGCTGCCATTGGTCCTTGAGTTTATAGTCATGCAGGTACGATCTTAAGAAATTTACCCAGTGGATATACACTCAGCAGGGGTAAATCGGCTGCACAGTTGTCATTGAGTTCACTCATCTTGAAATGTAGCATCTCAATGATGCTTTTAATTACTTTTTAGTGTGTGCAAAACAGAACATCTATCTATCTATCTATCTATCTATCTATCTATCTATCTATCTATCTATCTATCTATCTATCTATCTATCTATCTATCTATCTATCTATCTATCTATCTATCTATCTATCTATCTATCTATCTATCTATCTATCTATCTATCTATCTATCTATCTATCTATCTATCTATCTATGCCCATATTCCTACAGGATTTTATTCATTTAATTATTTATTGCCATCTCTCTATTTCTACAGGGACGTCTGTACACAAAGAGCAGTGTTCTGGGTCGAGTGTTGATTGGAAACAAAGCTCCAGAGGCGGGACAAGGACATTGGAGGGAAATGTGTAGTAGGGGTCAAATAGAAACTGCTCGCTGGCACGCCATCCAATCAGATCTCTTATAGAAATAATTGATAGCCCATAGGAGCGAGTTACTCTCCTTGTGCAGAGCGAGTCCACTGGTTACAGAAATAAGTGAAGACAGAAAAAAATTGAGCTGATACTTCTGCAACTTATAGTCTCTTTTGCAAATCATGTGTATTCTATCTGTTCTTCAGCTTATCAAAACTCCACTTTTGGACAATTTTGTAGCAACAGCATGATTAATATTTGACTGTGTCCTCTATCGACATTTGACAGCTGTAATTGAATTAAGTTGAAATCATATTGGTTGAGAGAAACTGGCAACATCCTTCTTACAAACATCCAGATGGTTAAGAAATATGGAAGAAGAACCTTGTCTTCTGCTTAGTCAGTGTCTGAAGAAATGCATCAGGAGGGTTATGCCTGTTTCCCTCGTGCCATTGCATTGTTCATCCACGCTATGTGACTGTTTCACAGTGACTTTCCATGCCATTGTTGTTGTACAGTGATTTTGGAAATCTGTTTGTGTAGTGTCAAGAGGCTATGTTCATGTTGACGTGTTCTGAAACATATATATTTTTTAACTGCATGGTGAGTTTCTGTGATCATCACGTCAAGTCAAGTTCAGTCAAGTGAAGTCTGGGACCATGAGCTGGTGCTGTGCTTTGCTGCATGCACAATGCCAGAGAATACCCTTGAGCCCTGGATGGCAACAACCCAGGCAGACATCCTGTCCATTCCCCCATCTCTAAAATAACATCTATCTACCACAGCCAGCTGAAATGTGGGCTGAGACACTACTCAGCGGTGTACCAGCTCACATGCCAGCCAAAGTGTCCTACAGGTCAGACATAGAGCTTACACTGCCCTCTGCTGTTAGCTTTGTGTAAGTCATGTTTCAATGATGCTGATCTATTTAAGTGTCATATAAAGCAAATAATGAATGTTTTCCATTCATGCAATGGTATGAATATCTGCATGAGTTGAAAAATGGAACTTTCATTCAATGAGGCATCAAAATTCATTATTTGTATATATTATTTGTGATTCACTGTGGTGAATTACCATGTTAGTATTTGCACATATACTGCAAAGCCCTTTCAGTACTCGGGGTTCTCCCTAGACAATGGAATAATGGTGCCATGCTGTTATACTGCCATCCAGCAACGCAGTACTGTAGCATCACCTCAAAATGTTTTAGTGGGAGACTTGGTGGGAATCTGACAGCGCACAAACCTTTTTTGTGGGAAAATTTCACATAAACAACTTCAGCTCTTTATTTGTATCATGTTTACATCCAGATGACACAAACAATGACAAAAGGCAAGTGTTACATGAAGCCTGATGATCAGAGGACAATCTGTACATTTTTTTGTTTCATCTTGGCGGGGACCACAGCCCGTGCAGGGTGCTGTGATCGCCGCTCTGTCCAGGGAGAGTGCATGCCGGCATTACACAGGTTGAGATCGGTGCACAGCTGACTCAATCAACGCTGTCTGCCACGGGATCAACCATATCCGAGCCTAACAACAATGCTGCAGGCCCTGTGCGGGGCTGGATCCAGAGTGAAAATCTGACAGATGCATTTTTGCCCAATGATAAAATAAAAATCGTACGCGTCTTGTTATTCAATAATCTTCATTCTTTTATTCATGTGCAACATACACTGTCACACTTCTTTTAATATATTTATTATACTTCATGGACCATAGTGAACACTTCTTATTTGTGTAAATATGATGTCCTAAAAAAAACAACAACACTATAACAAAAATTGACTGTAAACAGGATCAAATTTATTGCCAAAATCTTTCAGTTATACCTGAATCTATATATGATTTTTTTCAATTGATAAAATGAATAAAAATATGACTGCATATATTCTTAATAATAATATATTGAGATATCACATATCAGGATTGTGATATGTGTACAATTGTGATGTATTTGTTTTAGTATATTTAGATTTTGTTGTGATTTGGCACTTTATAAACCAATTAAATTGAAGTTGAATTGAAATTGAACATTTTATTGAGTCTTAAAGTAAATAAATATGAAATTAGTCACTGGATCCTTAAACTTTGGACATAATAAACTCTACATGGTGGATCCTTGATCTCTGGAGATAAATAGGAATAAACAAAATCTGTAGTTTTTGTCAAAAGCAGGCATTATTGGCATGATTGTCTTTCCATACATCTGAGCTGAGCTCTTACAGCTGTTGTGCTTCACTTCAGGATGTAATTTGTAAAGAAATACAGCACATTTCATTTTGGGAGGAAAAAAAATGTTTTAGTGGATTGTAGTTTCTTGTCTGTATTACAACGTTTGTAAGAGGTGTCATTTTATTTAAAGCGGCAATTTGTTTTGAAGTTAATTCCGACCGGACTCTGTCTCAGCAGAGAGCCACGCAGTGTTTTGAGCTATGTGAACAAAACGGAAGATGATTCTTGTTTCTTGACTGCAACAAGACAAGAGTCCCAGTTAGTGACTTTAATACACACAAAAGTGACTCATGATATTTTAATGGGTTTGAGAGGGGTTAAGAAGCGGACTTACCGCTTCTGAAGAGCAGCAAATCAAAGAGCCACGAGCCACTGAATCGAAGCATTGCTTCAATGGCTCAGGGCTTCAAAGTGGAGTCGCGCTGCAGAATCGGTTGATTACAGACCCGCTACAGACCAAACCCTGAATATCCGACTTTATTTGTACGTCTGTATGATCCTGAAACTCAGAAACATCCGTATAATTTATGGACTATAGGTTGACATGAAAACCAAAGCTGTGTTCACCGCGGGGACACAATCGGCACTATTCGGGATTATTCAAGTTTTTTTTTTATTTTTTTTTACCGATGACGAACAATGCGTAAGGTCAAAACCGGTCTGGATCCGGGCCTGCTGTGACAGTGAGCAGGGAGGGTTTTATGAAGAAAATTGCAGAACTGAAATTGGAAATTCTTCAGGTACGGAAACACACTATGGTCTTTGAGATTTTTATGCTGGATGGCGGTATGCAATATTTCTGTTTTAAAGGACATGTCGCACCAAAATCATAACTTTTTCAAGTGTTTCCAACAGCATTTCTTTGAGGACATGTCCCAGAGCGCGCTTGACTAGAATGTATCTGTTAACGATAATAACGGAGTCACAGATTAATTACAAAGTTTACATAAGTGTTATGTGTGATATTATGATGACTCGTTAAGTCCATCCATCCATCCATCTTCTTCCGCTTCATCCATTGTTAATTTTGATGCAGTCATGATAAAAACAGCAGCCACGTTCCACTGTGAGAAAATGTAGTGCGTGTGCAGGTCCATTAATCATGAACACAGCCTGTCAGAAGCAGGTTGCTGGATCCTCAGCTTTGTGCATGCTTATAAGTGTTGTCATTGATATAACTGTGAAAAAGAAGAAAAAATATAAGAAATATATTTGTGTGACCAGAGAGATCAGACAGCAGGCTGTCTGACAGGCAACCTAAAAAAACAGCAGAGGTCTGAGTGCACATTGCGTGAGTGCGGTGCGTGACACTGTTCGTGCTGCTCCGTTACAGAACAGACTCACATCAAGACAGACTCTCTCAAAGTAAAATAAAAATAAAGCATACCAGTTCTACTAAGGAAAACAAAATACATTTTCGGGAATGAAGAGTGTCGGCTCCTCTCTGTATAGCCTCTGTAAATCCAAACCTCCACTTTCGAATCAAAGCTCTGAAGCTCCGTTATTGGAAGAAGCACTGTTCATTTCAGTCTGTCTGCCAGCCATTGGGATGTTTCTGCTTTTCCTAAAATGTACGTCCCACGCTGAGAAATGCTGAGGAAAACACACCCACCCACACACACACACACACACACGCTCATCTTCGTGTATCTGCTGACTCGTGGAGTGAGAGGAATAATTAGCAAAAACACTTCAGTGACCACTAATTATTACTGCGTGTGTGCACAGATAGACTTTCATGAATAATTTGATGTTGTGTTGCTAACTGGAACATTAAATAACATGCAACATGTCCTTGTTTTTGTACTTGTTTGTGGCTTATTTTTAGACCTAAATGATCATATTTGAAGTTATTTTTCCCTTCCATTTTTCCATTCTTCTTGCAAGAAATAAGTACTTTTTAGTCTGTGTAAATTGGTTTCAGTATCATATTTAGTTATTTGTTACGTTGCAAGGTCATCATAAGCACTTTTTCAGGGAGGAAAGCTTGACCTTTTTTTTTGGACAATATAGAGGGGTGTCAAAATCTGAATCACAAAGACAACTTTGAAGTGAATGCCCCCAGCCTGGTGATACTGTGACTTGGGAATTCAAACTTTTCAAATTGAAAATTATGCAGGGGGAAATGTGTAAAAAAGTCTGGAATCTCCCACATTTTAAATGGTCTTTGTGTACATTCTTTTTTCTTTCAAATAGGTTTATTGCACATGTAAAAAGTACGTCAATGAAACACAAACATTTTAGACAAATTTCACTAATCAACAGTTCAGCACAGAGTCAGACCAGAAACAGTACTAAAACATTTACATTTTTGTCTTAGACCTTCAGTACAAATGGTGGGCTTGGACCTTGAGTGGAAGCGTTGCGTGCCACTTTGGATGATAGTTGCCAACAGCACCCAGTGGTGGGCACAGATAACCAAAAAATTAACTTCGATAACAGATAATCAGATAACTGAAAAGTTATCTTTGATAAAGATAAACCGATAAACCACCCAAAAATGTATCGGAAGCTACAGATAACTGATAAATTCCATTATTGTCTCTGGTACATTTGGAACGACAAGCTAACAACAAGCTGAATTTGAGTTTTAACACCATGATTACTTTTGGAAGCATCAAAAGCGACAAAAAACCCAAACAATGAGCCAGTACTTCTATGTTTGTACATGCTGCCACCTACTAGAAGCTACATAGCTACATAGCTACATAGCTACATAGCTACAGCACAAAAGCAACCTGAGAACAGCCACAAAGCAAGCTCTCTACCAATCACAATGCTCCGGTCAGGTGGAGGTCTTGAAAAATAAAGTCATACTGACTTATGGTTTTGTGTGAATACTGATAGAATAACTCGATGTCAATTCTGTCATTTGTACATAGTTAAAATATAACATATATCTTTTAATGTTGAATAATGCACTAATTCTGAGGTTTTGTAACAAAAACAGACGGATCGCAAAGGATTCTGGGTAAAAGTGCCTCTGCTAAACACTGATTGGTTCAGTCACTCATTATGTAAACCAACACGTTAATGTGACATGTGTCTTGTGTTGGTGTTTACAGACAAATGTGCTTTTGTAAAATATTCCATTTTTTAATTGTAAAAATGGGCATTTTTACGGAGCCCTGGAACTGTCATCACAAAATGTTTTGCATGTGGAGAGAATGTGCGCACATTTTATTATTGCAGTGCGCACGTTTTATGATGTGCACACGTTTTATGATATTGTAAAACGTGCACTCAATATTGTCTTGACACATAAATGTTGGCTTTACACTGTGCAAGTTTTGGCCCTTTTTCAGATGATTTTTCATTCATGCGAGAATTTTTTGGACTGAGTTTCAGGTTAATCCCACGTCCTCCATTGTGTAGTGTACATGGATTAACAAGCTGCGTTCAACATCTCACGACCACCTCCTGGTCGCCGATCATATGGTTGAATGAAAATCAAACCTGTTTGATATTATTCTGTATCCTGCTGCTGAAGAGCTACAAGCGTCCAACCTCTCGCACTGTGCATGTGCAAACACCACAGAGCTGTCTTGTAATGGTTTTTGTTGTTGTTGTTGTTGTTTTTAAACTTAATTTGTAAAAAAAAAAAAAAAAAGCCATTTGCAAAGCCAAAAAGTTGATTTGACAACCATCTGATATAACCGGGGTCAAAATAAGTAGAACACTGCCATCTACTGGTGCCCAGATGCGTAGCACTTAGGTTGAATACTGCCATGAACTCTACTGGCTAGTAGATGGCAGTAGAGGCCTTGAAAACTTGCCAAAACAAAATTCCAGATAATCCGTGTCTGCTACATTTAAGATGCGTGGAATTTAACAAACGCAAATACAATAACGTCTATAAACCCAGAGATTATATTCATGAGAGTTTTAGGCACTAGAGTTTAATGCTGTTGTCCGTGGAGCCTGAGCAGTGTCTGAAATACATTTGTCCTGTCGTGAACGTACTGAGATTATCCTGTCCTACCCATAATGCACTGCTGGGCACAGCATGTGCTCACAAAACCTTAAAAATTAACACATTACTTTAAAACTAAAACATATATATGATG
Organism: Thalassophryne amazonica; assembly: GCF_902500255.1. Taxonomy (NCBI): domain Eukaryota; kingdom Metazoa; phylum Chordata; class Actinopteri; order Batrachoidiformes; family Batrachoididae; genus Thalassophryne; species Thalassophryne amazonica. Next base: position 46,473,202 of record NC_047104.1, read on the forward strand.
TTTTCACTTTATAAAACTTCAGACATGACAGTAATTTTAAATAACTTGTCCAAAATTAGTTTGGTTAAAATTTGAAAGTACTAGAGAAGCTTGAATCTTCGACTGGACTGGGTTGCTTGACGTGAGGACGTTTCGCTTCAAATCACAGAATTTTCCTCAGCTAAAATTCTTGCTCTGGTAGTTTGACTTCTGTCTTGACTCTTGTAGAGAAGAATAAACCAGAAGCCAACAAAAGCTGCAGTTTTTAACCTAACCAGACCCCTCCTACCGAGAGGCTGATTGCTATAGGCTAGTGACTAAACAATAGCTCTAATTAGCACCTATTGTGCACTCTCCTAATGATGGGATGGAAGCCTCCCCTGATGGCTCCCTTGCTATCAAGGGAGCCTGTTGTGTGGGCCGCTGAAGAGGAGGTACTGCTGGCCCACCACCACAAGATGGCGCCCTGCTTGAAGTGCGGGCTTCAAGCACGAGAGGGCGTCAGAGCGACCAGGAGTGATAGCTGTCACTCATCATCCGTACCAGCTGTCACTCATCCACTACTCATCACCACCACCATAAAGGCCGAACTGCAACTCCACCTCCCCGCCGAGAAATCAGCTACCATTCAGGTAACCTTCTCTGCTGTAATTATTGTTGTCCAAAACATTGTTCTGTGTGCAGCCGTGTTCCTGTGGGCTCTGTTGGTGGCTGGATTGGCGGACAGTGAGAGGACGACGTTCTTCGCCTCTCACTCCATCCAGGAAAGAGACCAGCAGGAGCTGCACGGGTGAAATTGTTGCTGGAGGTGGAGGTTCTCCCTCCTAATTGTATACAGACTGTGGGATTACTGAGTGTGCGAACTCACACTCATCAGGACTGTCTCTGTTCTCTGCCAGCAGTACCGGGTCTGACTGCTGAAGACAGCGGCCACCTGGGGCGCAGGGCTTGGCGGCTCCGGTGTTCTTCAGCTCCGTTGGTGGTGGAAGCTGTGTGGGATCCGGCTCTTCTCTCACCAGGCGTCTTCTATCGTCAAGCCTGCCCACACGTCACCTGGTGTATGATTGACAGTCACTGTATTGTTATTGTCTGTACGTCGTTGTGCGATTCACAACATTAAATTGTTACTTTTGGCTTATCCATTGTCCGTTCATTAACGCCCCCTGTTGTGGGTCCGTGTCACGACACTTTCACAACAGAGCCATCAGAGCAAGAATTTTAGCTGAGGAAGCTTCTGTGATTTGAAGCGAAACGTCCTCACGTCAAGCAACCCAGTCCAGTCGAAGATTCAAGCTTCTCTACTATGGAAACCACCTGGGCAACTGAGAGCCTACACAAACGTTAAAATTTGAACCATAAGTTAAAAATGTATGCCTCTGGATGACTTGGGTGATATTGCCAGTGTATCACTATGGTGCTAAAGAAAATGTTTTTGTGTGTGTGTGTGTGTGTGTGTGTGTGTGTGTGTGTGTGTGTGTGTGTGTGTGTGTGTGTGTGTGTGTGTGTGTGTGTGAGAGAGAGAGACCAGTTCTCCTTTACCTGCTGAGGATAGTGTTTTTTTTCTGAAAACAGCTGTCTTCTGTTTGCAAAGGGTAGAACTATCCATTTCTTAGGAAACTTTTAACAGGTAGGTCTCAACTGATTTTGAATTTAAAAAATGTTTGCCGCTGTTAAGCTTGGTTTACTACGCTATCGGTCTAAAAGTTATCGGACGACAATTTATCGGAATGGTTTTTAAAGTTATCTAAAAAGATATATCGATAATGAAAACATTATCTTCGATAATTATCTGTTATCGGATTATCGGAAGTGTGCCCACCACTGACAGCACCGCTATACTAAACATTTCTGGGGAGAACTGTGGTACTAATACGGTATGATTCCGCTTTGTGTGGAATGTATGATGACATTCCAGTAGCACAGTGTCCAAGCATTAATGTTACTTTTTGGTGTAATTACATTGCTACGTTATGTCCCTCCACCATCAATCTCCTGCTGTCATAACAATGTCAGAACAATATCTACACTGAATGTTTATACGGGATCCAACGTCAAGATTTGTATATGATCCAATTTTCAAGTCCATTGGATTTTTTTTTGGGACAAATGACACTGATCCAATGTATAAGTGTGATGTTGAATCATAGGCGTAGGACGTGGGGTCTATTTGGGGGAGCGACATCAAATTTGCCTGAATTTCAGAAACCCCCATGACTCTTTAAATTACCATTTATTTATATACCCATATTTATATTTATACTGGTGACCAAATAGCGGTTTGATTGTTTACATTAATTGCGAAAATAAGTCTGACATTTTAGGTCATTCTATTCTCTATTCAGAGTCTACATGGCCCATGCCCGAATTTCCCAGCCCATCTGCCCGAATTTGAGCATTTTGCTGAGCCCCCCCGGCTCCCCCACCTCCTACGCCTATGTGTTGAATCAATATCATTTGCACCCTGATATATTAGAGACGCCACCGGAGATGTACAGTCTTGTGATTATCTCTTCGTAACTGTGTTTGAATGTTTGAAAGACATCATAAAAACGCCTAATCCAGTTTTGGGCCTATTGATGGGAAGGCGTGATGTGATTTAGGTTCAGATCAGTCAGTAATCAAGGTCAGAGGTTATGGTCAAATTTCTGGAACTGTGGAAAGTTTTGAAAACAGCAAATGTTATGGAAATGGATTCAGATATTTTGTTGTTAATGAACTTGACTGTTTTAAAGATCGTACTTGTCAGTGTACTTTGAAATGCGGATGCGGTGGCACTGAGCTCTGTGAGTACTTATATCCTGATTTTTATTGGCAACTCACTGGCCACTTCATTACGTACACCTCTTCAACTGCTCATTCATTGATGCAAATATCTAACCAGCCAATCATGTAGCAGTAATGTAATGCATGTAGGCATACTGATGAGATCCTGCTGAGGCTAAAACAAGCATCCAAATAGGGAAAAAAAAACATGTTATTTAAATTACTTTTACCGTGGCATGGTGACTTGTTGCTTCAGCAGCTGAAGACCACAGGCTGAGGCTGCAGTGTGCACAGGCTCACCAAATGGTCACATTGGAAGTTTGGTAAAATGTTGCCTGCTCTGATGTGTCTTGGTTTGTGATGCATGATTCAGATGGTCGGGTCAGAAATAACATGACAGCATGGATCCATCCTGCCTTGAAATAATTCATTGTTGAATCTATGGCATGAAGAATTAAGGCAGTTCTGAAGGGTCCAACCTGAGACTACCAAGGTGTACTTAAAGATGTGGCCAGTGAGTGCATAATGTGATTGAAAAACATTGCAGCTAACATTTAAAAGGCACTTTGGGTTATTTTATTATGTTCAGATGTCTGCAGTCGTCCTGCAAAACAAATATCTCTGTAATGGTTTAACATTATCCAGCACTAACATGAATATTTGAATGGAATGTTGTGCACATTTTGGCTGCTTTAATGCTACATGTGGTCTTTGTTAACTAAATGACTGTAATATTTACCAGGAAGCACTGCTATTAAATACTATTACTGTAATGCAAAGCATCACATCATTAGTCATCCACTGTGGTTCTTTACTGAATATTATTATTGAAAACAGTCTGAAGCTGTTCCAGCCTTTGGTTTCATTACAGTGGACCTTCTGGTGACAAATTTGCCAGAATGCATTTATGACTTTTAAGAAACAGCTGAACCTGTGCTTGAGTTCAGTGATGAACTTAAGCCTTTATGAGAAGTGAAATCGATGCAGAAAAGTTTACAGTTTTCCATGGAGTAGCAAAAACATTGATACAGTTCAAATAAAGAAAATTAAATATTTATTAATTTTTGTAAATTTAATTCTTATTCAATAATTTTTTTAATTTATAATTATTTATTTAAGTTGTTTATTTGTTTTATTTACAATTTAAGATTACATTTATCTGTCTTTATATGAGGCTATCATTTAGTTAATTTCCATTAGTAATCCTGTTACAAACCTCACAATTTATGATGAACCTGACAGTTTGTGATGCAGCATCCAAAGAAAAGAGGTGTGAACAAACACTTTATTATTATTTATTTTTCAGGACCTTTATGTAGTATGTAATTCTTATGGATGAAAATTCCCTTTTCTGTTTGTTTTCAGATTGTATGTGTATGACTGTACATGATGTATTGGTGATGCCTGCTGGCGACTTGTATTTGTCGCTATTGTACACGGTTGTAGCTAAAAAAAAAAATAATAATAATAATACGCAAACAAATAAAAAAATCTCCAAAAATTGTTGTTTTTATTTGTTATAATGATGTTATTAGAAGATCTCGCACTGCTTCAGGTTGGCATGTTGAATCAAAGTCATAACTCAGTCAGTTGTATCTTTGCCATTTGTTTGTTATGTAATATGTAAAAAAATAACAAGTGTGATTGTGATTTGCCTGGAATTTCTGAATGCGTGCACAGCTCCATGTCAGTGTTTCTGCTTTTTACAAGGAATTGTTTCACAAACGCAAATTTTAAAAGGACACAGTAAGAACAATAAATGAGGGATTTTCCTGCTTTGTTCAGGATTAAAAATGGCATTTGTGTTTGTCAGAGTGATTGCTGTTATTGTCTGAAGGAGGCATGCACAAATTAAAGACTTATTGCTCTGATTTTGACTGAAGCAGTTATTTACACATTATCATAAAACAAAATCACTTCAAATCCCATCAAAAAATGGGATTTTCTCTTTAAAAGTGACACTATTTAACACAGTACAGTGGTTTACAGAAGTCAATTTTATCATTGTAGAATTGATTGTTTAAATTGTTTTTATAAAATGCTTATATTTGGCCTTTTTTGATTTATTGCAAACACTTGTGGAATCTTTTATGAATCTGATAAAATTGTTAACTTTTATATCATTTTTTAAGACACCCCTTGCCCTTTGAACATTCATTCATTCATTCATTCATCTTCTACCGCTTAGTCCAATTAAGGGTCGCGAGGAGCTGGAGTCTATCCCAGCAGTCATAGGGCGTGAGGCGGGGTACACCCAGGACAGGATGCCAGTCTGTCGCAGGGCCACAAACAGACAAACACAGACACACACACACCTACGGACAATTTAAAGATTCCAATCCACCTAACCCGCATGTCTTTGGATGTGGGAGGAAACCGGAGTACCCGGAGGAAACCCACGCAAACATGGAGAGAACATGCAAACTCCACACAGAAAGGCCACGGGAATTGAACCCATGACCTTCTTGCTGTGAGGCAACAGTGCTAACCACTAATCCACTTTATGTCAAAATCATTCATTGCCTGAAGATGTGCTCCCTCCTTGATGTTTATGACCTTGTCAGGTGCTGGTGGCATAAATGCAGCCGGCCTTTCTTGGAGGTGTGTGCATGTGCGTGTATGTGTGCATTAATGTACATGTGTGTCAGTTGACAAAGTCATAATGTTCATTTCACAAAAAGGTGCCATTGTAGTTTAAAGTGTAAAGTGGAACTATGAGTGCATTTTGGCTGTTGTGCCCAAACAGCTCTCGACTGGCCAAGGTCCAAGTCCTTCTCAGCAAGAACACCACTCGACAAATTCAGAAAAAGTCATTGTTGGTGGTGTCACATCTACCTCAGCCCCGCCTGTGCTCAGCTCCTGGGGAGGCCAACTCTGGGCAAACTTGTTATAGAGCCTGTCCTCTAGTCTTGATATCTTATGGTAATTCTGTCTGACCTGGACAGGAAAATTGAATGGCGAGGTCTCTGGTCCCTGCACTGGACCTCCTACACTCATGTTTGGGGTGACCAAAACATCTGGGAGCCCAACTGCCACAATTCTTAAGCATATTCAAAACTGACATGAGTTTAAATTAGCTTTACTTACTTGCTCTGACTCATGCTGCTTTTTTAAAAAATTCAAGGATTATTTATAGCTTCAGCATACAAACTGAACTGTAGTTTAGTAACAACAGGGCTTACCCTCCCATTATACAGGCCAGGCAAGCTGCAAGAGTTAATAAAGAGGTGACACAGACATTTCTTCCCCTTTTAGCCTAGCACGCAGTGGCGGGCACAGCTAACCAAAATGTTAGCTTCAATAACAGCTAAGCAGCTAACTGAAAAGTTATATTTTATAAAGCTAAACCGATAAACCACCCAAAAATTTATCAGAAGCTACAGCTAACCGATAATGTTCAAAATTTAGTTTTAACACCACAATCACAAACCCAAACAATGAATCACCACTTCTGTCTTTGTGCACTGTGCCAACTGCTAGAAGCTTCAGTTTATTATGTATTTTACTCTACCACAGCAAAAGAAGCCTGACCACCAGGTTGTCACAAAAAAAAAGCCATTACTTCTTAACCACATACAGCAGTTCCGCTGTGATGCAGAGGTCTTGGAAAATAAAGCAGTTTTGACTTATGGTTTTGATTTATAAATCAAAAATTCAAATTATTCTGGATAGAATAACTACACAATTCTGTCATTTGTACAAAGTTAAAATATAACATATATCTTTTAATTTTAAATAATGCACTAATTCTGAAGTTTTTGCAACAAACACACACAGATGCCAAAAGGATTATGGGTAAAATGAGCCTCTGCTAATACTGATTGGTTGACTCATTCATTCTATGTAAAAACAAACACATTAATGTGATGTGTGTATTGATTTACATATAAATGTGCTTTTGTAAAATATGCCATTTACATGTGTAAAAAAAGCCATTTGCAAAAGCCAAAAGTCAAGTAGTGATTAGACAACTGTCTGATATAACGGGGTCAAAATAAATAGAACACTGCCATCTACTGGTGCCCAGATGCTCAGACCCTAACCCATAATCCTTTGCGCTCCAGAGAGTTGCTGTAGTTTAAACAGCACAGAGTGAAAACACATGACAATAATTGTAAATGAACATTATACAACCAAAATGTACATTTTTAATTCTTTTCATCAGCTGCAGCAACTCTCTGGTGTGCAAAGGATTATGGAATATCTCAACACTTAGGGGGAATACTGCCATGAACACTACTGGCCAGTAGTTGGCAGTAAGACCAAAACAAATATTCTAAATAACTAATCTGTGTCTGCTACGTTTAATCTGCGTGGAATTTTAATAAACACAAACTGAATTTCAGACATCTTATATATATTACTCTGGAACAAAGATAAGATTTTTTTTTTTTTTTTTGGCTCTTGTTTTGGTTCTGTGACCAGCTCGTAGAGGATAGAACTGTACTACAAAACTACAGGTAGGCTTTAAAATCTTTGATATCAGAATTTAAAAAGTTTATTAACTGTTAAAGCTTTATTCACTAAGCTTGCAATAATATGTTAGTGGTATAAAAATTATCGGACCACAATTTATCTGAAGATAATTGATTCGATGATGATTTTTAAAGTTATCTGAAAGGCTAATCCGATAATGAAAACATTACTTCGATAATTAGTGGTTAGCCGATTAGTGGAACTGTGCCCACCATTGCTAGCATGAATGCGCAGATCAATACAAGATGGCTGTTTAGTTTGTAGTCCAGTTGTTTCAGACACATTCAGACATAAATTTGCCTTTTTTTTGTCTACATGCAACAGAAGCACAGGCTTGCAAAGCAGTGACAAAGTAAAGGTTTTCTGTGAATATTTATTGAAGCTCTGAGGATTGAGTGCACTGCACTAAAATAAAGGTCTTCAGGAAAGACTAGGTTAAAGCCTGGTGTTACTATAAGGAAGTGACTTTGATCATACCAAGCAGGGCTATTCCCTTCTGTGTTGTAGCGAGTGCTGAAGTGATGTAATGTTCCTCCAGATCACTAATTTTTCTAAAAATCATTTAACATACAAACAGGTGCAGCCTCACAACAAAGATTTTTGTTGTGGAAGTCCCTTAATTAATGGCCTGTTAATGCTTGTAAATTTACCTTAGCTAGCTGCTGCTTGCTAAAGGTGTCCAAACAACAACTTGAAACTTATCAAAACATTTGAAAGTGTTTTGTTTTTTTTTTTGTCTGAAAGGTATTGTATCCCATGTGCTGGGATAAAAGGAGAATGAGTCAAAATGCTGAATGGCAACATCTTTGCTCATTTGTAGACCGTACCACTTGGCCAGTAAGACAATACCCTGACAAACACTAAACTGTTCCCTCTTTTTGGCAACACTGTCGTGTAAGGGGTTAGCATCGTCACATGATCAAAAGAACATCTCAGAGTTGGTCCAAACCTGGGGTTGTCTGCCCAGTTTATGATCTTTGAAGGGTTTCCTGCACTTGGTCTCGTCCGTGTGTACGTTAGGTCAAATTTAGCCTCTGAAGTGCCTCCAGGCCTGAGTGTAGGTGTGAACGCGCTGCTGCCTTTATCAGTTATGGCTAACCTTGAAAGTGTTTGTTCCAAAACAATCACTTCAAGCCGGTGATTTCACAGTTGAGCACCACCTTGCAGTGATGCAGTTTTTCCTTACCACTGTTGCCTACGTGCTTGCTTAGGGAGGTGGGTAATGTTAGACCTTGCCCTGGGGTGACTTATGTTGTGATTGGGCGCTATATAAATCATTTCATTTGAATGGGATGTGCTCAACAGTACAGTCACTTGTTGAAGTGATCTCTTGTAACAGACTGTACCATGATGTCTCTGTAGCACATTTACAGACACTTTCGAGTCTTTTCTATTTGTCTTAGCTCTCTTTCAAACAATCAGCAACCTGCTATGCTGAATAATGAAGCCAACACAGACGAGCCAAAAGAAACAGTTCCTTGAATGGCCACGTGAGGCTGGCTCCTAAAGTGAGTCAGTTCCCAGAGAATCCCATGTTAAAATTCCCAAATTTACAGGAGAAATAAATATGTGTACAGCTGAGTACAATTTCTCTCTCTCTCTCTCTCTCTCTCTCTCTCTCTCTCTCTCTGTAGTTTCCCTGCTTATGATGACTGTAAGATGGTTAATTTTTATATATACCTTTTTAGTTTAGGCTGTTTTAATTCATAAAGTTGTGCATATTTAGTGGTGTGGTTGAGCTGACTGACAGCTAGCATTCACAAGCCAGTAGCTCCTCTATGAACATTTCAATACAGTATGAGGCTTGCTTTGTGGTTAATTGGCCAAAAGCCCCTTCTAAGACGTGTGTTGCTTTCTTTTTGGTAAATGACAATTTAACGTTTCTTATTTTTATTTTAAATAAATTTGCAAAATCTAAAAAAATTTTCACAATGTCATTATGGGGTACTTTGTGTGGAATGTTGAGGAAAAAAATGATCTTAAACATGATGTAACATTAACATTAAAAAAACATTAAAAAAAATGTGGAAAACGAGCAGCACTTTGAATACTTTCCAGATGCACTATACAAGTAACTGCTTGTTTGACACAAAGTCTTTCCAGCGGTACCCAGTGATCCACCAAAGAGACTTGAGTTCAAAAGACATCTCGTCATCTCCTTCAGTCACTCGATAGCATCCAAGTCTCACAACCATGAAAAAAGAAAGGAAGCACCAGGAACCTACAGACTTCTCATGAAGAGATATCAGCGTCACCAAACACTGGTATCAGAATCAGAATCAGAATCAGAATTTCTTTATTGTCCCGTAAAGGGAAATTAATGTTGCAGCAGGAGCACACAAAGGACAAGGTACACAAAGATAACAATATCAACAGTGAAAATAAGACCCAATTAAAAGTCTAAAATCAAACAAGGAAGGAAACAAAGGAATAAACTTAATAATAATAACTAACTAAGTAACCTTTATCACTAAACTTAGTAATAGAAGTAAAACTTAATAATAATAATAATAATAATAATAATAAAATAAAATAAAATAAAAACAATAAAAACAATACCCATACAATGTCAAATATTCAATCCAGAGTCCATGCCAGAAACAAAAAGTATTGCAAAAATGCAATATGTGGATGTGCAAATAAGCAATAGTAGTGCAAAATAAAATCATCAAAGGCTAATTGCCATTGAGTAATAAAATTGCACTAGGAATAAACAAGACCTGAAATCTTTTAGTCCTCCTCATAGGAGCCCTAAAACGACGGCCTGAGGGCAAAAGCTCAAACTCTTTTTTCAGTGGATGATTAGAACAATCCTCAATCCTCATTCGTCATGCTAAACCCGGTTTAGCATGACGAATATTTGATAGAATTCCAGAATTCCTCATATAAAGCTGTAAAGCCTCCATTCCTTGGAACTTCCCACTCTGGGATGAGAATTTACCGCATGTACAGTTCAGTATTTGCATTTGTATACACTTGAGCTTGTGTGTCAAAAAGGGTTTCCTCTGTGTTTTATTTGGAGTCTGTCACAGGTCCAATCTCAACAGGCCTTCCGATGTCTATATTGACTTTTTTCTCAGTAAGCTGCAGTAAACAAAACCATCTCCTGTAACAGTTCCAGGGTGAGGTTGCAGCCTTTGAGCTCTCACAGTATCCAGTGGCAATACACTGGCTTCTTATAGTTTTAGATTTAATGAACTATAGCTAATTAACATAATTTCTTGAGCAAGTCAGAATACTAAGAGTAACTGTCAGCTGTTTTGTGTCTTATGTGAATTAGAAGCTAATGTCTCTGTTAGCTAATGATGGTGAGTTTCTCTTATATTTATATAAAGTTGACTATTATTATGATGAAATTATAGCTGCTACTATGTTCAAAATCCTGTTCAACTTTAGCTCAGCAAGTAAACAAAGAAGGAACAATAAATAGAAGCTGAAGTCCCCCAATTGCCTTCGAGCAATTGCGGCATGCCCAGCTGGTACACAATTTCTCGGATACTCACTCGACTGAAAAGCCACCGAAAGCCCTCTGAATCTTCCGAATGGTTTCCAACACAGACGTGCTTTTTGTTGTGCGCCATTAGCGGCTCCGTCCCGACGCGCGAATTCCTCCGCACGTCTTTCATTACAAAATCTCCAGTAACAGTGGAATGTGCCGAAAAAGTGCTGATGTACACCTCTTCCACAATTTCTCTGGTAGTCAGACGACGTCCCGGATCAACACAGCCTTCACTTTGGAAATGATCTGGTCGTTTCAGCCTGTCAGTGGCCGCTCGGAGCGCGGCCGTCCTCTGCCGCTGTGGGCCGTCTTTAATCCAGTTGTAATGATCCTTAATCTGTGTGACGCCGAGAGTATCCTCACTGAAAGCCGTCTGAATCTTCTGAATGGTTTCCACCTGGCTGTCTCTCACAGTTTCTGGAAAAATTTGATTCAGCGCTGCTCCAATCGCTCAGCCATTTCCCTGACAATGAAAATCCGACGAGGGGGGTGGACCAGTGCTCACTCAAAGCCTGCCCACAGGCGAATGACGCAACCGACAGGCGTGAAAAAACTCACGCATGCGCACGAAGGTTCAAGCTTGGCTGATGCAAGCGCACATGATTCAAATCCATATAGTATTTGAAAAAAATAAACAGACCTAACAGACCTCGTACTTACACACAAACAAAATGGAGTTTTGCAGCTAGCTACCAGCCTGTGATGTCACCATGGTAATGTCTGTAAAATGCCTTGTAAATAAATTCAGAGGTGTTACTAGGTTCCAAAATCAGCATTTTCAGTGTTAGAAGTGTTTATTTATCACTAGCTTTTACATAATACATGACAAACATGTATATAAACACACAAAACAAAGTAATTTTGGAGAGAACTCACTAAAACACAGAACTGGACAAATTGAAAGAGAATGTGACTTTCTTTACCTCTTAAAATAGGTCAAGGTTAGTCATGTTTTAATGTGTCCAAGCTCTGTGTCCCAAAAATGTTCCCTGATAATTTGAAAACTCTGGGAGTAGCAGGACTAAGCTTGCTGAGAACAAACAGATGGACAGGCAGATGCAAAGCCTTTGCAATACCCAATGGCCATATTTGATGGCCTCGGGTAATAAAATCAGTCATTGTTTTGCTCCATCATGAAGTTATGACTGGCCAAATTCTCCCCAATCACACCCACTGTGTTGTGTGTTGGGGGGTGTGGCTGGATATTTTGGTGTTCTTTTCTTTTCTTTGCTCTCCAGGTGGCATGAGAACTGATTTGTCTGTGGAGAAGGTGCTGGCTGAAGAATCCTTCACCCTCATCAACATTATGTGTAGCACCTGTGAATGATGCTCACATGCAACCTTAAAGACTTTCAGCTGAAGCAGATAATTGGATGGCGTTCTGCATTTAAGTCATGTGTGATTCAAGCAGAACTGCCGGGAACTCGACCTTGTGATGTTCGTTTGTGAAACGCTGAGGACCGCGCCTGGGTTTGACACATCGAGCCCGTGAAGCAAGGAAGGGTGAGGGACACATGCTGTCAGCACACATCAAAGGTGATTAAGTGTTTGACTAATTGTTGATAGTAACTTGGTATTTTGTTACGCAGTAAACTTGAATTGTGATGAGGATTGTGCAGCTCGCTTCTCACTGCTGTGGCATGCGGACAAGTGGTCCTCCACCTGTTGTGAGAAGCTGCTTATTTGCATAAAGCTTAAAATACAGACCTGTATGTGTTGCTGATAGTATGTGTCTTTTGAAGGATATTAGTTGTAACTGCTGACTTACCTCACCTCTTCTATGCTTCGCAGAGAGTCGGTTTGTCGTGTCCACCTGGGGGGTGTTTGGCGGTGGTAGTGGGTCCAGGAGCGCCGGGCTTCGATCCTTTTGGGCGCTGGAGAGCGTGCCAGCCTTCACTCCACCAGAAGGACGCTATTTCTGTTTTACACTTTTTATGCACCAGTGGGTGAAATAAATATATTGTTTTTGGAACCGCTTTTCTGGTTATTTGTAGCGCTGGGTTCCGTCTGACGCAGGTCCGCTCCTCAACCCGCGTCGACACATAACACACTGAGGCTTCTACTGTCTATAATGTTGTTGTGACTATCTTGGTGGCTTCCCTCATTGGTTTTCTTCTTACATAGAGACCCTGTTTTTGAGGACAGCCTACTCCAGACAGATTTAGCATACTCTATTTATTTATTTATTTATTTATTACATTTAAATGCAAAACATATTCAGTGACTTGCTCTCATAGGTGATTTTGAGTTTGATATTTTTTTTTACTTAATTTATGTAATGTGCTTTTATATTGGGAGCATTATGTTTAAAAAATTAAAGGAATAGTGTTTAATATTTTTGTGTGAAGTAGCCAGAATTTAATTGAATTTATTTTTTTGCTTTTACTTGATGTTATAAAACAATAAAATCACATAAACTGGTCATACAAGGAGTCTTGTGAGGGAAGCCACCAAGATACCCATGACAACTGTGTAGAGTACAATTTTTGTCTTTAGCATCACTAGTCATACAGCTTCACGTAAGAGTTGAGCAGACAAAAACAAAACAGATCCGATCGGGGCTTGAGTCTCCCATGTGCAAACTGGAGCTGAAATTTCACAGCTTCCTTCTCTCTCTCTCTCTCTCAAATACATACGTATATGGCCAGCAGCGACAGCATGCTATATAATACAGCATATAAAGAATTAAATATCAGTATTTTGCAAACAGCGGACTTGAGACACATGACAGTTAGAGTTTGACATTTATATGAAGTGGACTTCATCATGGCTTATATATAATTACATATTTTCATTGGACCGAGTCTGCTTTATCATGTAAGGTGGATTTCATGTGGTCAGTATGTGCATGCAGCACTCGTGAATCTGACAGACTCAGATTAAAACTGTCAGACTGTTGCCCTCTTGTGGATCACTTAGTTACAGCAGCCACTGGTTGAAATTCTGAGACTGATTTCAGCTGCAGCGCAAAGAACCAGAACCTGTTCACATAAACACCATGCACGAAAGTGCACTGTGTGGATCACACATGTGGCTATGACGTGCATGTCATCAAAGGCCCGGCTGCCACTCTGTGTGACCACCAGCTAGTGTGCATGAGCTCAAGTTTGTGCTGCAGCGCTAGTCTGCATGAATGCCACAGTTTGATCCACATTATGTCAAACGCATCATCTGCTGGTTTTCATTTTCTAAGGCGCGCGCGTGTGTGTGTGTGTGTGTATGAGCCTCACATCTGGAGCCCAGCACTGACCTCACGGTGGATCACAGAGCCAGAACTGATATCAGATCTGCCTCTTTTTCTTTATTGAGCCTCTGTGTGACTTTGATTAATGAATTCTCCGTCCCACGTAGAAGCAGCTTTCACTCTCTCTCGTGCCCGTTCAAAACTTTGACCCCCTCAGGCTCAGGTTGCTGTGAGCCCTAAAATCACGCAAAGGTCAAAGGTCTCGGCTCCGTCAGCACCGGATCAAATGCACCCTGGATCGAAGGAGGCAGGGATTGGTTTGGGTTGCTGACTTGAACAGTTTATAAAAAAAACAACAACAACAAAAAAAAACTACATAAGCATTTATATGCATCACTAGATATGAGATTTGGAAGGTTGTCCATTTGTCCATTTGGAATGTAGTTTGAAGAGGTGCACAAACTATGACTTCTGCTTCATGTAAGTCAGCCCCCCCCCAAAATAGCTTTTTGTTGTTGTTTTTTTTTTTTTTTTTTGCTTGTGCAGCTCACTTTCAGTTAGGTCCATATACATTTGGACACTGACGTCTGATTGCATATAGTATATATTCTTTTGCATGCCCTCCAGCGTGCTGTCAGTGCTGTGCCTTCACTCGGACAGCATGGTGCAGACTGCGGCTGCAGCTGAGGGTCTCTGAGAACCAAAATGTGTTGAGGCCCAAACCGTCCGGAACAGCTGGACTCAGCGTGCCGCTCTGTGTAAACACTGAGCCACAGAGTTAAGCAAAAACACATGAGACTTGTTTCTGCTTTAACTGGCTCCATTGTAACATTTGCTGTTGAGCCTTTTCGCACACAAAACATTTTGCTCCAAGTGGAGAATGTTGGTGACTTTGAGTATGCGATTATCAATGTTTCACCCTGGTGAATTTCAGCACTTAGACATGTGATTTGCATGTGATTTAACATTGTCTGACTTTGATTATGTCAAATGAATGTTTTACTTTGGACTTTTGGAAATTTATGCAATAATTTTGTGCCCTATTTCTTCCTTTAAAAGTGCCAATCCCTTTGCATGTTAAAGTCAGTAAGTCAACACCAAAAGATGTTCTAGTGTGATACGAGAGGCCCCAGGCATCACTTTTCTGCTTAGAGCAGAGCTCTCAAACCGGTTCCAGAAAGGGCCAAGAGGGTGCAGGTTTTCTGTGCAACCACCCACTCCAGCAGATGATTTCACTGATTAACTGACCTGTTCAAAGTGATGTTAATCAGTGAAATCACCTGCTGGAGTGGGTGGTTGCACAGAAAGCCTGCACCCTCTCTGCCCTTTCTGGAACCAGTTTGAGAACTCTGGCTTAGAGCATCTACCTCCCATGTCATGAGTTTGAGTCTGTGTGGGACTGTTAGTGTCAAACACAATCCAGTTTCTACTGGTGCCGTGACCCAGATGGCAGTGAAATTTACGGGTGTGAGTGTAATGGTGACCAGGAGGTGATGTGTACCGTGTAAACCCCACCCACCGACACCAGTCACTCTGTGATATGTCACTCTTCTATTTGCATCTGATGGAGGTTATATTTTCATTCCAGCTTGTCTCTTTGTTGTTCAGTAAGATACCTCAACAATATGACCTGATTTAATTTAATTTAGTGGCTTTGCATCAAGGAAGAGTTGATTACATTTTTGGTGCAGCATGAGAACAAGGGCTGAATCTTGCCTTAGATTTTTGAGCTTTGACTTTTTTTTTTTTACTTTTATTCTGATCCTGCCTTCCCTCTTTGATTCTGGCTCTGATCAAATATGATTCCTGCTTTTGATTCATGAGCATAGACCTTTCATCGTTGACCCTGACTCCTGTTTTCCTGATCAAGTATAGACCCTGCCATTGATCCTTGAGCATTGATCTTTGATCTACAATGCTGATCCTGCCTTTTTTCTTTGTTGCTGATTTCTCTGAAACTGATGGATCCTACCTTTGATCCTTGAGCACTGGCCTTTGATCCATATCCTGCCTTTTATATTTGCTCCTAACCTCTCTGATTCATCTCAAAGGTTCAACCCTGCCTTTGATCCTTGATCTTTGACCCAGTTTCCTTTGACCTTTCTTTGTCTTTGATCTCAGTTCCGCTGAACCTGATTACAGAATTGAAGCATCATTCCACTGTTGCTCTGGGGGTTAGTAAGATTAGACCTTACTTGTGTGAAGCACCTTGAGGCAACTCTGTTGTGAATTTGGGCTATATAAGTGAAAATAAATTGAAATTGAAGCATCTAACAATCAGCAATCAGTTACTATATTCATAAAGGTCAAATCAGTGGTCAGGATCAAAGTTCAGGATCAAAGATCAGTGAACAGGATCAAAAATTAGGACAGAGGTTTAATGAACAAAATCTATCTGCAGTGATCAGGATTAAAGGTCCGGACCAAAGTTCAGGCTCAGAGATGAGTGATCAATATCAAAAATTGGAATGATTGTTAAATAAAGAGGATCTAAGTGCAGTGATTAGTGTCAAAGTCGAAGGTCAGCAATCAGGATCAGAGCTCAAAATGAAAGTCATCACCAGATACCATTTAAATAGAGGACTGTTGGACCTTAGCAGAGCTATGAACTATCGGAGTACAGTTCTGGTTAAGTGATCAATTTTGTACCAGTTGAAGGGAGAGTATTGGGATTTGTTCTTTGTCTTTAGTCTTTGTGTGGAGTTTATCTGATGCACTGTTGCTCTTTTAATCACCAGTTTTGATTTAATTTCCTTATTGTTCGTTCCTTATTAGTTCCTTAAAATCAAAGCCACAGCACCATGTGACAAATGTCCCTCATCCCCGGGAGTGACACCGCACAAAGACACAGTCATCAAAGATCTAATAGCTACATATGTCTCTTGTCATGTCCGCGTTTCAGAGAAGCTCACAGCATCCTAGTATCCCTTTTGCTCTTTATTAACCCCACTTTTTTTCTTCTTTGCTATCGCAGTGGGAGATGAACGGGGTGAAACACACAGCTCTGTCAAGTCACACACACATATTCAACAAATACAAGCAAAGTTATAGAAATGCACAAATTATTGCTTACAATAAATTTGGATCATTTAATTTATTGAAAAGCGTGAGTCTGCATGTGTGAATGGTGTCAGACCTGGAAGAATTTTTTTCTGAGACTAGTTCAAAGTGGCTGTGTTGTAAATATGGTATGGTACTAATCACACCATAAAATCAGAAAACAGCAACATCCTGAACACACTCTGTGACTGATCAGCCTGAACCTCTAAAAAGGCTGAGAAACAAGACGGGACAAATCGGTGCACAATTTTTCAATAAACTAATTTTTGTTTCAAATTCTGCATCATATCCACATACATTTTGATATCATTAGCTATAGTTCACAAACACCTTGGCAGAAAACTTGTGAAATACGTAAATATTCACAGACTGCACATAGTCCATCAGCTGTCAACTTTAATCAAACTATTTTAATGGTAATTTTGGATTAGTGGTCTCCTACTTGGTCAACAGTCTTTCAGGTCATGGTGATGGAGTGCTATCTTAAAAAGGTAAATGGAATTACTTTTCAGACTAATTTGTGCAGCTGCACTGGTTTCTTAGTTGTGATCACGAGGTTCTGGTGGACCTTACGTTGGGCCTCTTTCTATAATGATGTAATGTCTGTGTGGTCTCAAGCTTCTTATGGTTTCGCAGAATGAACTACACAGTTACTGTGGTGCTGCAAATCTTTTCAAGATGTCTCTGAAGTAGTAAACTGGCTTATTGTTTAATTCTTTTGATTATTCCTCTCCTTTTAGAACCTCCTTTATGAAAGAGGAGTTCAGTCAGGAGTAAAACAGGGCTGCGTCATCATCCCTACACGCTTCAACATCTTCGTGGTAATAATCCTCAACATGATCTAGAAAAAGGTGTGACCATTAGTTGACGTTGTGTACAGAACAGATGGAAAGTTCTTCAAGGTGATCTGACTGAGATCCAAGAAGACAATCACCACCACTTCGCTCCTGAACTTCCAGTACTCTGACGACAGCAGCATGTCATCTTTTACAGAACAAGGTGTTCAGGAAATCCTTGAATCCTTCGAAGAAGCCAACACCAAGGTTGGGCTTCACATCAGCCTGTATAAAACACAGATCCTTTATCAGCCGCACCCATCATGGTCAATCCAATGCTTCCTGCTGTGAAACCATAGGGACAGGTTGTGGAGAACGTGACCCACTTTCCATACCTGGGCAGCCATGTGTCATCAAATGCGAACATGATGATGAGGGACAAGAGCCAACACTGACTCAAAGTGTGCAGGAACTGCCTTCAGCCAGCTTTGCACCCAAGAGCTTCAACACAAGACAAAACTCCTTGTCTACAAAGCCATTGTCATGCCAATCCTACTATATGGATCTGAGACCTGGACCACCTACTGCCACCTGAAGACCCTCATGCAATTCCACCAACATTACCTGAGGAGTATCCTCCGCATGAAGTGGGAAGACTATTGTAGCAACATCAGTGTCCTGTCTGAAGCCAAGCTCCAGAGCATAGAGTGTGCCATCATCAAGGACCAGTCATGGCATTAGGATGGATGACACCTGATTTCCCAAGCATCTTCTGCTCACAGCTGTGTGAAGGCAAACGGT
Source organism: Thalassophryne amazonica (assembly GCF_902500255.1). Taxonomy (NCBI): domain Eukaryota; kingdom Metazoa; phylum Chordata; class Actinopteri; order Batrachoidiformes; family Batrachoididae; genus Thalassophryne; species Thalassophryne amazonica. The sequence goes on from NC_047104.1 coordinate 46,491,740, forward strand.
CCAGAGGAGGACAGAAGAAATGCTATAAGGACCTCAAGAGCTGCTCCACTGACTAGAAGACCTGGAAAGAACACACAAGGGAACGAGCCAGCTGGAGTGTGAGTGGAAGTGGAAAATGTGGACAAACAACACAGAGGAGAAGAGGAGAAAAAGGAAGAGAGTGAGCAAGATCCTGACTGGCTGAAGCTTCCAGCAGCAACCACGTGCAGTGTCTGTCAGAATAGTTTACATCAAGACTGGGCCTATTTAGTCATCTCTACATCCACCATCGATCAAGAGACAACCTTACCTGCCACTGATGGACTACCATGATGGGATATTAGAGATGCAGTGATTAATTAATCAGTCAATTATTAACCATCCACCAAAATTAATTGACAACTGTTTTGATATTTGATTAATCATTTTTGAGTAATTAAAAAAAATCCACATTCTTTAAATTCAACTTCTTCAACATGAATAGATTTTGGTTTATTTTACTAGCGGATTTACTCCTATCAGGCAGTAAACTGAATATCTTTGGGCTGCGGACAAAGCCGGACATTTGAATGCATCATCTTGGACCCTGGTTACCACTGATCGATATTTTCACCATTTTTAAAAACATTTTATGGACGTATTGATCATTAATAAGTAATCAATAATTAATCATATGATTAATCAATTGTGACAGTAATTGTTGGTTGGAACCCTACAGTATGTATTTCAGATATCACAATAAATAGACTGTGGCACGATTCCAGGTACGTACTTCAACACTTCACCTGCATTGTCCACCCAGCTCTCAATGAGTACTGTCCTTGGCGCAGTAACCTGGTTTGGAGAGCAATTCGTAGACACTTGTCTGCTGCACACTATGGAATCTGGGTATAAGACCTGACCCTGTACAGGACTTATGTTTTCATTCATCTGTCCATATGGTTGTCTATTCACTTTTATTAGCCAGCTGCAAACTGAGTTTTGTTGTTTATCAGCTGGTTTTGATTATCAACTTTCAATTCTTAATTTATCCCCGTTTGTGGGAAAAAAAAGGAGATAATGATACAAGTTCCTCAACAATAGGTTTCTGCATATTACCATGATGACGAGCTACTCAAATATACGGGCCCTCATTCCGCGCGAATGGGACAGGCAGAATAATACAACCAAACACGTAATAAAAATTTGACGGCTTCATCACAAGATGTTTTGTCTGCCGTCCCCATCTGCTTCTGCTTACTAATACCTTTCCAGTTTTAAAAGCACCACTTTTCCCCCAAATTACAAAATGCCTGTTCAGTTGAATAAAAGCTGCTTTGTTAAATACTTTGAGTTTATTTGTAGCCTGAAGTCCAGTTTGTTCAGTTTTTGTTTACAGTACAGCTTACATACCTTTGTTGAGCCCTTGCTGCCTCTGTAAGGTCACCGAGGTTTGACCTGTATCATGCAGGAACAAGTGGCCTAATAAAGCAATCACACTTGGTGTTTTATATTTGGGTCAGTGACCGTGGAAACACTGCAGCTCTGTCTTAAACTTTCAGAATGTGGTCTGTTGGTAGAGCAAGCAAACGGATATTGTAAAACTAAGGGTAGTTCCAGCAGACAATTTGATTGGCCAAAGACGGTCCCAACCGTATAAACAGTAAAAGTTTTAGCAATGTTAAATCAGTGTACAGAGAAGTCTAAAAAATATGTAAGTTTTGTTAACAAAAAAAAAAAAAAAAATTTTTTTCTTTGTATCTCGGGGATTATTTCATTTTCACAACATACTACATTGTACCATAGATCCACGGCAGCATGGACCTATGGTACATTGTGCTCGATTATGTCAGAACACATGCATCATCTGCTGGTTTTCATTTTCTAAGACAAGAGTGTGTGTGTGCATGTGTTTGTGTCTGTGTGTCTGTGGACAAGATAGCTCAAAAATGGCTGGATGGTAATATTCTCACCAAGTCCACCCCTCAGACTTGGTGAGAATATTATATTGTTTGGATAAATAATCCAGGGGTGATTAGATTTTGAAGTCATTTAGTCAAAGATCAAGTTTAGGGTGAGCAAATATTTGCAGAAAAACAACAAAGTCTATCAGTGTGAACATTAAATATCTTGTCTTTGTGGTGTATTCAATTGAATATAGGTTGAAGAGGATTTGCAAATCATTGTATTCTGCTTTTATTTACATTTTACACAACGTGCCAACTTCATTGGAATTGGGGTTGTAGTCGTATTCATTGCTCAGTTGTGATTTTGCCCCATTTGTCCACACAAACAGTCTTCAAATCTTGAAGATTCCGTGGACTTCTTCTATGAACTCTAATCTTTAGTTCTGTCCATAGATTTTCTGTTGGATACAAGACAGGTGATTGGCTGGGACATTCTGGCAGCTTTATTTTCATTCTCTGACACCACCTAAAACTTTTCTTGGCTGTGTGTTTCAGATCACTGTTTTGCTGAAATGTCCACCCTCATTTCATCTTCTTCATCCTGGTAGATTTTTATCAAGAATGTCTCGGTACGTTTTCCCCTTCATCCTTCATTCAATTATATGAAGTTTGTCAGTGCCATATGCTGAAAAACGGCCCCAAACCATGATGTTCCCACCAGGAAACTTCACTGTTGGTGTGGTGTTTTTGGGGTGATGCGCAGTGCCATTTATCATTTATATTATGGCATCCAAAGAGTTCAATTTTGGTCTCATTTGACCAGACTATATTCTCCCGGTGTTGTCTAAATGTTACGCAGCAAACTCTAAATGAGCTTCAGCATACTTTTTCTTCAACGATGGAGTGTTGTATGGTGAGTGTGCAAACAGGCCATGGTAGCTTAGTGCATTACTTATTGTTTTCTTTGAGACAATTATTCAGTTGCTCTCCCCAAGTGGTCCTTGGCTCTTGGGCAAATCTTCTGATAATTATTTTCACTCCTCTGTCAGAAATAATGGCTAGTTTATGGTGAAATGATCTTCTTTCCACTTTTAGATTATGGCCCCAACAGTGCTCACTGGAACATTCAGAAGTTTAGAAATCTTTCTGTAACCAATGCCATCAGTATGTTTTGCAACAATAAGGTTTCAGAGATCTTAAGAGAGCTCTTTGCTTTTACCTGTCATGAGATGTTTCTTGTGTGACATCTTGGTAATCAGACACCTTTTTATAGGCCATCAGCTGAGACTGAACCAGCTGATATTAATTTGCACTGACAAGGGGCAGGACTGCTTTCTAATTACTGATAGTTTTCAGCTGGTGTCTTGGCTTTCCATGTCTTTTTTCACCTCCCTTTCTTCATGTGTTTAATACTTTTTTGAGTGCCATTTCACATTAGTACACATAACTTAATTTCTGTGCTCATTGTTTTGGTTTGTTTATATGTGTATGCCACTTGGGTTGTTACTAATATCTGGTGAAAATTTCATGTCAGTAGTACTTTTAGAAATATATTTACTGACTAAAATAGTGACATGTTAAATACTTATTTTACCCGCTGTATGTAGTCTGACCACTGCTTCCCCAAACTTTGATACAGCAATGCCTAGGAAGAGTTTATGGAGTCAGTGACTGTGGTATTTGGTGATGCCAATACCTTTCCAGGAGAAGAAAAGACCAAGACCCGTATCCACGAAGCAGCCAAAGGCTAAAAATAGCTGTAGTGATGTTATTCTAAGAAAAATCTTAGAATTTCTCAAATTCTTAGACATTTCTTAGAATTTTCCCTTGGTAAAATGAAAGTTGTCTGCAAATCACCTTTGGCCTTAAGAGAGCCCTAAGGTGCCAAACTAGTAAGAGTAGGGAGGAGGACTTTTAAGACGTCTTAGAGTGTCTTAAGCAGAGAAGATGGCAGAAAAGACAGAGGAAGCAGAGATGTTCTCTGTATGTAAGATGACAGTGAGTCAGTAACACACTATCCACTTGATCTATGTAATTATTTTATGTTAATTTAATGTCTTAATGTATTTATAAATTGTTTATGTTCCTGTCGGTTCCAGTCTTATCGGTATTATTAATATTGTTATTTTTTTATTATTGCGTCTATTTTGTCATTTGATTTTAAATGGACCACAATGGAAATAAGTGTTTTCACTTTCTTGCATCATGCATGTATTTTTAACGTATTTCCAATTATATTATGTACTCACAATGAATGTACTAAATAAACGTGCACACATAACCATGCATGCATGCTTTTAATATTTAAATATTCAGCATGTGAATGACGTACATTCAAACATTTTCAAGCTGTGAAACCATTTAATTTTGCTTGGTTTCATCATCATAACAAAGTTATCCTCGTGATTACGTCTTAATGCAGTTCAGGTTATATGTGCGGTTGATTTCACTGTCCATTCATGACAAGATAGGTGGAGTGCATTTGTTTTTTTATTTCTCCTCCCCTTTCCATGACAACCAATCACAGCTATAGTAGAGGACTGCATCATACCTAGCAACGGGGCCAACCCCGCCTTCTCACAAAGATAGGAGTTTCTGTCTCCTCCTTGCTCAGACTTGCTCTCAGACACCCGCTGGCTCACTCTTAGGCTAAGATTCCTTGCCTGGAAATTTTAGGCTAAGTTAGGAGCTCTTTGAGAGGACTTTGAGTTGCTTGGAGGATACGGGCCCGTCTTTTGGGTCCTGTCTCGCTGTATGGTTGTGAGACGTATCTTCACTGTATTGTATTGTTAAGGCATATGTATGGAGCACATGAGTCCAAGACAAATTTCCCTATATAGTAGAACAATAGAACAATAATAGATATACAATAAAGTATATCCTATTGTATATTGTATCGTATTGTTTCATATTGAGACTTGGAGGCTAACAGGAACCTAAGGGGAGGGTTTCTTCAGAGGATGTTTTGGAATGGCTTTGTTTCAAGAGAACAGTTACTCAAAAAGGAAAAGATGAGGTGCACCAATGCATTGTGAGGGAATACCAGCTCAGATGTTTTAGCAATGTGACACCCTTTTGTGGACACGGTGCAGCGTGCAGGTGCCTCAGTGTTGAGGATATCAGCAATTGGAAAAGGCCAAAGGTGAGCCCATATTTCACCTGTCTGTGACAGACAGATGGCTGCTTTTGGGAAGTGGGGATGGGTCGAGTGTATGCCTGATTGTCATTCAAGAAGCAAGGCTGCTCCATGTTGTAATGGCTACAGTGATGACCAGCGTGCTTCGAGACCTGACTAGTACATGTTGGCTCACCAGTCAGCTCTTTGACTGCAGCTTAATGATAGAATGTGTTTCGGCTCCTTTGTTGTGCTTTAGGTTCATTCTGTTCACTGTTCATTAAGAAGTCCTGCTCTCAGTTCACGTCATTGTGTCTCCCTTTCTTCATAAACATCTGCAGCTACGCAATACAGCAGTAAATGAACAGGAAGTTCCGTGGCATGGTGCCAAGTATGGCTGCCTCATTTTGTGCTCTTCAATGTTCTTACAGCTTTTTACTTGTTTTATTGGCATATTGTTGTCTTATTGTGTTTTATTGTCTTCCAGTGGAACTAGCTGCTTTAGAAATGGCATCTTACTGTTTCCACTGTAACAGACTCAATATCTACATTCTGTATTTGTTCATCCATTCATTTAATCATTCATTTCCAGCTGCTTATCTGAGTCCAGTTCGCAGTGGCAACAGGCCAAGCAGCTCAACTAACTTTTCCCTGTCCTTGGCCAACTCCTTCAACTATTCCTGAGGGATTCCGAGGCATTCCCAAGTCAACTGGGAAATATAATCCCTCCATTATATCTTGGGTCTTCCCTGGGGCTTCATCCCAGTTGAACATACCTGGAAGACATCCCAAGGGAGACAACCAGGGTGCAGTCTCACCAGATGACTGCACCAACTCAGCTGGCTCCTTTTCAATTCCATGAGTGTAAGTACAGAAACCCAACAGAGGAGCCTCTTTTCTACCACTTTAATCCACGACCTTGTGCTTTCAGTCATTACCCTAATCTCATGACCATAGGTGAGGACAGGAGTGTAAATCAAGAGCTTCTCCTTCTGGACAACTTAGTATATGGCAATCCAAAGACTCTTTATTATGATCCCCTGCTTTACTCAAAATACAAAGGGCCCATGTATTACACGGCTTTATCATGGAGGCGAGGGAGAAGAACCAGGGTGCTGGTGAAGCTGAGGTGACGGACCAGCTATCCCCTGCTATCCTGCATTCTGCTGTCCAATGTACAATCTCTGGTTGTTGAGAGCAACGGCATCTGTCCCTCAAGAGACGAGGGATTGTAACATCATCTGTCTTAGAGAGATTTGGGAAATTGAAGAGACAGCCATTGTACCTCTGGGGTTTTTTGTTTTACGCAGACAGATAAAGACAACTTACTACATTATTCATGTTCTAAAGTGGTTCTGCTGCCCAGACCTGGAATGTCTCATGCTCCTCTGTCTTACATTTTACCTTTCCAAGGAATACACAGCTATTGTTTGACAGCTGTGTACATTCTGCTGCAAGCTGACATAGACCAGGTACTCATAGAATTGTAGGGGACAATCAGCCACACAGAAAACTTCCACGTAGTTCTTTCATCAGTGCTGGGGATTTCAACCAACAGTCTCTAATAAAAGGATTACCAATATATTTCCAACACACCAATATATACACATGAGGAGCTAGTTTATTCAGCCACTGCTACTCTCCACCAGCTGTTTGGCACATCATTACTCAAGCTTTCTCCTGCCCACCTATAACCAGAAGCTAAAGCAAGCAGCTTCCACGGTCAGGATGATGTACTGCAGCTCTGACTAAATGGATGTGGTACGACAGGGATATGTTTTGATCACACAGATTGGGTGTTGTTCAAATGGTGATATTAATGAGTACACAGAACCAGTCACAGTATTCATTGTAAGAAACATCATGTTCATCTCTTGGACATGGACAAAAGCACATTATGACCTTCGCAAAGCAATTGCAGCAGCCAAATGAGAGTATGAGAAAGACTTAGTACATAGCATGTGCTGAGGATTATACACAATATTAGAATTTTAAGGACGACCTGCATAGTGAAACGAGCTAATGATGACATGAATAGTTCTGATACGGTTTTAAGGTTGGTAAGGGCCCTGTCATACCTTGATGATTTAGCCAGCATATTCTGACGTATGAAAAATACGCTGAATATGTTGAATACACTATGCAGCTGTCACGCCATGACGGACACCTTTGTTTGGCAGGCGGAGTCCGTAGATATCGACAAACACGTCATCAAGTGCGCGCCCTTTGTTGCATGGCCTCTCCGCTCCACACAGAGGCCAAAGAGAGTAATTTTACATTTTTTAAATTTTATTTTATTTTCATCTTGGTTGATCATGGTATTTATTTTCATCGTGTGCAGAATGCTGAAGAATTGACTGATGCCTGTGATAAACACTGATGTGAATGAATGAGGCGCTGTGATTCTTTCAACTTTTAAAATAAGGTAATTGTCTTCTTGTAGCAAGCGCTGTCATCCTCTGGTTCAGGCTGAGAAACACACCTGGAGCAGACAAAACACAGATGGACTTCTTTTAAAATGCAACATTTCTTCAGCCATGACAATTTACTGAAGTATTTTCAGATGTCGTTTTCCAAAATCAGGATGCTTTATGTGGATAAGTTTTCATCAGGCTGTGATGATGAATCCGACTGAAACGAACAGGTAAGATTAAGACTTTATACTTACTCAGTGTGTGAATGGTTCTGATATTTGAACTGTTCACATTAGGACTGCAGCATTCAGTTGTTCATCCAATCAAAGGACAGCATCAATAGATGTATTTCAACTTATGAGTAACTTACACTCAACAATTGCGTACCTACAACTTGCCTGCATGTGCGGGAAGAATGAGCCATACACTGGCATGTGTTGAAAATACTGTGCAAGCCCAAACTGTTTTTATGTACTCACTGTATTACGATGTATACCTGCGTGCTTTAACATGCTCTTAACTTATATAAAATCAAGATTGCATGCTTAAATGGATAGCATGCTTTTTGCCCCACTCCTATAATGAGTAAATGTGTATCTGGCACATTATCATCTACCTTTGGCAGTCATCATTTTGCATAGTGGAAAAACAAATCCACGGCTATAACACTCCATACCACTGTAAACAATGGACTCAAACCAAGGATTCTGTTTATGGATTATAGTTCAACATTGAACATTACAGCCACTCCTACACTCAATGCCAAGTTCAGTGGCCTTGGATTCAGCACTCCCCTGCAGAACATGAGCTGATATTTCCTGTCCTATTAATGCCAAATAGTGAGGATGTACTCCACCACCTCTGCCCCTTTAATTCTCAACATATTATTTTATTATTGCAACATGGTAAACAGTGGTTAGCATTCAGCAGCAAGAAGATCCTGGAGCCAGCTCCTTTATGTGTGGGAGCTTGCCTGTTCTCTCAGATTCTCCATGGCTTTTCTCCCTTCATCAAAACATGAACATAAGATTAACTTTTCTCCTTGAAGGTCTGGATATGCACCAAAAGGGCATCTAGCATGTAACTTATACCAAATCCATACCAAAGTAAGAGCACCTCACTCCCACATCTCCAGGGTGGCAGCTGCAGTTTGTGTCTCCCTCAAGCTTGGGTCCTCCACCAGAGGCTGGAGAGTTTGAAGATCCTGCACAGAATCTTACCTGTTCCTAGGAAGCCACTATTCTAAATGGAGATCTCAGATGTTGCGCCTGGAATCTGCTGGAACCATTCTCACAGCTTGGGGATCACAGCCCCAAGAGCTCTTACTACCACTGGGACCACTGTGGCCTTTACCTTTTTACCTTTACCCATTTTTTTTCCTAGCCCTTCATTCAGGCCATGGTACTTCTGGACCTTCTCATGTGCTTTCCTTTTAATGATCTTATAACTTCGAGTTGCTACGTCTACCACCACTGCCCTTTTCTGCTCCTTGCCAAACACTACTATGTCTGGTCGGTTGGGCTACCCAACCAATCCCACAGCACATTGTGTCTAAGGTTGTCAATCACAGATGGTGGTGTTCCCACGTGGACTTTGGCACTTCTTCGTCTATACAGATGTTCCTCGCCACTATCTTGCACTCAATCAAATCTGGAATACATTGGTGATTCAATGCTGCATTGCACGAACAGGGAGTTTATTATTTTGTTTGAGTTAACACTCTGGTCCAAAAAAAAAAAAAAAAAAAAAGACAAGAGAGGGCCAGATGAACTCAATCTTTAAATGATACGACTCAGGTTTTTTTTTTTTTTTTCCCCACTTCAGTGATTAGTCTGAGATTCATTCAGTCACGACTGGGGATTCAGCTTGTGTGACATGTTTAGAGGTCTGTGTACACTTACTTTTTTCCCTCTAGCTATAATCACTGCTCTTTGCTGTCTTTGACTCCTGCCCCTGGTTGAGTCAGGTTACAGCTGTGGTCTGTGATGCATGACAGAGTTTATATTCCTGCACTCATTTTGCATGACACCACAGGTTTGTGTCTCTTTTGTGTTCCTGCTGTTCTACCACACACTCTGTTCATCCGCTTTTTTGTTCCAGCTGCAGGCACAAGTATAATGACAAATGGAACTTTACTTACAAACATTGTTTGAAGGGTTTCAAAGTCTTTCTTCCCATTTTTTCATTGATTTCCTCTCTTCACATGTATAAACCTCTGTCACATGATGATTATGAAAATGTAATGTGCAAGATGCCGGAATCAAACTCATTATCAGACATTTAATAAACAGTTAATTTGTCCTTATGCTGCTGCACGCGACATTTCACATAGTTTGCAGAAATTAGCTTGACATCTTTTAGAATGGTGTCTTTGCCCCAGTTTGTTAGAACACAATGCACTTTTTTTGGCCATCATATTTTGGAGCAAATTTCTATTAAATGCAATGTAATTTGCATTAATCCATGTATTCCAACAGATTTTAATTATACAGGCAACATAATGTATGCTTGTGAAAAAGCTTTTATAGAATTCAGCACCAGTAAACTTTGACGTTTTGAGAGCCGACATGCTGTCCTGCTACTGTTGACATTTGAGGAAGAAGAAAACGAAGAAGTAAGTGATATATATATATATGGTGCTCATCTATAGATTCTGTACTGTGAAGTGGATGTGAAAGTGAATGTTGCAACTTATACTCCGGTGTGGCATCTATATATATATATATATATATAAAAAAAAAAAAAAAATCCACAGTTGTTAATAGCAATTAAAATTTTATGACTATTTATATAGAACTTACAAGGAATCAAATCACTCAACAAAAAAAAAGAATAATAAAATTAAATAATAAATAAATAAATTATAAAAGAATAAATGACACTAATTAAAAATACACTGCAACAATCTATCAAATCTATCATTTGCTCTGGAAAAGGTGGTTTCACAGCAGCTCATGGGTCACCTTACAGAGAATAACCTTTTTGAGCCACTGCAGTCTGCTTTTAGAAAACATCATTCCACAGAAACAGCTCTCACTAAACTGGTGAATGACCTTCTGCTTGCAATGGATTCAAACACCACTACAGTTCTGGTGCTGTAGATCTCAGTGCTGTGTTTGATACCGTGGACTCCATATTCTACTCGCTAGGCTGGGGAATCATTTTAGGATTACTGGGAATGCCCTTGCGTGGTTGACATCATACCTGACATATTGTGGTGTTTTGGGATTACCTTTCATTACTATGCTGATGATACTCAGTTATATATGCAGATAACTGTTGGTAATCTCATCCACATAAAATCCTTAGTAGATTGCCTTGCATCAGTGAAAAGCTGGTTGTCTAGCAGTTTCCTACTTTTAAACTCTGACAAAACTGAAATGATGGTTCTCGGTCCAGTGAGACATTGGCATCAATTTGACCAGCTAATGCTTAGCCTAGGTTCGTGTGTCATACATCACAGTGACAAAGTGAATATTACTAGGACTGCTTTCTTCCACCTGCGAAATATAGGGAAGATCTGTCCCATGCTGTCTATGGCTGATGCTGAGACCCTGATCCATGCGTTTATCTCTTCAAGATTGGACTACTGAAATGTTCTCTTTTCTGGTTTACCACAGTCCAGCATTAGAGGTCTCCAACTGGTTCAAAATGCTGCTGTCAGACCTTTAACAGGAAGCAGAAAGTTTGACCACATTACACCCATTTTGGCATCTCTTCAGTGGCTTCCTGTACCTGTGAGATCAGATTTTCAGGTTCTGCTACTAACCTATAAAATTGTTCACGGACGAGCACCTCCCTACCTAGCTGACCTAATTAAACCCTACGTACCGGCTCGGGCTCTGCGTTCTCAGGGTGCAGGACTACTTTGTGTCCCTAGGGTGAATAAGAAGTCTGCAGGTCACAGAGCTTTCTCTTATCGTGCCCCTGCTTTGCGGAATGATCTCCCTGCATCAATAAAACAGATTTTTGAGAAACTTTCATGTCCAGACTTAAGACACTTATTTTCCTTTTCGTATGGCTAGCATACTGGCATAGTATGTTACTATGCTTTCTACCCTTTTAAATTCATTCTATTAGTAAATAGAGCGGGCCGCGGTCTCAACTTCATCTAAAGTCTCTGTCTTTTAATGAATCTTAGGGTTAGTGGCCTTCGATCATCTTAGTATTTCTTCTGTTTTTCTTCTTGCTTAATGCTGACAAATTATACTGTATTTGTTGTCTTTCTGGTGCCTGATTCTCTTTTTTTCTCTCTGTTTGAGGTGCGGCTCCATCCAGAGATGGGTGTGGTGTCTGTTTCTGAAGCCCTCCTGTCCTGTGCACCGGCAACATTTCCTGTATATTTGTTTTGTAAATTATGTCAGGAGCATGGCCCAAGCAGAGGGTCACCCCTTTGAGTCTGGTCTGTTTGAGGTTTCTTCCTCAAATCATCAGAGGGAGTTTTTCCTTACCACTGTTGCCTGTGTGCTTTCGCTTGTGTTGGTAAGGTTAGAAAGGTTTGACGTTACTTGTGTGAAGTGCCTTGAGGCAAGTTTGTTGTGATTTGGCACTATATAAATTAAATAAATTGAACTGAACAATGCCCAAAAATCCAAAATTATAGAGCTGGAAATACAGAAAAAAGGTGTGACTTATACTCCCGTGAGACCTATACACCGGTGCGACTTAAATATGGGGTTTTCCACTTCAAGAGGGTTTTTTTTTTTTTTTTTTTACAGGTATGACTTATACGAGGTTTGTTAGAAAAGTAACGGACCTTTTTATTTTTTGCAAAAACTATATGGATTTGAATCACATGTGATTGCATTAGCTAAGCTTGAACCTTCGTGTGCATGCGTGAGTTTTTTCACGCCTGTCGGTTGTGTCATTCGCCTGTGAGCACGCCTTGTGGGAGGAGTGGTCCAGCCCCCTCGTCAGATTTTCATTGTCAGGAAATTGGCTGATCGACTGCCGCTTTGCTTCATCAAAATTTTTTCAGAAAGTGTGAGAGACAGCCAAGTGGAAACCATTTGGAAAATTCAGATGGCTTTCAGTGAAGATCTTATGGGGATCACACAGATTAAGGACAATTACAACTGGATTAAAGACGGCCCACAGCGGCGGATGGCGCGCCGCGCACCGAGCAGTGATCGACAGGCTCAAACGACCAGATCATTTCGAAAGTGAATGCTTTGTTGATTCGGGACGTCGTCTGACTACCAGAGAAATGGCAAGACAGCTGGACATAGCACTTTTTCGGCACATTCCACTGTTACAGGAGTTTTTGTAATGGAAAGAGGAGCGTAGAAATTCGTGCATTGGGACAGAGGCACAGGGCACAGAACAAAAAGCAACGCCGTGATGAAGCCTCACAGGACATGTTGTGGCATGTCCAGCTCGTCTACAATTTCTCGGATAGTCACACAACTGAAAAGCCACCGAAAGCCGTCTGAATCTTCCGAATGGTGCAAGAGCTGGGCATGTTAGGGCTTGTCCTGTGAGACCAACACGGAGATGCTTTCGTCCTGCGCCATGAGCGGCTCCGTGGTGAATTTCTCCACTCCTCTTTCCATTACAAAAACTCCTGTAACAGTGGAATGTGCCGAAAAAGCGCTATGTCCAGCTGTCTTGCCATTTCTCTGGTAATCAGACGACGTCCCGGATCAACAAAGCGTTCACTTTGGAAATGATCTGGTCGTTTGAGCCTGTCGATCGCTGCTCTGTGCGCAGCGTGCCATCCGCCGCTGTGGGCCGACTTTAATCCAGTTGTAATTGTCCTTAATCTGTGTGATCCCCATAAGATCTTCACCGAAAGCCATCTGAATTTTCCAAATGGTTTCCACTTGGCTGTCTCTCACACTTTCTGAAAAAATTTTGATGAAGCAAAGTGGCAGTCGATAAGCCAATTTCCTGACAATGAAAATCAGATGAGGAGGCTGGACCACTCCTCCCACAAGGCCTGCTTACAGGCGAATGACGCAACCAACAGGCGTGAAAAAAACTCACGCATTCGCACGAAGGTTCAAGCTTGGCTGATGCAATCACACATGATTCAAATCCATATAGTTTTTGCAAAAAATAAAAAGGTCCGTTACTTTTCTAACAGACCTCGTACTTCAGAAAATACAGAAATTATAAGAGAAAACCATATATTTTTATTGACTGATTGACATTATATGGACAGTAACTATGCTACCTACTTAGCTAGCTGGCTGGCCTAACTCATTTGCTACATTTACTTACCAGTCTTTTGTCATGTTTGTTTAGCTAGTTAGTAGCTGCATCAAAAGTAAGTTTGTTTTGTTACCAGTACCAATCATTCCATAAACAGAGTGACATAGTTAGCAATAATGTGGAAGACAAAACAGCATAGTAGCAATATATTAATTTGATATAGCTGTTAAGTTATTATATGGACGGTGACTGTGCTATATAGCTAGCCTATTCCAATCATTACAATGAATCGCCAGTAGCTTAGTGTGGTAGTGTTTCATGAACGAAGGTATTTTCCTATAATCTAAAAGGAATGAAGATGTGGGAGTTTCCTACACATTTAGTCTGCTCCTTGCCACTGTATCAGTGTACCACTTGCAGGAATGTATAGCTGAAGCCACCCATGTACTAGTTTTTGTGCACCCTGAGTGATGACAAGGATTTCACTTTATCTTTTCATAGCAGCTGAATTCAAGTTTCAGCAAGACGATTTGCACATTTTCTCCACTTCACTGTCAAAGTGTGTAAATTAAATTTCATCTGTGAGAATAGAGTTCTAAGTATGAACATATTTTCACCGTCATATAACTGACTAGTGTCTGCATGTGGTCCCATTTAACTAAGGCGATAGATCACTCCCAGCCATGCGAGTCTGATTCCTACGTCATGCATGCTGGAATTTCAATGGAATCATGCAGCATGTTACACTAACGTATGATTTATGACTTCCCTGCAGTTGTAAGGTCAATTTTCTACCCTTTGCTGTAAAGGAGGACTATGTTATAAAGATACTCATGCAGTTTTTCATGGAACTAAATAGGCTTTCTTCCTTCCCTAATCCCCAGTATTTTAGAGGTTGTCCATAAATCTTTGCTGCAGCAGACCTTATCATTTTTGTGCCACTGCTGGTGAATTTGGAGATAGGGGGCAGTGAAATATACAAGTCCATCCTTTCATTCCCTTGTAGTCATGAGCAGGAATGTGTTTCTTATGAGTTACTGTATTTTTGTTCAGATAGCTATACTTAAAAACCAACTAATTAACCATCAAATTCCAAAACAGATCTGGATATACAGAACCACGGTGGCATGGTGGCTTAGTGGTTAGCACTGCTGCCTCACAGCACAGCTGCCACAGCAAATCCCATTCACATCCACATTGGGATGTGGCACATGTTTTAAAATAGATGTCTTTCCTGGTGCAACTCTAGTTCTACATGGAAAAACCTGTCAACAGTTCCTGGTGTTCCCAAGGAGTTTGCCAGCCAAGTGCTAATCAGTACCTACATTGCTTCACTTCTGAGATCTGACCAAACAGCATGTTCCAAAACTTGCAGTTCCTTGATTGGCCACTTGAGGCAGGCTTCAAAAGCAAATCACTCCCCATCAAAACCCTGTCCTGTCTGAGCATTTTATTATAAATATCTGCAATAATTTGGCTTGCTGTGCAATGACTGTACTAACACACCATCTAAGTACCATGAGCACTATTAGGACTAGCCAGCAATTATTGCTGGGTTGGTGACATTAGGTACACTGATGATGCAACTGCTGCGTTTACATGACAGCTGTAAGTGGCAGACAGAAAACCAGATGTTTCATTATTTCCAATGAGAGGTTGACAAAAAAATCCCACAAACTCTGGCTTTGAGCATGATGGTGCACCACAATCTCACTTGCCGTCAAAAGTAAAAAAATTAAATAAATGCAATGCTAAAATAGCCTCACTTTTTGACCTTTTGCCCTCTTAAAATAGGTCAATGTTTGCCAGCTTTGAATTTGTCCAAGGTCTGTGTCCCAAGAATGTTCCCTGTGAATTTGAAGACCTTGGTAGTAATAGGACTTGAGTTATGCTGAGCACAGACAGACAGGTGGGCAGATGGACGCAAGGCCTTCTCTGTACCCGGTGGCCATATTTTGGCTTTGGGTAAAAATTGTACTTTTGATGCTTATCACAGTGACAAGGACAAATGATGTTGCTTTTATCATTAACGGGGATGAAAAACAGACAGCAAGACATGGATTATTTAAGTGCATAGAGTCACTTAGTTTTAAACAGATAAATGTGAATAATTTGTATGACAGTACAGAGAATAATTAATTTAAAATCTAACAAAAGTTAACTTTTTAAGTTGTCATCAGGGCCCAGGCTTCCTGTTTTAATATTATGCTGTGCAGAACATGAAATCTCTGTTGTAACTTTCAAAAAAGTAAATTATTGTCAGTGTTTGTAGCACTGAAAAATGGCCGCAGCTCATATCGCCACTTGCAGGCTGCCACTGCAGATGACAGGAATTCTGCTATAACGACCACTGTGGCGGTTTTTCTGCCACCAGCATGTGAACACAGCATTACTGAGGCAATGCTGCTCATACTTTGTTGTGGCTGCCACACGCAACCTGTTAGTCTCTTAGCCCTAGCTTGTATGCAAACTCAGAGACAGGGGGCGTGTTCTTGCTTCATTCATCTCTCCCAGGGATATTCCGGTTGCTCCACCTCTTTACTTAGCGGCAAAGGCTATTCACCCAACCATTGGGCAGATAAGTCGTACATTGAACATTACACGTACAACCGTTGGGCAGATAAATGCGATGTCTTACCTTATTCGCCCAACCGTGATCGTGTATTTGACATGTTTTGTGCATCTAAACTACATTTTTTTACACCACTTTTTAAGGCTCTATTGCGGCGTATGTTTGACACATTTAACAGCGCTGTCTTTAATTACTGTGAAAACACCACAATGGATGAAAACAGACAAACTTCATAAGTATTTTGAACAGAAGCCTGTTAATGACGATGAAACAGTTTTTGAACAAAATGCTGCTTGTTGTAACATGGTGTTAGTTTGACACAGTTCCCTGGGTGTGATAAGCCAAACAGAACCGCTTTACAGCCACTGACATAGCCCCTCCGCGGGCTGCGAACCCTCCCACAGCCGGCAAGAAAATATCCACCTTTTCTCCCTCCTGCGTTGAAACTGGAAGTGAGCTTACAAGCACGGTCATTGGTCGGTTGTGGTTGGGTGTATATGCTTGCGTATTTACTTTACTGAAGCAGCGGTTGAGCCAATACCCACTCCCTTTTCTTAGCCATACGTTATCCAAGGAAATGCTGGCTTGCATTGACATAATAATTGCTCTGTCTCATAAAATTTTGCTTTAATTCATTTGGTGAAAAGCCAATAAACTTTGTTCAAGTCATTACAGTCACAAGAAAGTGTGACTCACACATGGACAGACCGACTGACACACTGACGCCGTACATTTTTATAAAACCCAACTGGCCTTATGGCCAGATGGGGGATAATAAGCCTGAAACTACATCTTTGTGGTATTTCCTATTTCTTGATAATACAATTTCAAAGACCATAAACAAAAGGTGTCAGTGGTTTTACATTTTTCCTTGTATGTTGTGGGTCAGTGACAGATCCTTTTGTTTGTGGGCTTGTTGCTGATCAGCAGCTTTGACCACAGAAACTTTCCAATGTTGAACATGTAAAGAAAGAAGGTCATTCATCTTCTACAGTTTGTATTCCCTCCTGAGTGGAGAAAGAGTGCAGACATAACCACCATTTCTACCCCATTAAAACCATCACTGGAGGTCAGAGTTTGGTTTCATAAAGTCCCACAGTGCTTACACTAAAAATTACAAAAGTACCACATGGGTGACTGATGAGGGTCACACAGAGAACAGGGAGAGTTTTGGAGAAGGCGAAAGATAAACTCTTTCCAAATTCTGAACCAAGTAAGATGGTATGTAATTGTTGCCTCACGGTTCCCGTCAGTGTTTTTATTTATGCAACATGTACTGACTCACTTCCTCATGATTTATTTGTCTTTTTGATCAAAACATTTTGACAGATTTCCATGGTAACTCACTCTCTCTGCTGGGGATTAAAGTTAGAATGTTTTATTGCTTTTTGATTCCTGGGTCATCTATTCACTTGCTCACATGTATCATTCTATCATTTGATTAATGCTTCTCTGTTTGTTTGTTGACTTATTCCTCCCAGGTCCTTTGGCTGATTTCCGCCCCGGTTGGAATGTGAATTCTACCCTACTACCCTACTTCAATCCCACTCTGTGGATGTAGAGCAGGTAGCTGAGTGGATAAACAGCTGGCCAGCCAATATTTAGACATGGATTTGAATCCTGGGCCCGGTGTCATAAAGTAATCTAATCTTGTTTAGTTGAATAAACTGACTTAGTTGACTAATTTTTTGATGTTAGTCATTGCACAAAGCACTTAGTGGACTAAAGTTTCATGTTACCCAACTGAAGTTTTTAGCCTGGTACAGAGGAGGCTACTCTTATTTTAGTTGACAAAACGTCAGTGTCTTAACTCAAAAAATGGCAGCTATTGTGTACCAACACTTGATGGAACACTCAAGAGCACCCCTATGGTGCTCGTATTCCTTCAATCAATCAATCAATCAATCAATTTTTTTATATAGCGCCAAATCACAACAAACAGTTGCCCCAAGGCGCTTTATATTGTAAGGCAAGGCCATACAATAATTATGTAAAACCCCAACGGTCAAAACGACCCCCTGTGAGCAAGCACTTGGCTACAGTGGGAAGGAAAAACTCCCTTTTAACAGGAAGAAACCTCCAGCAGAACCAGGCTCAGGGAGGGGCAGTCTTCTGCTGGGACTGGTTGGGGCTGAGGGAGAGAACCAGGAAAAAGACATGCTGTGGAGGGGAGCAGAGATCGATCACTAATGATTAAATGCAGAGTGGTGCATACAGAGCAAAAAGAGAAAGAAACAGTGCATCATGGGAACCCCCCAGCAGTCTACGTCTATAGCAGCATAACTAAGGGATGGTTCAGGGTCACCTGATCCAGCCCTAACTATAAGCTTTAGCAAAAAGGAAAGTTTAAGCCTAATCTTAAAAGTAGAGAGGGTGTCTGTCTCCCTGATCTGAATTGGGAGCTGGTTCCACAGGAGAGGAGCCTGAAAGCTGAAGGCTCTGCCTCCCATTCTACTCTTACAAACCCTAGGAACTACAAGTAAGCCTGCAGTCTGAGAGCGAAGCGCTCTATTGGGGTGATATGGTACTACGAGGTCCCTAAGATAAGATGGGACCTGATTATTCAAAACCTTATAAGTAAGAAGAAGAATTTTAAATTCTATTCTAGAATTAACAGGAAGCCAATGAAGAGAGGCCAATATGGGTGAGATATGCTCTCTCCTTCTAGTCCCCGTCAGTACTCTAGCTGCAGCATTTTGAATTAACTGAAGGCTTTTTAGGGAACTTTTAGGACAACCTGATAATAATGAATTACAATAGTCCAGCCTAGAGGAAATAAATGCATGAATTAGTTTTTCAGCATCACTCTGAGACAAGACCTTTCTGATTTTAGAGATATTGCGTAAATGCAAAAAAGCAGTCCTACATATTTGTTTAATATGCGCTTTGAATGACATATCCTGATCAAAAATGACTCCAAGATTTCTCACAGTATTACTAGAGGTCAGGGTAATGCCATCCAGAGTAAGGATCTGGTTAGAGGAGCTTCAAAAGGAGAGTTTCCTCTGCAGCAGATAACTGTCATGATGTGTTTGTGACGGTTCTCACACAAGCCACCGGGCGTAGCTGTTTCGCTGAGCAATGTTGTGCTGGGCCCGGATAACCTGTAGAAAATTAATGGCTGAATGAATGAATGACGAACAGTTACTTAGGGAGACTCAGGTGAGGAGTATCACTTGCATTATGATGGAACATCAGCTACAACATTTTGGCCATGTGCGCATTTCTCCTAGCATGCATGATGCAGCACATGGGTGCCTCAGTATTGAGGACCCCAGCGGCTGAAGAAGGCAAAGAGGACGTCATCTTTCACTTGGCTGCAGCAGATAGATGGCTACTTTTGAGAGGTGGGACTGGACCAGTCTGCTGAGTGGCTGCCATCCAGGACCCAAAGTGGTTTCAAGGAACCTTTCAACCTTGTTGAGTGTGATTTGACTGGTCTCAGGAACTCCCTAGACTTTTCGAGATCCTCAATAGGTTCCTGGACAATGCTGTCAGCAAAAAGTCTGTGTGAAGCCTCGCTTTTTTCAGTGATGTCATCTGGCCCTTCCTCTCTTCAATGCTTACTGGGACTGGGTGTTGGGTAAAGAGTGCTGCAAGGGCACTCAAATTACTCCAGGAACCTGAGCACTTTTACATGTTTGGAAAGGTTGGTTAACCTTAAGTATGTGTATGATGCTGAAATCATTTTGGAGCAATAGATGTCCAGATTGAAACGCTAAGTGCTGACTTGGAGTGTCTGGGTTTATAATTGTCCTGGATGAAGACTCCTTTTCAACCTTTCAATGATTTCCTGGACTCAGTGTTGAACTTGTTGAGAGATTCAAATATCTCTGGAGTGACATTCTTGTCTCTGGCTCCCTGGCCTTTGAGATCGAGACATGGCTGGGAAGAACTTATGAAGTCCTCATGAGGTCCCTGGACAGAGGTGTTCAATGTCATTGACTCTTTTGTAGGAGAAGATTCAGGTCTGTTGGTTCCTAGTGTTGTATGATGCTATATAGTCTATGTTAGGATCCTATCCCAATGGGCTGCAATAGTGTACAACAGACAATTGCAAGGCAATTCTCTTGATTTAATGTGGCGCTCACTGGGCGACACAATTCCCTCACTTGAGTTGTAGGGTGTCGCACCTGTTGCAGCTGGAGTTTGAACATTTCAAAGATGACCCTTAATATATGGTTGTAAGACCTGACCCAGTCATAGCGTGATGTTGGCAAAGCTGCTATGCTTGTCTTTGGCTTTCCATACGTTGAACATCCACCTTATTATTGGCATGGTCTGCTTCCAAATTTGAAAATTATTAGACTGGAAAAGAATACCAGAGTGGTGATATCTGCTTTTGATATATATATATATATGCTCAAATGTGACTAAAGTAAAACAGAACTGACATCATGGTTAGACTATAAGCTTTTCACCCAACCCTTGTATTAAATGAGGATTTTGTATTATTTTATTGGTTAAAATAATTTAAACTGTGGCATTACAAGCTTTAATTATAAAAGGTATATAGGAAGAACAAATTTGTTGTTGAAGGGGCTGATGCATCAGTTTAAGGTTGAAGCAATTTCAAACCATAAAGCTATGAATAATAAAGAACATGGTCCCTTTGAGTGACTGGCTGGCTCGTCCCCGCCTCCTCTGCGCACACAGAAAAGGAGTCAGACACACAGCCGCGAGTTCCTCCATTTCATTGACTGGAGAGCGCTTTGAACTGAGGGTATCTGATTGGCTCACACCGATGTAAGACAGGTTGGTTCCCCCCTCCTTTTATGCCACTGTGCTCATTTTTGATGCATTTTTTATTTTTGCCGCATAAAATTCTATTCATAAATAGTTTTTAGCTCAACTGTTAAAGGACATGTCACATGGGTTTTTAAACATCCCAGTTAGCAAAACAACATAAAAATACTCACACACATGTGGTAATAATTAGTGATCACTGATGCATTTTATTCCTCTCACTCTGAGCGTTAGCAGGTGCATTTCCGGAAAACGTCTCACTTGACAATTCTCTGCATTTTTCGGCATATGACGCACATTTTAGAATGAGCAGAAACATCCCAGTGACTGACAGACAGAGGGAAACGAACCTGCTCTGTCTCAAAATGAAGCTTCTGAGCTGCTGTTCAAAAGTGATGGCTTGAATTAGGATTTACAGACAGGACACCACACACTTCACCCCAAAACTCTTAACTTTTCAGAGTGTTGGTTTTGGAGCCTAAAGTGTGGTGACGCCCTGTTTGTGTGGATGCTGGTTTACTGAAGCTGTGGACATGTACGTGGGACATCTGACACTGTTTTTAACAGAATGCCTGGACACAGAGATGGATTTGTTACATTGGAAAAAGTCAGAATACATTATTTCCAGGAATTCATGGTTGTTATTTTACGTGCCACAATCTGTGGCAAGATTTTTATTTATTTTTTTACTTAAAAGAGTGTGAATTTGGAGCTAGAGAGAGAGAGAGAGAGAGTGTGTGTGTGTGTGTGTGTGTGTGTGTGTGTGTGTGTGTGTGTGTTGTAAAGCTCACTGTGTGTGTGCACGTGCTGTGCCGCTGATGAGACTTTTTTCACCGGCAGCAGATGTATTTTTTAGATTTTATTGATAACAACACTCATAATTAATCATGCACAAAGCTGAACCTGGAGCAGAGATGGTTAAAGACAGGTTGCATTTATGACTTGTGGCTGCAGGTGCACTAAACCTTCTCAGTGCTGCAGCTTTTACCGTGACTAAATCAAAATGAACAGGTTTCACTTAAAAACAAGTTATCATAACACAACATCACACTTATGTAAACTTTGGAATTAATTTGTGCCTCTGTTCTTAACGTTAGCAGCTACATTCCACTGAAGTGCATGCTGGGACACTTCTAATAGCTACGTCACTTGTCGGAAACACCGGATTACTCACAAGTACTTTGTTTTCGGAAGTCTCCATAGCTGTTTGTTGTGAATGCCATATAATTTGAAACCGGTCACGGAGGTGCACAAACTAATCCCGGTGAATCATCGGATGGTCACTAACAGCCTAATTCTAAATTATGATTTCCTGATGTCCTTTAAGTGTTTTTTCACTGACATGCAAAATTAAAACAAAGCAGCAAAAAATAAATAAATGTCCCAACTGACTGTGTCACATTACTTGCAGGCAGATTTTTGCCGTGTCACAGACCGAATGGTCCCCCCTAAAAACCACACTCTCCCCTGCCTTCACTGTGCATGCCTCATTTTGGAGTGTCAGCAGCGATTCACCAATTATCACTGCGTTTCTGCTTAAAACTGACTTTAGAATGATTTAAGAAGTTTTACTTTGTCATCTGATGGTTAATAATCACATTATTCCCTTTGATGGCTTTGGATGTAGAGTCAGACTCAGACGTGCTGCTGTCACGCTCTGACTGCTCTCTCCTCTTTTATTATGAAATAATGCTGAATTTATGTGGAAATGATTGTTGTACAAAACCAGATATCTGTCACTGAGCTAGATGATGACTGGAGTGCACTTTTAAGCAGAAACAAGGTGATAATCGGTCAACTGCTGCTGACACTCTGAAATGACACATGCGCAGTGAAGGTAGGGGGGACCGTTCGGTCGGCGACACCGGTCATACGTTTTAGTACAACAACTGCAGTCCACAAAAGCTAAGCTTTATGCACCCAAACCAAAATTAGCCTGTTAGCCTGAGCTTAGCTCCACTTGTTTGCTAACTGTGAGATGAGGGCATCATGGTGGTTTTGCCCACGCTTCACCTCGTTGCACATTTATTGGTTGACAAGGTATTAGACTGAGTCTGGCACTGTCAAGACAGCAACATTTGAAGATGCCCTATTTGAGTTTCAAAACCACTCACCAGAAAACTTGTTGGTGATGTCAGGGAGGGTTTATGCCGTATATAGAGAGTGTCTTTCGTTCTGACACGGATATGTCACCTCTGTGATGACTGGCTCAAAGACTATGATAACAGACAAAACTCAAATGGCCATAATTCATACAGTTTCACTGATATAACCAGCGAAGTCCCAAAATGTTAGATAGAAACTTATAGTGGCTTCCTTCATGGAGCTCCTTGTCTGCACTTTAACGACAATCAGAAGGATTGCAGGAATGGTCAGTTTCAAATAAGAATAAATCAACCCATCCGATTGAAGAACCTGAATTATTACATGTACAAAGGTTCCAGAGCTCAGTTTGTTTTCATTTGTCTTTTTTAGAAATAATTTATATCTCTACAATATGAGGGTCATGATACTTACAGCCTCTTTATCAGGCAGGAGAAGAATTAAATAGTTGCCAACAAATGAGTGTACGCTGGAAAATGTAATGGCTCAGGGTGGTTAACATAGCGGACAAAAAACCGTATGAGGAAATAATTTTTTTTCTAAGTCTGTCAAACCTTTTCTTACTTGGCTACAAATGCTTATAATCATTGTGTCATCAGAGTGGGTGGATAAAAAAAAATTACATACAACATCATATCACCAGATGTAGATTCACTCATTCCATGAGTTTGAGCGATCAAGAGGAAAAAATTAACTTAAAACCAGTCTGCTGCCATCCAGTCTTTGTACTTCCTGCAGAATTTGTTTGTCCTTGATGTTTTTCTTGGAGACATTTGCTTTTTTGTTGCCCTCCTTAACACCAGGCCATTGTCCAAAAAATTCATGCAGATGCATTCACACCTGCCTGCTGCCACTCTGCTGGCAGCACATTTCCATTTCAGTCTTCTCAGGAGGTGATGGTCCTTGCACTTGCTGGATGCTTTTGGACACTTTAAAGCATGCACAGTGAAGGCAGGGTGGACCAATTATTAGGGGAGACCATTCGGTTGGCGACACCGGACAGTTTATCGACATTAATGGCAACTCTGTCATTTTTACAAAGTGAATATACTGCACATGTCTTTAAAGTAATGTGTAATTCTGACATTTTGTGCTTTAACTGACACACGTGACAAAAGGCATGATGGGAAATTATATTTTCTGAGTACACATCTCATCACCCCCACCCCACCGTCCAAAATTGCATAGAACAACACTGCCATCTACTGGATAGTGAGTGTGAATAACAACTTATATATTTGTGAACTTCTAAGCAGTTTTGCGCACAGAATATCTCAATATTGCTTAAGGCCTGGTTCACATGGCAGCATTTTAAAATTAGCTGTAGGTTTCCAAAACCTGAGAGACCACACACGTGGAGATAAAACATCACAGATCTAACAGGTTTGGTCGTGCAGTGTGTGGTGTTCAGCCACACGGTAAGGACAACACCACACACGAACAGATTTCACACATGAACATTCCCAGGTCAGATAGGAACTCTTGCAAAATCTCTCGAGATGAAATGTTACTTCAGAGTAAACAAACGGAGATACTTTGTGGACTATTTACAACAGAGGAAAAAATGATACAAAAAGAAAAATTAAAGGTGTTCTTTAAAGGAGTGGAGATAGCGCGACCACTGGACTTCTGGTAAGTCAGAACAGCTGTTTCGATTTTATTTTCCTCTCCGTGCAGCCGTCACCTCGCTTTCTGATTGGCTGCATGTCACATTCAGCAGGCTGCATGCTCATTTGTGATCGAAGGACACCACACACGCTGTGATATCGGGCCAAGACAATCCACCATGTTGAATATCCCTGATTTGCGATCGGAGCACCCCTGAAGTCCTTCCGAGCAGATCAGAGCACTCTTAACACACCGCACATGGCAGGAATATCTGATAACATTATCTTTAGCGTCATCACGATTGTTGGGACATCCTTAAGATTGTCGGAAGGAGAACATTGGGTGCGATATCGGCATAATAATCTTGCCGCGTGAACCAGACCAAAACTCTGTCATGCAAAGCCAAAGCCATACAGTATTTGAACACCCTGTGATTTTGCAAGTTCTCCCACGTAGAAATCATGGAGGGGTCCACTAGGTGCATGTCCACTGTGAGAGACATAATCTAAAAAAAAACAAATCCGGAAATCACAATGTATGATTTTTTTTTAATAATTTATTTGAATGTTACTGCTGCAAATAAGTATTTGAACACCTACCAACCAGCAAGATTTTTCTTTACGAAGCCCTCTTATTCTGCACTCTTTACCTGTATTGATTGCACCTGTTTGAACTTGTTACCTGTATAAAAGACACCTGTTCACACACTCAATCAATCACACTCCACCTTTCCACCATAGCCAAGACCAAAGAGCTGTCTAAGGACACCAGGGACAAAACTGTAGACCTGCACAAGGCTGGGACGGACTACAGGACAACAGGCAAGCAGACAACAACTGTTATGATTATTTATAAGAAAGTGGAAGGAGCACAAGATGACTGTCTGGGATTCCATGCAAGATCTCACTTTGTGGGGTAAGGATGATTCTGCAAAAGTGAAAGAAAACCATCCCAACCGTGAAGCATGGGGGTGGAAACATCATACTCTGGGGGTGCTCTTCTACAAAGGGGAAAGGACGACTGCACCGTATTGAAGGGAGGATGGATGGGGTCATGTATTGCGAGATTTTGGCAAACAACCTCCTTCCCTCAGTAAGAGCATTGAAGATGGGTCATGGCTGGGTCTTCCAGCATGACAATGACCCCAAACACACAGCCAGGGCAACTAAGGAGGGGCTCCGTAAGAAGCATTTCAAGGTCCTGGAGTGGCCTGGCCAGTCTCCAGACTTGAACTCAAGAAAAAATCTTTGGAGGGAGCTGAAACGCCAAACCTGAAAGATTTGGAGAAGATCTGTATGGATAAGTGGACCAAAATCCCTGCTGCAATGTGTGCAAACCTGGTGAAAAACTACAGGAAACATTTAACCTCTGTAATTGCAAACAAAGGCTACTGTACCAAATATTAACATTGATTTTCACAGGTGTTCAAATACTTATTTGCAGCAATAACATACAAATAAATTATTTAAAAAATCATACATTGTGATTTCCGGATTTGTTTTTTTTTTTTTTTTTTTTTAGATTATGTCTCTCATAGTGGACATGCACCTAAGATGAAAATTTCAGACCCCTCCATAATTTCTAAGTGGGAGAACTTGCAAAATCGTAGGGTGTTCAAATACTTATTTTCCTCACTGTACATCAACAATATCCAGAAACGCCGCCACCTTCTCTGTGCCCGAGCTCATTTGAAATGGACAGACGCAAAGTGGAAAAGTGTACTGTGGTCTGATGAGTCCACATTTCAAATTGTTTTTGGAAATCATGGACGTCGTGTCCTCCGGACAAAAGAGGAAAAAGACCATCCAGATTGTTACCAACGTAAAGTTCAAAAGCCAGCATCTGTGATGGTATGGGGGTGTGTTAGTGCCCATGGCATGGACAACTTAAACATCTGTGATGGCACCATCAATGCTGAAAGGTACATCCAGGTTTTGGAGCAACACAAGCTGCGATCCAAGACAATGCCAAACCACATTCTGCACGTGTTACAACAGTGTGGCTTCGTAGTAAAAGAGTGCGGGTACTAGACTGGCCTGCCTGCTGTCCAGACCTGTCACCCATTGAAAATTATGAAGAACAAAATACGACAATGAAGCCCCCTGACTGTTGAACAACTGAAGTCATACATCAAGCAAGAATGGGAAAGAATTCCACCTACAAAGCTTCAACAATTAGTGTCCTCAGTTCCCAAACGCTTATTGAGCGTTGTTAGAAGGAAAGGTGATGTAACACAGTGGTAAACATACCACTGTCCCAGCTTTTTGAAACGTGTTGCAGGCATCTATTTCAAAATGAGCAAATATTTGCACAAAAACAATAAAGTTTATCAGTTTGAACATTAAATATCTTGTCTTTGTGGTGTATTCAATTGAATATAGTAGGTTGAAGAGGATTTGCAAATCATTGTATTCTGTTTTTATTTGCATTTTAACCCAAAGTCCCAACTTCATTGGAATCAGGGTTGTATTTACAAATACACATTATTTTTAAAAACCAACACACAAGTTACAAATTGGAAATTTGTGTTTTGGGATGCAAAGCAGGTGTGAAAATCAAAGAGTATTTGTAGATCACCCTATGTGCATTTGCAGGTATTAATGGTATTTAACTCTATATTCATGAGGCAGTACATTTCAGGTACATAAGGCCATTTTGATGTAAAACCATGATTGTTGTAGAAGTTTCACAATAAAAACTGAAGTAACAAAGTTGTATCACTGCCAAACCAATTAGCCTTGACTGCACATTGAAAAATAGTGGAATGAAATTTACATAAAGCAAGTTTTTTTCACACACAAATTCATAGTATAGTTAACTGGAGCTATTGGACGGGGTGCAGATCGGCATGTCAGCTGCAGGGCAGAGGTATCACTTAGGTAACAAAAGCACACTCAAATCCAATCTCAGCTATGCCATAGCCAGTGTTGCCACTGTTACTTTGAAAAGTTACTTTATTAGTTATTATTAGTTACTTTAGTTACTGGACAGTTTCTATTTGGCTTGGAGAACGTTCCAATCAGAGGGAGCTGAAAAAACTAAAGGCATTCTTTCCAGCTTCAGTGCGACACAAGGTACACGAAAACATAACGTCATCGAGTGCAGACCATAACTGCTTTCAGTTACTTTATAGTTATTTCATTCACAGTTTCGGACAACCTGTTGGCAGCTGTTGAATGTAATACGTAACTAATAATTTTAACTTGGTTATTTTATAGTGAGTGGTTTAAGATTAGCTACTTTGGTGATTACTCAATCTTAAGCATAACCAAGGCTAGATTACTAGTTCCCTTATTAGTTACATTCAGCAGCTGCTGACAAGTTGCTGGCAGCTGCTAATAAGTCACTGTAAAAAAGCTTGCGAATAAAGTAACTGCATAAAGTAACTAATAAAGTAACTGTACAAAGCTTGCTAATAAAGTAACTGCCATAAAGTAACTAATAAGTAACTTTCGCAACATAGACCACCGCCTACATAAAAATGTAAGATACCCTGTCCAGAGTCATAGGTATTGGCAAGTAGGGTTCAATAAAGCAATAAACAGAAGTCAGAAATTGAAAATACGCCAGTCTTGCTGAAAAGTACACCATCATAAGAGTCATAAGGATTCCAAAAATTTATAGTTGGTACTATTGTGTAGCAGATAGGCAAAATAATTGGTGACAAAAGTCCTCACCAAGTATTCACAGAGCTATTGCAGATGTCATGTTCTCTGATTGTAGCCTCCATGACTCATAACATGCGATAATAATGAGAGAACTTTGTGAGGAGTTGACGATGGATGAAACTACATTGTGAGTGATTGGAAACAAAATGAGGATCTGACATTCCTTGTGGGAGGCACGCACAAGCTGTCCTGGGAGCATGCCAAAATAGTGTAGATGATCAGAGAGAGACCACACTTCTGAAAGCAGCCTGTGGAGTCCAGCAGCCATGGATCAACTACTGACCCGCGCACATGCATGGTCAGCTCCTGGACACACCTTGGTAGCTGGGATTATGTCTTTTTTTTCTAATTCAGGACCACAATGGGAAAAAGTCTCATGCTGGTGTCCATGAGCAGCGTGCACGCATGGTCAGCCCATGCACACAGAGGTGAGCTTCAGCACAGCGGTGGATGAATACTGGCCAACTGAGTTGCACCCCATGTCCACAGGAGGACATCACGTGCCATCCATGTGTGAAGGTGCCAACCAAGAGCACTTTGATGGCATGGACCTCTGGACATTACATATTTCATCCTATGACTGGAGATCATATGCCATCCATGCGTGGCAGCACCAGCCAGGACCTCTTTGATGGCATGGGCTGCTGAACATTACATATTTCATTCTGTGGGAAATCATTCTACAACTGGGTGAGTGCCCGTTTTTTGGTGCCCGTCCTGAATGTGGAAACGCACAAAAGTGTTCTATGCTGTATCGTACGACCCAGACTGCTCGGTGGAAATGAGGCTTTACAGTCATTCATTCATTTTCTATACCCGCTCATTCCAATCAAGGATCACGGGGGTCTGGAGCCTATCCCAGCAGTTACAGGGTGTGAGACGGGGTACACCCTGCACACTACGCCAGTCTGTTGCAGGGCAGTGCCTTTACATAAAAAATAACATACATAAATAAGAGCATATTGAAACATAACAAAAACGAAACCCAGAAATCTGATCAGATGTGTTGATATTAAAATCTTTTTTTAAAATATGCAACGGTGTTGAAACAACAGGGTCATGTCTAGTTTATACCCTTATTTTAACAAAGAAAAGAAAAGAAAAAAATCACTATAGCTTCATTGCAAAGTCCCATTTACAGGTTTTTAATTTTGTTTTATGAGCCGACAGTTTTAAAAACACAAATGACAAAAAGGTCAGTAACAAAGCAGAATGTGGCCATAATAAGAAACACATTTTTCCCAATAAATATTCTGATATACAAACATCAAATACAAAACACAACATAGGCCAAGCGACAAAGGGAGCTGTGCTCTGTGGGAAGAGGAGAAGTCGCCCTGTGTGGTCATAATAATAAAACACAAGGCCACACCCACTTCAACAGCTGCCTGTTACTGCAAGTCTTCAGTAAAGCTGCTTTATAATGTTTTATGAATTTATCTAATTCAAGAGGGAATGATGCCAAGGGAGCCCATGCAATTTAAATTGACGTGCACAGTTTGTGCTAAGTCTATGTGTATTTGTAGCACAAGTCGCTTGTGTTGAATAAAACCAGCTGTTTCTATTGAAAGGAGGCCAAGAAGCTGGCGAACCAAAGGGAATACACAAATGAAGAGATCGCAGCCTTACCCAACATCGCCCAACCAGCCAATGACCAACCACCACACCACCATATCTTTTAATAAGCTTGTTGGAAACAGTTCAACTTTAATCTAGAAATTTGATTCATGCTCTTTTTATGATCTCACCTTTACTATGCTATACACAATCAAAATGATTTATACAAGTCATATTAGATACATTTTTGGCATGCTGAAATACAGACATCCTATTCAAATGGTGTGTACACACAAAAACCATGACCACGCCCTTTTCCACATAACAAGCTTTTTTCAAACTATGTGTACCTGCTCCTAATTACCACCATGCATGTAGTAATAAGATTATAAGCAACTTTCTTTCTGCAACACTGACCCTCAAGCCTTTCCTTTCACACCAAAACAGAGAAATCAAACTGAAAACACAATATTAGACATATAAAAGTGAATGTAAAAAAAGAAAAGAAAAAGGCGTAAGTGTAAAAAAAAGAAAAAAAAACAACCTGCATACAAAGGCGCTCATTGAGGGGAAAAAAATGTAGATTGTAAAAGCTACCAGTATGCACAAAATTTCAAAATAAATTGTTTTTTTTTATATTTGATTCAAAACACCACAATTAAAAGCATATATATTTTAAAATAAATATATTTTGTCTTTTATTTTTAATGCAACTTTTTAAACTGTCAATACTGTTTCTCAGTAGCAATATAAGTTTTTTTCACTGCATGTTTTAATTCTGTTGTTTCCTTTGTCAGTCAAAATTTTGTCGTTCAACTTCTTTTTGCAGCTTCTGTTAGGGCTCGGCACAGCGGATCATTGCTCTCCATCTCACACTATTTTGGAGTAACACAAAGTATATCTGCCTTTCTAGTAAGTCTGCTCCCTTGTTTTTCACTCATTCACCACAGTAGATCCAAGATCAACCAACATGTTGATTTGGCACACGTTTTACTCCGGATTCCCTTCCTGACACAACTCCACATTACATGGGGAAAGGTGGCAGGAGTGGGGTTGGAACCTGGAACCTTCCACACTGAAACCAAGCACATTAACCACTTTTCCACCACCTGTTCCTTTCTCCTCTCCTTCATATCAGACAACTCTCTCACTTTATTAGTCATACTGTCAATATTCAAAGTCCCCACTCTCAGTTTGACACTTCTAAGGGCTCCGTCACACATAACATGATTGAAGCCGAAGGAGGAATTGCATGTTACTTGTGAAAAATCGGAGCAGCCTCAAACGCCTTGTACAGCTGTCGCCACAATCATTCGCGCACACACGACAGCTAGTGCCCTGCAAGTGCCCATTCTATGCCTCTCTCAGCAGGTGTTGGCCAAATTCCCGGGGCCACACACAAACACCTAACACTGCTCGGTGGGGACTTAGAAAAGGTGTGGCTATTTACGCTCCCAGCACAATAGTGGACAGCAGGCGACCACATTGGAGCTGTCTGTGAAAGATGTCTAAGTGTCACACGAGTGTTGCGTAACCTAGCGACACACATGGCATGCCACAGTGTCTGCTCTCCCCTCAACACATGTGGCATGTGTGCATATTGTGCATGTGCACGTGTGTCGCACCCCCCTGCTCCCCCCTGCAACACATGGCGTGCATGTCTTTTGCTCCCCCCACCCCTGCAACACATGTAACGTGCGGGGGGAGCACACTTGCATGAGATGCTGATATTTATGTACTGACATGATCACATGGGGATCGGCCAGCCATGTCTGTGCGCACACAGCACAGAAAGGCGCCTCTCAGCTGATTGCCGCCCAGCCACACACTGACAGCTGGAAATGACGGCTCAGTGCACACAACGTGTTACATTAAAAATACAGAGACCACAGCCAGAACAGGTATATAATTACTACAGTAACTACATACATAATTACATAACAAATAATATATCACAAAACAGAAAGAGAGAGTGACACTTTGTTCTGTGCACTGCACAAACAGGTGGGTGTGGCCCCAAACAGCAGCAGCTGGTGACATCTCTGGACCCGGGAGTCACAGCTGGAGAACACGTACCGTGTTTTGAAGGACATGACTTTGCAACTCTACACCATGACGCACATGCGTGTGCCTGCTGTCCTCATGTGGAAATACATAAAAACATACAGTATATTGCCTTTGCCACAGGCTGGAGCAGGCACACAGCGCACACACCGACAGGCTGCTCCATGTGAAAAGGACTGTCTGATCATGTGAACAATCAGCTGATGATCTGAATGTCACGTCACTCGCATGAGCTATGGTCCACATGATGCGGTGTTTCTCCCTTTGGCGCGCTGCTTGCTGGACACGTGTGCCACTCACTGGACACGCACACGGGGCTGGCTGGACACACCAGGCCAGCAGATGTGCACATGATAAGAGCACACTGCATGATTCATCTCATTTCATGACTGTACGTCTATGACCATGGGTCATAGGAACAGAAGGATCACTGCCCCCTCGATAAGAGGGATTCAGTAAATTGCTGTGTTTTTTTTATGGTATGTGGTTTTTATTTTCTTCCCCCACAGCAGCGACATCCGCAGACAAAGGGGGGGGGAGCATGTCCCCCTGTGACCTGCAGCTGTTCAGATATCTGTGCTCGCAAGCCACAGATGGGGAACACATGTAGTGGCTAGTAGAATATGACATCGCATAACTACATTGTGAAGTGCCGAAGTCACCTTGCTGTTCTCACGTGGGAATAAATTAAAACATATCACTTAAGCTGACCACTGCATCTGTGCACCTCAACGCTGGTGAATATTGTACCATGCAAAAAATCACAGCGAGACGTGTGTCACTGTGGGATTTCCCCACACTGGAAAATTAAAACACATATCACATTTGCAATGCAGTCACCAGCAGAACACTGCGTGCTGGACAAGCCATGCCGGCTGATGCATTCATGACACGGGAGCCGGACTGATGTCTTCATGAGAGGAGCACATCAGGTAATTCATGTAAAACATAAAAGGGAGAACAGTAATCCACATAATTTCATTACTTCTTGGTATACATCTAGGCGGAGGCTAACTCTGGTCTTTATAACAGGAATTAAGTATTATAAATTGTGGTACTTTATTAATTCTTTGATTGTGTGCGCAAACACGAGCATGCATGAAACCGTCGCCGCGGTATTGTGCACGCCTATCCGACTGTGCATCCGTCCTGGCAGCAAGTGGAATGTTTCACGGTTCCCCATTTTGTTTTTGGCTTGCGGATTTTCTTCCAGTTTCTGCGTCTTTCGTTTTATGTGTGAAGAGGTCCTAAAATTCCTCCTCTCTTGTTGTCTCCAGACTTGCTTTCTACCCTCTCTTCTCCTTCTTCTTCTTTGCCCCACAGTTGCCCAGTTTCCCAGGCTGTTGTCACATGTGGCCATTGTTGTAAACCCAGGCCTTGATATATTTGCTATGGAAATTCAATTTGTGATTGGGATTTGGGAAAAATTACCCTTGATGACCTTCCTGATGCAACCCTACTAATTTTTCCAGGTTTGGGACCAGCAATCAGAGGGCATTGCTGTGTGTACCCATATGGCTGAGATTTTTATTTAAATTATGGTGTACATTCTTTTACCCTGCTCATTTACCAGGACTTGGGATCGGGCCTCAGAATGCACTGGTTGTACACCCCGTGTGGCTGAGTGTCACCACATGTGGCTGAGTTGCACACCATGAGGCTGACTTTCATCCCATGTGGCTGCATTTTACCTCATGTGACTGAGTTTCACCCCATGTGGCTGAGTTGCACACCATGTGGCTGAGTTGCACCTCATGTGGCTGCGTTTCACCCCATGATGGTGAGTTTGTTTCACCCCATGTGGCTGAGTTTCATTCCATGTGGCTTAGTTGCACCCCACGTGGCTATGTTTCACCCCATGTGCCTTAGTTCTGCCCCATGTGCCTTAGTTCTGCCCCATGTGGCTGAGTTTCACCCAATGTGGCTGAGTTGCACCCCATGTGGCTGAGTTTCATTCCATGTGGCTTAGTTGCACCCCATGTGGCTGCATATCACCCCATGTTGGTGAGTTTGTTTCACCCCATGTGGCTGAGTTTCATTCCATGTGGCTTAGTTGTGCCCCACGTGGCTGTGTTTCACCCTATGTGGCTGAGATGCACACCATGTGGCTGGGTTTCATTCCATGTCACTGTGTTTCACCCATGTTGGTGAGTTTGTTTCACCCCATGTGGCTGAATTGCACCCCGTGTGGCTGTGTTTCACCCCATTTCACTTAGTTGCACCCCCTGTGGCTACATTTTACCTCATGTGGCTGAGTTTCACCCCATGTGGCTGAGTTGCACACCATGTGGCTGGGTTTCACCCAATGTGGCTACGTTGCACCCAATGTGGCTGAGTTTCACCCCATGTGGCTGAGGTTCACCCCATTTCACTGAGTTTCACCCCATGTGGCTGTGTTTCATTCCATGTGGCTTAGTTGCACCCCATGTGGCTGTGTTTCACCCCATGTTGGTGAGTTTGTTTCACCCCATGTGGCTGAGTTTCATTCCATGTGGCTTAGTTGCGCCCCACGTGGCTGTGTTTCACCCCATGTGGCTGAGTTGCACACCATAAGGCTGGGTTTCATCCCATGTCACTGTGTTTCACCCATGTTGGTGTGTTTGTTTCACCCCATGTGGCTGAATTGCACCCCATGTGGCTGTGATTCACCCCATTTCACTTAGTTGCACCCCCTGTGGCTGCATTTTACCTCATGTGGCTGAGTTTCATCCCATGTGGCTGAGTTGCACACCATGTGGCTGGGTCTCACCCAATGTGGCTAAGTTGCACCCCATGTGGCTGAGTTTCACCACATGTGGCTGAGTTGCATCCCATGTGGCTGGGTTTCACCCCATTCCACTGAGTTTCACTCCATGTCGCTGAGTTTCATTCCATGTGGCTTAGTTGCGCTCCACGTGGCTGTGTTTCACCCCATGTGACTTATTTGCACCCCATGTGGCTTAATTGTGCCCCACGTGGCTGTGTTTCACCCCATGTGGCTGAGTTGCACCCCATGTGTCTGAGTGTCACACCATGTGGCTGAGTTGCACACCATGTGGCTGGGTTTCATCCCATGTTACTGTGTTTCACCCATGTTGGTGAGTTTGTTTCACCCCATGTGTCTGTGATTCACCCCATTTCACTTAGTTGCACCCCATGTGGCTGCATTTTACCTCATGTGGCTGAGTTTCATCCCATGTGGCTGAGTTGCACACCATGTGGCTGGGTCTCACCAGGTGTGGCTAAGTTGCACCCCATGTGGCTGAGTTTCACCACATGAGGCTGAGTTTCACCCCATGTCACTGTTTCATTCCATGTGCCTTAGTTGCGCCCCACATGGCTGTTTCACCCCATGTGGCTTAGTTGCACCCCATGTGGCTTAATTGCACCCCACGTGGCTGTGTTTCACCCCATGTGGCTGAGTTGCACCCCATATGGCTGAGTGTCACACCATGTAGCTGAGTTGCACACCATGTGGCTGGGTTTCATCACATGTTACTGTGTTTCACCCATGTTGGTGAGTTTGTTTCACCCCATGTGGCTGAATTGCACCCCATGTGGCTGTGTTGCACCCCATTTCACTGAGTTTCACCTCATGTCGCTGAGTCTCATGCCATGTGGCTTAGTTGCATCCTATGTGGCTGCGTTTCACCCCATGTTGGTGAGTTTGTTTCACCCCATGTGGCTGAGTTTCATTCCATGTGGCTTAGTTGCACCCCATGTGGCTGCGTTTCACCTCATGTGGCTGAGTTGCACACCATGTGGCTGAGTTGCACACCATGTAGCTGAGTTGCACCCCATGTGGCTGGGTTGCAACCCATTTCACTGAGTTTCACCCCATGTGGCTGAGTTGCACCCCATGTGGCTGTGTTTCACCTCATGTGGCTGAGTTTCATTCCATGTGGCTTAGTTGCGCCCCACATGGCTGTGTTTCACCCCATGTGGCTGAGTTGCACACCATGTGGCTGGGTTTCATTCCATGTCACTGTGTTTCACCCATGTTGGTGAGTTTGTTTCACCCCATGTGGCTGAATTGCACCCCATGTGGCTGTGATTCACTCCATTTCACTTAGTTGCACCCCCTGTGGCTGCATTTTACCTCATGTGGCTAAGTTTCATCCCATGTGGCTGAGTTGCACACCATGTGGCTGGGTCTCACCCAATGTGGCTAAGTTGCACCCCATGTGGCTGAGTTTCACCCCATTTCACTGAGTTTCACCCCATGTGGCTGAGTTTCATTCCATGTGGCTTAGTTTCACCCCATGTGGCTTAGTTTCACCCCATGTGGCTTAGTTTCACCACATGTTAGTGAGTTTGTTTCACCCCATGTGGCTGAGTTTCATTCCATGTGGCTTAGATGCGCCCCACATGGCTGTGTTTCACCCCATGTGGCTGAGTTGCACACCATGTGGCTGGGTTTCATCCCATGTCACTGTGTTTCACCCATGTTGATGAGTTTGTTTCACCCCATGTGGCTGAATTGCACCCCATGTGGCTGTGTTGCACCCCATTTCACTGAGTTTCACCCCATGTCGCTGAGTCTCATTCCATGTGGCTTAGTTGCACCCTATGTGGCTGCGTTTCACCCCATGTTGGTGAGTTTGTTTCACCCCATGTGGCTGAGTTTCATTCCATGTGGCTTAGTTGCACCCCATGTGGCTGCGTTTCACCTCATGTGGCTGAGTTGCACACCATGTGGCTGAGTTGCACAACATGTGGCTGAGTTGCACCCCATGTGGCTGGGTTGCAACCCATTTCACTGAGTTTCACCCCATGTGGCTGAGTTTCATTCCATGTTGGTGAGTTTGTTTCACCCCATGTGGCTGAGTTGCACCCCATGTGGCTACGTTTCACCTCATGTGGCTGAGTTTCATTCCATGTGGCTTAGTTGCGCCCCACGTGGCTGTGTTTCACCCCATGTGGCTGAGTTGCACACCAGGTGGCTGGGTTTCATCCCATGTCACTGTGTTTCACCCATGTTGGTGAGTTTGTTTCACCCCATGTGGCTGAATTGCACCCCATGTGGCTGTGATTCACTCCATTTCACTTAGTTGCACCCCCTGTGGCTGCATTTTACCTCATGTGGCTAAGTTTCATCCCATGTGGCTGAGTTGCACACCATGTGGCTGGGTCTCACCCAATGTGGCTAAGTTGCACCCCATGTGGCTGAGTTTCACCCCATGTGGCTGAGTTTCACCCCATTTCACTGAGTTTCACCCCATGTGGCTGAGTTTCATTCCATGTGGCTTAGTTTCACCCCATGTGGCTGAGTTTCACCCCATGTGGCTGAATTGCACCCCATGTGGCTGTGATTCACCCCATTTCACTTAGTTGCACCCCACATGGCTGCATTTTACCTCATGTGGCTGAGTTTCATCCCATGTGGCTGAGTTGCACACCATGTGGCTGGGTCTCACCCAATGTTGCTAAGTTGCACCCCATGTGACTGAGTTTCACTCCATGTGTCTGAGTTTCACCCCATGTGGCTTAGTTGTGCCCCATGTGGCTGAGTGTCATTCCATGTGGCTTAGTTGCACCCCATGTGGCTGTGTTTCACCCCATGTTGGTGAGTTTGTTTCACCCCATGTGGCTGAGTTTCATTCCATGTGGCTTAGTTGCGCCCCATGTGGCTGTGTTTCACCCCATGTGGCTGAGTTGCACCCCATGTGGCTGTGTTTCGCCACATGTGGCTGAGTTGCACCCCATGTGGCTGAGTTTCACCCCATTTCACTGAGTTTCACTCCATGTGGCTGAGTTTCATTCCATGTGGCTTAGTTGCGCCCCACATGGCTGTGTTTCACCCCATGTGGCTGAGTTGCACACCATGTGGCTGGGTTTCATTCCATGTCACTGTGTTTCACCCATGTTGGTGAGTTTGTTTCACCCCATGTGGCTGAATTGCACCCCATGTGGCTGTGATTCACTCCATTTCACTTAGTTGCACCCCCTGTGGCTGCATTTTACCTCATGTGGCTAAGTTTCATCCCATGTGGCTGAGTTGCACACCATGTGGCTGGGTCTCACCCAATGTGGCTAAGTTGCACCCCATGTGGCTGAGTTTCACCCCATTTCACTGAGTTTCACCCCATGTGGCTGAGTTTCATTCCATGTGGCTTAGTTTCACCCCATGTGGCTTAGTTTCACCCCATGTGGCTTAGTTGTGCCCCATGTGGCTGAGTTTCATTCCATGTGGCTTAGTTGCACCCCATGTGGCTGTGTTTCACCACATGTTGGTGAGTTTGTTTCACCCCATGTGGCTGAGTTTCATTCCATGTGGCTTAGATGCGCCCCACATGGCTGTGTTTCACCCCATGTGGCTGAGTTGCACACCATGTGGCTGGGTTTCATCCCATGTCACTGTGTTTCACCCATGTTGATGAGTTTGTTTCACCCCATGTGGCTGAATTGCACCCCATGTGGCTGTGTTGCACCCCATTTCACTGAGTTTCACCCCATGTCGCTGAGTCTCATTCCATGTGGCTTAGTTGCACCCTATGTGGCTGCGTTTCACCCCATGTTGGTGAGTTTGTTTCACCCCATGTGGCTGAGTTTCATTCCATGTGGCTTAGTTGCACCCCATGTGGCTGCGTTTCACCTCATGTGGCTGAGTTGCACACCATGTGGCTGAGTTGCACACCATGTGGCTGAGTTGCACCCCATGTGGCTGGGTTGCAACCCATTTCACTGAGTTTCACCCCATGTGGCTGAGTTTCATTCCATGTTGGTGAGTTTGTTTCACCCCATGTGGCTGAGTTGCACCCCATGTGGCTGCGTTTCACCTCATGTGGCTGAGTTTCATTCCATGTGGCTTAGTTGCGCCCCACGTGGCTGTGTTTCACCCCATGTGGCTGAGTTGCACACCAGGTGGCTGGGTTTCATCCCATGTCACTGTGTTTCACCCATGTTGGTGAGTTTGTTTCACCCCATGTGGCTGAATTGCACCCCATGTGGCTGTGATTCACTCCATTTCACTTAGTTGCACCCCCTGTGGCTGCATTTTACCTCATGTGGCTAAGTTTCATCCCATGTGGCTGAGTTGCACACCATGTGGCTGGGTCTCACCCAATGTGGCTAAGTTGCACCCCATGTGGCTGAGTTTCACCCCATGTGGCTGAGTTTCACCCCATTTCACTGAGTTTCACCCCATGTGGCTGAGTTTCATTCCATGTGGCTTAGTTTCACCCCATGTGGCTGAGTTTCACCCCATGTGGCTGAATTGCACCCCATGTGGCTGTGATTCACCCCATTTCACTTACTTGCACCCCCTGTGGCTGCATTTTACCTCATGTGGCTGAGTTTCATCCCATGTGGCTGAGTTGCACACCATGTGGCTGGGTCTCACCCAATGTTGCTAAGTTGCACCCCATGTGACTGAGTTTCACTCCATGTGTCTGAGTTTCACCCCATGTGGCTTAGTTGTGCCCCATGTGGCTGAGTGTCATTCCATGTGGCTTAGTTGCACCCCATGTGGCTGTGTTTCACCCCATGTTGGTGAGTTTGTTTCACCCCATGTGGCTGAGTTTCATTCCATGTGGCTTAGTTGCGCCCCATGTGGCTGTGTTTCACCCCATGTGGCTGAGTTGCACCCCATGTGGCTGTGTTTCGCCACATGTGGCTGAGTTGCACCCCATGTGGCTGAGTTTCACCCCATTTCACTGAGTTTCACTCCATGTCGCTGAGTTTCATTCCATGTGGCTTAGTTGCGCTCCACGTGGCTGTGTTTCACCCCATGTGACTTATTTGCACCCCATGTGGCTTAATTGTGCCCCACGTGGCTGTGTTTCACCCCATGTGGCTGGGTTGCACACCATGTGGCTGGGTTTCATCCCATGTTACTGTGTTTCACCCATGTTGGTGAGTTTGTTTCACCCCATGTGTCTGTGTTTCACCCCATTTCACTTAGTTGCACCCCATGTGGCTGCATTTTACCTCATGTGGCTAAGTTGCACCCCATGTGGCTGAATTTCACCACATGCAGCTGAGTTTCACCCCATGTCGCTGAGTTTCATTCCATGTGGCTTAGTTGCGCCCCACGTGGCTGCTTCACCCCATGTGGCTTAGTTGCACCCCATGTGGCTTAATTGCGCCCCACGTGGCTTTGTTGCACCCCATTTCACTGAGTTTCACCCCATGTCGCTGAGTCTCATTCCACGTGGCTTAGTTGCACCCTATGTGGCTGCGTTTCACCCCATGTTGGTGAGTTTGTTTCACCCCATGTGGCTGAGTTTCATTCCATGTGGCTTAGTTGCACCCCATGTGGCTGCGTTTCACCTCATGTGGCTGGGTTTCACCCCATGTGGC
The DNA here is from genome assembly GCF_902500255.1 of Thalassophryne amazonica. Classification (NCBI taxonomy): domain Eukaryota; kingdom Metazoa; phylum Chordata; class Actinopteri; order Batrachoidiformes; family Batrachoididae; genus Thalassophryne; species Thalassophryne amazonica. The sequence continues at coordinate 46,531,885 of NC_047104.1, forward strand.
TGAGTTGCACACCATGCAGCTGAGTTTCACCCCATGTGGCTGAGTTGCACCCCATGTGGCTGGGTTGCACCCCATTTCACTTAGTTGCATCCCATGTGGCTGCGTTTCACCTCATGTGGCTGAGTTTCACCCCATGTGGCTGAGTTGCACACCATGTGGCTGAGTTTCACCCCATGTGGCTGAGTTTCATTCCATGTTGGTGAGTTTGTTTCACCCCATGTGGCTGAGTTTCATTCCATGTGGCTGAGTTGCAAACCATGTGGCTGGGTCTCACCCAATGTGGCTAAGTTGCACCCCATGTGGCTGAGTTTCACCACATGTGGCTGGGTTGCACCCCATGTGGCTGAGTTTCACTCCATGTCGCTGAGTTTCATTCCATGTGGCTTAGTTGCGGTCCACGTGGCTGTGTTTCACCCCATGTGACTTATTTGCACCCCATGTGGCTTAATTGTGCCCCACGTGGCTGTGTTTCACCCCATGTGGCTGAGTTGCACCCCATGTGGCTGAGTGTCACACCATGTGGCTGAGTTGCACACCATGTGGCTGGGTCTCACCCAGTGTGGCTAAGTTGCACCCCATGTGGCTGAGTTTCACCACATGCGGCTGAGTTTCACCCCATGTCACTGAGTTTCATTCGATGTGGCTTAGTTGTGCCCCATGTGGCTATTTCACCCCATGTGGCTTAGTTGCACCCCATGTGGCTTAATTGCACCCCACATGGCTGTGTTTCACCCCATGTGGCTGAGTTGCACCCCATATGGCTGAGTCTCACACCATGTGGCTGAGTTGCACACCATGTGGCTGGGTTTCATCCCATGTTACTGTGTTTCACCCATGTTGGTGAGTTTGTTTCACCCGATGTGGCTGAATTGCACCCCATGTGGCTGTGTGGCACCCCATTTCACTGAGTTTCACCCCATGTCGCTGAGTCTCATTCCACGTGGCTTAGTTGCACCCTATGTGGCTGCGTTTCACCCCATGTTACTGTGTTTCACCCATGTTGGTGAATTTGTTTCACCCCATGTGGCTGTGTTTCACCCCATGTCGCTGAGTCTCATTCCACGTGGCTTAGTTGCACCCTATGTGGCTGCGTGTCACCCCATGTTGGTGAGTTTGTTTCACCCCATGTGGCTGAGTTTCATTCCATGTGGCTTAGTTGCACCCCATGTGGCTGCGTTTCACCTCATGTGGCTGTGTTTCACCCCATGTGGCTGAGTTGCACACCATGTGGCTGAGTTTCACCCCATGTTGCTGAGTTGCACCCCATGTGGCTGGGTTGCACCCCATTTCACTGAGTTTCACCCCATGTGGCTGAGTTTCATTCCATGTTGGTGAGTTTGTTTCACCCCATGTGGCTGAGTTTCATTCCATGTGGCTTAGGTACACCCCATGTGTCTGTGTTTCACCCCATTTCACTTAGTTGCACCCCATGTGGCTGCATTTTACCTCATTTGGCTGAGTTTCATCCCATGTGGCTGAGTTGCACACCATGTGGCTGGGTCTCACCCAGTGTGGCTAAGTTGCACCCCATGTGGCTGAGTTTCACCACATGCAGCTGCGTTTCACCCCATGTTGCTGAGTTTCATTCCATGTGGCTTAGTTGCGCCCCACATGGCTGTTTCACCCCATGTGGCTTAGTTGCACCCCATGTGGCTTAATTGCGCCCCACGTGGCTGTGTTTCACCCCATGTGGCTGACTTGCACCCCATATGGCTGAGTGTCACACCATGTGGCTGAGTTGCACACCATGTGGCTGGGTTTCATCCCATGTTACTGTGTTTCACCCATGTTGGTGAGTTTGTTTCACCCCATGTGGCTGAATTGCACCCCATGTGGCTGTGATGCACCCCATTTCACTGAGTTTCACCCCATGTCGCTGAGTCTCATTCCACGTGGCTTAGTTGCACCCTATGTGGCTGCGTTTCACCCCATGTTGGTGAGTTTGTTTCACCCCATGTGGCTGAGTTTCATTCCATGTTGGTGAGTTTGTTTCACCCCATGTGGCTGAGTTTCATTCCATGTGGCTTAGTTGCACCCCATGTGGCTGCGTTTCACCTCATGTGGCTGAGTTTCATTCCATGTGGCTTAGTTGCACCCTACGTGGCTGTGTTTCACCCCATGTGGCTGAGTTGCACACCATGTGGCTGGGTTTCATCCCATGTCACTGTGTTTCACCCATGTTGGTGAGTTTGTTTCACCCCATGTGGCTGAATTGCACCCCATGTGGCTGTGATTCACCCCATTTCACTTAGTTGCACCCCCTGTGGCTGCATTTTACCTCATGTGGCTGAGTTTCATCCCATGTGGCTGAGTTGCACACCATGTGGCTGGGTCTCACCCAATGTGGCTAAGTTGCACCCCATGTGGCTGAGTTTCACCACATGTGGCTGAGTTGCACCCCATGTGGCTGTGTTTCACCCCATTTCACTGAGTTTCACTCCATGTCGCTGAGTTTCATTCCATGTGGCTTAGTTGCGGTCCACGTGGCTGTGTTTCACCCCATGTGACTTATTTGCACCCCATGTGGCTTAATTGTGCCCCACGTGGCTGTGTTTCACCCCATGTGGCTGAGTTGCACCCCATGTGGCTGAGTATCACACCATGTGGCTGAGTTGCACACCATGTGGCTGGGTCTCACCCAGTGTGGCTAAGCTGCACCCCATGTGGCTGAGTTTCACCACATGCGGCTGAGTTTCAACCCCATGTCGCTGAGTTTCATTCCATGTGGCTTAGTTGCGCCCCACGTGGCTGTTTCACCCCATGTGCTTAGTTGCACACCCCCATGTGGCTTATTGCGCCCCACATGGCTGTGTTTCACCCCATGTGGCTGAGTTGCACCCCATATGGATGAGTCTCACACCCATGTGGCTGAGTTGCACACCATGTGGCTGGGTTTCAATCCCATGTTACTGTTTCAAACCCATGTTGGTGAGTTTGTTTCACCCCATGTGGCTGAAGTGCACACCCATGTGACTGTGTTGCACCCCATTTCACTGAGTTCACCCCATGTCGCTGAGTCTCATTCCACGTGGCTTAGTTGCACCCTATGTGGCTGCGTTTCACCCCATGTTACTGTGTTTCACCCATGTTGGTGAGTTTGTTTCACCCCATGTGGCTGAATTGCACCCCATGTGGCTGTGTTTCACCCCATGGTCGTTGAGTCTCATTCCACGTGGCTTAGTTGCACCCTATGTGGCTGCGTTTCACCCCATGTTGGTGGGTTTGTTTCACCCCATGTGGCTGAGTTTCATTCCATGTGGCTTAGTTGCACCCCATGTGGCTGCGTTTCACCTCATGTGGCTGAGTTTCACCCCATGTGGCTGAGTTGCACACCATGTGGCTGAGTTTCACCCCATGTGGCTGAGTTGCACCCCATGTGGCTGGGTTGTACCCTATTTCACTGAGTTTCACCCCATGTGGCTGAGTTTCATTCCATGTTTGGTGAGTTGTTTCACCCCATGTCGCTGAGTTTTCATTCCATGTGGCTTAGTTACACCCCATGTGGCTGCGTTTCACCCCATGTTAGTGAGTTTGTTTCACCCCATGTGGCTGAGTTTCACCCCATGTTGGTGAGTTTGTTTCACCCCATGTGGCTGAATTGTAGTTAAGATTAAATAAAGCAGCCAGTGTCACAGAGCTTACAATTCATAATATCAAACAGTATGCCTGTTCACACACACTTATTTTGATATATACAGTTTACTATTCACAAACTGCAGATAAACAAACAGTGGTGGTTTTGGTTGCCAACAAACCTCAGCTGTAGAAATTAAAGAATGTGACAAACAAGCTCATTCCAAACAATATGTAACTTCAAAATCAAACATATGTTGACAGACAGAGACAAACAAGACGTTTCTGCTTCAGCTGCATTCATACAAAATACTTTGTGCAGGGTTGGGTAAATTTGTGAACGTTATTTTAGTTTTACTACTTAAAGGGATAAGGACACCAAAATTGCAAAATTTGATTTCTACTGAAATGAAATCCAAGCATTATAATGGAGGTTTATTTTTAAACATCTTGTAAATTACAGCTCATTTTAATGAAGAGATCATATTTATCTTGGAGAATTAATGAATATTTCTTGTCTGTTTAACACCGTGTGCAGGAGGGTGTGCATATGCACATGCATGAGCTTTCTGAGAAGCCCGGAAGTTTCCTTTGACCTCAGGTGATGTCGCACACTTTGTGTGCACGCTGATGTCCGTGAGATGTCTTGTAATCACTTCAGAGGCATTATCTGGTTACAAAAGAGCGTGTTTCTTTTTAGAAGTGTTTATTTTGTTGTGTGGGCCGCTGAAGAGGAGTACTGCTGGCCCACCACCACCAGATGGCGCCCTGCTTGGAGTGCGGGCTTCAAGCACGAGAGGGCGCCAGAGCCACTGGGAGTGACAGCTGTCACTCATCCTCAGGACCAGCTGTCACTCATTCATCATCATCACCATCACCATAAAGGCCGGACTGCAACTCCACCTCCTCGCCGAGAAATCAGCTAGCATTCAGGTACTTTTCTCTGCTGACTCAAAACGTTGAGTAATAATCTGAACTTCTTTTGCAGCCATTATCCTGTGGTGTTTGCCTTATCTGTGGGATTGGCGTTTGGTGTGATCAGCGACGGCTTCGCTTCACACTCCAATCAGATAAGTGGTTAGACACGAGCTGCACGAGTGTGTGATTGGAGGTGGAGGTTCTCCCTCCTTTACTGAACACTGACTGTGGGATTACTGAGTGTGCGAACTCACACTCATCAGGACTGTCTCTGTTTTCTGCCAGCAGTACCGGGTCTGACTGCTGAAGACAGCGGCCACCTGGGGCGCAGGGCTTGGCGGCGGCCGGTGTTCTTCAGCTCCGTTGGTGGTGGGAAGCTGTGTGGGGATCCGGCTCTTCTCTCACCAGGCGTCTTCTTTCGTCGAGCCTGCCCACACGTCACCTGGGTATGATTGGACAGTCCCCATATTGTTATTGTCTGTACGTCATTGTGCGAATTCACAACATTAAATTGTTACTTTTGGCTTATCCATTGACCGTTCATTAACGCCCCCTGTTGTGGGTCTGTGTCACGACACTTTCACAACATATTTCTCACTAACTTTTACATAATATATGAGAAACATGTTTGATTTACATGTAAATGCAGCGGTTTTGGAGTGTTTGTCCCCATGTTGGATTAGGAACCAGAGAGAAGACCAGCCAATGACATCATGGTGCCCTCGTTATTCGATTGGCTGTCCCAGCATCTCTCCGCGCAAGTCTGGGGAAGCCCAGACTTGCACGTGCACAGACTTGCACAGCGCTGACCTGGTTGTGTGAGCGCGTGCATCCGCACACATGCGAGACAACGACACAAGCGATATCACGATTTGATTGAGCTGTCGGTGCTAATTCTTGTAACACACACACACACAAAATCCACTCCGCTGTAAGCTGTTTGGGATGCATAAGAGCTGTTCAGATGAAAAGCTGAAAAGCTGACATGATGTTTGGCTGGACTGAGGAACTACAACAAAGTATTTTTTTTTATGAAGTCTGAAGTCAGTACGCAGCATCACGGACTACGCATCACAATTTGGGACTTTAGCAGCAGTGGAACACCAAAATATAATTCCCTTTACTGTTGTTTATAAATGAACAAAATATCAAATGACAAGGATCAATTTTAGCCATTATATAAAAACAAATAATGAATGTTTTATATTCTTTCAATGGAACAAATATTTCATGAGGGATTCACTAAATTGCTGTGCCTCGTTGAATGGTATGTTCCAGCTTCACCTCATGAAATATTCGTACCATTGAACTCCTAAAGTCATTATTTGTATAACAAAACCAGCGTTTTCAGTTTTAAAAGTGCTCACTTGCTCACTAGCTTTTTACATAATATATGACAAAGAGGACATATTTACACACAAACGAACAGAGTTTTGCAGCTAGCTACCAGCCTGTGATGTCACCATGCTAATTTCCGTGAAATGTCTTGTAAATAAGTTTTGAGTGTTATTAAGTTCCAAAACAGCATTTTTCAGTATTAGAAGTGTGTTATTGTCATTAGCTTTTACATAATATATGACAAACGTATATAAACACACAAAACGATGCGATTTTGAAGACACCAGCCACTGATAGAAAGGTGCAGCTCTACTCTGATTGCTGTCACGCCCCGCCACTCAAAAAACAAAACTGAACAGATTGAAGCAGAATGTGTCATTTTAACCTCTTAAAATACTTATTACAATAGGTCAAGGGTTAGCCATCTTTGAATTTGTCCAAGGTCTGTGTCCCAAGAATGTTCCCTGTGAATTTGAAGACTCTGGCAGTAATAGAACTGGACTTATGCTGAGCACAGACAGACGAACAGATGGACACACGGACGGACGTAAAGCCTTCGCAATACGCAATGGCTATATTTGATGGCCTTGGGTAATGAAATCACTAACAAAAATAGGGCATTGATCATGACCACATGGCATAAATGTGAAAGAGAATTAAAGCTAGAGTTTTTTGTTTTGTACTGGTCTGTTATTACTTTCAGGTCCCCAAAGACAAAGATTTTGACATCAGCAATCTGGCTCTGATTTCATTCAATTTTTCCGAAACGTAGTTTCTAACATCTGTGATATTTGTTGATGTTAACCAGAAGACAAGCAGGGAAGATATGATATCTTCTTCTGCTTGTCTGTAAAGACATTACAGTAATATAAAAGAAACAAGGAACATTTTTTCAGTTTGCCAAAAAAAAAAAAAAAAAAAAGCAACCCTGCACATTAAGCAAGACTCATATAAGTTCGTAACATTTTGCTCTGTCATTAGTAATTAATGTGCACATTAATAAAGCCCAATATAAACACACAAACTGTGCACATGGTGTGCTGGTCCATCAGACAGCAATAAGCAATAAGCCCCGACGACAAACATATGGTTCAGTAATTAGCTTGTTCCTGCACAATTATTTGTAATTACTGCTTATGCACAACAATTGCAGTTCTTTCTTTAAAAAATATCTTTCTTCCTCCTCACTTCATCTTCAAACTTTTTTCAAAAACATGCATTTCACAGATTAGTTTTTAGGATTAGGTTTATCTCCATTTGTTGGTGTGAATACTGGAAGCTGGAAGAGAGGTGGGCGATACCGGGAATTTTGGTATTGATCCAATACCAAGTAAATACAGGCCCAGTATCACCGATATCGATACTGATACTGGTCCTTTTCATATTTAAGCACATAGATCAAAAGGATCCAAAAGACCTAGGATAGAATTTTGCCAAAACATTGTACGTGACAACAAAATACTTTATTATCACAATCAACATTTTTGTTTAAAAAATATCACTCAACACAACTTAAAACAAAATCTCCTGAGGTAGAGGGCTGACAAACCACAATACAAGGGTGTGCTGCTCCATGTTGTGTGACACAGCGCAGCGCTGCTCTTACAGACAGAGAGTAGACTTTGATGAATCTGCGTGCGCAGCAGTCAGTGCATGTGGGAGAGAAAAAAAGCTTGAGTATCGATCTTATTGCACGAGGATCGTTCAATATCAATACCAGCGTTGGTATCAATATTATTGATATTAGGATCGATCCGCCCACCTCTAGCTTATTTGGAGAGCGGTCAGGTTGCCGCAACCACGTGGAGATGTTAGAAGGGTGATCGGGCATCGAACATGGCAGAAACATCTGGAGGGCAGCCATAGCAGCGCATCCAAACATCTGGAGAGTTCATCAGAGGTGGCATACCAGAGTGGCACCTGTCCATCATGTGCCACTTCCACATTATGTCACTGACTCATGTTGTACATTACCGCCAAATAATCAGAGAAGCTGACTGGTCAGAACGCCAGTAACGTTACACGTGTTTTTAGGAAAGGTTATTTTGATAATTTATCGTAAAACCACACTTGCTCAAGAAAAGATTTATTATCAGTAAAATTCAATTTAAGAATGTTGTTGAGGTTTTTTTTTATTTAAATTTGAATTCATTATTATAGAGAAATTTTTATGTTGACTTATTGATGGTATTTTTAGTTGTATGTTTTATTTATCCTTTATTTAACCAGGTTAGTCCCATTGAGATCAAGACCTATTTTGCAAGGGAGACCTGGACAGTTATTAAGTTTCCAATCCACCTAACCTGCATGTCTTTAAATGTGGGGGCGAACAGAGGGAGAATGGGGGAGAACATGCCAACTCCACAAAGAAAGGCCACAAGCTGGAATCGAACCTGTGACCTTTTTGCTGTAAGGCAAGAGTTGTTGGTGTTGTCCATTCAGCTGCTCCCGTTTTGTGTTCGGGGTCGCCACAGCGGATACAGCCAGATCCACACAGGTAGTTGGCACAAGTTTTACGCCGGATGCCCTTCCTGACGCAACTCCAGTTTTACCCGGAGAAACACACACAGCCGCTGGTGTTCCAAAGAGGTCTCCCATCCAAGTACTAACCAGGTCCCATGCTGCTTAGCTTCTTAAAGCTGATGGGATCAGGCTGAACACAGAGCACGGACTGCCAGGTCGGGTATTTTACAGTGCAAAGTATTCACAGGCTGCTTCACTTTTTCTGTATTTTGTTATGTTACAGCATTATATAAAAAATGGAGTAAATCATGTTTTTCCATCAAAAATTCTACTCACAACACCCATAATGACAACATGAAAAAAGTTTTTATTGAAATTTTTGCAAATTTATTAAACATGAAAAAAAAAAAAAAAGAAATCACATGTACTTACCGTTTTCACACCCTTTGCTCAGTACTTTGTTGATGCACCTTTGGCAGCATTACAGCCTGAAGTCTTTTTGAAACATGATGCCACAAGCTTGGTGCACCTATCTTTTGGCAGTTTTGCCCATTCTTCTTTGCAGCACCTATCAGGGTTGGATAGAGAGCGTCAGTGTACAGCCATTTTCATATCTCTCCAGCCTGCCATGTATTGATTGCTTCTACCTGAACCCCTAAAACAGGTAAAAAAAGCCACTCCTTTGTTTTGCAATTGGGGTTACAACAGAAAATTCGACTCCAAGGCAGATCTGCATGTTGAACTGGCACAAGTTCTACGTTGGATGCCCTTCCTGATGCAACTCCACATCACATGGAGACGTGCAAGGTTGGGGTTTGAACTGGGACTTTCCGCACTGAAACCAAGTGCACTAACCACTTGGCCACTACCCCTGCCTGTCCCCCAAAACAGTGATTTCACTAATTAAGTCATCTACCTGTCAGAATTGTCCAGCTAATTTAGAATCAGCTGGCTGAGTGGGACCACAAAGACATCTACTTTCTGGAGGCGTGATTTTCCACCTCTGGTGTGACAATCTGCTTCCCACCTACCCTGTTTGAACAACCAAAGTGGATTGGCCCTGCTGAAGGTATTCATTCCAATGTGTTCTTGTCTTCCTTAATTTCTTCAAAGGACAAATAGTAAAAAAAAAAAAAAAAAAAAAAAAGCAACGCATCAACCCTTAACTGGAGTAAGCAGTAGAGTAAGCTGGAGTAAGCTGGACGGTACTGGGAATTTTGGTATTGATCCGATACCAAGTAAATACAGGCCCAGTATCGCCGATACTGATACTTTTTCATATTTAAGCTTCATAGATCTAAAGGATCCAAAAGACCTAGGATAGAATTTCACCAAACATTGTATGTGACAACAAAATACTTTATCACAATCAACATTTTTGTTTAAAAAATATCACTCAACACAACTTAAAACAAAATCTCCTGAGGTAGAGGGCTGACAAATCACAATACAAGGGTGCGCTGCTCCGTGTTGTGTGACACAGCACAGCGCTGCTCTTACAGAGAGTAGACTTTGTTGAATCTGCGTGCGCAGCAGTCAGTGCGTGTGGGAGAGAAAAAAGCTTGAGTATCGATCTTTTTACACGAGGATCGTTCAATATCAATACCAACATTGGTATCGATATTATCAATATTAGGATTGATCCGCCCACCTCTAGTAAGCAGCTGAAGTTAAGTGAGTGAGTGAGTGAGAAACCATGTCACGAAAATGTCACGCATTTCGTGACGGTAGCACGAAAAAAGCGTGAGACTGGGCTGCAACCAAAGCAAGGCTGAAATTTAGGCTTTTAATGCTTTGCACTCAAAATGAGTGATTTCTGGCGGATTTGAGTAAATTTAATAGTAATGATTTTCTCTTTTTTTAGTATGTGTGTGTGTGTGTGTGGGGGGGGGGGGGGGGGGGGGTAGTATGCTTGACAATTTCTGAGTATTTGTTATGCGTCACCAGCAGGATTGCGCAGTGCCTGTTTTTGCTGCTCTTCTTTAAAGGCAGGAATGTAAATCCACGGGGATTAGTGAGAACACAGTGGGCTGTAAAACCTTCACTGCTCTCCACGGACTCTGACTTCAGCGCGCAAAAGTTGGAACGGCGCGTCCGCGGCGCACGGCGCACAGCAGCGGCTCCATGTGCGTCACCTCCGCGGGATTCCCCGCTCGGATTTGTGGTCCTGTGGCACCTGAAGGCGCGCAGGCTGACTGACAGATGAAAACATCGCTGATGTTCCGGCGTTTTACTTGAACACATCATCTGTCCCGCAGCGCAGAGGGGGACATGGGTCAACTCTATTATGCGGCTTTTTACCATTTGGCGCTTTCTGTGTGGTTTTTTCTGTGTTTGTCTGGAGCCAGCTCTGTCAGAACCCGTTCGTAGTGGACACCTCCAGGTGAGTGGATCCTACAAAATCAGTTTGGACGAACCGTTTGGAGATACTGCTGTCAGTGTCGTCGTTTATATGAAGATGAGATTTATTGTCACGAGTGCAACAACAACGAAATTACGCTTTCATTTCATTATTAATTAAGCTCTTTATTATTTTATCAGTTCATTCTTTAGCCTGGAAAATGTCTTTAAATATAGTGAAAATACACGTTTGTATTTGTACTACTTCTTCTGTCACTTGCTCTCTTTCTATAGTTTATGTATACTTTAGACAAAAAATTCAAACTCATTTTTTCAATTTTTTTTTTTTTTTGTAGTATGGTTTCCCTCCTCGTATCATTAACTTTTTCAGGTCATGCTCTGAACAGGTTATACTTTTCAGGGGCGTATCTAGCTTCAGGTGAAGGTGGGAGGGTGACTTAGTTGAAGGTGTTGAACACTGTAAATTTTTTACTGTGTTTACTCAAAATACTTGATGATCTTGGTACTCTAAGTGAAAATATTCAGTATATTAGTCCTTTCCAAATATTCTAATGAAATTTACCAAACAAATTAAGTATATTTCAAATAATATAATTTGTTAAGCAAATGCTAATTTATTTAAATTAAATAAATTCAAATAATAAATGTAAAGTTAAGATAAAATGAACTGTTAAATTTTTATGCATTTCATTTTGTATATACAACTCAAACAATCAACTGAATGTGTTTCAGAGATTTTATTAAGTCAGTATAGCTGTTTCTTACTGTGATATATACAAAGCCACTGAATTACTTTTTACAGTGAAGGCACGTCTCTAATAGGAGGGGTTTGGGGGCATGTCTCCAGCCAATTTTCCTGCGTTCTAATGTTGTGTTCACACCGGATGCCACCCGATGCCACAAATTCACATCCCTCACCTGGCGTTGGACGCGCCACCATTGCCCGGTGTGTCGCTCTGCTTGAGTCGTGTTCACACTGGATGCCACGCAATGCCACAAATTCATCATTTGCTACAGAAGCTGTGTCTGGATGATGGCCGCTTTCAGCGGTACTTCTGCCTCGGACACAAAACTGGCTGCCGCTGCGGTTCCTCGCTCTCGCTCCTCTCCAACTCTGTCATAATTGTGTTATAAACCAGTCACCATTTGTTTTATTATACATCTGTGTAGTTAATAAAATTATCTTCACGGACAGTTCGTTCGCGCACGCAGATGTGAAAAAAAAAAAAAAACTGGCTGCTGCTGCTGCAGTTCATCGCTCTCCTATCCAACTCTGTCATAATTGTGTTAAATAAATAAAGGACAAAAGGGACATAAGTCCTGCTCACAGGCTGATTGCCAGAGACAGGACATGTGCACATCAAGTATAAACTCCAGACATCTCCACATCACTACATATCCAGTCCCTGATTGGTCATTGCAGCGCAACAAGACCAAAAAGTTCGGATTTTTCAACTTGAGGAAGAGGGCGCTGTGACGCGATGCAATGCCATATTGCTCCACAAACACGGCAATCGCTCAAAATCGCTTTATTCACATCCATCGTGTTGCATTGTGTGGCTTGGACTTTTGTGGCGCCACAACGCACCCTTCCATAGGGATTACATGGCAACCTCTCACCGAGCGACGGCGGTGAGAGGTTGCCATGTATGTAATGGCGTTGTGGCGCCACAAAAGTCCAAGCCACGCAATGCGACGCGATGGACGTGAATAAGCGATTTTGAGCGATTGCCGCATTTGTGGAGCAATATGGCATTGCATCACGTCACAGCGCCCTCTTCCTCAAGTTGAAAAATCGGAACTTTTTCGTCTTGTTGCGCTGCGATGATCGTTCACACACATGTACTCAGTCTTGGCTTCTACTGACTTTCATGCCCCTTCTCTCCAAGAGCATATCTCCACTTCTCCAGACTAGACTCAACTTGCTTTCTACTCTCACTACAGATCACAATGTCATCTGCAAACATCATAGTCCATGGGACTCCTGTCTGATCTCATCTGTCAACCTGTCCATCACCACTGCAAACAAGAAAGGACTAAGAGATGGATGCCTTGGTGTAATCCCACCTCCACCTTGAATGAGTCTGTCATTCCGATCTGCGCATCTCACCGCTGTCACACTATTCTTGTACATGTCCTGCGCTACACTAACATACTTCTTTGCCACTCCAGACTTCCTCATACAATGCCACAACTCTTCTCTTGGCACCCTATCATAAGCTTTTTCTAAGTCCACAAACACACAACGCAACTCTTTCTGTCCTTCTCTGTACTTTTCCCACAGTATTCTCAGAGCAAACATTGCATCTGTAGTGCTCTTTCTTCGGCATGAAACCATATTGCTGCTCACCGATCTTCACCTGTTTTCTAAGCCTAGCTTCTACTACTCTTTCCCATAACTTCATGCTGTGGCTGATCAGCTTATGCCTCTGTAGTATTGCAGCTCTGCACATCACCCTTGTCTTGAAAATAGGAACCAGCACACTCCGTCTCCACTCCTCAGGCATCCTCTCACTTTCCAAGATTTTATTAACAATCTGGTTAGAACTCTACTGCCATCTCTCCTAGACATTCCCATGCCTCCATTGGAATGTCATCTGGACCAACTGCCTTTCCACTCTTCATCCTCTTCATAGCAGCCCTCACGTCTTCCTTGCTAATCTCTTTTACTTCCTGATTTACTCTTGCCACATCATCCAGCCTTTTCTCTCGCTCATTTTCTTTATTCATCAACTCTTCAAAATATTCCCTCCACCTTCTCAGCACACAGTCCTCACTTGTCAGCACATTACCATGTGCATCTTTTACCACCCTAACCTGCTGCACATCCTTTCCAGCTCTGTCCCTTTGTCTGGCCATCGGTACAAGTCCTTTTTCTCCTTCCTTACTATTCAACTTCTTGTACAGCTCGCAATATGCCTTTTCCTTTGCTTTTGCCACTTCTCTTCTCGCCTTACGCCGCATCTCCTTGTACTCCTGTCTACTTTCTTCATCTCTCCGACTATCCCAAAACTTTTTCGCCAACCTCTTTCTCCTTATGCTTTCCTGGACCTCTTCATTCCACCACCAAGTCTCCTTGTCTTCCTTCCACTGTCCAGATGTCATACCCAGTACTGCCCTAGCTGTCTCCTTCACCACATCTGCAGTACTTTTCCAGTTGTCCAAAATTGCTTCCCCTCCAACTAGTGCTTCTCTCACCTGCTCACTAAATTTCACACAACAGTCTTCCTCCTTCAGCTTCACCATCTGATCCTTTGTTGAGCTCTCACTCTCTTCTTCTTCTTTACCTCTAAAGTCATCCTACAAACAACCATCCTATGCTGTCTAGTGACACTCTCTCCTGCTACCACCTTACAGTCTGTGATTTCTTTTAGCTTGCATCTCCTATAAAGAATGTAGTCCACCTGTGTGCACCTTCCTCCACTCTTATATGTTACCCTGTGCTCCTCCCTTTTCTTAAAGTAGGTATTCACCACAGCCATTTCCATCCTTTTTGCAAAATCAACTACCATCTGTCCTTCCCCATTCCTATCCTTGATACCATATCTACCCATTACTTCCTCATCACCTCTGTTCCCTTCACCAACATGCCCACTGAAGTCTGCTCCTATCACCACTCTTTCATGCTTGGGCACACTCTCCACCACCTCATCTAATACACTCCAGAAATCTTCTTTCTCCTTCATCTCACAACCTACCTGTGGGGCATATGCACTGATGATATTCATCATCACCCCTTCAATTTCCAACTTCACACTCATCACCTTGTCAGACACTTGCTTAACCTCCAACACACTTTTAACATACTCTTCCTTTAAAATGACCCCAACACCATTTCTCTTCCTGTCCTCACCATGGTACAACAACTTGTACCCACCGCCGATGGTCCTGCTCTTACTTCCCTTCCACTTGGTCTCTTGCACACACAATATGTCTACCTTTCTCCTCTCCATCATATCAGCCAGCTCTCTCCCTTTACCAGTCATACTACCAACATTCAAAGTCCCCACTCTCATTTCCACCCTTCTAGTTTTCTTCTTCTCCCGCTGTTCATTGCAACGTTTTCCTCCTCTTCTTTGTCGTCTTCGCCCAGCAGTAGCCCAATTTCCACCGGCACCCTGTTGGCAATAGCACGGTGGCGGACGTTGTTAACCCGGGCCGCGACCGATCCGGTATGGGAATTCGATTCTGAGTCTGCATAGTTGGGTTGGCTTGTTTTATGCCGGATGCCCTTCCTGATGCAACCCTCCTCATTTATCCGGGCTTGGGACCGGCACTCAGAATGTACTGGCTGCACACCCCATGTGGCTGAGTTTCAAACCTATCAGGACAAGAAATGTAATTAAAATAAATAAATAAATCCTATCCAGTGCATATTAAGAAGTGAGCTCAGGGACCTCGTCAATGCTCATGACTGGGTAAAAAGGAGACTTGCTGCTAAAAAACTTCATTTTCATTTTAAGGGGGAAGCGGACACAACAGTTAATCCTGTCTACAGACACTCTCACTCACTCATCTTTCACCACTTATTCGGGACTGGGTCACGGGGGCAACAGCTCCAGCACGGGACCCCAAGCTTCCCTTTCCTGGACATTAACCACCTCTATACAGATGTGTTCCAGGCCAGAGTGGAGATATAATCTCTCCACCTAGTCCTCGGTCTTCCCCAGAGTCTCCTCCCAGCTGGATGTGCCTGGCTCCTTTCAATGTGAAGGACAAGCAGCTCTACTCCAAGCTCCTCACGAATGACCGAGCTTCTCACCTTATCTCTAAGGGAGATATCAGCCACCCTCCTGAGGAAGCCCATTTCAGCCGCTTGTACCCACAATTTAGTTTTTTTCGGTCTTGACCCAACCCTCATGACCATAGGTGAGAGTAGGAATGAAGATTGACCAGTAGATCGAGAGCTTCACCTTTTGGCTTTTTTGGGGCAGCACACCTGACCCCAGTGGTTCCTCCTGCGGGTGGTGAGCCCACAGGGTGGAGATGGAAAGTCCACTTTGCCTTTTCGGGCTATGCCTGCTTGGGTTATGTGGCAAGCGCTTGTTTCATGGGGTCATTTTAAACCATTCTTATTCTGGCCCCTTGCCTGAGACCGGTTTGCCTTGGGAGACCATACCAGGAGCACGAAGGCTCCAGACAACACAGCTCTCAGGTTCATAAGGGCACACAAACCTCTCCACCACGATAAGGTGATGGTTCCCGGAGAAGCTATCTACAGACAGATAATTCTGATTTGCCCATGAGAGACATATGTAACAATGCAGCAAAGCTTTGTTGGAAAAAAAATGTGTGCATGTTAAGTCATCAATCAGACAACCAATCAGTCAGTTATATTTTGTCTTTCTTTTCTCAGGACTGAATGTCCAGAAAATAAAATCTTGACAGTGGAGTACCCTTGCGCCAGAGCTGGAGGGAAGAACAGCACTTGTTTCAGGTGAGGTATCAGTCGTCCCTCCAACAGGATCACTAACTGGCATTTACATTTTAACATGGACCTGTTTTTCCAGATTAATGAATTGCTCAGAGATACCTCAGTAGGACAGTTGGCTAATGCTTAACCAGCAGTCTGAACCTGAGTCCTTCTACTTAAAAGAAGGATTTCTTTAAGCACTCAACCAGTCTATCATTTGAGAAGCTGACTTCACTCCTCTGTGACCACACAGTTGGCTAGTCGTCGGTTAACTGATTATAACACTTTCTGTCTGCTGTACTGAGTCAGTAGCAGGTAGTACTGCTGGGGTAGACTGTCTCTGAGCATGTGAGACCTCTTCCAACACAGGAGTTGGAGGTAACTTAGTGTAAGAAGAAGCTTAGGGCCTGGTCCTGTCAGTGGCAGGACATGCTTGTTCTGGAAAAACAAGAATCATGTTGTTTTCAAGGAGATTTTCATGAAATATGCCCCTTTTTTTCACCAAATCAAGGAAATTTTGAGGCCTGAAAACAGCCACCCCCCCTTTTTTTTTTGCAAAATGAGAAGGCTAAAATACTTTTAAATGACAAACAAGAGTCCACATGTTGCTTTAAAAAGTATTATTTATTTGTGTACTTTTAATTTTAATTTCACAAAAATAACATCTTTAGGACTTATGCCGCGTTCACACCGGGTGCGACGTGAGCGACAGCAGCGACAGCAACGACAGCAGCGACAGCAGCGACAGGTTACCATGTAATACCTAAGGAATGCATTTTGGCAGAAAGTCACGCAGCGCGACACGATGGACGCGAATGAAGCGATGCGAGTGAAGCGATTTTGAGCGATTGGCGCATTTATGGTGCGCGAATCGTCTGTGGAGAATATTTTGTTAATTAACTACACAGATGTATAATAAAACAGAGCAAAAACAGAGGTCCCGCAGAGGTGGAAGGACCGCTGAAAGCGGCCGTCATCCAGACACAGCTCCTGCAGCAAATAATGATACTCCCTGTATTGGGAGCTTTCCACAACAACTCGCTCTGTGTGATCAAGGTCCGTCATGTTAACTTGACTGACAACTGGAGCCGGTGAGCGGAATGGAAGCTCCTCCTATTTGATGACACACCGGGGCGAATTTTCGCAGCAAAAGCAGAGCAACACACCAGGCGAAGGAGGCGCGTCCGTCGCCACGCGACTCCTGCAAATTTGTAGTGTCTGATCGTGCCTGGTGTGAACGCGGCATAAGAAACCGACAGCACAGAACCCAGACCGTGCACTAGGAAGCTGTCCTGGAACACTGGGTCTAAATGAAATGCTTTTTTTTTTTCATTATTTTGCAGAGGTTCTTGATAAATACCCCTTTATCCATTTTTCACAAACCCACAAAATCCCAACAAAAATTACTGCTTCTTCTGTCAAAATCAGGACACGGATGCACAGCCACTGCGGTGGCCACTGACATGACCCGGGCTCAGATCTGGATGATCGAGACTCGTGTTTGGACTGACCACAGGCACCATAGGCTTCCCCTCCTTGTTTCTGTGTATGTGTTCTGTACTCAGTGGTGCTCAGGGTGGCAGATGGTTCCCACCAACATGTATGCAACCCAGTATCAAAAAGCAAAAGCTTACTGTGACAGCAAGTCAAACAACTTGACCTTTCAGCCTTTCCTGTTTAATACTGAAATACAAGTTGTTAAGTTATTGTTGCATATTATGTCATTATCACTGTTCTAGTTCCTGTTAATGTGTGAGCTGCAAGTGGTCAGCACATGTATTAATTTTTCAAATACAGATCAGAGCATGCTGTGATTCATCCCCCACCCCCCCACCCCATGGTTTTAATAATGACATCATCAGCGATTAGTCAAAGACTTTCATAATATAACTGCAATTCATTCGTTTTATTATCGCATCAGTAAGATGAGGAAAAGAAGAATCAATTTCCTAATGGTCATCATTCAGTCATTTGCAAACAGCACTAACAGTAAATTGTATTTGTATTCTGCTTTTTTTCCAAAGTGCTGTGCTGTACTGTGATATCTCACATTCACCCTTTCTCTCTCTCTCTCTCTCTCTCTCTCACACACACACACACACACACACACACACACACACACACACACACACACACACACACACACACACACACACACACACACATATATCATTGTGCTGCCATTCAAGGCACTCGGCTACACACCGGGAGCAATGTGGGGATTAAAGAGCTTGCCCAAAGGAGTTGTGTGACTTTGGGGTCTGATGAGGAATCAAACCATGGATCTTTTTGTGTCTAGCACTGATGATCCAGTTATTGCAGAATTACTCCACAGCTGTGCATAACTTTTTGTAAGATAGCATACGAGCCTCTTCGTAAGAATGTGTTTCATGAATAGTTCACATTTATTTGTTGTGGCCGTGCACCATGCTCAACTTTGTGTGCAGCCCGTGAGTGTCGAACAGGGCTGCACACTGCACAATTGTGACTGTGTCCACAATTTCTCAAAAACTAATGAAAATGATGTATTTTTTTAAATTGTTATTTAGAATTGTGCATCAGGAAAACAATTTCCTGGAAAGACCAAAGTAAAAGAAGGTAACTTATGACTGAGCATCTCCCACCAGAAGCAGTGCCCCCTAAAGGTTAAATGACACAAATTTACTTCAGTCACATTGAGGTCCTGAGGCAACATCTCATGTTTGGTTTTGATCCATCAATGCATTGCTGAGATTTGACCTCACTTCCTGTTTGGCAGCTTTGTCACCAGTTTAAGTTGGTTGTGATGGAATGTGCGCTATGAAAAATCTAACAGCCATATTGACTGAATTGAGTGTTACTTTTTTGAAGACTGGGAAAAATTTGTGAGAAATTCCTGTGAATAAAATGAGGGTGTTTGGCTTGATCCAAGCAAAAATATGGTCTCTGATTTTTGAAAATTGGGCAAATAGTTGAAAAGGTCATTGCATAAACATATTTTCAAATATGGTGGCGATACCCATTGGTGGCGATACAGCCCTGGAGAAACAGAAATGAAAGCTGGTGAAACCAATGACAAGACTTTCCCCTGTGCAAAATTTAATTGCTTTATACCATAAGGTTATGGTGTTTATGTGAAACTTGACGGATAGTTGTGCAAACTCATGGACACACTGCATGTGCAGCTTGGGACTCCGACGAGGGCGGTCGCATCTCCTCCACTCTCCCTTATCTCTGCTCTCTGCTTTAACCTTCAAGTCCCGACTGGGAATTCCTCAAATTATATTGGATACTGGATCTATTGGACTACTATTGGGTTAACCATGGAATTGATCAGCTGGTTTCTGAACGCTATTGACGCCATCTTTTCTAAAGGAAGGTCAGGACTGGGGGATCCTACCTGCCCAGATGGACTGTATCATGCGGGCTATGTTCTTGACTCCTGGGAGTCGTGGCATGTGGCATGCTTGACACCATTCTCTGTGGAGGACGTCAAGGATTTATTGATATTTGGAATTATGGAGCAGGGTTGGTACTTTCTGGCTTATGTGCTGCCCTGATCTACCGGAAAATTGGCAAGACGGCAGCATCAAGAACCACGGCCCCTCGCTTGTCCATCATGATTAATGAGCTGGGCAAGGCAATGCATTCTCAGACTGCAATGACTCTTGAACTCAGACGCAAATTAGATGATATCTCGGAGCAGATACGTGCCTTGCAGATGAAAATGAAGATTTCGGAGGCCGGGGAATATTCTTAATTTATAATTGGGAGTATTCTTAATTCATAATTGGGATTTGGTTGTTCAAGTGAAGTTGTAAAAAGTGTTTTTCACTGCTCAAACCACAACACGGCAGGCTTATCAGCCTGAAGGACAAATTGCCCTACTGTTTTCCTCCAGAGGAATGTCTTCAGCCTTGGTGAACATTTGGCTGTTTTCTTATCGCAACTCACAAAGACAATAAACTGTTTCACAGGACTGAAGCATGCACCACTCCCTCTCCCCACCCCTTCCTACCCCCCCCCCATCACACACCCCCAACTCCAGCTTCTGCTCACGTCATCCCTTCCCTTCTGCGGGGGTGGCGCGGTTTTAGCTGTAGCTGGTCCCCCGCCCCAAGCTAACGGTTGCTGCGTGACCTTCACCCACTTGCCTCAATTCGGATAACAGACTTGTTCAAACTTAGTGCACATAAACAATGTCAAATGTGTATGTGCTGTCTTTAATTCTGATGTGTGCCATTATTACGGTAAACAAGTAATAACTGTGGATTAATTGCTGTCTGAGGTAACTGGAGTGTAAACATAATTTCTCCACTGTGAGATCAATAAAGTATATCTCATCTCATCATCTCATTTCTATATCTGCCATTGTGATCAGCTGATGGGGGGGGTTTAAAAAAACCATAGTCCTGTGTGCGAAAAGAGTGGATTGTCCCCTCTGGGTCAGGACAGAATTATTGCCCAAGTAACGGAGTTCAATATCTCAGGATCTTGTTCTCCAGTCGGGGTAAGATGGAGGGTTAGATTGAGAGGTGGCTTGGGGCTGTGTCTGATGTCCTGTAGACATTGTTTCAGCCTGTCATGGTGAAGAAAGAGCTGAGTCAGCAGGCGAGGCTCTTGGTGTACTACTCGATTTTCATAAATATGGTCACCTATGGTCATGAACTTTGGGAAATGACCGAAATAACAAGATCGCAGATATAAACAGCAGAAATGAGTTTCCTCCATGGTGTATTGAGGCTTACACTCTGGAAATGGGTGAGAAGCTTGAATGTCCTGGAGGGACTCAGAGTAGAGATGGTGCTTCTTTGCATTTAGAGGAGCCAGCTGAAGTGGTTTGGTCAACGGGTGAGGATGTCCCCCGGTCGTCTCCCTAGAGAGGTGTTCCAGGCATGTCCAACTGGGAGGAGATCCCAGAGAAGACCCAGGACATGCTGGAGGGATTATATTTCCCAGTTGGCATGGGAGCATCTCAGGAACACCCAGGAAGTGTTAGGGGACTTGCGGATAAGGAAGTGTGGGAAGAGCTGCTTAATCTGCTGCCACCTCAACTAGGACCTGGATAAGAGACAGAAAATTAAATGAATGAATGCATTAACAGACTGTCTTTATAAATGCAGCTGTCCGGTTTGTTAAAAAATAGGTTAAATTTCAGATAATGTCGTCAAGCTAATGCTGTAATAAATAAATGGGCTGCATTTATATAGCGCTTTTCCATCTGCATCTGACACTCAAAGCATTTTAAAGGGACGTGGTGATGAGTATCTGTGTGATCTATGACCATGTGAAAATACCTGTAGGAGTAAAGATGAGAGTTCATCTGTGAGACTGTAGGTTTTTATTTTCAGAAAAATACAGCAGTGTATTAATTTTCTTGGTCTTTTTTGAAAGAAATATGTTTTGTCTCACTGCATTTTGCAGTCGACACTTAAAACTTTTCACTTGCACTTCATTTTCTATTTGTAACAAACACAATCCAACCAGCTGGATACCTGACAGAAAAAAAACCCTTTCAAAAAGGTTTCTTACCATTACAGAGATATTTCGCTTGCAGAGTAACCTCGAGAGTCTGGACTGAAAAAAATGTGTCCACTTGTTGCTGTTGTTTTTATTTATTTATTTTGTTTATTGCTCTGTATCTGTTCAGAAGACAAGAAGCTGGTTCACTGCACCTAATTAATTAAACAGCTCAGTTACCACAAGAAACGGGCAACCTGTCTGAATCTGAGGAAATTATCCCATGAATCACAAAAAAAAAAAAAATAATGTTAAAATCACTATGGTTTGCCTTGTGTTGCAACACTGTGTGTGTGTGTGTGTGTGTGTGTGTGTGTGTGTGTGTGTGTGTGTGTGTGTGTGTGTGTGTGTGTGTGTGTGTGTGTGTGTGTGTGTGTGTGCAAAATTTACATGTTACACCTTTGGGGAAAAACCATTTACGGTTTGTATTTGTGTATGTTACTTAAGGGTGTAACTATACATGTATTTGTATGGAACCGTTCGGTGCAGGACGTTCGGTTTGGTACAGGGCTGTGCACGGGTGAGTTCGCATTGCATGTGTTTACATTCAGTGTTGCCAGCTTAACCCTGGTTCATACGGCCGATATCGGATCCGATCTTCCCCTTCCAACAATCTTAAGGACGCACCGACAATCGTGATGATGCTAAAGATAATCTTATCAGATATTCCTGCCATGTGTGGTGTGTTAAGAGCGCTCTGATCTGCTCGGAAGGGCGTCTGGGGCACTCCGATCGAAAATTGGGAATATTCAACATGTTGGATTGTATTGGCCCGATATCTCAGTGTGTGGTGTCCCCTGACCACAAATGAGCATGCAGCCTGCTGAATGTGACGTGCAACCAATCAGAAAGCGAGGTGACGGACGTACGGAGCGGAAAATAAAATGGCTGTATCTTTTTCCCCCCTCTGTTGTAAATAGTCCACAAACTATTTCCGTCTGTTTGCTCTGAAGACATGTTTAATCTCAAGAGATTTTGCAGGATTTCCTCTCAGACCTGGGAATGTTCGTGTGTGAAATCTGTTTGTGTGTGGTGTGTTGACTTCACCATGTGGCTGAACACCACGCACTGTATGACCAAACCTGTTTGATCTATGATTTTTGTATCTCCACGTGTGTGGTCTCTCAGGTTTGGAAATCCACAGATAATTTTAAATCCTGTGGTGTGAACCAGGCATTAGCAACTTTCTCGCTAAATCTGGTGACTTTCCAAACCCTCTTGACGACTTATTTTCTCAAAATCGACTAGCGACAAATCTAGCTGGCGTTACAGGAGACTTTTCTGATGTTTGGTGATTGAAAGTGAAAGTCTCTGTTGTCACGTAGCGGCAGCAAGTCTCCTCCTCCGCTGCAGCCTGTAGCAGCCTGTAAAGCACTGAGCGGAGGGATATCTACAATCCTCATCACGCGGACTCGCTCAGCCTACTGACCTCATTTGCTGCGCTGTGATTAAATAGTCCCCAGACTTTGAGAAGCCCTGGCCTTGAGAAGTTATTTTATTTTAATAAGTGATGGCCAATTTTAATGGCATAATAAATAAACAAACCAAGAATCAAGTTTATTTGTGGTTCTACATATTTTTAAGGTGATTTTACTCATTTGTTTGCCTCTCCCACAATGTTTTTGTTTTCAAAACTTTATTTAAAAAGATATATTAACAAACATTAAACAAACAGTTAATAGAAAGAGATAGAAAATAAAATAAATTGTACAAACGTAAAGGGATTCTTTAACATTAATTCTCTTTTAAAAATCCCTTATACATTATACAGTTTTGGACAAGTTCATTTTTCTGGAAAAAAAATATGAAGGCTGAATAAAATTGAACAGGGCTTCATGCTGGAGCTGTTGTGCTGCTCTTTACTTGTGAAAAGGTTTTCTTATAAGCTGTTTAATGGGAATGTATTTTTTGTAATATTTCATACATTTGTTGTTTATTTGAGAACATTTTATTTAACTTATTACCAGGCAACACTTTGCAATTATTTTATTTTCCTGTTTGTATAATGTTACAATAAATTATTGGTTTAAAGAACAAGCAAATTTAGGTTTTGTGTTTTGTTCACATACTGTACCGAAAAGGAACAGAATCGTGACCTCAGAACCGAGGTACGTACCGAACCGTGATTTTTGTGTATCGTTACACCCCTACTGGTATGTATTTAATTAAAAGTTAAAAATAGTGTGGAGAGTGAAAAACTGTTTAGCTCAGTGTTGTAGATAAAAACAGAAACAGGCTGACAGCTCATTAAGCAGAGAAGCTGCTTTTCATCAAACTGAATCTGCTCCTCACATTTTCAAAAAAGGCTTTTAGTCCTCACAGACATAAATAAACTTATTGATGGACAGTTTCAGTTCAGTTATTGGTGTTGTATACTTTTTGTAGTGCTGAAGTCCACAGGTTACATTTCAGTGAGATGTCTGGCAGTGTCATGTTCAGGGGCGTAGGTTTGCATATGGACCATAGGGACAAGTCACAACCAATATTTTGGGATGGCAAAATAGTCCCTACCAATATTTAGAATTTTTTTTATATAACAAAATCATTCACTATTTTTTTGCGAACTCGATACTATAATTTTAGTCGTCACGTTTTGTGTTTTCGACGTGCCAGAGTGACAGGGTTACCCATGTTGCAATTTTATTGGCTCACGTTCTTCTCACATGGACGTAAACAAAGCGCATCTCGTGGCAGGCAGTGCTTCATTTGTAAAGTGGGAGGTCCCAGAGCGCAGAGGATGGGTGGCTCCGGTGCAGTGTTGCCAGATGTACGATAATTATCGTATTTGTACGATAGTTTTGCCCTCTGTACGATGTACGATCAATAATGGGAAAAAATCCAATATGTACGATAATTTCAGTTGGTTGCCCAAACACGCATCTCTCTCTGACACCCAAGAATCATTTTGCAGGTGTTGCACTCAGGCGGCATCAAATGCTGGCTTTGGGCGACCAGGACAGTCATTTGAAAGCCCGCCCCCTCTCCATACAAAGTAATGAGTTCCCATCCAATCTCTGCCGTGACAGGAAGATTCCCCAACCAACATCTTTTTTTTTTTCGAAACTTTATTTCAACAAATGCAATAACAAACGAACAAAACACAAGAGCAAAGAGATATACAAGAAGAATAAAAAAACAGTTCAAGTTCACATTTTTTTCTGTGTTCAACAAAATCTGCACAAGTGTCCATGGCATCGGATGACGACAGCGACCTCGAGGTTGAATTCGACTCTTTCTAGTCTGGTAATTAACACGTTTGTGTCCCTTCACAGAAAAAAAAAATCTTTCTAGTCTGGTAGTGCATTTGCTTGTGCATTTGCGTTCTTGTTGTGCCATAGTTTCCCCATTACTATAATTACTGTTTAAAAATGTGACATAAAATTCTTTGTAAATTAAAAAAAAAAAAGCTAAAATAGCTACCTTGTATGCGTTTTGTTTGTGTACGATAATTTCTCCCAAAATACAATAATTTTGAGGTTTTGGTACGATAGTTTCATATTTCATATCTGGCAACACTGCTCCGGTGCAGAAAAACAAGAAGGGCGGGGCTTGCGAACAATGCTGTGCGCCACACTTAAAATAAACTGCACACCCACACAAACACGCACACACACCTTCACAAATGACACTAACACCCTGCCTTTTCATCAAAAATTACTACATTTATGTTTGCTGTCTGTCTATGTACTTTTCTGTCACTTTTGCGCTCTTTTTCATACTTTTCCCTCGTTTCAAAAGTCACCGAACGCACTTTACCGTAATATATGCAACATATAGCACACTGTTGGAAACCACGGGTTCTTGGCTTGCTGTCAGTGTTGAAATTTTTCAGCGTGAGGGCTTACATGAGAACTTACGGTAATGAGAATCAGCGGCGCACTAGTGTGAAACTTCCGTGTTTTTCCTCTGCGTTATGACATCACAGGCTTACGTTTACCGTAATACACCATATATCATTGGAAAGCCCCTTTTTTGTTGGCAAATTAGGTTGCCAGATACCTACAACTGCATTATTGATGAAGAGAATAGATTATACATCTTGGTTGCAAAAACTTTTTTTTTTGTTAGCTCCACAAGTATTTTTTTTGTTGTCTTGTTCTCTCAGGTGTAGGCCTATAGAATAGATTCGTGATTTTGGGTTTGTTATTTAAGCTATTTCTTTGTCTGCCTACACACTTAATAATGTAAATAAAGTGTTAAATTATTCAGCATTATGTCGTCATATGTTATGTAGTATGCTGTACTTGTGCGTCTAATGGTATGAGTGGGTTAGGGGGTGGTGGTGGTGGTGGGCAGGGGGGTGGTATTGTCCCTACCAAAGCTGAGACCAAACCTATGCCCTTGGTCATGTTCGTTAAGGAACACAGTTAATGTTAAATTACAATATGTTGTAGTCAAAAAGTGAAGTTACATGATTTAAGTGAAATGTTTGTAAATAAAAATAAAGCTAATGATATTGGTAGCAGTTACAGTCAAAATGTAAGGAACCACTGATGAATAAAACATATTTTCAGTCATCATGAAACTGTAATGGTATCATTAATTATTCGTATCGGCACTCAGTATCGACGAGTATGTATGTCCTCGTACTTGTACTCAATCTGGAAAAAAGTGGTATTGGTGCATCCCTATGAAATTCATCTGTATCCAGTGTCGCACAGGCCCAAAACTGTATATACATAAAATCTAAACAACAATAAAGTACAGACAGGTCCATAAGTGGTTGCATAGTGGCCCAATTTTGTAATTCTTCCTCTGTACACCACCACAATGGAGTTGAAATGAAAACAGAGGCAAAATTACAAAAAGTGGGTCACTGTCCAAGTACTTATGGACCTGACTGTAGACAACAACTAAGACATGTTTCTTAGTAATAGTCAAGTCAAGTCTGGGAGCATGGACAAACTCTTCAAATTTTGCCCTGACAGAACTATTGAAACTTGTGACAGATGCTCCCAGACACCCTGCAACTTGGCACACGTTCTGGTCGTGTTCTAAACTGTCTAGTTTCTGACAATCTTTTTTTACATCTATCTCTGACATTCTAGACTTATCTGTTCGTCCTTCTCCACAGATAGCTGTTTTTGGTGTGTCTCCTGATGAACTGGTAACTACATCCATGCAGAACAGTCAGAGCTTTTAGGCAATTCCATGTTGTAGAAGCTCACAGAAATTGGGGAGAAAAGTATTTGAAATAGTAACAGCAAATATTCACTTGTGCAGAAACAAAGTCATTTTAGTTACAATGATGTGGTGAAGGTTAGCTATACCACGTCAAAGCAGGTTTATTTTTTATTAAGCTGTCAAATGATAGAATATGACAATTGCAAGTCCAAGTACATTGTTTTATCAGCAGAAATTAGTTTTTTATAACTTTAAATATAGAGTGACATACTGTAATGTCTGTCATGTAGTGTCAGTCATACATAATTATGCAATCATTCAGTTTATGCCTTTGATGTGTAACATGGCAAGGAGCAGCAAAATGACACTTTCTTGCAACCTTATATCCTAGAATAAAAAGAGTTGTTAACCCTGTATAGTTTAAAGACAAAGTTGCAATAAAATGTATGGATTTTCTTAATGGCTGTTTTTTTTTTTTTGTAACGTCAGTCACGCCCATAATATTGAGTATCACCAACTTGTACTATGCACTAACAAAGTTTCCTTCCCCTACCAAGTAGACCCTGTCCCTATTATGTCTTCCACAAGATAGGAACACTCAAGGGCTGTCTGTTTTAAGGGCTGTCTGTCTGTTTCCTGGTCACTTCAAAAGACCTGCTTCCTATCTGAATGTAACATCAGTCACCGTGGAATTACCCTTTTGCATCCTTGATTGCGTGTAGGAACATTGTTCTCATGAAAATCCTCCCAGCCGCCCTCCTTTAAATCTTGGCTACACAACTGATAACATTTTCTCTTCCCTCAGGCTAACATGTAATTTTAGTCAAGCTGACATCCAATCAGCACTGAACCTTTTAAGAAGTGGGAAACAACCAGTGGAAGTCAATCATAAAACACTTAGTACTGACCCTTTGTTGATGTACCCTATACTTGGATAGGGTATCTGTGGAGGTACATGTGTATACAGGTGTGGCCATCAGCAGCTATGTATGTGTATATATGTGAATGTGTTTGTATTAGGCATGTAGAGGTTAATTGATATGAAATGGTAATGTGCGCGATGCGAGTGCATCGATTCATTCAGTGTGTATCGATTCAATTGACGGGTTGAATCATGTTGCATCGCTCACTGCCTGCTAGCATCAATTTTTTCCGAGGAGCATTGAATGCACCATGGATGGTTCGGGACACCGGAGCAAACAATGTTTTTGAGGGTGTTTATAGAGAAAATTATATTTCTCGACATTGATTGCAGGCTGTAGCAGGTCTGCTTGAAGCAACGAAGCAGCGCTTCGACCCGTTGTCTGCTGGTTCTCTGCTTCGCTGGTTTCAAGAAGCGGCAAGCCCACTAGTGTGAGCACCAGCCAGTGCATACACTGAAATTGTCCATCAGGTATTGCAAATAATAATAATAAATTTTAAATCAAATGACACCTCTTCCAAAATGTTATAATACAAACAACAGAAATACATCCAACCAAAACTGTTTTGTTTTTTTTTTTCCCCAAAATGAGACATCCTCAGTTTTTTATGAATGACATGGCGTGCATTGCAGCCGGCTGAAGAGCTCAGCTCAGAGGCTATGGAGTTACATTTGTGTCATTAATATCTGAAAGGAAATGCTTTTGACAGAAACTACAGATTTTGTTTATTTAGATTTATTTATGAGATCTAGGATCCACCATGTATATATATATATATATGTGTGTGTGTGTGTGTGTGTGTGTGTATGTGTGTGTGTGTGTGTGTGTGTGTGTGTGTGTGTTATAAAAAACTTATGAGGTCCTCAAGATCAGTGGGAGGGATGTTCAGGGAAGTTGGGGAATGCTCAAGTTGGTTCACAGTTGAAAAACTGAAAAATATGATTCTTATCACCCTAACCATGACCTCCCCCAACCATCCTGCTTCACTTTTAATTTCGTGCAGCCATCACGGAATGAATTAGAATAGATTCATGCTGCCATGACGAAAATGAGGCGCTTTTCGTCACAATATCACAAACCAATAGATTAATGTATATTTCATGCTGCTGGATCACGACTTGCCATGAGACCAGGTTGCAACTATCCAGGCAGACAACCTCTCCATTCACACATCTCTAAAATAACCATCTATCTGCCACAGCTTGGTGAAATGTGGGTGTCCCTTTGGTGTTCTCCAGCTACTGAGGTCCTTAACACTCAGGGACCTGTGTGCTGGATCATGCACTGGAAGAGATTGTGGAATTATAAGGTCACTGGACACAGGTATTTAGTGATGCCGACATCTTTGCTGTTGAACAAAGGTCCAAGTCTTTAGGGTCCTGGTGCTATGTGTCTTGCTGTATGGTTGTGAGATTTGGATGCTGACCAGTGACGTAAGGTGATAACTGGATGTCTTAGTAATAACTAATCAATTATTAACAATGTTAACAACACTAAAATAACTCCCTAAAATACTAATCAATCATAATAAAAAATCCCCACTATACGAGTTCTGTTAGAAAAGTATCGGACCTTTGGCTGGGAAAAAAAAAACTGGCTTACCTGGAGCGTTGGAAACCTAATCACCCCCGAAGTAGTCTCCTTGGGACTCCCCACACTTCTCCCAGCGGTGTCGCCACTGTTGGAAGCATTCCAAGAAAGCCTCTTTTGGAATGGAGTGCAGCTCGGCTGTCGTTGCAGCCATAATGTCCTCTCTTGTCTCAAATCGCGTTCCTTTCAATGGTCTTTTAAGTTTTGGGAACAGCCAGAAGTCGCAAGTGGCCATATCAGGAGAGTAAGGCGCCTGTTGAACCACCGGAGTCTGGTTTTTCGGCAAATAAGTCTGAATTAAGTGAGAGGAATGAGCTGGAGCATTGTCATGATGGATGCGCCAATTTCCTGTGGCCCACAACTCCCGTCTCTTGCCCCGCACACCATCACGTAGACGACGGAGGACATCCCTGTAATACTCCTTTGTTATTGTTTGACCCTGTGGTGCGTACTCGTGGTATACCACACCATGGGAGTAAAAAAAAACAGTCAGCATTACCTTCACGTTGCTGCGCACTTGGCGCGTCACCTTCAGTCGTGGCGACGTGGAATGCTTCCATTGTGACGACTGGAATTTGGTTTCCGGGTCGTACCCGTACACCCAGGACTCATCACCGGTGATTATGGTGTCCATAAAGCTGGGATCAGTTTGTATGGAGTCCAGCATTTCCTGTGAGACTTCAACACAAAGTTGCTTTTGCTCTGGCATCAGCAACTTTGGCACAAATTTCGCCGCCACTCGTTTCATGCCCAAATCATCTGTCATGACGGAATGTGCCGAAAAATTACTAATGTCCACCTCTTCCGCCATTTCTCGGACAGTCACACGACGGTCCCGCATAACCACAGCATGCACTTTGGAAATTATCTCGTCATTTCGGCATGTTGAAGGCCGACCGGAGCGCGGCTCGCTCTCCACCGTTACGCAGCCGTCTTTAAACCGGTTGTACCACTCCTTAATCCGTGTGGTGCTCATGGCTTCATCTCTGAAAGCTGTCTGTATTTTCCGAATTGTTTCCACCTGGCTGTTGCCAAGTTTCTGGCAGAATTTGATGCAATAGTGCTGCTCCAAGCGTTCAGCCATTTTCCTCACAAAAAAAAAAAATCAGGCGAGGGGGGTGGAGCACTCCTCCCACAAGGCATGCTCACAGGCGAATGACGCAACCGACAGGCGTGAAAAAACTCACGCATGCGCACGAAGGTTCAAGCTTGGCTGATGCAATCACACGTGATTCAAATCCATAAGGTTATTGCAAAAAATAAAAAGGTACGATACTTTTCTAACAGACCTTGTAACATGCCCACAAACAATTCATATAATCCATATAAAGTATTTTTTTAAACAATTGTTACATACAAGATCCATTTATCTCAGGTTTTCTTCACTATTTTATATTTTCAGTGGGTCAACAGTTTAAATGGACCAAGATATACATGACCCATGATGACACGGTGGCTTAGTGGTTAGTGGTGTTGCCTCACAGTGAGAGGTTCTGGGATTGCTTCCCATCTGGTCCTTTGTGTGTGGAGTTTGCATGTTCTAATATGTTTTGCACGTTTGCGCGCCTTCCTCCCAATTGCAAAGACATGCAGGTTAGGCAGACTGGTGACTCTGAACTGACTGTAGACATAAGTGAGACTGTGAATGAGTTTGTATGTATATATGTATTGGCCCCTTCGATAAACTGGCAGCTTCTCCAGCTTGTTCCACACCACCCGCACATTGACCGCTGGGATAGTCTCCAGGATCCTTTACTAAAATAGACAGGTTGAGAAATAGGATGGATAGATGCTTTCTTGTTTGGTCTATTGACTCAATCTCCTTTATTAATTCCTTTATTGTGATCCTGAGGTTCTGGTAGATTTTGGAACTGAAGTTAGTCAATTGCTTTGTGTTAATTTTAGCCTTTGTCCTCAGTGATTTAAAGTCTATATTATCTGTCTGTCTGTCTGTCTGTCTGTCTGTCTGTCTGTCTGTCTGTCTGTCATGGTACCATGAATCTGGCTCCAAAGGAGGAATGTAACTTGTGAAGTTCCAGAATTTGGTTCTGGATGCCTTGGCTTAATTTCTTAGATTTTTTTTCCCATTGATTCCAGTTATGCCTTTAAGGTTCCAAAATTAACTACTATTTTTGACAATTTGCCATCAGAATCTTTTACAAGTGATTCCAATGAGAGTCTTCTGGAATCTTACTTGCTTTGAAAAACACAATTCCATTCAACAACGGGTGTATGTAAACAAACGATGCACTGAAAATCTGTCCTGCCACTGAAAAGCAGATGTTCTAACTGATGTAACACAAAAAATGGAATGGGTTCATTCATTAATTCTCTGCCACTGTGCAGTATGGAAATTAGATTACAATGTTTTTTGCTCATGGGCTTGTCACACCTTGATGATTGAGCGGGCATATGCCAACTTACGAAAAATTTGGTGAAAACGCTGGCTACATCAGATAAGTTATGTCAACTTACATCTACAACTGTAGCCTCTCAAAGAAATGGAATAAATTAAATTAAATTAAATTAATTTCTCCACATTCATAAGTGTATTCTAATGTTCTCATGTTCTTCAATCTCATATTTTAGAATGCTTTGACCATCTGCTTCATATAGGAAATGCCATATAAATGCATTCCATTTTCCATTTGTTTTATGAGCGTGTTGAAGCAGGAAACAAATGAGAATGCTCTCTGCGGAATTCTTTTGGACAGTGGTAGGATTGTATCTGATGATATATCACAACAAAAGGCCATATCCAATGT
Organism: Thalassophryne amazonica; assembly: GCF_902500255.1. Classification (NCBI taxonomy): domain Eukaryota; kingdom Metazoa; phylum Chordata; class Actinopteri; order Batrachoidiformes; family Batrachoididae; genus Thalassophryne; species Thalassophryne amazonica. The sequence continues at coordinate 46,563,852 of NC_047104.1, forward strand.
AAATCTCCCATTTTGACCATTAGATAACAACTTTCTTCTGAAGCCAAATGCTGGTTTGGATTCAGCCGCTGGTGTAAGAAGATCCTTTAACAAATGACGTACCAGGTCTGATGTGAGGCCAGACCATCCAATCTGTTCACTGTCAGTCTTGGACTGTAACAGACTCTGGGCCTTGTTTCATTCCTGGCTCTATTAGAGATGTGTGCTGCTGAATGAAGCAGATTAGATGTGTTTGTATTTCTCCTGCCATGTTTCACAGACTTGTATCCAATAGTATTTGCACATAAGTCAAGGAAACCACACTAATCCACAGTGTCTGTTTATAAACATAACTTAAAGTTTGGCATTTGAGAGTAATCCATCGTCCACGTATCGGCCATATTTCTAACTATTATACAGTATGACAGAATGTTCAACCAGGTTCTCCTGTATCTGGGTGGATGTGTTGTATTCACCATGTAAAAAATTTTTGAGGCCTCTTCAAGGCAAATTTTTGCTGAGTAAATCAGCTGTCTTGATTTGGGCCTTCAGGAGGGCCACCAATAGGGGTTGGGTCCATTTGTGCAAAATTGTCATCGAAGGCTGTGAGTGGCCAAGAGTAATGGCCAACTTTGAAATGTTGACCCGTGAGCATGCGAGCGGAGCAAAGCAATGAGAATTTCTGCTCATCTCTGTACACTCCCCCGATTGTCCCGCTCACAGCCACTAGAGACCGCTCTGCTCATTCTCCCCTGTCCTGCCCTGTGTCATGTTTTGTCCCGTTTGCATCCTTGCCTACCTTCTTGATCCTCTATCTTTTTTTTGTTTTGTTTTGTTTGTTTGTTTGTTTGTATATTGCAGTCACAGGTTTTGTTTTCTGTTTATCATTTATTTTATGTTTATCATACTTTAATCATGTGTCTGGGTCTGTTCTAGTTTTGTTCCAACCATTGTTTTTCATTGTTTAGTCATTAGTTGTATTCGTTAGTCATTAGTTGTATTTGTTGTTATAGTTGTATTTTTATTATTACTTTTGCCACATGTGAGTCCCGTTTTAGTTTTGTCTTAGCCTCTATTTTCTTGTTGATCCCTTTTCAGTAATTACATTTGTTTCCTGGTTTAATCCCTCGTTCCTTGGTGTTGCATCTTCTTTATTTTATTTCTTATTTTTTAGCTCTTGGGTTTTGTTAATTTTTGTTTTTGGTGTTTTATTTGGATCACTGTGATTTTAGGTTCATCTTTTAGTTGGATCCTGTTCACTTTGCTTTTGTCGTACAGCACGCTCTTGTCTGTTGTTCAGGGTTTGGTATGGGTGTGTCTTGTCCCTTCTGTTTGTCACACCCCCTTCCAGATTGTTCTTCCACACCTGTGTCTTGTTCTCCTAATCACCTCCTGTCCTATTTAAGCCCTTTGAGTTCACCACCTCTCTGCCAATTTGTTGCACTTCTTGTCGTTATCCCAGCCTTTTTCACAGCCTTGTTTAGTCCTCCTTCAATTGCCTGCCACTGTTTGACCCTACTTGCTTTTTTTTACCTCGTCTCTGCCTCTGAATTCTGCCATGCCTTGCTCCTGAACTCTGTTTGTTTTTTGCAACACGCCTCAGCACCATGTCTGCCTGTACCTCTGCCTCGCTGACTGTTACACTGTGTACCAAACCTTGTGCCAGATTACTAGTCAAAATTTAACATTTTCGTCTGTGAGTCTGCATTTGCGTCCTACCACCTTCTGTGCCACGCCACCTCGAACCATGATATAGTTATCTAAGAATGAATGATTGACTACTAAACAGTGATGCCGGTAACGCGTTACTTAGTAACGCGTTACTCTAATCCGACCACTTTTTTTAGTAACGAGTAATCTAACGCGTTAATCTTTCCAAATCAGTAATCAGATTAAAGTTACTTCTCCATGTCACTGTGCGTTACTATTATTTTTCATTGTGGGTCGATAGCAGCATTAAACTTGGTCTGTGGGCAGGAGGTCGGGGTTCGACTGAACTGCCCACTTTAAGTGAGCTGTGAGCTTTTCATCCACGGTTTTTTGCAGCTGCTCGACTCGTCCTCACCTCTTAAAGCGCGGTGATCAGCACACCTGCACTGAGCTTTACAAAGACATTTTTATACTTTTTCCCCTCCTTTATTTAGAATTCTGAGCTGAGCCGCTCCGTATCGTCTCGTTAAAAACAGCTGATCCTCCGCGACGCGTCAACAACTAACACTATTTTCCACTCAAATGCACCTAAACTCTCTTTCTGAGGACCACATGATGTGAAAACGCAATAAAACTTTCTTACCTGTAAATCTGGTCCTGTTTTCTACATAAGGTCCAGTTTTGAAGCCGTTTTTTACTACAACTACTAATATTGCTTAAAATAATAATAATTTCGACAAGTAAAATGTTTAGAGAGTTAGAATTTAATAGTTACATTTCTAAACAATGTAGGTTTGAAATTGCAAGTTTTACTGTTACAGTGCTGTCAACAGTTAAATATGAGGTCAAGAAAGGTCTTTATTTTACTTTTTATAAAACAAGTATTTATTTTCATTGAAGTCAAGAAAGGGTGACTATAAAGTGAGTTGTTGTCGGCAGCTGGGGAAAGTAACTAAAAAAGTAACTAGTAATCTAACTTAGTTACTTTTCCAATTGAGTAATCAGTAAAGTAACTAAGTTACTTTTTCAAGGAGTAATCAGTAATCAGTAATTGGATTACTTTTTCAAAGTAACTGTGGCAACACTGCTACTAAATGAGTCATTTTGAGTAATTAAATGAGGAAAGCAATTCCAAATTTGTTGGTTTCAGCTTTATTAAATGTGACCATTTTTGTGAGTCCATTACTAGTTTCTTTCAATCTTTCTGACAATAACTTGAATATCTTTTGATTGTGGATAAAACAAGACATTTGATATCTTTATCTTTGGCTTTAGGTTGTTGTTGTTGTTGTTGTCCATTCGGCTGCTCCTGTTTGTTCAGGGTTGCCACAGCGGATTCAGCTAGATCCAAATTGGTATTTTGCTCAAGTTTTACGCAGGATCCCCTTCCTGGTGCAACACCAGCTTTACCTGGAGAAACACATACAGCTCCTCGTGTTCTGAAGAGGTCTCCCATCCAAGTATTAACCAGGCCCCACACTGCTTAGCTTCTGAGATCTGACGGGATCAGGCTCACACAGAGCAGACTGGCTGCGTATCTTTGGCATTAGGATACACTGAAAAATATTTTTAACCAATTTTCAGACATTTTAATGAACCAAACAATTGATCAGTTATCGAGAAAATAATCAACAGATTAGTTGAATATTAAATAATTAGTTGCAGCCCAAGCCCAAGCTCCGTTAAACACACATTCTAATCCATTTACATTTTTTTTCCACAAATCTGATTGGTTAATCATGTGAGATTTTAGACTGTATAATTTCGGGGTAACAGTGGCAAAATATTAAACCATTTTACATTTGGATGTATTACTCTGCACCCTGACCGGTGTTCTGACGAGATGTCATTCCTGTCGAATATCACTCCTGTCCATGCATGCGCAGTATTGTTGGGACGCGGAACTGTCGATTTATGTTACGAGATGCACAATTGAAAAAACACCAGCCACACGCGCTGGCGTGGGTGTTAGCGCTTTTAACTGAGAGTGAGAGAAAATCGCGTACCGACAATGATGATGCCGAAATGGGTGAATTTAAGATACCATATGAAAGTATCAATGTGGAATCTGATACAGAATTACAGTTTCACATTTGATGGATTTGATGGATCTTCACATTTGATGGATTACTCCGCACCCTGACCGCTGTTGGAGCAACGCTGCCTCACAGTAAGCCTTGCTGGCCGAATTAACTACAGAAAAATAAACTGTACAAATGATGGAATTGGATTAGAATGGGAATAAACCCCTTGTGTCTGATGATTTGCAGATGTTCATGCTGTTATACAGTTGCAAATATCCGTTGTCCTGGCTCCGCTAACGCGTCACCAATAAAGCTCAATTTGTGACCGTATAACCAGCATGAACATCCGCAAATAATCAGACACAACAGGGTTATTCTCCCTAAATAGACAGCTGATGGCTGCATGCTTCCCATCCAATGCTATGATCATACTGTGCATGTTCAACCTACTTGAGGTTAGTTTGGGTGGTATTCGGGGGTATGTCATGTGCCACTTCATATGTGATATGAGTGGACCTCCAGGTAAGATCAGGGAGTACACACAGATGTCACCTTTCCACTACAGCATGAAATCACCTTGAACCTTGGATGACAACCACAAACAACCCATCCATCCCCATGTGTTGAAAATAGACATCTATCCACTACAGCCAGTTGAAAGGTGAACATCACCTTGACCTTTCCCAGTTACTGGATCATGCCAGAGAAGAGTGCCACATGGCTAGAATGCAGCTGACATTATACAAGCGATACTCCTCATCTGAGTCTTCGTAAGTACCTGCTTCTTTAACACAAAGTCATCCCAGCAATACTGAAGGATCCTCCAGAGAGACATAGCAGCAAAGATATGTAGCTGTATCCTGAGGTCCAAGTTTCACAATTATACAGTTTGACAGAAATCACCGGGACTCTAAAGGCTTGGACATTTACAGTATTCACTGACAAAGTGACCCCAAAAGTTATTCTCAGGTGTCTGTTGTGCTCAAAGCCTGAGGACTCGGAGGCAAAAATTATTTCAAATTTGAGGTGACACTGGGGATGCGGGGGATGCCGTTGGGGTTATGGTTAGGGTTAAAAAATAGTGACCGAAACTTGATTGCGGCATGAAAATGTGATGCATTTTATGATGGTATGATGAAAAAAGCATGGGACTGGCTGGAATGTCAGCAACAAATGAATCTATATTGAAGTTGGACACTTTCAATGATAACTAGTGCACTTCTGATGGCAGAGTCCAGAAAGTCATTGAAAGCCTGGAGATTTTCAAACCCAGACACTTTGACTCCTTTCTTTTCCTGTCCTTTCCTTTCCTTTTTTTTTTTAACCAAACACTTCTTATAATACTTTATTTGTTTAATTTTGTTGTGGCAATTCACACTTTCCATATGACCCTGGGCTAATTGCTGTTGATTAATTTTCTGCTGCTTATCCAGGTCTGGGTTGCCCTGGCAGCCAACTGAGCAGTTCAGTCCTCAGCTCACACTTCACTATCCTTGACCAAGTCCTCTAACTCTTCTTGGGGGATTATGAGGCATTTACAAGCCAGCTAGGAGGTCTAATTAATTGCCAAAAAAAAAAAAACACACAAAAGTAAATACTGCCATTTACGATACATAAAATGTGGCTAATAGAACTGAGTGAGGAGTCTTTCCATGACTTCTCGGTCGCTCTTCTCTGACCGCTTGATCTATCTCACTGTGAGTTGCTGTAAAAAACAGTGTTTGTAAATGTAAATGCCTGTGTCTCAGAGGAGTTTGTGGTGTTGTGCAAGTGTAAACCTTCATCATACCCTCCTTGAAAACAAAGCAGACCCGGCCACAGTTTTCTGCCCCTCGTCTGTGGCTTTACACAGCGACTGAGCTGTTCTTGTTTTTAGTCTGTCTATGCCGGAGGTCGTATTTCAATCATGCCAAGCCAAACACACATACCCAGATTGGAAGTGATTTGAATTTGTGTGCGCTGGCATGTTTATGCTCACGTCTGCTTCCATTAGTTTTACATTGTCTCTGTTGGCAGATGATGAAAGTTAATGCTCCGTCTAAATAGTCTCAGCTGTAGAGTCCAAGACCAAAAGCGATGGTGGGCTCCACTAAAGTACCACCAGCCTTGATCTTGATTGGCATGTTGCCCTTATGTAAATATTCTGCACGGCTCATTAAGAGGTAGATGGCATCCTGAATATCAGGCTATAGGTGTTTTTTTTTTTGTTTTTTTTTATCTGAGGCTCTGTGCTTGAGTTACTTCAGACGACTGACTGATGATGTCATAGAAGCATTGTTTGGTGTCCCCCACCAACCAGGTTAGGCTTTAACAATTCATGTTATCAGGTTTGTTTGTCTGATTGTGGCCTTTGGGGAATTGAACTGAGTAGATTTTGAAGCTAAACCAGATCAAGGTTCGGGTCCAGGAAGATATTCCCAGGCATTACTCAATCTCAGAGGCTGTGGACTCAAAGACATTAATGTCACCGCGGAGATACGTGAATGTGTCTACAAGTTCATCACTTTCACCACATGCAGGTTGTGTCCCAATGCTGGGTCTGCACCCTTTGAAGGGATGTGTTCCACAAAACTATTCACACTTCAGCCCTTCAGCCACAGCAGAGGTCAGATCAAATGTTGGGAAAATCTACAGTTTCATTCACGTCAGTGTTTGATTTAAGCCATTCGCCTCTCCAGGTTTCAGTCCACAATCCTTGAAGACAAATTTTGAATTTATTTATTTTATAAATTTTGGAATATTCAGAAGTCTTTGAATCCTTCAAAGACTGAGCTATACTTACATATCCTGAACATGACATTAAATTTTATATATTCATTGAGGGCACTGGCAGCAGGGCATGTGCTCGTGGTCTGTTGCAAATGAATCCAACTAGGTCAGTGGTGCAGTTACTTCTGTGTCATACGGTCAACAGATGGCACCATAAGATAGACTAGTCATTGCAGGGTAACTTCTTTATCCATCAAAGTATGTTGCTCTCCCGTGCACCATTTGAGACTACTTTTGGAAGTACAAGGAGGCTATCAGTGGGAATACTAGACAGTCAACCTTATCCTTTGTGCAAGGCATGCTTGGAGTAGAAAATACAGTCAACATCGAAAATGATGAACTGCAAAAGAAAACTTGGCCATCACCTGCAGCAGCAGTGATTAGAATACATAAAATTCTCTCTGCCTGTTTTCAATCCTGAACCGAGAAAATGGGTGACCACGGTGTGGTTGTAGGTATTGAATTGAAGGTGATATTGCTCCAAATTGCTATGATTCTCCAGAGACCCCACACTCTCATTTTAATTAGAGTTGGGTATCAAGAATCAGTTCTTTTTGGATATCGTTAAGAATTGATTCGATCCACCGATATCAATAGTCTCTTTGCTTAATGATTCCCTTATCGGTCCTTCAGAGCGGCCGTTGTTTTTGAGGGTGTTTGTCAGGAAAATGATAATTTCTCTACGTTCATTACAGACCCTGCAGCAGCTTGTAATCAACCGCTTCTGCAGCGCAACTCCACTTTGAAGCGTGAACTAATGAAGCAATGCATTGATCCGCTATGGATTCTCTGATTCGCTGCTCTTCAGTAGCAGCAAGTCCGCTTCTTAACCCCTCTCAAAGCCATTAAAATATGTCAATCGTGAGTCACTTTTGTGTGGATTAAAGTCAGTAACTGGGACTCTTGTCTTGTTGCAGTCAAGAAATGAGAATCGTCCTCCGTTCCATTGGCACAGCCCCAAGCGCTGCGCGGCTCTCTGCCGAGACAGAGTCTGGTCGGAATTAATAACTTCAAAATGAAGTTGTTATGTGTCGACGCAGGTTGAGGAGCGGACCTGCGTCTGACGGAACCCAGCGCCAAAACAACCAGAAAGCGGTTCCAATAACAAAACAATTTTATTTTCCCCCTTCTGTGCAATACAAAGTGTACAAACGTAAAATGCGTCAGTCTGGCGGAGTGAAGGACGGTGCGCTCTCCAGCGCCCAAAAGGATCGAAGCCCGGCGCTTCTGGACCCACGTTCACCGCCAAACACCCCCCAGGTGGACACGACAAACCGACTCTGCGAAGGATAGAAAAGGTGAGGTAAGTCAGCAGCTACAACTAATATCCTTCAAAGGCACACACTATCAGCAACACATTCAGGTCTGAATTTAAGCTTTATATAAATGAGCAGCTTCTCACAACAGGTGGAGGATCATCAGTCCGCATGCCACGGCCGTGAGAAGCGAGCTGCACAATTCTCATCAATATTCACATATACTGCATAACAAAATACCAAATTACTGTTAACAATTATTCAGACAATCAAATCACCTCTGATGTGTGCTGACAGCATGTGTCCCTCACCCGTCCTCCTTCACAGGCACGATGTGTCAAACCCAGGCGCGGTCCTCAGCGTCTCACAAACGAACGTCACAAGGTCGAGTTCCCGGCAATTCTGCTTGAATCACACATGGCTTAAATGCAGAACGCCATCTCATTATCTGCTTCAGCTGAAAGTCTTTAAGGTTGCACGTGAGCACCATCCACAGGTGCTGCACATCACGTTGATGAGGGTGAAGGACTCTTCTGCCAGCACCTTCTCCACAGACAATAAATCAGTTTGCATACCAACTGGAGAGCAAAGAAAAGAAAAGAACACCAAAATGTCCAGCCAAACCCCCCCAACACACAACAGAAGTGCCACTTTAAATAAAATGACACCTCTTTCCAAACGTTGTAATACAGACAATAAACTACAATCGACAAACCCAAAATGAGACGTCCTGCATTCTTTATGAATTACATCCTGACGTGCAGCACAGCCAGCTGCAAAAGCTCAGCTCAGATGTATGGAAAGACATTCATGCCAATAATGTCTGAAAGGAAATTAAAAATTAATTAATAATAATTAATTAAAAATGTGAGAAAAACTACAGATTTTGTTTATTTCTATTTATGTCCAGAGATCAAGGATCCACCATGTAGAGTTTATTATGTCCAGAGTTTAAGGATCCAGTGACCAATTTCATATTTATTTACTTTGACTCAATAAAATGTTGTGGACATAGAAAATCTGTAAAGCCTACTTTTAGTACACAGAAAATTCACAAGAGGTATCGATAAGGAATCGGATCGAGAAGCGGAATCAATAATGATATCGATATCGATAAAATCTTATCATTACCCATCCCTAGTTTTAATAATGGAGCCAAATGTCAGCTTTCAACCACAGTGTCTTCCTGTTTTGCCTCATGGTACGAGTCATGCAGTTTGCAAGTGACTGTATGCTGACTGTTGGACTGAAGGCTCAGTGAGGGATTCACACCTGGTGTTCACGCATGTCTCAGATGTAAATTGTGTTCATCTCAGATATAAATGGATCCAGTTTCACATTCTGCTGCCAAAAGGTGAAGTTTTTGTCTTGTAATATTTCCATCCTGTAAAGCTGATACATGTGTATTCTGAAACTACATTTTATGAAAGAATGCTCCCATTCATTGTGCATCCTGTTCAGATTGGTGCATAAAAGTAGTTTCAGTTGAAGCAGCTTCTCATTCAGGCCCTCCAGGAATTTAAGCCCCATGAAGTGGTGTCATATATTATGATTTATGGAGGCTGAAGAATACACAGTGGAAAACACTGTCAAATGTAAACAGAAATTTTTAACATTTTCAGTGCAACCCAATGCTATGGGAATGACAGAAGTGAGGTTGGTTCAAACATTTATGGCCCTCGTAGAAGAACCATTCGTATTAACATATTTGTTTGTAAATGGTGTAATTTAAGAGAACTGCGCATTCACCAGTTTTCTTGTATTTTGAGTTTTAATGGGTACAAGCAAAACTTTGGAGTGGTTCAGACCTGTAGGTAGAGTCATGAATATTTAGTTTGCTGTTAGACCTGCTTCACTTATTTATATTTCATCACTTTGAAGTAGTTGTAGTTTGAAATTTCAGCACAAATTACACATCATACTTAACCTGATGTAATAATTGTAAATTTGCATGACCTTATATCATTAATTTAAGATGAAGTATTGCTGGCTGTAGACTCATCTGACAACCATAGAGTAAGACATGCAACACCAGGGCTCTGAAGAATTGGATCTTTATTCTCTTGCAAAGATATCAGCATCACCAACCAAGTCTATCCAGTGATCTCATGACTCCATAAGCTCTTCCCAGGTGTCTCTTGATTTCAAAGGCTGAGAACCCAGAGGCATGAATGTCACTGCTGAGATAGGCGAATGTCACTACATTTCAACACTTTCACCACATACAGGTAAACTTCTGATGCAGGAGTCCAAGGAATTTATTGAAAGCCTGGATTTTAGTCTTGATGTTGGACATTTGGAAACCCAGGCACTCCAATTCTTCACTCAGCTTCTCAAGTGCAGCAGTTAGGGATTCCACAAAGTTCACAACATTGTCCACAAAGTCAAGGTCAGTAAAACTTTCCTTGTCAATGAAGGACCTAAGTTGCTGGTTTCCACAACAAGCTCCCAGAACTTTAGTCAAGGCAACTGAACTTGGGAAATGTTTTGCCACTCATTCAAGTGGCTTCATCAGTCTGGGGTAATACAAATGAGGAACACCCAGATATGCTCCTTCTGGGTGGGGTTCTCCATTGTTAGGTGCAAATGGCCATAAGAGAGAACAATGGCCCCGGTTTCACTGGAACTCATCAGAATCTTTTTCATCCTCATATGGTTTTTATTTATTTATTTATTTTTGGCTAATGTCCCTTTGGGGGAGGAGTGAAGTGGTTCTGATTTTTCTGGGAAGGGATGAAAGGACAACACTGTAAGTTGTGGAAAGGTGACCTCCACCCCTGTTGAGGTAAAGGCCCCATTACACAGGATGGCAGCAGTTGTGAGAATGTGTGTGATAAAACATGCCCAATCTACAGATAACAGCTTTGTGTGCAACAGCTTCAGTGGTATTTGTGTGGTGTTGTTGTCTCCCATGGAGTTGGTGTGCTACATATGATGTCACATTTCCACAGAGATCTTCCACTTTTTTATGTATATGCTGGATTTGAGCAGTATGCTGTGGTCTAAAAGTATGATGTCATATTTCCTCACTGTTTGTGTGCAGAGAGAGAGAGAGAGAGAGAGAGAGAGAGAGAGAGAGAGATCTGGTGGACAAAAGAGCTAAATATTAAATGCTTCATTTTCCACACTCTTCAGTTTAGAGTTATCTTGTATATGTGTGCACATGCGTCTCTCCGTCATTCAAACGGGTGGCGTCAACATTCTGGATGTGGATAATGGATTGCATTGCTGTGTATTTACTGTGTATAAATAATGTAAATAGCTCATATCTGCAACTCAAGTAAATTATTTAGACAATTTTCATGCATTTTTGCTGAATTCCATGATTGTTTTCATTTGTGAATTCCCTCAATGTTATTCCCAATTACTGTACATCTCTGCCATCTGCACAGCAGGCGCTAATGTTGACATTGACAAAGAAAGTGTTTCTTGGGAGCATCTGCTGGCAGCGCACGATATTGTGAATCCACTTGATTAGGAATACATCATGTTATGTAAAAAGGAAAAAAATAACAGTTTTCAGGCTGCATCGAAGGTACATTAGAATTTCATTTAAAAAAATAAGAAATTGTTGCACGGCACAAAATCCTCATCTCAGCAGATCAACTTCTATACCATAGTGTTATTCTCATGCAGACTTGAGCTCAGACAATGTTTGGCATGCCCCCCCCCCCCACCCCCACCCTACTCCACAGTAAGCCTTGCAATTTTAAAACTACATCATTTCACCAAAAATAACCACAAATACGTCTATAAGGTCTGCTGTTGTGTCTGACCCATTACAGTCACTTTTGGTGATGGTGCGTCCCGTACTGTCTGACCACCTGTCATGGAAAATGTGATGTTGCAATTGACCGATCAACCACTTACCATCAACAATGAGCATCTGAATCTTGTTAAGTCATTGTTTTGTGTGAAAAGCGCGTGTCTGGAAAGTTTCAAATTTGTACTTTGTGAGCATTGTTGGACATTATGGTGTGGACTTTGTGAACTGGAGTGTGCGTTTTGATGGTTTGACTTAAGTGGATAACAGCTGTGGTCTTTATTGTCTGCTTTTTTGTGCACTCTAACAGGAATTGAAATTTAACTACGTGTTTGCAGATTGCTTTGCATTGTTTTATGCAAAACCCAGATGTGTTGCTGTGAGACTTAGAGACGTATCACAAAACGGCTGGAAAGTAGATGACAGTAGATATCATGTCACAGATTGTGTTTACATGAGAATTTGCACATCCAGCAAAATGAAGGTCGGGGCTTTTGTGTGTGTGTGTGTGTGTGTGTGTGTGTGTGTGTGCGTGTGTGAGGAGCTGGTGCATCTTCTCTAATATGGTGATATGATACCTGATGATCGTCAACAGGCCCTTTTGCCAGCCTGAGTCAAATTTAAACATTGTTTGGAATAAATCCTGTGGGTGCTCTACTCACCTTTGGCATTTTTTTTATGTGAGAGAATTGGATGAAAAGTAAATATATGGGTATTAATGGGGTGTCTGAGATCGATTCAGACCATTATTTTAAAAAACGTTAAAATTACAGGGGAATAATTTACTCATTCTTGCACTTTATGATTTCCAACATACGTAACAGAGGTGGAAAATCCCAGCTTCAGTGAATAAAAGTCCTACTACATATTTGTTCTATCCATCCAGTAAATCAGCTGATTATAATTACTTCAACAATTCAGGCAGGTAGATGAGCTAATGAGATGAGGTGATTTCACACAGGTGAAATCACTTCTTTTAGGTGCACAGGGAGAAGCATTATTTGGTCTGACTTTTACTCATTGAAGCTTTTTAACTTCCCAACCAACCAGCCAACATACAGTTTACGTACACTCGTCATGAATGTCCAGCCCAGTCTCACATTTTATTTTTTGTGATCCCATCACAAAATGAGTCACATTTTCTTGACGTTTTATTTTACTATTTCTATCCCTATCCCTAACCATAACTTAACCCTACCCCTTCCCCTAACCACAACTCCCACAGACCCCCCCCCCCCCCCCGCATGCATTTCGTAATGCTGTCACAAAATGAATTTGTGACACCGTCATGAAAATATGAAGTCCTTTGTGACAATGTCAGGAAGTAATAGATTGACTTTTTGTGATGCTATCACGAACTGGCGTGAGAACTGTTCTTTTGCGAATGATTGTATAACATACCTCATTAATGACGTTAACAAACAAGTTCAAATTTTTTAGATCTTCCTTAATCCATACAGGGTCAAAAATACACATATAAGCTAAATTTCATATATACACCCCACTAATATTTGATTAAATGTCCCTCAGCAAGCTGCACCTTGACATTTGGTAGCCAGCAACAAGCTTCTGGCTTAATTCTGGCAGGTTTGATCCGTGTTTGGGATCACTGTCCTGTTGAAACACACAACTTGGGACTCTGACGAGGGTGGTCGCATCTCCTCCACTCTCCCTTATGTCTGCTCTCTGCTTTAACCTTCAAGTCCCTACTTTACCAGACTGTGAATTCCTCAAATTATATTGGATACTGGATCTATTGGACTACTATTGGATTAACCATGGAATTGATCAGCTGGTCTCTGAACACTATTGACACCATCTTTTCTACAAGAAGGTCAGGCCCGGGGATCCTACCTGCCCAGATGGAACGTATCCTGCGGCCTATGTTCTCAACTCCTGGGGGTCGTGCGTGATGCATGCTTGGTGCCTTTCTCCGTTGAGGACATAGAGGATTTATTCATATTTGGTCTTATGGTAGCAGGGCTGGTACTTTCTGGCTTATGTGCTGCCCTGATCTACCGGAAAATTGGCAAGATGGCGGCATCAAGAACCACAGCCCCTCGCTTGTCCGTCATGATTAATGAGCTGGGCAAGGCAATGCATTCTCAGACTGTGATAACTCTTGAACTCAGACGCAAATTGGATGACATCTTGGAGCAGATGCATGCCTTGCAGATGAAGACAAAAATTTCACAGGCCACGGAATATTCTTAATTCATAATTGGGAATATTCTTAATTCATAATTGGGATTTGGTTGTTCAAGTGAAGTTGTAAAAAGTGTTTTTCATTGCTCAAACCACAACACAGCAGGCTTATCAGCCTTTTGCCCTGCTGTTTTCCTCCAGAGGAATGTCTTCAGCCTTGGTGAACATTTGGCTGTTTTCTTATCTCAACTCACAAAGACAATAAACTGTTTCACAGGACTGAAGCATGCTCCACTCCCTCTCCCCACCCCCTCCTACCCCCATCACCCACACCCCCACTCCGGGTTCTGCTCACATCATCCCTTCCCTTCTGTGGTGGTGGCGTGGTTTTAGCTGCAGCTGGTCCCCATCCGCCCCGCCCAAGCTGACGGTGGCATGACTCGGGGTTGCTGCGAGACCTTCACCCACTTGCCTCAATTCGAATAACGGACTTCTTCAAATTTAGTGCACATAAACAATGTCAAATGTGTATGTGCTGTCTTTAATTCTGATGTGTGCCATTATTACAGTAAACAAGTAATAATTGTGGACTAATTGCTGTCTGAGGTAATTGGAGTGTAAACATAATTTCTCCACTGTGAGACCAATAAAATATATCTCATCTCAACTGTGGCTAAATTTCAACCATCAAAATTAGGGCTCCACACGGGGCTCAATACTAGGTCCCCTTCTGTTCATTATGTATATAAATGAACTATGACAAAATGTGTCAAATGCTAATATGCATTTTTATGCGGATGATACAATCATTTATTGTTGTGGATTAACTCTTGCTAAAGCCGTTGAATCCTTGCAGAAAGCTTTTGCTATTGTGCAGCTCTCACTTCAGCAGCTAAAACTAGTCCTCAATGCTGATAAGACTAAATTTATGCTGTTTTCAAACACTAAGAAAGTTCCTCAACATATGTCCTCTCTTTGTACTTTGGAGGGACATGTTATAGAGGTGGTTCACAAGTAGAAATGTCTTGGCATCTTACTTGACGACTCCCTCACTTTTAAGCCACATATTGACAAACTGGTTAAAAAGTTAAACTCAAACTGGGGTTTTTCTTTAGAAACAAATTTTGTTTTTCTTTTGAAGTGAAAAAGCAGCTTGTCACTGCAACATTTTTTATCAGTTTTAGATTATGAAGACCTGTTGTATACAAACTCTTCAGCTCAATGTCTTCATAAGATTGATTCTGTTTATCATGCTTCTCTGAGGTTCATTACCAACTGTAGAGCCTTGACTCATCACTGTGAACTGTACTGTCGAGTGGGATGGCCTTCTTTGTCCACCAGAAGACTGGGACATTGGTATACTTTTATTTACAAGTCCATGCTCGGACTGCTACCCTCCTGCATTTGTAATTTAATCACACAGAGGAGTATTGAATCTTATTCATTGCGTTCAAATGATCAATTTCTTGTTGACGGTCCCATTTGCCCGCACCTAACTTGGAAAGAGGGCGTAAGTCCAAACTGAGAGCACTTGAGACCACTTCGTCACAATGTAAATGTTTTTTTTTAGAATTTTTATATTTGCAGTTATGTAAATTGATGTAATTGAGGTAACTTTTGCTGCCTCTTTGCCAGGACTACCTTGAAAAAGAGGTTTTTAATCTCAGTGGGACTTTCCTAGTAAAATAAAGGTAAATTAATCAATCAAGATGTTTATTTGAGGTGATCTGAAGAATCTGAAGGTAGTCCGTCCTCCTTCATTATTTCATCCACTTTGTCCAATGCACCAGTACCACTGGCAGCAAAAGAGACCCAGAGCATGATACTATCCCCACCATGCTTGACAGTTGGTACAGTGTTGTTAGGTTTGAAATCCTGACCGTTATTCCTCCAAACATACCTTTTGTCAATGTGGACAGTGACGGTAGTGTTTCAGAAGTTTCCAGTTCAGAAGTTCAGTTCATTTCCTGAGGGTGACAGTTTGGGTCTTCTTCCAGACCTGGGCAATCTAGTGACACATCTGACGAACTTGTACTTGCATGCGGTCGTTTGGACTGATGATCTTGGAATCTGCAGTTGTTTGGAAATGGCTCCAAGAGACCTTAACAACTTGTGTAAATGTACAATTCTCCTTCTTACATCTTCACTGAGTTCCTTGCATTGTTCCGAGTATTGGTCAGTCCAGTTAGTCCTGTCAAACCCATCCATTTTAGGCTGGCAGAGAAACTAGCAGTTGTAGTTAATTGTGATCACTAATGAGGAGTTAATGGGCTTTGCCCTTGTCACTTTAAAAGACATTGTAGAACCTTCAGCACCACTTATTAAAAGATTAAAGTGTCTGTGTATATATATATATATATGTGTGTGTGTGTGTGTGTGTGTGTGTGTGTATACGAGGTCTGTGAGAAAAGTATCCGACCTTTTTATTTTTTTCAAAAACTATATGGATTTGAATCATGTGCGCTTGCATCAGACAAGCTTGAACCTTCGTGCGCATGCGTGAGTTTTTTCATGCCTGTCGGTTGCGTCATTCGCCTGTGGGCAGGCTTTGAGTGAGCACTGGTCCACCCCCCTCGCCAGATTTTTATTGTTTAGGAATGGCTGAGCGACTGCCGCTTTGTTCCATGAAAATTTTTTCAGAAACTCTGCCCGACAGCCAGATGGAAACCATTTGGAAGATTCAGATGGCTTTTGGTGAAGATTCTATCGGTATCACACAGATTAAGGACCATTAAAACTGGATTAAAAACGGCCCACAGCGGCGGAGGGCGCACCGCGCCCCGAGCGGCCATCGACAGGCTGGAACGAACAGATCACTTCCAAATTTAAGGCTCTGTTGATGCAGGACGTCGTGTGACTAGCAGAGAAGTTTCAGAAGAGGTCGGGATCAGCACTTTATTGGCACATTCCACTGTTAAAGGAGATTTTGTAATGAAAGACGTGCGGACGGATTCACGCGTCAGGACGCAGCCGCTCATGGCGTGGGACAAACAACACCTCCGTGTTGGAAACCATTCGTAAGATTCAGACAGCTTTTGGTGGCTTTTCAGTCGTGTGACTATCCGATAAATTGTGCATGAGCTGGACATGCCAGAAGATGTCCTGTGAGGCTTCATCACGGTGTTGCTTTGCGCCATGCGGCTCCACCGCAATGCGCGGAATTCCTCCGCTCCTCTTTCCATGACAAAAACTCCTGTAACAGTGAAATGTGCCATTCATTTCCACACTGGACGCTGTGTTGATCCGGGACGTCGTCTGACTTCCACAGGAATTGTGGAAGACGTGGACATCTGCACTTTTTCGGCACATTGAGACAGATGTGCGGAGGAATTCCACGCGTCGCGGTGGAGCCGCATGGCACAAAGCAAGGCCGTGATGAAGCCTCACAGGACATGTTCTGGCATGTCCAGCTCATGCACAATTTCTCGATAGTCACATGACTGAAAAGCCACCGAAAGCCATCTGAAAGCCGTCCTGTGAGACCAACACGGAGGTGCTTTTGTCCCGTGCCATGAGCGGCATGGTGGCATCCCTCCGCTTCTCTTTCCATGAAAAAAACTCCTGTAACAGTGGAATGTGCCGAAAAAGTCTTGATGTCCACATCTTCTGCCATTTTTGTGGAAGTCAGACGACGTCCCGGATCAACAAAGCCTTCACGTTGGAAATGATCTGGTTGTTTCAGCGGGGTGTCAGCCTGTCGATCGGCTCTCAGATGCTGTGGGCGGTCTTTAAACCGGCTGGAGCACTCCTTAATCTGTGTAATCCCCATAAAATCGTCCCTGAAAGCCATCTGAATTTTCCGAATGGTGTCCACCTGGAGGTCTCTCACAGTTTCTGGACAAATTTGATGCAGCAAAGCTCCAAATCGTTCAGACATTTATTCGCAATAAAAATCCGACGAGAGGGGTGGACCAGTGCTCACACAAAGCCTGCTCACACGCGAATGACGCAACCGACAGGCGTGAAAAAACTCACACATGCGCACGAAGGTTCAATATATATATATATATATATATATATATATATGACCCTGTATGTATATGTTTGACCCTGTGTGCATCAGAGAACATCCCAAATAAATTCTAACTTGTGCACCCAGTGCTTGTTCCTTAAAGTCGTGAATGATATATGCTGTGTAATCACTCCACCCTGGCAAAAGAGCTGTTCAAGGACATCATAAAAAGCACAAAATTACCGTGACATTCATGCCCATGATGAGTGTATGTAAACTTCCAAACACAACTGTATATTGTTGGTAAAATTAAATGTCATTCTTTGCTTCCTAATTGTTCAGTAAATGGTTTGTCTTAAATGAAGCAGTTGTCAGATGTGAACAGAGCACTCAGAGGTTTAATTGCCAACAACGGTTTTAGTACAACTCAGGTTATCCTTTAAAAACACCAAGTTCAAGTACAATACCAGCGTAAGCATGACAACACCCAGACAGTCCATGTGTCACCGGTGTTCAATACCGAGACCCGAGTGTGACCAGCTCTGCTGCAGGCCTGGACTCAATCTCCATCCGCACTCTCTCTATATCTCCCCTCATTTTAGCCTGATATGCACTGAAGAGACAGAAACCAGGCCTCAGACTAGTAGTGTGGGTATTACTATAATCCTGAGGTTGAACTCAGGTCACATTCATTATGCAATGCAGCCTGCTGTTCTGAAGTGTGTGTAATTGGAAATCTGTGTTTGTTGTTTAAGCTTTGGACTAATGAGAAGGTCAGAGAGGCCACATGAAAGAAACTGATCCTTCTTTTTTTTGAAAAATAGAAATGAGAATGGCACTCAGAACAACAACTTCCACATACTGTAGGCCAATAGTGGACTCGTCTATGATGTGCACTTCTGAACATATTTATTACCACAGCCGTTGATGTACAATTCAGAACACAACCTTTGGTCATAAAAAGTTTCCTGAACAAACACCTACGGGTTTTTATTTTTGGTTTGGTTTGGTTTGAGTTCAGTCTCAATCAGCTATACCACCTGTAGCACCTATAACATCACTTCTTGTTCAGCCACACCATAGAACTCCATAGGTCCTGGATGACAACCACGCTGGCAGGCAACATCCATCCAAACCTTTCTAAACTAACAACCTGTCTGCCACTGCCAGGTGAAACATGAGCTCTTGTCCTCTTCCAGCTGCTCAGGTCCTCAATGCTCAGACCCCTATGTGCGGGATCATGCACACAGAAATGCGCCATCGTGACAAAATGGCATAGCTAACTTTCCCTCACAAGGCAAGATGCTCCTCCTCTGTTTCTTCCTAAGGGCCCCTTCACACATAGCACGAATAAGTAGGAATGAGAGCGAATCACTGCAAAACAGACCGAATGGGCGAACCACGACAACATTGAGCCAACGTCAGGAGGGACACACAGGTGGGCAGGCAGGGAACACAGTGCAAGCCACTGGAGCATGTAGAACCACATCGCGCAGTGCCTGTAAAAAAAAATAAAAAAAAATAATAATAACTGAAACGTGTGGAACCACATCACACGCTGCTGTGGAGAAACAAAAAAAAATAATGCCACCCACGGGATTCGAACATGCAATTTACAAAAGCTCTGATTCACAGATGGAAAATTTAGCACTGCGCTGCAGTTGCTGTCTTATAAGAGGATCATAAAAGGCCTAAAATCAACAAGGAGAGAAATTTATTTATTTATTTTTTTTAAAGAGCAATTAGACGATGTCGACGAAGAGGAAGTCTTTAATTACGGCGAAAAAAGCTCCGTAATAACCAACAAAATGGTGTTTGTTACGGCGTATTTTTAGTGATATGTGACTGAAAGTGGCGTTTTTGTGGCACTGTTGGCTTGTAGTCCTGCGGCGCGCTGGCTGTGGTCTCTGTGTTTTTAATGTGACACGTCGTGTGCACTGAGCTGTCATTTGCAGCTGTCAGTGAGTCTCTGGCCAGCGATCATTCCACGTGTTGTGGGTGTGGGGGGGCATGAAACACATGCACCCACGTGTTGTGGGGGGGGTGCAACACATGCACGATACACAGGTATTGCACATGTGTTGGGGGAGCTGACACTCTGGCACGCCACATGTGTGTTGCTTGGCAACTCCACAGTTGTGGGAGCACTTAGACAAATTTCACATCCAGCTCAAAAGTGGTTGTCTGCTGACTGTTTTCCTGCTGACAGCGTGAATGGACACACATTTTCTAAGTGTCCAGCGAGCGGTGTTGGATGTTCATATGTGTCATCTGGAATTTGGACGACACCTGCCACGAGAGGGTTCGACTGGGCTCTCACAGTGCACAATCTGCCTTTCAGCCGCTGGTGCGCAAACAGTTGTAGTGACAGGTGGACGAGGCGTTAGAGGCAGCTCCGATTTTTCACATCTGGCATGCAATTCCTCCTTCGTGCGCTAGTCAGCTTCAGTTGTGTTATGTGTGAAGGGGCCCTAAGTAGTGTTGAGGTAAAAAAGAGAATGTATTTTACATTACTCACTACTTTTAAAAAACATAATACCTTAATTCTTTACAGTCTGTAAAAAGTAACTCGTTACTTTTGCGTTACTCATAAACAGAAGATAGCCAAACCTTAAAACTATGTGCACTACTACATAAATTCTAATTGCTAGAAGAAGGTCTGTCTGTGTCACTCTCTCTCTCTCTCTCTGTATATATATATATTATATATACGAGGGCTGTCAATAAAGTAACGGTCCTTTTTATTTTTTTCAAAAACTATATGGATTTCATTCATATGTTTTTACGTCAGACATGCTTGAACCCTCGTGCGCATGCGTGAGTTTTTCCACGCCTGTCGGTGACGTCATTCGCCTGTGAGCACTCCTTGTGGGAGGAGTCGTCCAGCCCCTCGTCGGAATTCCTTTGTCTGAGAAGTTGCTGAGAGACTGGCGCGTTGTTTGATCAAAATTTTTTCTAAACCTGTGAGACACATCGAAGTGGACACGGTTCGAAAAATTAAGCTGGTTTTCAGTGAAAATTTTAACAGGCTGATGAGAGATTTTGAGGTGATTCTGTCGCTTTAAGGACTTCCCACGGTGCGAGACGTCGTGCAGCGCTCTCAGGCAGCGTCATCAGCCTGTTCAAGCTGAAAACCTCCACATTTCAGGCTCTATTGATCCAGGACGTCGTGAGAGAACAGAGAAGTTTCAGAAGAAGTCGGTTTCAGCATTTTATCTGGATATTCCACTGTTAAGGGAGATTTTTTTAATGAAAGACGTGCAGACGGGTCCGCGCGTCGGGATGCAGCCGACGCGACGCTCCGCCACATGAAAAACACCTCTGTTGAAAGCCTTAAGGACAAGTTGGAACATGTCCTGCTGTTAAACAATTTCTCATATACTCACTCCACTGAAAGCCATCAAAAACCACCTGGATTTTACAAATGGTTATCAACACAGAGGTGTTTTTCCTGTGCCGCCGCACCGCGTCGGCTGCGTCCCGACGCGCGGACCCGTCCGCACGTCTTTCATTAAAAAAATCTCCTTTAACAGTGGAATATCCGGATAAAATGCTGAAACCGACTTCTTCTGAAACTTCTCTGTTCTCTCACGACGTCCTGGATCAATAGAGCCTGAAATGTGGAGGTTTTCAGCTTGAACAGGCTGACGACGGCGGCTGAGAGCGCTGCGCGACGCCT
This sequence comes from Thalassophryne amazonica, assembly GCF_902500255.1. Classification (NCBI taxonomy): domain Eukaryota; kingdom Metazoa; phylum Chordata; class Actinopteri; order Batrachoidiformes; family Batrachoididae; genus Thalassophryne; species Thalassophryne amazonica. The sequence continues at coordinate 46,585,069 of NC_047104.1, forward strand.
CACACCGTGGGAAGTCCTTAAAGCGACAGTATCACCTCAAAATCTCTCATCAGCCGTTAAAATTTTCACTGAAAACCAGCTTAATTTTTCGAACCGTGTCCACTTCGATGTGTCTCACAGGTTTAGAAAAAACTTTGATCAAACAACGCGTCAGTCTCTCAGCAACTTCTCAGACAAAGGAATTCCGACGAGGGGCTGACGACTCCTCCCACAAGGAGTGCTCACAGGCGAATGACGTCACCGACAGGCATGGAAAAACTCACGCATGCGCACGAGGGTTCAAGCATGTCTGACGTAAAAACATATGAATGAAATCCATATAGTTTTTGAAAAAAATAAAAAGGACCGTTGCTTTATTGACAGACCTCGTATATATATATATGTGTGTGTGTGTGTGTACAGTGAGGAAAATAAGTATTTGAACAGTAGAGTAACTTTGAACACTCTGCAATTTTGCAAGTTCTCCCACTTAGAAATCATGGAGGGGTCTGAAATTTTCATCTTAGGTGCATGTCCACTGTGAGAGACATAATCTAAAAAAAAAAAAAAAAAAAAAAAAATCCAGAAATCACAATGCATGATTTTTTTTTTTATAATTTATTTGTATGTTACTGCTGCAAATAAGTATTTGAACACCTGGGAATATCAATGTTAATATTTGGTACAGTAGCCTTTGTTTGCAATTACAGAGGTCAAATGTTTGCTGTAGTTTTTCACCAGGTTTTCACACACTGCAGCAGGTATTTTGGTCCACTCCTACATACAGATCTTCTCTAGATCTTTCAGGTTTGGAGTTTCAGCTCCCTCCAAAGATTTTCTATTGAGTTCAGGTCTGTAGACTGGCCAGGCCACTCCAGGACCTTGAAATGCTTCTTACGGAGCCCCTCCTTAGTTGCCCTGGCTGTGTGTTTGGGGTCATTGTCATGCTGGAAGACCCAGCCATGACCCATCTTCAATGCTCTTACTGAGGGAAGGAGGTTGTTTTCCAAAATCTCACAATACATGACCCCATCCATCCTCCCTTCAATACGGTGCAGTCGTCCTGTCCCGTTTGCAGAAGAGCACCCCCAGAGTATGATGTTTCCACCCCCATGCTTCACAGTTGGGATTTCTTGGGGTTGTTCTCATCCTCTAAACATGGTAAGTGGAGTTGATTCCAAAAAGCTCTATTCTGGTCTCATCTGACCACATGACCTTCTCCCATGCCTCTTCTGGATCATCCAGATGGTCACTGGTGAACTTCAAATGGGCCTGGACATGTGCTGGCCTGAGCAGGGGGACCTTGCTGCCCTGCAGGATTTTAAACCATGACAGCATCATGTGTTACTAATGTAATCTTTGTGACTGTGGTCCCAGCTCTTTTCAGGTCATTGACCAGGTCCTCCTGTGTAGTTCTGAGCTTTCTCAGAATCATCCTTACCCCACAAAGTGAGATCTTGCATGGAATCCCAGACTGAGGGAGATTGACAGTCATCTTGTGTTTCTTCTACTTTCTAATAAATAATCATAACAGTTGTTGTCTTCTACCAAGCTGCTTGCCTGTTGTCCTGTAGTCCATCCCAGCCTTGTGCAGGTCTACAGATTTGTCCCTGGTGTCCTTAGACAGCTCTTTGGTCTTGGCTATTGTGGACAGGTTAGAGTGTGATTGATTGAGTGTGTGAACAGGTGTCTTTTATACAGGTAACAAGTTCAAACAGGTGCAATTAATACAGGTAAAGAGTGCAGAATAAGAGGGCTTCTTAAAGAAAAACTAACAGGTCTGTGTGAGCCAGAATTCTTCCTGGTTGGTAGGTGTTCAAATACTTATTTGCAGCCATAACATATAAATAAACTATTTTAAAAAAATCATACATTGAGATTTCCGGATATTTTTTTAGATTATGTCTCTCACAGTGGACATGCACCAAAGATGAAAATTTCAGACCCCTCCATGATTTCTAAGTGGGAGAACTTGCAAAATCGCAGGGTGTTCAAATACTTATTTTCCTCACTATATATATATATATATATATATATATATATATATATATATATATATATATATATATAAAATTTTTTTTTCTTCAGTTTAAGTAGTTTACGGGTTTCAGTTTCAATTACTGCAGGAAATCCCTGCAAAGATGATTTGTTTTTTGTTTTTTGAGGGGAGCGGGGGGAGTTCACTATAGAAAGCCTTGATTAGAGTGAGTGGTGTCAACTCAGAACATGGCACCATTTTTAGTTCCAATGCACTGAACTACTGCATGAACCTTTAATGTTTTCAACATTTTTTTTTAAATCATTTAACCACATACAGCAACACAACCAGGTACAGGTACTATCAAAAATAAATATAAAAACAGTTAAACCATCAAATTTACATACGAGGTCTGTCCGTAAAGTATAGGTCCTTTTTATTTTTTTCAAAAACTATATGGATTTCATTCATATGTTTTTACGTCAGACATGCTTGAACCCTCGTGTGCATGCGTGAGTTTTTCCACGCCTGTCGGTGACGTCATTCGCCTGTGAGCACTCCTTGTGGGAGGAGTCGTCCAGCCCCTCGTCGGAATTCCTTTGTCTGAGAAGTTGCTGAGAGACTGGCGCTTTGTTTGATCAAAATTTTTTCTAAACCTGTGAGACACATCGAAGTGGACACGGTTCAAAAAATTAAGCTGGTCTTCAGTGAAAATCTTAACAGCTGATGAGAGATTTTGAGGTGATTCTGTCGCTTTAAGGACTTTTCACGGTGCGAGACGTCGCGCTGCGCTCTCAGGCAGCGTCATCAGCCTGTTTCAAGCTTAAAACCTCCACATTTCAGGCTCTATTGATCCAGGACGTCGTGAGACAACAGAGAAGTTTCAGAAGAAGTCGGTTTCAGCATTTTATCCGGATATTCCACTGTTAAAGGAGATTTTTTTAATGAAAGACGTGCAGGCGGATTGCAGCGTCGGCTCTCAGCCGCCGCGACGCTCCGCCACAGGAAAAACACCTCTGTTGGAAGCCTTGAGGACAAGTTGGAACATCTCCAGCTGATAAACAATTTCTCATATACTCACTCCACTGAAAGCCATCAAAAGCCAACTGGATTTTAACAAATGGTTATCAACACGGAGGTGTTTTTCCTGTGCCGCCGCACCGCGTCGGGTGCGTCCCGACGCGTGGACCCGTCCGCACGTCTTTCATTAAAAAAATCTCCTTTAACGTCCATGCCGTTTCCCGCAATGACAGATATTCGCCCTTGTCTAACTTGGGCGAATATCTGTCATTTTGGGCGACTGGGCATGGACGTCGGGCCTCTGAAAATGCATACCCCCCTCCAAAAGCATGTTATTGTATTAATATGACAGCAGACGAAGGAATGAAAGCAGAAAATGTCTGTCTGATTTAACTGGTGCACGTCAGGCTTCAGGTCCCAGTCTGAACACGGTTTGAACAAAATAAACGGTCAGACCTTTAATCACGGAAATGACTCTGATCCCACATCCAAGGGGTTTTAATGGAAATACATTGCGATCATACAGGGCATTTATCTGATGTGAGCAAGATGTATATGTAACGGATTAGTTACAGTCAGGAGGCGCCGAACATCTACGGCAGGGGTGGGCAATCATGTGCCATAAAGGGCCGAGACATTGCAGGTTTTCCTTGCTACCACTCACCTTCGCAGGTGATTTCATTAATGTTCAGGTGTCTCAGCAGGTGATTTCATTGATGACCAGGTGTTTATGTGCAGGGGAGAAGCTCATCAGCAACCCACCAGGTGAGGTGATTGGTTACAAGGAAAACCTGCACTGTCTCGGCCCTCGTTGCCCACCCCTGATCTACGGGAATCCTGAATCGGGACCTGTGCATCATTTAATGGCAGGTTAAAAATTTCCTCTGAAATGTTTTTCTGCCAAATGTATTTGATCCATTATCAAAATGTGAACAGCATGCAGTGAAGCAGCAAAGTTTGCTGTTTTCACTGCACAGCCAGCAACCTCCCGCAGCCTGACGTGCAGTGTTTTAAACAGGCTGTTATTCATCCTCTTTTTAAAAAGCCTAACGCTGGCCCATCGCTTCTTCAGAGCTTTAGACCAATTTCAAAATTGTAGTGTGTTGTGGATTTCAAAAAGTGGTGGCCAAACAGCTGAATGAGGTTTTAGCTGAATAAATTATTCTTGATAAATTCAATCTAGGTTCTGTCACTTGTACTCTACAGAAACCATTCTTCTTAGAGTCTCAAATGATGTTTTAATTTGCAGAGATGCAGGTGAATACTTGGTACTTGTACTTTTGGATCTGTCTGCAGCTTGCAGTACAGTTGATCATGGTGTCTTACTTGAGAGACGAAGGCCATGTGTGGCCATCTCTGGGTCGGTCGTAGATTGGTTTTTATCTTATCTTTCCAACAGCAGTTTCTCTGTTGCTGCAGCTAAGTATACGTCCTCTTCTGCCTTCCTGTCCTGTGGTGTGCCCCAAGGTTCTGTTCTGGGTCCTATTTTATTTGTTTTGTATTTACTCCCACTTGGACACGTTTTGAGCTCTTTTGTGGAAGTCTTGTATCATTGTTATCAGTGTTGCTACAGTTACTTTTTTAGTTACTTTTTAGTTACTTTACACAGTTACTTTATAGAGTTACTTCATTAGCAGCTTTATGCAGTTACTTTACAGTTTTTGCCAATTGCTTACAGACATTTTGCCAAATTTGGCTCACTGTGTCAAAACTCCACACATAAGCAAGATAAAACACAACACTTGTAAAACTCCTCACAGCTCCCTATAATCAAAACCTAACAATCTCTTCTAAAAATGTCATCTGAGCAACAAAATGAGAGCGGAGGACTGAGTTCCTTATGGCACCCTGACAGGTGCAAAACATCCAACAAATAGGAATTAATGTTTGTTCTTAGGGTTTACAAACATTTTTGACCATTCGGTCTTACTCACTAGCAAAGAAATGTTAGTGGACTGAAAGTGGAACTAAATTTAGCGGAAGCTAATTGATCCGCTGATGGTTTTCAAAACTATCTGAAAAGATAATCCACTAATGAAAAAGTTAGCTTCGCTAACTAGCGAATTAATGGAACTGTGCCCACCACTGGTGTCACACATTGTAGATCAAAACAGAAACGGGCTCAAAGCTGATAATGCCGAGACGTTTCTTTTCATCAAAAAGAATCTGCCCCTTACGTTTTCAAAAAAGGTTTTAGGTGCTCACAGACATAAAATTAGTGATGGAGAGTTTCAGTTCAGTTATTGGTGCTGTATATTTTGTATTGCCGAAGTCCACAGGTTGCATTTCAGTGAGATGTCTGGCAGTGTCATGCAGGGTCGGACTGGGAACAAATTTCGGCCCTGGCATTTTTCCTCTGGACCAGTCCACTACTGGCCGGACGAATCCACCCCCAAATACGCACACCCACCCGTCCATACCGAACCCCCAATGAACAAATACTATACACCAAAACACCATGAACACACACCTAAACACACACTTTCACTGTCATTTCACCTTGATCATAGTACAAAACGCGGACCCGGTGCCACGAGGGGGCGTTTGGGGGCGACGCCCCTCACATCATCAACCTCGCCCCCTCGGATGTTAGAGTTATCAAATAAAGAAAAAAGAAAAAGAAATACTGGAAAATATAGCAAAATATTAGTTATTCAATAATATCACGTATTTAACATCCAGCAGAACATCACCTGCTTCTAAATAAAAGGCTCTTTAAACAGCAACTATTTTATTATTTTTAAAAAAGCTGTTTCATTTTATATTTTAACAATAAATGAACAGATCATTAAAAATGTCCATGAGTCAAAGTCAAAAGACATTTGCACAGGTGGAAGCTCTCCACTTATTGTGCTCAAATTCATATTTTAGAAATGACTCTGTCCTGATAACATTAAAGGCAATTACATATTTTGACAAAATTACAACTTTAAATGACTATATATATATATATATATATATATATATATATATATATATATATATATATATAAATCATCATGAGGTTTATGTCACAGAAATCCTACTTTACAATCACACTGCAGTCATAGTTAAATTATTTCCTTTTGCATTTATAATAAACATTTGTATTTATTTAGTGTTTGTTTTTCTGGTTGAAATAAGATAAATAATCTACCAGACTTCAAAAAATATACAAGTTTCCATGTTATTTTGTCTAAAAATAAATGTCTGAGGTTCCTTATGTTAAACAAGAAATTATCTAATCTGAAATAACAGGCGGTTTTAATTTACAGATGAAAGGTTTCTAAAGAACCATTTATTGATTTATTTAGCTATTTTAAATACAAGTGTTCTAAACTTTTTTTAACAGTAATCAGAAATTTTGAGGTAACAACAACAAAAAAAACATTTCCAATGATTTTTCTTCAGAAAACTGCTCTCTAAATGAGCAGTCCTGTCACACGTTAATGTTTTGTACAGATCAGTGGTTTCTGCACCAATCGGATTGGTCCAATCCATTTTGTAGAGATCAGTGGTTTCTGCCACGAGTCTTCCGTGTTTTGGCCCGACGCATCGTTCCTATTGGACAATGCGAAGGTACGTCACAGCTCAGAGTGTCGAAAGTTGGCGCATTTCATCTCGACAGAACACAGACTCTGTGTGGTATGCAGGAGATCACTTGACAGAGCGTCTATACATTCAAATAATAATTAAAAGAAATACTGTCAAAACTCTTCACTCTTAGTCTACACAATGGTGTAGCGTGAATACACGAGCTTTCCAGGAGCGCATGTCTCCTCCGGTGCGCACTTTTTTTTGGGGGGGGGGGGGGGACCCCGCCCCTGTGATAAACTCATCGCCTCCTTAATATTTTTTTTCTGGCGCCCGGTCTGACAAAATGGAAGCAAAAGCACACAAGCGGGAAAAAAGCTTTTGTGTCTCCAAAGTGAGAGAGAGAGAGAGAGAGAGAGAGAGAGAGAGAGAGAGAGAGAGAGAGAGAGGTAATGTGTAACCACTGCTAGGATTCACACAGCAGCAAATTAAGGAGCTGAAGTCCGTAGCTGTTGCATTTAAAGATTAACAAAAGTAAAGCACAGTTAATTAAGATAAAAGAAACAATTCCAACCTTGTAATCAGTAAAAGAGCGGAGAGAAGTCCAGGCGCCGAGGACTCAATCCATTCACAGGGCCGGGAGCGGCAACCTGCTCTTCCTGCAATCTGATTGGCCACCCTGTATGCTTCTCCAATTGTCATTGGGTGTTGGTCATGTCAATCATTGTGCTCGATGTAAGTCACCGTTGTGTGATCAAACGGAAACAAAACTGAAACCTAGAATAAGACTGCGCCGTGTATGAAACACTACAGAACTTTTATTTTGACACAAATTCAGGAAGTGGTTCTGCAGCTGCGCCGATTAAATGCTGTAGCTTCACCGATCACGGACTTTCCTCGTTTTGACAGCAGCGCGCGGTTCGAGAACACTGTATTTCCATAATCTCTATAAATATGGGTGGGCCGGCCCACGCACGTCTAAACGTGCAGCGTCCCACCGGTCAAATGCCCAAAATCTCAGATTATCAGTCCGAGCCTGGTGTCATGTGATTGAAACACACAATTAACATTAAAGTACAATTTGTTTAGTCAAAAAGTGACGTTACATGAGTTAAGTGAAATGTTTGTGAATAAAAACAAAGGTAATGATACTGGTAGCAGTTACAGTCAAAAAGTAAGGAACAACTGATGAATAAAACATGATTTCAGAGTCATCATAAAACTGTAATAATATCATTAAGTATTCGTATTGGTACTCAAATGTATGTACTCGTACTTGTACTCAGTCTGGAAAAAAGTGGTATCAGTGCAGCCCTGGTGATAACTTTGAGAGCTCTCTGCCATCAGACGCCACCTTACATCAGTGAACTCCTACACCCTTATGCTCCAAGCAGGTTTCTGAGGTCTGCTGACCAGAACTTGTGGGTTGTGCTGAGGTCTAGGTGGAGAACCAAGGTAGACTGTGCATTTTGGGGAGGTAGCTCCCTATGGAATGCACTGCCTTTGCATCTGCGCTCCATGGACTCTGTTGGAGCTTTTAAGGACAAGCTCAAGACTCATCTGTACAGGATTGCTTTCACCTAATGCTGTGTTGCTACTGTTTTTAATCATTATTTTTATTTTAATGTTACTGTGAAGCAGTTTGTGATTGTTTCTTGAAAAGTACAATATAAATATATTTGAATTACGTCCGTTTCCATTCATCATAGTGTTTTATATTGAGCACATCAGTGTTCAGCTGGTTCTTACAAACATTTGTTCCTATGATGGTTTGTGTGTCATTTGAAAACAAAATACAATTTTTGGGAATAAATAACATTGTTTTGAATGTTAAGTTTCATTTTGCAGGAAAATTGATGGGGTTTGCCCATTATATGTGTGTGTGTGTGTGTGTGTGTGTGTGTGTGTGTGTGTGTGTGTGTGTGTGTGTGTGTGTGTGTGTGTGTGTGTGTGTGTGTGTGTGTGTGTGTGTCTGTTGAGTTCTGAGCGTATGAGGCATGCTTTCAGAAAATGTGTGTAAACAATTGAGCAAAACTGTAATATTAAACTCAGAAAACGTGCTTCTGCAGTCAAGATGTCGATACCAAAGAACTCGTAGAGACAAGAAAGAATCACAAAGATACACAGCAGGGAGGCTATCAGGAAGGTGGCAGATGGAGAGAAGAAAGAGGGGAAGAAACATCAGAGGTGGAGGTATTTTCCTGGATCAAAATGAAATAAAGCTGTGCCCCAGCAGTCTGAGTGTTCCCTCAGTGGGGGATGTCACAGAAAACCCATGTAAAGATCTATAAAATGATGGGGTACAGGACCAGAGCTGGGAGAGGGAAGCTTGGGTTTTTTTTTTTTTCTGTCAGTGGTTTCCCACCTAGACTAGTGAGATCTCAGCTGCATGGAATGGAACAAAATCTGACATGGACTTTCAGCCCTGCTCTTCGTTAAGTTTTTATTTTATGTTATTTTATTTATTTGCTTTCAGCGTCTGTGAAGAACAGGTTTAACATTTTGGGCATTTGTCAGGTCTGAGTTCTGGCTCCTACCCTGATGATTATCAGTGATTATCTGATGGAGGCCAGCAGGAGTCGCTGTGCATGTGGTCGTTAGTAAACCTCACTCCCAACACCAATAGGATTCTCTGGCCACGAGGCCAGAGCCCGAGTTTGTGGCCTTCTGGTTAGAGTGTCTGCCTCCCATGCCAGAGATCATGAGTTAGCATCCTGAGGGGGCGAGTGGGAGGAGTCAACACAACAGAACGCAGATGAGAGAGAGAGGAAACCCACAACACTTACATCGACTGGTTATTGAGTGTGATTGTGGCAGCCTTTGGCTGAGGTGCCTTTATCGGTGAGGAAGACCTTGAGTTCATGACTGATGCTGTGATTTTTTTTTTTTTTTTTTTTTGCATAATCAACAGATTTCAGCCAGTAAAAAGCTGAGTGTGGGATGTTTGGGTTTAGGTTAGTCCAGGATTCAGAAAAGGATCCAGGTTTTCAGTGACTTGGTGAACTCCGTCATCAGAAGTGTATCTGTTGTGCTGCAAACATGTTGAACTTGTAGAGACACTGTGATTTACCTTGTCGCTGTGACAGCATGTAGCTTCTTATAAATAAAAAAGCCATCAAATGAATCAAAAGTGGGTTATTTTCTGGCCAAAATACGGGAACCAGAATCTGGTGACATATGGGAGGTTGTCAGTGTCCAACATTCAAGTAAAGTGTGAGAGAATAGCGCCACCTAAAGGACAGCAGCATCTGTCCTGTGTGTTTATGTGTGTGTACATTTTTTTAGCTATGTACGAGGTCTGTCAATAAAGTAACAGACCTTTTTATTTTTTTAAACTATATGGATTTGATTCATATGTTTTTACATCAGACAAGCTTGAACCCTCGTGCGCATGCATGAGTTTTTCCAGGCCTGTCGGTGACGTCATTCACCTGTGAGCATGCCTTGTGGAAGGAGTGGTCCTGCCACCTCGTCGGATTTTCATTGTCTGGAAATGGCGGAATGATTTGGACTTTTTTTCCATCAGAATTTTTTCAGAAGCTGTTAGAGACTGGCACCTGGAAACCATTTGAAAAATTTATCTGGCTTTCGGTGAAAATTTTACGGGCTTCACAGAGAATAAGGACTGTTACTACAGCTTTAAGGACAGCTTTAAGGACGGCTTTAAGGACGCTCGGCGCGCAACGCTCCGAGAAGCGACGACGAGGCAGAAAACGCCACATCATTTCTAAGCTGATGGCTCTGTGGATACGAGACCGTCGTGTGCACTTTCTCTGGTTATCACAAGAGCTGGACATCAGACATTTTCCGGCAGATTTCACTTTTAACAAGAGATTTTGTCATGGAAAGCCGCACGGAGGCTTCGTGCGTAACGACCGATTCGCTGTTTGAGCGAGACAAAGGAACACCTCCGTTTCGGCGTGTCAGAGGACAAGTTAGGACAAGCTCAGCTCTCCACAATTTCTCTGATACTTACTGGACTGGTAAGCATTGAAAGCCGAGATAGGCATGTCACAACTTGTTCTACATGGCAGGATAGGTGTTCTCCAGCTGTGACTTGTGACAACACAGGTCTCAACAGCTGCTGCTTGCAGCCGACACGCCCACCTCAGCGAACGAACTCGCTGCTCACAGAAAAAAACATCTCTCTCTCTTTCTTTGTTCTGTGATTATTTATTTTATGTATTTCTTATGAAAATATGTATGTACTTAGTGTGTATTTATTCGTTGTCCTGCATCTATCTGATCTCTGTGTTTTAATTTAACACCTCATGTGCACTGTCAATTCTAGCTGACAGTGAGTTGCTGAGAGCAAACGATCACACATGAATAAGTTCACACTTTTCCCCATGTTTTATTATTTTCCACTCTCTGTCTGTCATGTGGACTACAGTTTACATGGTGGAAGGGTCATTCGACTGGTCGGCCAGCTGATAGCAATATTCACACCATGACGTGCCATGTGATCTTGTCTGTACTTAATTATCTGCATGTCATGAAAGCATGAGAGCCTGCCCACACGTGCATTGCGTGGAGTGTTGTTAATGTTGTTCATGACATGTGTTCTCCAGCTGAGTTGCGAGTACACAGCAGCCATTTGTTCCAGCTGGCCATTGTAGCTGACCAGATGCGTGCTGCCCTGGACAGTGATCACACTCTAGTGACTTCAGCCACACCTGACAATGTTGGATCATGGGGGGGAGACACACTCCTCATGCCACATGTGTTGCGGGGGGCACACTTGTATGACACGTGTTGCTTGGTAACCGCACATTCATGGGGCACTTAGCAAATGTGGGGCCATTCGCACAGCCAGGTCGAAAGTGGTCACCTGCACTCTACTCTTGTGCGAGCTGTGCGAATAAGCCCTGCCTTTTCTAAGTGCCCCGTGAGTGGTGTTGGGTGTGTGTGGGTGGCACCTGGTCTTTGGCCGACTCCAGCTGAGAGTGGTTCGAATGGCCAGTTGTCTGGGATTCGCCGACATTTGGCCACAGTTGTGAAGGCTGCCTCGTTCGTGCCATTCAGCCACAGTTCGACATGGCTGATGATTTTATTCTGATCCTCGGCCGTGGCGAACACGATCAGATAGCAGTGCAACCTCATCTTGTATGCCGTATGAATGGGTTTCTTCCACAAGCAGCATGTGAATATACAGTGCATGTGCTGTGCCCAAATGGTTGTGGCGAATGCTGTACAAGGCGTTTGAGGTGACTCGGATTTTTCATGAGTGGCACATGATTCCTCCTTAGTGTGGCAATATATATATAATATTTGACGAGACGTAGCCGAATCCAATATAACTTTTCTGAATCCAATATTTCTCTATGTTGGACGACTTGCCATCCATCAATTGTTATGTTCTCCACACCCTCCCAAATTAAGCAAACAACAAAGAGTCAAGTAAATTAGATCAATTTATTTTGTTGTGAACAGCATATGAATGCTTCTAAAACGTCAGTAGCGTGCTTGTCTACCTTCTTAGTGTTTTTGGCATCCTTGGGGTTCAATATTTCCACCAGTTCCTCCTCTGTGAACTCATCAAACCTCGCTGGCAGACGGTTTTCTACTGTTGTTGACATGTTTGTTGCCATTTTTTCAACCAGCATCTGTCAGCAAGTTCCTGACCTCCGCTACGTCATTAGTGATGTCATCTCATGAATAATTGTATGCGGCGCTCTGATTGGCTAGCTGTTTGCAGTAAGCTCTAACGCTATTGGTCAGTGGGAACCAGTCCAATGTAACGTTTGGTCCTAGCCTTTTTGGATCCCTTTGGATCCAACTTAACTTTCTGGCGCCAAGCATGCGAAAATACAGGTAAATGATGGATAGAAAGGCTAATCTGTGATTGGCTATTGCAATCTGACTGGAGAACATATATATATATATATATATAATAAATAACTACCTTTGAGCCAAGATTCCAAATGTGTTTTCCACCACACAACGAGCACGAGACAATCTGCAGCTGTAGGTAATTTCTCTGTGATTCTGGGAGCGATGAGAGAATGGTTTCATCAGCCAAGTTCAAATGTGTCATCGGCTACAAAATGATTATTTTATATTGCATGACGTCGAGCGGGACAAAGCGGGATGCTTTGGCACAACGAATTGCGGGGCAGTGCGGGGATTAAATTCATGCGTCAAGGTGCCTTTAGAAGTGTGTGTCCGCCTGTGTGTTGCCACAAGAAATTGATCCTCTGCCAGTATGTCACCGGCGAGGTGCCCCTGGCATTTGGTGCCCTGGGTGACTGCCTATACTGCCTATGCAAGTGTCTATATAGTCCTCATTGACCCAGTGTGGACCCATATAGACACTTAATTTAACACTGGTGATTTTTCTGTGTACCCTCAATTGAACTTGGACCGCTCATGCTAGTTTTTATTGTGTTACATTCAAAGCTCCTTTTAAAAACATACATGCCATCCACAGTTTGAAGCAGTGTCATAAAGCACAGGGAGGGAGATGTACAAGTTCTCTTCATCTGCATCTGATTATGAATCCAGAAGGCTGCTTTCTAAAGCAGGTGGAGAGAATCAGTTCTCTATGTGCTTATGCATGTACACGTTATTCTGCACCCTGTAAGTTAGTGTGTGGTTCAAAGACTGTTGGCATCTATACAGTCAGAGACTGTCATCTTACAAGCTGTAAAGCAAATCATTATAACGCTGGCGTCACAAGAAAACATCCCACTCACACTTTATTTCGACTGAAAATGTAGACAGTGTGCACACTGGATTTGTTCCCTTATGAGTTTTTTCCAGGCTGTTAAACATTTTAAAAAAGGATGTTAGCACAGTTATGTCAGCAGTGGGTATTTTTTCTTCCGAAAACACAATGTTTCCCATTCACAGCCACTTCTGCCCCATTCTGCTTGTACATCTGGAGTTGCATCAAGAAGGTGCATCTGGTGTAACACTTGTGCCAAACACGCGGCTCCCCAAGCAAGAAAGGAAAAGTCAAAATCCATGACTCAGAAGTAATTACTGTAGCTTTCTGTTGTGTTTTTCCAGTCACAGCCACAGAAGCTGAGTTATGGGATATTAAGGAGTATTCTCTGCTTTATGGCATAACTAGTTAGATTACCCATTGCTCCTGCTACCTGTCCTTGGATAAGACACTTCACCTGCATTGTCTCAGTCCACCCAACTGTACACAGGTGCCAGCTTTGGTCGGACTCGTGTCCCATCCAGTCCAGTCACAGCCTCTTCCATTCACCCAACGGAATTAAAGGCACCAGCACCAGCAGGCCACAGGGCCTATATAGGACTTTTTCTTCTTCTTGTTTCTTCTTCTTCTACTTCTGCTTTGTGGTATTTTTGAACTACTGCATGTAGTTGTCTTTTATGTAATGTGTGACAAAGATACACATACGAAGCTTCCACAATTTGCAGCTCATGGCTTACTGAGCCAAGTACGAAATTTGCTTGAGCAACATGGCCAAACACCCAAACAAGGACCAGCAGGCAGCTGCATCAGTGTCAATGTCTATTCCTGACATTTTTTCATCAGTATGTCATTACACTGTTGGCAGTTAGTAGAGGTATTTGCCATAATGATCGCTGTTCTGCTCACATATCCAGTGTAATTTTGTACATGTCAACTTGTGTATTTGATTACATGCCCAGTATGTGTATAATATACGTACATGTAATATATATATATATATATATATATATATATATATATATATATATATATATATATATATATATATATTGCAGCATTGACAGCTCTGTCTACAGCCAAGTCCTGATTGTCGACACTGTGAACTTTTCTCTCACTCTCCCTTTCTGTTTTAAACAGTTTGTGAATTCATGTTAACGCTCTCATCATGTGGAGAGAAATCAAGGCAGCGCTTTGGTTCTAAGTGCAGTCCACTTACACAATGTTTGCACACTACGGTTGGGCGGTATTGTGATAATATGTACCCCGGGGTATTTAAAAATACAGTAATAATGTATTCCTTTAAATACAGTCATTTAAAAAAAAAAAATCTACCGTGTGATGTGCACTGTAAACTCCAACCTCTTTAGTTTTAGTGATGTTTTAGTGATGACAAAAACTCAGCACAGCCGCTAACCAGGCTGTGATTTGTGGGGAGTATTTGGAGACACAAATTAGTGACAAAACATGCAAATTAGCTACAATTTTTCAGATGGAATCTCACTGAAATGACACATTTATGAACAAAGTGCTCAGGGTGCTGTTATAATATGAAAAGAAGTTGTGGAAGTTCTGCCAACTGTGGGCACATAAAAAAAAGCGCTGATAAAATTAATTAAATAAATAAATAAATATAATAATAAATGATTTGTGTGGTGGCAATGTGGTCAGGTGAGGAACTTTGTCTCGCAAATGTTTTTGAACAATTCAGAAATTATACAACACGTGAGCAATGCCTTGCGGCTTATGGGAGGGGAAGGCAAACCCCATGAACAAAGAGCAAAACTGCACAAATTTGCTTGTGGATGCTGTTTGCAAGCTTTCACGGCCCAGTGAGATGCTACCCTAATAGATGCTATTTTAGCACCAACAAAAACCCAGAAGTTTTTGTTGGCGTGTTGATGCCTCTTACTGTTTCAAAGTTAGTGGGTGAAGTGACTTATTGAACGTAGGCATGGCTTCTGACGTAACACTTAGAGGTGTCCTAGGTTGGATGTTCAGCGCATGCTGCAGCTTGGGGCTTCTTGGCCTATTTGTTGTTGGCTTCTTGTGTGAAAATAATAATACAGTTACAAAAAACTATTAAATATTCTTCATAATATCTTTAATATAAGAAATAAAAAAGTAAGTCCCTTCGGCTTCTCCCTTGTTTGCACTCTGGGTCGCCACAGCAAATCCAAGGTGGATCTGCATGTTGAATTGGCACAAGTTTTACGCCGGATGCCCTTCCTGACGCAACTCCACATTACATGGAGAAATGTGGCAGGGGTGGGATTTGAACCCGGAACCTTCTGAACTGAAACCAAGTGCATTAACCACTTGGCCACCACCCCTGCTATCTTTAATATAAGAAATAAACCTTAAAAATACTTTAGAAGCCCTAAAAGCCCTAAAGTTATATGCATTGATAAGACAGCATAAATAACACACACCCCAAACTGTTGTAGGAACACAGTCATACTGTATAATGTAGGGAAGGTTTAAAGGTATCAAAGTTTTGATGTTGTCTAACCTTACACCATGCACGTCCAGAGAGCCATCAAACTATTGTGTCAGGTTTACGTTTTTCTTTTTCTCTGGTGTGATTGCATTGTGTGCTTTGGATAGCACTCAACACACACTGCAGGCACCGAGACCAGAATTTGGGATTTGACAGCATGAGTTTTTGAGAAGTTTTAAGTTTCATTACAATAATAAACGGTGTCCTCTAATTTACAGTATGAGGACGTCGGCTTCTTCCTGTATTTAATGGATGTTTAATTGTCTTTATAGAGCAGTAGAGTCTGACCTAGGCAAAAGCTCCAGTCATGGTCTTCCACCTTTTTCTGATTAGTGCAAACCTGAATCACTCTTTGGAGTTCAAGCCCACTGGCTGTTTTTCGCAAAATCTGCTCTAAATTATTTCTACTTCATGCGCTTTTATTGTCGCACTGTCACTGTTGATACGTCAAGAAAACAAATCCGTCGTCAATCGGTACCATACTGTGATGACAAGCTGTGTGAAGCGGAGACACCCAGTAGGGAGCCTGTATTTGTTGTGAAGCATCTCATGTAACAAAATTGAAAACTGAGATCAGAGGAAGTGTGGCGTGTAACATCTGGTGAGTTACACCTGCAAGTACTTATAAATGTCTCAATATGCTCAGGATTTTCCAACATCAAGGCAGCCAGGAGGCTGTTTAGAAGACTTGGAGGACCTTCGTGGTCTTATCAGTCCATTAGTTTGAAGGTTAGAGACTGTAGTCAGGTTTTTAGGCAACAGTTGTCCATAAAACACCTCATCTTTGTTATGTGTCGACGCGGATTGAGGAGCGAACCTGCGTCAGACAGGACCCAGCGCTAAAAATAACCAGAAAGCGGTTCCAAACAAAAACTATTTATTATACACCTGTGTTTTAAAAGTGTAAAAACATAAAAAACAACGTCCCTCTGGTGGAGTGATTCGTGGCTCGCTCTCCAGCGCCCGCAAGGATTAAAGCCGGCGCTCCTGGACTTCCTACCACCGCCAAACACCCCCAGGTGGACACGACAAACTGATTCTCTGTGAAGCAAAGAGACGGTGAGGTAAATCAACAGATACAACTATATCTTCCAATAAACACACGCTGCCAGCAACACACTCAGGTCAGTGTCCTTTTTTTTACTTTATGCAAATGAGCAGCCTCTCACAACAAGTGGAGGATCACTTATCCTTCACGCCACAGCAGTGAGAAGCAAACTACGCAATTCTCTTTACAATTCCAGTACACTGTGTAACAAACACCAAGTTACTATCAACAAGTACTGAAACACTTAATTACCTTTCGTGTGTGCTGACAGCATGTGTCCTCACCCCTCCCTGCTTCACGGGCTCGATGTGTCAAACCCAGGCGCGGTCCTCAGCGTCTCACAAACGAACGTCACAAGGTCGAGTTCCCGGCAGTTCTGCTTGAATCACACATGACTTAAATGCAGAACGCCATCCAATTATCTGCTTCAGCTGCAAGTCGTCCAGGTTGCATGTGAGCACCAAGCACAGGTGCTTTCCATGATGTTGATGAGGGTGAAGACTCTTCAGCCAGCACCTTCTTCACAGACAAATCAGCCCTCATGCCACCTGGAGAGCAAAGAAAAGAAAAGAACACCAAAACATCCAGCCACGCCCCCCCCCAACACACAACAGTACCCCCCCATCAACGGGAAGCCTCCCGGCGACCGAACAGACCAGGCCCGAGAACAGCCCCTCCCTCTGGGGTCCACGTCAGGAAGCAGACGGCAAGACAGGCACCGCAGCTGGAAGGCCGGCTGGAATCAACAAAAGCCCCAAAACATTCCCCAGAACAAGTCCACTCACACAAAAAAAACATAAAACCCACCCAAAACCTCCCCAGGGGACCGTCCCATCAAACCCCGGGAGGAAAAGAAAAACTCCAAAACACAAAAACCCAACACAGTCCCACAACACAGTACAAACGTAGATGCATAAAAGAAAAATAACAAACAACCCCCCCAGAATGACCTGCAGAGCCCAACCCCCCCTCAGAAGGCCTTCATTGCCAGTTCCAGGAGGAACAGCCAAAACCGTGATCCCACAAAGGTCCCCAGGTATACATGGAGTGAAACGGTGCCCCCCAGGGGACCGTATCATCAACCCCAGGAGGCACCCTCCCCACAACCCCGGAACCCCAGATCCGGTCACACTTGGCCGGTCGGTCCCAAGCCAATTCCCCCCCCAGAGGACCGTCCCATCAACCCTGGAGGCGGAACCCGGAGGGAAACAAAATAAAACCAAAAACCAACCCCCGGAGGACAACCAAAAACAACCCCGGGGGGATATAAAATGACCATAAACCCCGTTGCCCTCCCCGGCACCCCGAAAGACCCCAGGTCCCTCCCAGAGCCCTTTGGCGGCTCTATTTTGGCAAACGGCTCAAAATAGTAAGCCGGAGAAGGGAACAGGTAAAAACTAACCCAGCTCCAACCCCAAAGCGCAGCGGAGAACCGGAAATACGTCCGGCGCCCCAACTCGACCATACCCCAGCCACTCGGGAGGGGTGGAACTACCGAAATGGCAAACAGCAACAGATCGGCCCACCCCTCCGACTGAGGCATGTCTCCGCTGCACCACACCCCGGCAACACCCATGACAATCGGTCCAAAGGCTCACCGAGGCTGGAGTGGAACCGGGCCCTAACCAAACCAAAAAGAACGCCTCTAACACCCCCCCCCTAGGTGCAGAGGTCTTCTGAGAATGCTCAGCGTGACCAACCTGCACCACCCCACAACCCACAAGACAAGCGGTCTAAGGGCAAGTGAGGTTGGGGTTAGGAATGTAGAGAAATAAAAACAACAAAACAAAACGACCCAACAACCCAAACAGAAAATACCTAAAAACACATACACAATTGACAGGTAAGTGAGCCCAGGCGGGCTTCTAACCGCCTATCACTCCACCAGATACGCCCCTACCTCCCCAAATAAGTATAACCCCTGATTAAAGAAACCAAACATTTACGTGTGGTAAAAAATATTTTTTTTTTTTTTTTTTTTATGTGGGTTCTTTTGCCTGTCCCAGAACACTTGGAGTTACGTCACCGTTATTTCTCTTGACGCTTACGTGTGGGGGCAATACAGGAATCTCGACTCGTCCGAGCTGCATGGGCTCGTCAATAGGAGGAGCCGGAGGTCCCGTCGGAGGAGCCGCAGTGGGGCGAAGAAGAGGCGGCCCAGCTTTGTGTCGGGGAAAGCCCCGAGACAAAAAAAAAAACGCTCTAATGGGCGTCCTCTCTCGCGTCCACGCTCCTTCATCCGATCATCTAAACGAATCACCAACGATATTAGCTCGTCTAAATCGTTTGGCTCATCACGGACCGCCAGCTCGTCTTTTAATGACTCATTTAACCCGTCCACAAATACGCCTCGTAAAACTGCGGCATTCCAACCTGTGGGTGACGGAGTTATCGGCACCGATATCGATAGTGCCGCAGCTGGAGCAGCAGGAAGCAGAACAGCTTGCGCTGCAAGCTCCATAACACGGGCATCTGTTTGTTTAATTTGGTTCGCGAGATGCTGTAATTGCTCCCGTATGTTCTCCAAGTGTTCCTGAACTTTTTCGACAAAAGGAACCGCTTCTGCCGCTGGGTCCATTATGGAATGGCCGGGAACTACTGTTATGTGTCGACGTGGATTGAGGAGCGAACCTGCGTCAGACAGGACCCAGCGCTAAAAATAACCAGAAAGCGGTTCCAAACAAAAACTATTTATTATACACCTGTGTTTTAAAAGTGTAAAAACATAAAAAACAACGTCCCTCTGGTGGAGTGATTCGTGGCTCGCTCTCCAGCGCCCGCAAGGATTAAAGCCGGCGCTCCTGGACTTCCTACCACCGCCAAACACCCCCAGGTGGACACGACAAACTGATTCTCTGTGAAGCAAAGAGACGGTGAGGTAAATCAACAGATACAACTATATCTTCCAATAAACACACGCTGCCAGCAACACACTCAGGTCAGTGTCCTTTTTTTTACTTTATGCAAATGAGCAGCCTCTCACAACAAGTGGAGGATCACTTATCCTTCACGCCACAGCAGTGAGAAGCAAACTACGCAATTCTCTTTACAATTCCAGTACACTGTGTAACAAAACACCAAGTTACTATCAACAAGTACTGAAACACTTAATTACCTTTCGTGTGTGCTGACAGCATGTGTCCTCACCCCTCCCTGCTTCACGGGCTTGATGTGTCAAACCCAGGCGCGGTCCTCAGCATCTCACAAACGAACGTCACAAGGTCGAGTTCCCGGCAGTTCTGCTTGAATCACACATGACTTAAATGCAGAACGCCATCCAATTATCTGCTTCAGCTGCAAGTCGTCCAGGTTGCACGTGAGCACCAAGCACAGGTGCTTGCCATGATGTTGATGAGGGTGAAGACTCTTCAGCCAGCACCTTCTTCACAGACAAATCAGCCCTCATGCCACCTGGAGAGCAAAGAAAAGAAAAGAACACCAAAACATCCAGCCACGCCCCCCCCAACACACAACAATCTTTGGGGCATTAAAACTCCACTAGACATATTATGAAGGATTGCTGTGAGCTTGACCTTGTTTAGCCTTTCTCTCATTAGTGACTCTTAAAAAGTGTGAAAGCAAAGCAGATTCAAAATTGTGAAACTATTAAATTTCTGCTTTGCATTGGTTGTGCTCATACTTCAAACTTTTACTGAATCTTAAGGTTTGCTTTTGTTCCTTTGATTTCAGTTTATTTGTACTGTGTCAAATCAGAAAATAAATCACCCCAGGGCACTTCATAGGAGTAAAGTCAAAGCTTACTTACCCCCAGAGCAAGCACATTCAAATCAAATCAAATCAATTTCATTTATATAGCACCAAATCACAACAAACAGTTGCCCCAAGGTGCTTCATATTGCAAGGCAAAGCCACACAATAATTACAGAAAAACCCCAACTGTCAAAACGACCCCCTGTGAACAAGCACTTGGTGACAGTGGGAAGGAAAAACTCCCTTTTAACAGGAAGAAACCTCCAGCAGAACCAGGCTCAGGGAGGGGCAGTCTTCTGCTGGGACTGGTTGGGGCTGAGGGAGAGAACCAGGAAAAAGACATGCTGTGGAGGGGAGCAGAGATCAATCACTAATGATTAAATGCAGAGTGGTGCATACAGAGCAAAAAGAGAAAGAAACACTCAGTGCATCATGGGAACCCCCCAGCAGTCTAAGTCTATAGCAGCATAACTAAGGGATGGTTCAGGGTTACCTGATCCAGCCCTAACTATAAGCTTTAGCAAAAAGGAAAGTTTTAAGCCTAATCTTAAAAGTAGAGAGGGTGTCTGTCTCCCTGAGCTGGTTCCATAGGAGAGGAGCCTGAAAGCTGAAGGCTCTGCCTCCCATTCTACTCTTACAAACCGTAGGAACTACAAGTAAGCCTGCAGTTTGAGAGTGAAGCGCTCTATTGGGGTGATATGGTACTATGAGGTCCCTAAGATAAGATGGGACCTGATTATTCAAAACCTTATAAGTAAGAAGAAGAATTTTAAATTCTATTCTAGAATTAACATTGGCAACAGTGGTCAGGAAAAACTCCCGAAGTGGCATTTTTTTTATTACTATTATAGGAAGAAACCTCTAGTAGACCGGACTCGGAGGGGTGACCAAGTCCTTTGGGCATACTAACGAAAACAAAATAAACTAGAAGCACTCGGAGAGTGCAAACCTCCGCCAAGGCCTTGGGGTCACTGACGCCATAACATCTACACGCCGTGGAATCATTGAACCTAAAAAAGTCTAACAATGATGTTTGTAAAAAAAAGCTTCATCTGCTGTGACTGGATAGCATGTATCCTTAGCGCTTGGCATTACAGTTTATTGCAACTTGCACGTTTCCCAGAAGCTACTGTCATCTCAGCACTGATACTGATATTGCATGTGCTTATAGACAAAAACAAATAAGAGAAATTCAATTTATTATTCAACTAAACTGCAAATATATGAATTTTTTAACATTTATGAAACACTTCTCTAAATAAATAACAGTAAATTTTGAAATAGAACTATTTTTTTAAGTGTTGCATGTGCTACACAAGGCCGTAGGGTCACTGACCCTAAAGAGATTTCCTCCTTGGCACAGTGATCTATTCAACATTTCAGTGTTACAACCAAAACTATGATACATACACTTTTCTTTCCTTTATATTTGACATCCTTGGCCATGAAAACATACCACTAGAACTTGGAATCACTTTTATGTCTTTATTAGTTCAAAGGTTATTGTATAAAAATGATTTTTCGGTAATGGCAGTTTTCTTCTGGATCTAGCTCCATAACATTTGAAGCTACATCAAATCTGACGACACCTTACTGAATCAGTACAGATTCAGCTACTATTTGGTGTTAGTTGTGCATCTCTAGCTTCATTTGTCACCTCACACTGACACATTTTCTATTTTCCCTATATTTTTGCATATTCTGGATCACCAGATCCGGAATCCGGATCCGATCATCACCAAACTTTGTTGTTTGATAGAACATTTAACTATGTTACACCCTAATTTTTTTTAAGCCTTTCTGCCTTGTTTTTGTGGAGTTAGAAACTAGAATGTCAAAATTCCCCCTATCCTGCAATGGTGAAGAATCCTTTAAAAAATTCCTGGATCCGGATCGTGATCCGGATCACCACTAAAATTTAATCACTTGTTCCTCTTGTCATTTCCCAGCACTCCACAAAATTTCATCAAAATCCGTTCAAAGCTTTTTGAGTTATCCTGCTGACAGACAGACAAACAAACAAACAAACAAACTCGACCGAAAACATAACCTCCTTGGCGGAGGTAAAAAATAAAGCAGAAAAAAGAACTATCAAAGATGGAAGTGCTGCAGCTCAGCAACCATCAGTGATGGGCACAACTAACCAAACAGTTAGCGTTGATAACCATTAATCTGCTAACTGAAAAGTTAGCTTTCATAAAGCTAAACTGATAAACCCCCCAAAAAATTTAGATAAAAGCTAAACTGATAACTTTCAGTGTTGATTTCAGTACACTAGCAGCTACTGACACAACAATGAGCCAGTGCTTCTGTCTCAGATCAGCCTTCTCTCAGCAAAGAGACCTGGTGACCATAAAGAAAAGAAAGAGAAGAACAAAAGGAAGAAGGCGGGAAAGATCATTTTTTCTTTCACCATACAGACTCCCCGGCATATCACACAAGGCATACACAAGCAGACAGTTTTGACTTATGGTTAAAATTTTAAACAAACTAATTCTGGACAAGTTATTGAAATTAATGTCATGTCTGTTGTTTTACAAAGTGAAAATATCAGCTATTGTTTTAGTTTTAAAGGAATGCACTAATTTTGAAGGTTTTAGCATTTAGGCACACATGCCACAATTAATTATGGGTAAATTAAACACTGCCATCTACTGGCAAGTAGATGACAGTGTTCATGGCAGTGTGAATACAATTGGTGCCACACATTCGGTAAAAGTGCTGAGTCCACTTAACAAACCAAATTTTCAGTTTTCAAAATGCCTTTTTCCTATAATTTTCCTATGAGTCCTAGTAAGTCCTAGTAGGTTTCTCCAGAATTTGGATGGAATTATTGTCTTTATCCACTAGTAATGGAATAATTGACGCGGGAGGAAAAGACAAAGATTTAGTGAAAAGTCTATATTAAATGTAACATAGAGAGAACAGATGAGTCTTTAATATGGATTTAAATAACTCAGAATCAGGTTGTTTTATCTCAGTTGGCTGACTATTTCATATACTGGGAGTGAAATTTGTCTAAGTTCCACATGACTGTGGAGTTGCCAAGATGTGGTGTGCCGTCAGCTCCCTCCACAAGAAATGTGTGTCTGTGTGTGTGTGTGTGTGTGGCTTGCGCTGCAAGCTCCGTAACGCAGACATCTGTTTGTTTAATTTGGTTTGTGAGATGCTGTAATTGCTCCCATATTTTCTCCAAGTGTTCTTGAACTCTTTCGGCAAATGGAACCGCCTCTGCCGCTGGGTCCATTATGGAATGGCCGGGAACTACTGTTATGTGTCGACGCGGGTTGAGGAGCGGACCTGCGTCTGACGGAACCCAGTGCCAAAACAACCAGAAAGCAGTTCCAATAACAAAACAATTTATTTTCCCCCTTCTTTGCAATACAAAGTGTACAAACGTAAAATGCATCTGTCTGGCGGAGTGAAGGATGGCACGCTCTCCAGCGCCCAAAAGGATCGAAGCCCGGCGCTTCTGGACCCACGTTCACTGCCAAACACCCCCCAGGTGGACACGACAAACCGACTCTGCGAAGGATAGAAAAGGTGAGGTAAGTCAGCAGCTACAACTAATATCCTTCAAAGGCACACACTATCAGCAACACATTCAGGTCTGAATTTAAGCTTTATGTAAATGAGCAGCTTCTCACAACAGGTGGAGGATCATCAGTCCGCATGCCACGGCCGTGAGAAGCAAGCTGCACAACTCTCATCAATATTCACATATACTGCATAACAAAATACCAAGTTACTGTTAACAATTATTCAGACAATCAAATCACCTCTGATGTGTGCTGACAGCATGTGTCCCTCACCCGTCCTCCTTCACAGGCACGATGTGTCAAACCCAGGCGCGGTCCTCAGCGTCTCACAAAGGAACATCACAAGGTCGAGTTCCCGGCAATTCTGCTTGAATCACACATGGCTTAAATGCAGAACGCCATCTCATTATCTGCTTCAGCTGAAAGTCTTTAAGGTTGCACGTGAGCACCATCCACAGGTGCTGCACATCACGTTGATGAGGGTGAAGGACTCTTCTGCCAGCACCTTCTCCACAGACAATAAATCAGTTTGCATACCACCTGGAGAGCAAAGAAAAGAAAAGAACACCAAAATGTCCAGCCACACCCCCCCCCAACACACAACACATTTCATGCTCCATTTACAAGACAGTGATTGTGGTGCAGTGGTGGAGTTGCTGTTTGGTAATTAGGATTTACGGGTTCAAATCCTGTGAATGTTGTTTTTTTTTTTTAACCCAGGGTTATTTAACCACGGAGTTCTGTGTTGCGTCCCCCTTTATGTATTATTTATATCAACCCGGTGATATTCAGTAATTATACAGCTGGTTTTTATTTCATTTTCCTCCACATCAGCAGCGTGATGTGGTGCAGCTCGTCCCATGGCACACAATGCGAGCACCTGCAGCAGTGTGAGCTGCTGTTCCTGCTCGACAGACACCATCGCACGCACGAACCGTCACGCTGGCGTCATGCACGCCTGCTCGTCAGCGCAATGTTTCGTGGTGTGCTAATTTTGAACTGTTTTGCTCTGTTTTCTCCACACGTTGTCCACACTTCGCACTATGTGTGAAGGGGCCATTACACAACCTTTTCTAGGGGCTTCCCTTTCCAGGACAGGCTGTGCTCTCCCTAAATAGGGTAACCTGTATGCACAGAGAAACACCACATGGCCATGATGCCAGTAGTACACCTTACTTAGGTCTCCTTAAGTAGAATCAGAATATCGTTTATTGTCATTACAATAACACAACGTAACACTTTGTTTGACGGAAAGTCATTCCAGCAGTCCTCTGAAGAGACTTAGTGCCAAAGACATTCTTTCAACAGCCTTAGATCAATCGCATCCAAGTCTCACAACCATACAATAAGAGTGGAAGCAAATCGACTATCAATACTCAAACCCTTGTACTCTTACAAAGGTATCGGCATTGCCAATTGCCCTATTGACGTTTCAAATCCTGCAAAATCTCGCAAAACTTCAGAGAGTTCGCCGCTCTGTGAGATGTCATTAACATTGAGAAATGCATTGAGTCGCTATGCACACGGACAACAGCATTAACATTGCAGCATAAAACTCATTGTATACTGTGCCTAAAACTCTCGTGAATATATTATCTGTGTCATGCAGCCATCTGTGATGGGTTATTTTTTGGTGTTTGTTCAGGGCTGTTCCCCTTTTTAGTCTAAGTTATTTCTTTGTTTTATTTGTGTTAGCAATTTTTACAGTTCCTGTAATGGTAGTAAGTAAGTAATGGTAATCACTCAGGATCTGCAGAATACGGACCTGGGGGCAGGCCTAGACAAACAGGCTCAAACAGAAGGGTCTACTGCATCTCAGGATCCCGCTCATACCATTCCCAGTCTATGTCGTGATAGCGATTCTCCTGATGATACAGATTAGTCTGACATTTCCCAAGACCCAGAGGGTAACAGTTCCAGTCCCAGTCAAAATGTCAATTCTTCTGATGATTCCAGTTGGGCTGATATATCCCCAGATCCCGATTGCACCAGGTCCAATCTCAGTCTGACACTACAGTAAGGTCTAATGCTTCTCAAGATCCAGTCCATACCGGTGCAAATTTCAGTCAATGTAATGATTCTTATGATAATAGAGAGCCATGTGAGTTTAATCACTTCGGATCTGACTTGAAACACAGTAGCTCATACACAAATATAAATGTTTGCTTGGAGCTGGGCTCTGCATTGAAATCCAGTACGACTTCTCTAAACCAAGATAGTAGTAGAACTATGTGCCCATGTACTAGTCAATATTTAGATGTCAGTGATGGTACCGAGCAAAGTATTTACAAGTGTAAAGGAGCCTCTGTATTTTCCCCAACAAATATGAGTCCGTTCCCAGAAAACTAATGTCCTAGTCCTGGAGTCGGTCAGAGTTTAGAGGGGAATTGCAATGATGAACATGGTAGTTGTGCTCATTATGACTTGCCTCCACTCAGTTTCGACATGCACAAGAGCACATCTGCTGAGACTACAGTTGCCACTGTGGGCCCAGGAGGGTCGCACGGCCCCACGTCAGTCGCCGCCGTGGGCCCAGGAGGGTCACACGGCCCCACGTCAGTCTCTGCCTTAGGCCCTGGAGGGCCGTACGGACTCCGAACTGGCTCCAATGTAGCCTGCAGCTGGCCGACGAGCCGGTCTCCGTTTTTTGTTTCTGACTCCTGCTGGCCAAAGAACTGGTCCCCTATGTCTTCAGGCAACTTTGGCCAGCCTTACCTTCCTTCAAGGAACTTCAGCCAGCCTTCCCTTCCTTCAAGGGGTTTCAGCTGGCCTCCTTGTTCTCCACCATTCTCCTTTTGTCAACAGTCAACCCAGGTTTTCTGCGGAGGTCAGCCTATGGACTCGGCGTTTAATGGTTTATTTGTAAATCCTGGTTCCTGGACTGATGCACCCTGGTGCAGGGGTGTTCCCACCGGCCAGCCACCAGCCCCCGCTTTCTACGGAGGTCTGCCTATGAACTCTGGGTCTTTTGTTTCCTCTGGTTTCCAGGTTGGTTCTCACTGGTTCAGGGGTGGTCCCGCCTGTCCGCCTCCCACCCGTAGTGGGTTTTTTGGGGGGTGGGGTTGATGTTGTTTTTTTGGGGGGGGGGTTCCCGTTTTTGTCCCGCATCCACTGTTTATGTGTTCTCCTCCGGTCGTTTTTTGGGGGGAGTTGTTTTGAGCTGTCGGGGGCCAGCTCTAGGTGGGGGGGGGTACTGTCATTCAGCCATCTGTGATGGGTTATTTTTTGGTGTTTGTTCAGGGCTGTTCCCCTCGTTAGTCTAAGTTATTTATTTGTTTTATTTGTGTTAGCAGTCCTTCAGGTTTCATTTGATTTTTGCAGTTCCTGTCTCTGTGTTCAGCTTATGACTTGGGAGTCAAGTGTTGTATTTCTCTTCACATGGAAGTCTGTTCTCTGCTGCACTCTGGTGTCTGTACATGTTCTTGTTGTGTAATCAATACAGGTGTGCCTCATTAGTTCAGCTGGTTATTTAAGGTCACATTTTGAGTTAGTCTCTGCTGGTCCATTGTTTGTTGCTGACGTTTCTTATGTCATGGTGGTATGTATTATATTATTGATCATTGAAATTCTTTAAGTTTATTTGTTTGTTGATATGTTCAGGTAATTCCCTGGGGCTCTAAGCATATTTGGCTTTTGTTTGTACTTTCTGTTTTGACTGGTTTTTCCCTCACCCTGTGTTCAGGGTTATTTGTATTTTAGTTGTAACTTTCCTCACTCTTGCTGTGTTTTGAAACCTCACCCCTATTTGGATAAAGCCTATTTTTGTTGAAGCCTTACCCACTCTTGTTTTTGTATATCGGGCTCAGTGACTATTTATTAAAACCTGGCAACGTTTTGAACTCACCTCCTGTGTTTTGTCTGTCTTGCATGTCTTTTCTATTTTGTTAAATACCTGCCTCTGAATCCTGACAATCTGGGTTTTTAGACATTGTTATTGTTTTTTTTATGTAAACCTGCAAGAAGCTCAGGTTGTTTCTCCGTTATTTTCAATGGGAGTTGCTGTGAGCAGCAATCACTTCCTGTTCATGTCCTTCTGAAGGGAAGTGAAGTTTGCTCTTTAACGCCCTTCTTATTGTCCTTTACAACACTGTTTGTCCTGTTTGTTTCAGAGTCACACACACACATATATACATATATATATATATATATATGAAATTCAGTTTGCATTCATGAAGATTCACACAGATTAAACGTATCAGACACAGATTATTTGTAATTTTTGTTTTAGCACGTTTTCAGGGTCTTATGCATGAAGTCTCTTATTAACATGATGAAAAACATAAAAAATACATTTTGGTAGGATAATGTTCATTTGCAATTGTCATCCTGTGGATTTTCTGTTATTTCGACTGCAGCAGCTCTCTGGCATGCAAAGCTTTATGGGATATTGCAGTAGGATGAATACATCTCTGTGGAGAGATCTCATAACTATGCAATCTCTTCCCAGACTTCTTTTGAAGTCAAAGGCCATAACACTGTTACAGCAGCAACAAAATGAGCTGATGACTCTTAAAATTGATGACACGTCAACATCAGGCATACATCCACCCATCATCGAGCCGGCAAGTATGTATGGGGCAAGTATGGGGCAGCTATTGTGAGGGAGGATGACAGGACATCAATATGTCAGTATAAACATCTCCTGTGTCCTTGCATGTGATTGGAATGTGATACCAAACAGAAAATAAAAGCTTCACTTAAGACCCTGCTCCAACATTTCACATGAAAAACACAGAGATTAGACTGCAGATCCCTGTTGTTATGTGTCATGGGAAACTTTTAGATGAGGAAAGATTGCTGCACTTACACATGCTTTATCCATTTTATTGTGGCACATCTTCAAGAAATGAGCCAAAAGAAAAAATGAAACTGGTAAGAGGGTGGCTCCAGAGACAAATAATATCCAGAGACAGAAAGAACCTGAAGATACTGAAGTAGAGACGAGCATGCAGGAAAAGTTTTTTTTTTTTTTTTTTTTGCTGTGTATATATAATATCAAAATTGTTTATCCTTATGTCAAAGAGAAGAATCATTTCTTCTTCTGGGCTAATTAAAGCTCAGCAGCCCATGTAGGAGTTTATCGTGGACACTCATCTGACTGCAGTAGCTGCACTCAGTGTCAGCATGGTGCTTCATGGAAGTGAGAGAACCGGTCAAGAGTACCTGCAAAAATCAAAAACACAAAGTAAATTCTAAGAAAACAAACTCAAACCATCTCCTGAGCTGATTTACGTTTGGACTTTTTTTCCAGATAACAATCATCTGATGTTGTGCAATGTTCAAAAAGTACATGTGTAGTTGTCCACTTGTGATGTAACGGATCAGTTAATCTGTGATCCGTACAGACCACCCCCAAGGCTCAGAAAGCATACAGGGTTTACATAAGTGTGATTTTTTTTTTTTTTGTCAAGGTGACTAGTTTTTAAAGTGATAACTGCATTAATTCTGATGCATTTGCAGTAAAATCACACTGAGTGGAGGTGCTGCAGCTATGCATGCACGTTGGTCAGCCATGAACGCAGCTTATTAAAAGCAACCTCATGCTTTGCTTGGAGGCAGCCTGGCGCATGCTCATAAATGTCCATTGCTGATGCAGTAGTGGTGAAAATGTGAGTAGAAGAAATACAGCTGCACATTCTGGAAATCTGTAAAAATGGCTTCATGGAGAATTTCCAGATGTCCATTCACGCAGCTCTACAAATGTCTGGATCCAAAATCGAACAGAATCTCTCAAGAAATTAAAGGAGTTGAGGGTGAAGTGTCCATTGTCTCTTCCCTGTAGTCTTGTGCTCAGTGAACAGAGTGTCTCACTTGAAGTTCGTGCACAACTGACCTGGCAGAGCATCCACAGCTCTGGAAAATAAACAAACATGTGCTGTATTTACAACTTTTTACATGCATCTGCTCAGCCGGTCCACTGATCTGAATGAATACGAATCAGTGGTGGTAGGACATATGCATATACAATACATATATTTTATACTGAAAAGGTTACAGATAACATTATTATTACTGTTCACTTCCCACCATACAATGTAGACATCCTCATCTTTTTGAAAAATAATTTGAATATATAAACTTAGATAAGCTTTGCTCCATTTCTTCTTATTATTTCTTTGCAGAAGCTATTTTTTAATCCACTATTTACTGTTCATACTGCAACTGAATGCAACAATGAAGTATTTTTATTTTGAAATATTATGTAAAACATCGGACACCTTTTCATTCAGGACCATAGGCAAAAGTTTCTTGTTTTCTTTGCCCATTAAGTTATTTTAAGAAGCGGAAAGCAAAGTATTATTTTTTTTATTTTTTTGCTTGTTTGAAAATTTATCTGATCCTTGGCTTAAAAACCATATCTGATCTGTACCAGGACACCCCTATTCTCCACACAAAAAAGGCAAATTCATCTGTCACACAACCTGGCTGAAAGGGTCACGAGGTCACTGGCATCTTTGACCTCAGATGGTGAGGGACGATGTCAGTCCGGAGACGGGCACACAGCAAGATGCATTCAACAGCTCAAAACCCGCAGCTTTTCAGTGAAGAGCAGGTTTGCGTTTTAATGTTATAGCTGCGGAGGTGTTTTTTGCAAATGTGAAGAATGAGCTCCTCAACTCAAAGCAGTGTTGCGCCGTTAAACCATCTGCTCAGGTCAAACCTGCTCATCATGGCACACACTTGTCCGACCCTGCTCCAGCTTGCTGAAAGCTTACTCGCCACTTAAATTGTACAATAAAAGTGATCAGTGAAATGATGTGTGAAGAAACTTTGCAGGACGTGGTGAGATGAATCACTCTCAGTGATGAAACAGATGATGGATGAGCGCTGTTTGATTTCACACAAACCCTTTACATCACCGTGCCAATCAGATGATTTCACTTATTTTCTATTCCAGTCATCTTGTTCCAAGGAAGTTAGTCATTCATTGAATCAAGATGCTGGCTAAGAAAGAAATGAATGTGTGCGTTTCTGTATAAAGCACAAACAGAGTGTAGCTGCTTTAGAAAGTGAATTTGCAGGAAGATGGAGGGAGACAATGCTGTGATATTAAACACATCATATTATGCAACTTTTCAGCAAACTAATAGGACACCAAGAGTTTATATGACATCTAAATGGATTCAGACAGCTTCCTCTTTGAGGTGATGGTCTAGTGCTTAAGCATTGGGCTTGAGACCAGAAGATCCTCAGTTCAAATCCCAGCCTGACCAGAAACTCACTAAGGGCCCTTGGCCATGTCCTTAATCCCTTAGTTGCTCCCAGTGTGTAGTGCACGCCTTGCATGGAACACCCTAACATCAGTGTGTGAGTGCGGTGTAAACTGCTTTGAGCGTCTGATGCAGATGGAAAAGCGCTATATAAATGCAGTCCATTTACCATTTCCTCTTATGGTGGACTCAGTTAAAGTGGATATGACACTTAAAGCCAACATAGTCTTATTGCATATAACAAAGGTTATAGAATTCGGTCAACCTAAGCGTTTTGGGAAAATGGACGCGGTTCTCCCGTTATATATAACATTTGAACATCCAGCCACTGAAAAATGTGCACGCTCCGTGACCAGCTTCCCACTGAGCACCAAGCCTGAAATACGTCACTGCATGTAGACCGTATCGGCTTGCACGCTTGGCGACCGTTGTTTACATTTTTTTTAGCGGCAGAAACTTTGATTAAACACAGCTCTCAGGGACTTGTTTGTCGATATGCCTGACCAGTGTGTCACAGCATATTGCACAAACACAAGGGCAAAAGGTTTTAGCCTTTTCAAGTCCAGGCAGATTGATCGAAAGCTGTGGTGTTGTGTGATGCACGAAATGTCAGGCTGCCGCTCACTCTGCTCGCACACCCGCATTTGGTCCACTTTCCCCTACCATCTCCATGTTCACGCACCGCTCACAGGAACACCTAAAATGTCAACCCCAAATAATATGTTCACAATAATCCTGAAATGGTCAAGGAACTTGTAAAAATATCAGTGCAATACGTAGTAAACACGGCGGTGGCATGTTCACTGTTGTTTTCAGCAATCTTTTTCGAAACGTTTGCCGTTTATTTCCTATTCTTTCGTGAAAATAATGTAACTAAACATGGATGAATGCAATGCCTGGCACTCAAACGGCAAAAACCTGAAGGTAATAACGGTGGTCCGCAAGTAGTAGCTACACTATCGCGGCTCTGGAACAATAACAAAGGCAGTAAACAGACGCTAGAATCGAAAATGCTATAATTAGAGTGTTATAAACAGCAACAACAAAAATCAAAGCCTACATTACCATTCCATATTCTGCAGCCTTTCAAAATCCATTGGAATTGGCACGTCTCTTGCCTCTGCTTCGGCTCCACCATAAACACCGTCGGCATTATTTTCGATGTCAGAATGCTCCTGGTTTGAATGTTTGTCCGAAAGATACGGCTCTAATCTGTAGGGTCTAATCACTGCTGCAACATCCTCAGGATCCGAGTCAATCTTGATTTCCTCACAGAAACAATCCACACTTGAAGAGGAGTCAGAAAAGTTCTTGATCTTGTCACTGTCCATGCTGAGGTCTGTCTGTTCCTGTTGTCAATCTAACAGACAAAGACAGGACTCTACACACTGTGACATCACGGCATCACGTGACCACTGATGTAACGTTGCTAGTGCGCTTTCCAAGAAACACTTTTGAGAAGCTGTACAAACTTTATTTCTCAGTGATAATGATTAAAACCACTTTCAACTTACTATACTGTATGTATATTTTGATATTTATATCAGTTTTACCTAATTTTTAGGTGTCATATCCACTTTAAAGGTCGTGGAATTGTTCAGTGGAGCAAAATGTTTGGACGTAAAATGAATGATAAATGATGTGAATCATACAGTGGATTATTTTTCTATATAATGGGATAAATAATCAATGCCACATGATATACGAGATACTGAATCACAGCACGCCCACCAGATTTGTCTGTTTTGTGAATCTGACGCACTGCGATTCACTTCATTGAAATGTTATGTCTGCATCATTGCACCCAGTGAGTCGTAATAAAATTTCACACATTTTCAAGAGAAATATGAGTTTCACAAAAGATAGAGAACCACACCTGACTCAAGCTCAAACATTTTCAATCAACCCCCGTGCAGTCCATCATTCAAATGATAAGGATCTATTTGAATGTTACATAATTGTAATTAGCTAGACCGGGGTGGCCAAGTTCGGTCCTCGAGAGCCACATTCCTGACACTCTTAGTTGTCTCCCTGCTCCAACACACCTGAATCCAATGAAAGACTCGTTAGCAGACTTTTAATGAGCCTTTCATCGGATTCAGGTGTGTTGGAGCAGGGAGACAACTAAGAGTGTCAGGAATGTGGCTCTCGAGGACCGAACTTGGCCACCCCTGAGCTAGACGATGGGCCCATTGAGCTAAAATTTTTGGCTCAGTCCTCAGCCCTCACGACCACCTCCACCACCAGGTGTCCATCAGGAGTCCATTTCCACCCACTTGCATATACATAGAGCACTACTTTGCTGGTAATAATTGGTTAGCTTCTCTGCTAACCTGGCTCCTGCTGTATTTGGTGGATTGGTGGAAGTGGGTTGGACTTTGTAGGCTCTTAGTCAAAGCTTCCCCAGGTAATTTCAAATTTTATCCTAAAATCTGGTCCTGGAAGTGGTACAGCTGAGCCACCCTATCTTCCAACATCATGCAGGATTTACGGAGGGTGTAAAGTAGGTAAAGTAGTGCACTTTGTGCACTAAGAAATTCAAGAGTATAGCCAAGCAAGCACGACCTAATCAATAATGGATAAGATAACCACTCCTAAGGCTCACACAGGATTCACACAGACGGAAATAAATGAATTAAAATTCACAGCAGTTACACTGAAAAAGTAGCAGAAGTATTAGACTTGTAGGAGCAGTAACAGTAAAAAAAAAAAAAAAAGTACCTACACCTCCTACAAGTAAACCACTTCTAAGAATGACAAAGATTGTATGAGTGTCCGATTACTTATGGACCTGACTGTATGCTGCCTTGTTGTAAAGATATAAATTGACTTAACAGGACAAGTCATGTTTGTATGTTGATGTTTTTGATGGATTTAGGCACAGATCTGCATATCACGGCATCTCATCCTGTGCAGAGGTGTCCTCGCTGTACTTTGTTCTCTTCTTACACTTTGTTAATATAATGCTTTGTGGGCTTTATCTTCCATCCAGTGTATTGCATAATGCTCGTGCTATTGCTGTTATCCATCCAATGCAGTTATCATTTTTGCAATCATGTGAGAGTAGCTGGCACATTTATATCTTCCATCACCAGAAAGTGTTTGCACCTTGAAGCAGAAGAAACCAGGTGTAAAGTCCAATTCATTTCAATTTTAATTTAATTTTTTGAAACCAAATCACAACACAGGTTGTTTCAAGGCACTAGGACACCCAAGGTCCAATATCACCGACCAAGCTCAGTTGGGTGCCCATCTGTTCTGGCAACCACCACAAATTTAGAGAAACAACAAAAGCAATACAAGGTACATGAAATTTGTACCAAAACACAAAAGTATTACAGCTAACAGCAATAACAAGTAAAGTTAATAGAACAATAATATTAGCAACAAATAAAATCAAACGATTAAAAAAAGTAAAAGAATGAATCAACACAACTAAATAACCCAGTTATAATAAAGAGAAAACACAGGTCTTTAAATGAAACCACAGAATCAGACTACCTTATCTCAATTGGCAAAATGTTCCACCAAATGGTTGCAAGATAAGATGGTGCTCTGTCACCTGCTGACTTTTTGTTAAGCCGAAGAACATGTGGCAATCCTTGATCCCGAGGACGTACAGCAAAGGAGGTACATATGGTGTAAGTACATCAAGCACATAAGAGGGCACTTGTCCTTGAAAAATTTTCTGTGTTAATAATAAAAAGTTAGGCCTTGCATGAACAAGAAGTCAGTGAAGGGAGACTAGGGCTGGAGTAGTATGGTTAAACCTTCTTTTCCTAGATAGGACTCTAGCAACAGCGTTCTGAACTATTTGAAGACACCTGATGATCAAATATGCCAAGCTAGAAAACAAGACATTATAATCGTCAATTCAAGAAGAAACAAAGGCATGAATCAATGTTTCTACATCCGTCATTGACAAAATAGGTCAAATTGCAATAATATGCAGATAAAGGAAAGCAGTCTTTGTACTGTCTCCAATGTGCAAATCAGATGTGCCAGTGCATATGTCCAGATACTTCCCTAGCTTATGCAGCAGTGTAGATTAAGACAGGTAGCATGAGCGGAATTCATACCCAGGTCTACATATTGGCACGCTAGCTGTTTATCCACTGAGCTACCTGCGCTACGCTTGCAACAAACATGAATTGAATCAGCACATTGGTTACAGAGGAGCTCATTCTGAAACATCAAGCCCCTCGTCAACAATCGATTTGTTAGGACTCAGTGGACAGCAGCAATTGGACACCTTTGGTCAGGTGACAGCTAAGGTAAACAGCTAACAGTATTATCAATTATTTTAAAACATCTTTTTGATCCTCTTTATGCTCCTTTTCCTATGCAGTGGTGACAAAAGGCAGTTTATTGTTAGTGTTTGGCTTTCCCCGTGTTATTTTATTATACAGTCCGTTAGCCCGTGACATGTTTTTGAAATCCATAGCGCTGATTAAAGTAGACCTGCACTGAAATAAATGCAGTCAGATCTTTGGATCAAAAAATTTTTTATATTTACACATAAGATCCTTCTGAATGTAGTAAAGTAAATCTGCAAGCCCAGATCTGTCATTCAACGGAGAAATCTTAGTTTAAAAATGACAAATTTACAGCTAAAATTTAGCCCTTTGCAAAACTATCAGCACATCCGGGACGCTGCCGAGGCGTCAGAGTGAAGACCCTATCCCAGCATGCATTGCACGCGCGAACTGTAATTTGTGGATTTACGTCAGTTTGCATCTCTTACAAAAGCACCTTTTTATTGTCTTATAGAGGGTTTTCATGTGACGTATCGGTCACGTCATTTTGTGTCCCGTGGCCATTCTGGATTACAACGCGGTGGCCGCTGTGATTACACTTCGTGCATTTGGCAAACAATTCAAGAAGTTTCAACGTCGGCGTGAAGAAGCCTCACGGCACCGTGGCGCTGTGAGAGATCTGCTGCTAACAGAAATCCAGTGCTCCCAGAATTTTATTTTATTCGGCAATACTGCAGAGGATAACACAAGAACGCTTCCAATACGGATGCTTATTTACATTGTGGTCCTCGAGCACCGAGCTGCTGATCCGCAAGCTGCCCTTCCAGCGCCTGGTGAGAGAAATCACTCAGGACTTCAAGACCAACCTCCGCTGTCTTGCGATACGTTTGGTGAGTAAACATTTCTTTTATTGTTGCTTGAAAATGATTTTTGGGGACTTTTTCATACGACCATTTGATTGAGTGGTGTCGCATTGAAAATGTACTGTCTTTAGCTCCGGTGTTACCGTCGCGGGGTATGGATGCAGGACCCACAAAGAATTCAAGTCATTAAAAACATATAAACGTCTCTCAGCGGCCACAGAGCTCTGTGGCTCCGATTACCGAGACCGTGCAGCGCTGCGGATTTTGCCGCAAGAACTCTGTCCTTGCGGGCGACAGGTGTCACCAGCCGCTCCGCATCAAAACAGAGAAGAACGGAGAAGAACGTCGCCCGATGTCAATGTCGCCACTGATCTGAGCATGCAGAGCTGTATCTCGCATTCATTGCAGCTTACTTTTGGATGTTGAAACCAGGATGTGTATAACAGTAACATTACTAACAGATAAAATCTATTTCAATGCAGGATCAGACTGAAGGCTTTTTTTTTTTCTTTTTTTTTGGGATTGGACTGAAGGCGCAAGCACGTCGTTTTTTCCACGACGTCATGGAAATAACCCGGATGTACAAACTGTTTTCACGGAGGGCTAAATTTTAGCTGCAAATTTGTCATTTGTCAGATTTCTCCGCTGAATTACAAATTTGGGCTTACAGATTTACTTTACTGCATTCATAAGGGTCTTATAAATACATATCAGCATTTCTTTCTGAGATCTGATCACATTTATTTCAATGCAGGTCTACTTTAAATTGTTTTGTTCTAAGTGAAAAGATGAACCCCACAGCTTCAAAATCTGGAGCCCAGGTTGAAATATGGCCTAGCAACAAAATTAAATTGAATGGTTTCCTTCTTGATCCATGTCCTACTCCTTCACTTTCATTAAAATTAGTTCATTATTTTTTGCATAACAAACAAACATGGATGAAAAAAATAACACCCTTATAAAAGTGGACAGACTGGGGTTTTGTAAAACACAAAGGTCTTGACAAAAGCACAGTTTAAAATCCTGTTGAACTCCCGCTAATTGGAGCAACAGCAGAAACTTGTCAACACATTAAATTTACTACTAAAGGAAAGATCCCCATCAGAAATGACTCCAAAAACAATACAGAAAAAGGAAGGAGAAGCCGTCCAACAACTGTAGAAACTTGGCTTCATGCTGGGTATAGTTTTTCTTGTTGGTGTCAACATGCTGATATGTTTTAGTCTTTCACCACACTAACGCACAGTGTGTCCTGCCAAATGTTCTGCATCTCTTGTAACCGTGAAGATTGACTTTGTCGCTTAAAGGTTTCATCAGAATGACGAGACACAGAAAGGGACACAAACACTTCACATGCACGTGTCCTGAGGTGTCAAGAGGCCACTGACCTCCACAGAGCTCCACTTCCTCTATTCCTCCCAGTAAAGTTCCAAGAGGAAACACTTTTGGCTGACAGCAGTCTTCATCTCCATCTTTTGTTTCTCGTCCCAGTTTGCCTGTCAGTGCCTTTCTCCCTCACAGGGCTTTTCCTCCTGTGATACCCGTAATATCCCCCTCAGATCATCCCATATCTTTGCGGTCTGACACTGTGCACACACTGGAGGTGCAAACAACATCCGAGCACAATAGAAGAGACAAACCTTGATTTGCATTCTCCCTTTAAATGGTCAACAGACAAACGAGGAGAATAAGACTGGAATGAATGGGCTGGAAAATTTCTGCGTTCAGTGGCCGCCTGTGTTCTTAGGACGCCTGATCTCTGTGGCACAGGAAAGGTAGCATGTGTTCTGGGGGTGTTTTATTGGATTTCCTGACTTTGTAGTACATTCTTGCCTGCAAATGGACCAATAAATCACAGTAACACTAAATGTGAAACCATAACAGTGAACGTTCCCCTGTGGAGGAGACCCCTCACTAAAGTGCATAATCTTACAGCTGCAGCAGCAACACACTGTGATTTTTGCCTTTGCCTGTTTTGTGCAGGTAGTTGCTGATTTATCCACTACATTCACAGGAGACAAGAAGAATTGTTCAAATCCTACACTAGAGAAGGTTCAATTAACAGTACGTTTTGACGACTCTGGTGTGAATGAGCACATTGAAATCAGATACCTTCTGAAGATCCTAAAACCATCTGAAATAATCACCCAATGTCCACAGGAATCATTTTACCATATGAAAAATATTTGCTAACATTGTTAATGTTTTTAAGATCCCACAAGTTGTGATTGAGCATGGCATCTCGTAAGTAGAACAAGTTGTCATCTGCATACAGACTAATTTTGTGTTGTGTATTCTTCCTATTGCATTATTTTATGGAGTAGCTGATAAAAGTGGCTCTATGAAATGGAAGGAAGTGTTTCCTGCTGAAATGTGTTATGTCATCAAAGTGAAGGGAAAGCCAATTTATCTAGCAAAGATAAATGCTTTTTCCAAGTACACACAAACTAATCATTGTGGTAACAGGCCATGGTGTATGAAGCAGCAGGACCTTCGTGGCCGGGACGACGGTGGGGGATCGAACCCACGCGGCTCGCACAAAAGACCGTTCCTCTACCAGGTCAGCCAAAGGGGAACTCCCCGTTAGCCAAGCTAGCGGGAACGTCTTTTCAATTGGGACCCGGGACTTTCATCCCGCTACACATCTCCCCACCATTTTTGACTTTGTCCCGAAGTCACAGATGCATGTTAGCATACTCTGTGACCCACATCCTGTTTGTGACGCCAGATTGAAGCAGCAGGACCTTCGTGGCCAGGACGACGGTGGGGGATCGAACCCACGCGGCTCGCACAAAAGACCGTTCCTCTACCAGGTCAGCCAAAGGGGAACTCCCCGTTAGTCAAGCTAGCGGGAACGTCTTTTCAATTGGGACCCGGGACTTTCGTCCCGCTACATGTATTTAAATGTATGAAGACTAGTGGACTTGTTTGGTTTCTTCAAGATATTTCACCTCTCATCTGGCAGGCTTCTTCAGTTCTAAATGTTGGAGGGAAGTCTCAGGGATTTATGTTGTGTTCCATTGGAATTCAAAGCTAAGAATTTCCCAGCTATGCCACCCAAGGAACACCACCTGAAGTCGAAATTTCAACTCATACAAACCCCACATACCTCAAATTCATAATCCAGCATGGCTACTTCGAGCAACAACAGTAGTGAAATTGTAGTTTTTAATGTTTTTAGCACTTGTGTCTTTTTTGTAGCACTCTATTCCCCCAAATTGTGGAGGTGCCTCAATTATGTTCTGACTTGCAGTATTGTGTGGAAAATGGAACACATTTATCTCTGGTGATACATCATTCCTAGTTATGACTTACAACATGAGGTAAATGGAATGCATTATCAGTCTAGTTTGAGGTAGATGCCTTAATTCTCTCCTCTTTCCTTGTGTAGGCCAAATAATCTAGGAATATTGTCTGAGTGTATTATTTTTACTGCCTTCTAAGACTTGAGTTGCCCCTCTGAGATAAAGTTTTCTTGACTCTTGGATATACGAGGTCTGTTAGAAAAGTATCCGACCTTATTTTTTTTTTTTAAAAACCATATGGATTTGAATCACGTGTGATTGCGTCAGACAAGCTTGAACCCTTGTGCACATGCGTGAGTTTTTGCATGCCTGTCGGTTGCATCATTCGCCTGTGAGCAGGCTTGGAGTGAGGTGTGGTCCACCCCTCTCGTCTATTTTTTATTGTGAATAAATGTCTGAACGATTTGGAGCTTTGCTGCATCAATTTTTTTCCAGAAACTGTGAGAGACCTCCAGGTGGACACCGTTCGAAAAATTAATATGGCTTTCAGGGACGATTTTATGGGGATTAAACAGATTACGGGGTGTTACTGCCGCTTTAAGGATGGCCCACAACTGCTGAGAGCGCGGCGTGCTCCCAGCCCCCATCGACAGGCTGACACCCCGCTGGAACAACCAGATCATTTCCAACGTGAAAGTTTTGTTGATCCGGGACCTCGTCTGACTTTCACAAAAAGGCAGAATATGTGGACATCAGCACTTTTTCCAGCACATTCCACTGTTACAGGAGTTTTTTTCATGGAAAGAAAAGTGGAGGGACACGCCACGGCTCCGTTCATTACGCGGGACAAAACCACCTCGGTGTTGGTCTCTCAGGACAGCTTTCAGGTGGATTTCAGACGGATTCCGGTTGCTTTCCAGTCATGTGAATATCCGATTGTGATTGTGCATGAGCTGGACATGCCAGAACATGTCCCGTGAGGCTTCATCACTGCATTGCTTTGTGCCGAGCGGCTGCACCGCGATGTGCCATTCATTTTTAAACTGGATGCTGTCTTGATCCAGTATGTCATCTGACTAGCACAGGAATTGTGAAAAGACGTGGACATCAGCACTTTTCTGGCACATTAAGACAGACGTGCGGAGGAGTTCCGCACGTCGCGGTGCAGCCGCTCGGCGCAAAGCAACGCTGTGATGAAGCCTCACGGGACATGTTCTGGCATGTCCAGCTCATCCACAATCACAATCGGATATTCACATGACATCCCCGCCGACTGCGCAGCCACTGCCTTCCCAATCGAATCAATCATATAGGGAAGCTTGGAACGACCAATCAAAGCTGCTTCCACTTTCTTGATTTTCCGGTAAACCAGCAGAGTGCCCGCACCACACATCAGAAAGCCGGTCACCACCAAGCCGAATATGTACACATCTTCAACGTCCTCCACAGAAAGCATATAAAGGCACATGACCTGCCATCTCCTCCACGAGTCCATCACGTAACCCATCACATGCGTCCCAGCAGGACAGGTCGGGTCCTCCGCTCCCGAATGTCTTGTAGAAAAAATAGTGTCAATTGCGTTCAGAGACCACTTAAACAGATCCATTTTTGTCGTTTCCAGAAGAGCAAAGCTGCAGCCTCACAGACAACACGCCACAAAAGCAGGAAAGATAAGGAGGGAGGGAGAGGAGAAAAGTGCGTCCGTCTCGGTCGAGTGCAAGCTGGCAAAAAAAAAAAAAAAATATTGAGATCTACTGTGTATATTAACTCGCTGAAACAATCTGTGATATAACTTAATCCTGCACCAGGCATCTGCTATCATGTCTCTTCTGCTGTCAGGTCATCCATCAGTGCCCATGTCTTGTATGTATGACAGTCACAATTGCTGAGGAACATGCTACTTTGTCCAAATCACTTGTTTGGTTCTTTGACCGGGTTTGAGGACCTTTGAGAATACGCCATGATTCTGCCAAGTGTTCTTGGAGTCCGGTTAACATCTCCACACTGGTTTCGTCAGCCAGTAGTTAAATGTCTGCTTTTGTGACTTGTGTGACAATGCCTCGTCCTCCCATGTGTCTTTCCAATAAAATTAATTATAGATTTAGGTTTGTCCTTACATGATTACTGAGCTGTAAATACAACTGGATGGTCTTTCTGGAGACCAAACTGTTTGATCTCTTGGCCTTAGCTTCTGTTGTGTGTCTCTCCAGACTTGTCACCAGAGTAGCTCTTTCCTGCACTGCTCCTGCAAACAACTTGTACTTTTGTCAACCAGGACCGGTGTAACAGTATATCTTCCCCCTGGATATCTTCCCCTCCGAGGGGAAGATGTCGTAGGATGTCTTCCACCCCACCCTGGAAGTCTGCCCCCCCACCCCCTCCCTGAAAGACAACATTCCTACAGGGCAGCACTGATTGTAGTTCACCCGAACCTTGACAAAGACCAATCAGGATAGAGCAACCTTTAAACTCCATGTCTCATGGATGTTTTATGGTCCCAGATGAAGCACAGTTTGATTGACAGTGAACAATATTGGTATTCTTTCTGTATGTATCTATAGCTATCTGCAATAGTAACATTTCCTATTCTGAAGTATCTTATCCCTCTTTGAAATTTACTCTACAAATATATGGACCTGGTTGACATCCTGAAATATTATAGAACATCTGTAAATGATGGGGTGGGGGGTAAGATATCATGACCTGGATACCCCCCCAATCCCAACATCAAGAATTCTGTACAATATATCACTAAATTCAGCCCAGCATAACCTTGGCAGTATTAAACAATGATGTAGCAACCTTCAAACTATATTCCTAATTACTTTACCTAAGTCTGATATGTATTTTAGCCTTACTAGGAAGTAATTAATTAATTGGTAGACACCTTTTTTTTAATGAACTTGGGGATAGCTGCTGACTCACAGTCAACTAGGGTGATAATAGGTTTGCTTTGCAAGGGGTGTGGTGGAGGGGATATCCAGGTCAGGATATCTTACCCCCACCCCAAGAAATTATACATGTAAATTGAGAGAATTTACACAAAAGAGGGGTCAGTCACTTCAGAATGGAGGATCTTGCCAACCTTTCTGCATCCACAAGTTGGGATGGGACCGATCCGAAACCGATAGCGGGTTCTGATACCGACGTAATTCACATATTGGAAAATACAGCTCCAACCCGCGACATTTTCTGATACCGGAGAAGAGCCACTGTGAATCCTCTCAACTTCTGTTGTTTGCTCTCTGCTTGCTTGCTGCCGAGCGGGAGGAGGGGAGTTTTTTGAAGCTGGGCTGTTTGAAAGAGCTCTCTTCCGCAGTGTTCAGCTGCAGTTAGCAGCAAATTTCTGCCCGGCTCTCGGATTCAAATTGCCTGTTCATCGAGCACAGATTCTCCGAAAAATTAACTGAATTGTTGCTGAAAAGGTGTGCTAAATGTTAGCCCATTGACTGTCCCGAGGCTGTCAAACGCTATGAAAAGCCAGTTCAGCGTGCAGCCAAGGAGGAGAAGCTGAAGAGAGATTCTGTCTGCTGAAAGGGAAAAAAAAAATCTCATAATCCTGTGCATGAGATAAACTGGGACACCGGTCCTTGCCCTCCTTTTGCACCTCGAATGTCTTTATGGGCCTCCAGCCTACTCATGAAGGTAGAGTTTGTTAGACAGATTTTCAATACCTTCCAAATTGTGTAATTTGAAGCAATGAATTGAAAGTACGCTTCATGAAAACATGTGCATTTTGAGGAAAGAACCTCTGATATCACAAACAAAAACATTTGAACGCTCTTGTATGGTGGTTTATCAGGTGCTTCAAAAAGCCTTTTTTTTTCAGAAAACTGCAGTGGAAGCACATTTGCGTGTTGACAGGAAGAGACAGAGAGCTTGTGATGTTACAGCAATATTGAAGTCAGAAAAAATAATGAAATGGAAATATTTAGAGGGACTTTCCCAGCCATCACCATTACTACAGGAATTACAGTTCTAGTGGAACGCTCACTTGAATGGCAGTTATCGTGAGAGGACAAAATCCAGCAGTTGCATTCCATTACTCAACAGAAATGTTGTCATTCACTTTTTTTTTTTCTTTTTTTTTTTGGTCAACATCCTGAAAACATTCCTTAACTTTTGTGCAAATCTGTGAAGGAAACCCAGCTTGTGTCTTATGTGATATCATTTGTTGAGGAAATGTTGGTAATAGTGAACATAGCTGTGTTAAGCTCTACAATTATCTCTTCTGCTGGGACTTTGTAGAAGTGGGGTTGACTTCTTGTCTATCCACTATTTTTACCTGCAGCTCAGGGAATTAAATTAGATTTCTACTGTCATGGCTCCCTAGACATATTCTGCTGTATCTGAAGCAGCTTTTACTCCACTTGCTGCTATACTTCTCTTGGAGCCTCTTGATTTTGTCCTTCTAGTGATACTTTAACATTCAGCTGCCAGTGGATTCTTAGTCATTGTGAATGGTCAGCCATGGTTCCCACCTTAGGTGCATATGGCCCTTCTCTCTGGGTCTGCACTCCATCAATTCTAGTTTCTTTTTCTGTGTCAATAAGTGTCTTATTCTGGTTGCCCATCTTCTGTCAGGTTGTCCTGGTTTCCATCACAAGACACAATACAACACAAGCTGTAAGTTAATGAAAAGTCAGTGTTGTTTTTGTCACCATGCTTGGCTTTCATGGGTTTATTGTTAATTGGATCATATTGGGCATATGGACAGATGTCAGAGAAGTACATAGCTTTTCCTGCAGTGAGGTAAATTGTGATTTAAGAATATTAATTTCAGTATAAATCAGTACATTTCATTTATACAGAACCAAATCACAACATAAGTCACCCCAAACCACTCTACATGAAAACATTTTAAACCTTACCCAGTATCAGGCTCGATGGTCAGGAGTGGTTGGATA
Organism: Thalassophryne amazonica; assembly: GCF_902500255.1. NCBI lineage: Eukaryota > Metazoa > Chordata > Actinopteri > Batrachoidiformes > Batrachoididae > Thalassophryne > Thalassophryne amazonica. The sequence goes on from NC_047104.1 coordinate 46,629,503, forward strand.
CAAATGCAAGACTCAGACAAACAGCTCTGTGGTTCAAAATGGTTTAGTGAGGTACTTAGCAGAGGTCTGTACATGTGAAGACAGTCCAAAACAAGCAGCAGTACAAAAATGATCAGGCAGAGGCGGAGTCAGGTAAAAAGGCAGGTGATCAAAAGCACAACGAGGCAAGCAGGACTAGAAGAACACATGAACAGAGCTGGAAAGAGGTACAAGGCACATCAATCTGGCAACCAGTGCAATCTAGTGCAACCAGTGAGCCTTATATACCCCCAGGTGATGACCTGCAACTTAGGAATAGGTGTGCGTGGAAAGCACCAGAACAAGGGTGTGGCCAGACAGAGTGAAACACCCACCACCAAGCACCAGGAGGAAGACAAGAGAGATAGGGACAGAGAAAACCCAAGCAGGAAAAAGACCAGCAAGATAACTAGCTAACTAAATCCATAAAACTAAATATCTAAACAAAGCAGAACAGATTAAACATGGCGCAAAAATCCAAACCCTGACACCCAGCCTCTAAGCAAGCACATTGGCAACAGTGGTGATGAAAAATACCCTCGGGCTTTTATTGATTAAAGGAAGAAACCTCAACCAGATCAGACTCAGTGCAGTGACTATCTGCTTTGGTCATCTGAGCAACAATAAAATTGTGAAATAATTAAAACACACACACAACAAATGATGAAATACGCAGACATAGAAATGTTGCAGCCAAGCAACCAGTGGTTGCAGTTCCGCTAATCCGCTAACCACTAATTAGTGAAGCTAACGTTTCTGCTAGCAAATTAGCTTTTCAGCTAACTTTGAAAACCATCAGTAGACCATTCAGCTTCGACTAAATTTATTTCCGCTAACTTTCAGTCCGCTAACATTTTTTTTGCTGGTAAAGTGAGCAAAGTTTAACAGTCAAAATGTTTGTAAACCCTAAAGTCATACATGTTAGTTCCTGTCTGTGTGTCTGCAGCAGTCAGGCAGCTGTGAGGAGCTCAGTCCTCCACCATCTGAGCACTCACCCTGTCTTCACTGCACGTGTCATTTCGGAGCATCAGCAGCAATTCAGATTGTCTCTTCGTTTCTGCTTAAAACTGCACTCCAGTTATCATCTGTCTCAGCGACAGATATCTGAAGCTTTTGTACAACAATCATTTCCACATAAATTCAGCATTATTTCATAATAAAAGACAAGGGAAGCGATCAGGAGCACTGGTGTTCTGTCGAGATGAGTTCCCATTGCGTAAATCAACAGTTAGTGTGTCTGTTTTTTTTTTTTAAAGTGAAAAGACATTTATTGCTGTATTTTTATGTAACGACAAAACTTACATGGGTTTTGTTCTATGGGGAAGCTCAACACGATAGATGAGGTGTAGATTTTACCACTTGCATTGAATGCAACACATTCCTGTATTTATAAATGTAAATACAGAGATATACTGACTATTAATACTATGATTTACTACGTTTTTATAAAGACGATGACCGTGTTTGGGATTTTATTTTTTATTTATATATTTTTAATGTGTTCGTTTTGTGCTTGTAATCGCCTTTGAATTTACCCAGCAACCCCTGCGGTGCTTAAACCTGAAACTGGCTTATCAGTAGCCGACAGTGTACCGAGTCAATACTAAAAGTAAGCAGTTAGCGGTAACGTCCGCTATTTTTTTTTTTTTTCGGTTTAATGTTATAAAAGTTAACTTTTAGAACGTTGGCTGTGCCCACCAATGCAAGCAACCATATACAAATATAGAGTCCGGTGATTACAATGTCCGATACTCAAAACACAACGAAGAGGTGAAGAGCAGAGTCCCGGTGTCGTGGACTACAGTTGGTGAGCTTGTTTTTGTGTTGATGCTGCATTCCCCATTTTCAACAATACACTGATCTCCTAACAGACATGGTCCACATCTCAACAGTTCCCATTAGACCCAACAGGACTCAGTCATGGAGAGATGGATCACAAAAATATGTCACCGACATGCAAAAGAGGAACCCCTGCTGTGCAGTTATGTCTCTTATGTGCACTTACAGCTTTTGCAGTGAAAATTCCAAGATGAAATACAAAGCTTTTAGGTCCACCTATCAAGAATGTTTGGTACAGAAAAATAGATCTGGGTGTCAGATAGTGAATTTCATCTGTTTATGGCATTTGTGCATTTGATACTGCTGTTGAGACATTTTGTCAGGTTAGATCTGAATAACAAATTTTCTCTATGGTGCTTTGAGCAATCCTGGGTTAAATACGTGAGGACACAGCAATACTCCTCTGATGAAACAATGACTGAAACAACCGACAACTCATCATATTTACTGGCAAAAGGCAACATAAGGCCAGGAATATGTCCATCTGCAGATGGGCGAGAAAGTGAGACAGACATTATGTCAACAAATAGTGTTGGAGTGCTTTGTGAAACCAGAGGCAGATATGACATTTAAAATCCCAGTGCAGAGAGAGGACGCAGAAAAGGAGTGAAGTATTGAGAGAGCATGCCAGCATCATGGATTACTTTCACTAATAAACTCTGACTGACATTAAAGAGCTGTGCTTAGTCCTGGATGGTGTCCCAGGCCCCACACATACATGTTGCAAATGCACACAGACATGCGCACAATCAATTCTGGGGATACCATAGAGTCCTATCCCCCATCCCCTGAAAGTTGGCATTCAAAATGGAATGCCTTCATCCTCAGTGTCTCACATTCTCTGGCCGATCCCAGAGCACTCAAAACATTCTGTTTGTGCACTCCAGCATGCTTAACTGGCCACGTTTACGCCACTCACATAGCACATGATGAATTCATTCTACGCCATTATTCTATTTTTTATTTTTTTTTTGGACATGAAGTAGTAGGTTTTCAATTTCAATTTTCAGTTCATTTTCATTTATATAGCACCAAATCACAACAGAGTTGCCTCAAGGTGCTTCACACAAGTAAGGTCTAACCTTACTAATTCCCCAGAACAGCAGTGGTAAGGAAAAACTCCCTCTGAGGAAGAAACCTCAAGCAGACCAGACTCAAAGGGGTGACCCTCTGCTTGAGCCATGCTACAAACATAAATTACAGAAATAATTCACAAAACAAACATACAGGAAATGCTGTTGGTGCACAGGACAGGAAGGTCTCCAGCAAAAATACCACACCCATCTCTGGATAGAGCTGCACCTTAAACAGAGAGAAAAAACAGAATCGGGCATCAGAAAGACGAGAAATACAGTATAATTTGTCAGCAATAAACAAGAAACAGGAAATACTAAGGTGATCACTGGTCATTAGCCCTAAGCTTCACTAAAAGACCCAGAATTTAGGGTTGAGTTGAGGCCGCGGCACGCTCCGAAGGTTCAAGCCTTTAGGATGCTGGTCCTCCTGGTTTTGCTGTATATTTTTGAGACTTGCTTGCTAGCCAGTGACCTAAGGCAATAAGTGGATGGTGTCGGTACTAGGTCTTTTTGGAGGATTCTTGGATACGACTAAATGGCTTTGTATCAAGCAGATGATTACATAGGAGCAATCAGATGAGGACTGCTTTGTTGGGGAAAAGTATGATATTTTAGCTATGTCGTGCATTCCTCTGGGCTTTATCGACTATGCAGTTGCCTCAGTGTTAAGGACCCTAACTACTAGAAGAGCAGGCCCACCATTTCACCTAGTTGTGGTAGATAGCCACTTTCATGTGGCGGGGATGCACTGTGTTTGTGTTTCTGGTGGTTTCGTGGTGTGGTAGATATGGTAATGAATGGAACAACCCTGTGCTCCCAGACCTAACCCGGCTTACCTTTGGTCCAGCATGCAGGCGCCTTAGTGTTGAGGACCCTGGCAACTGGAAAAAACCAAGAGGACACCCACATTCGACCTAGCTGTGGGGGATAGATGGCTACTTTCAGGTGGTGGTGAGGGTCTGGATTTGTGCCGTGGTGGTTGCAGTGTGGAGGAGTCACTGATGTATTGCACCGGCATATGGAATTTTCTTTGGAATTCTGGCATGTTTTCAGGAAGCAGTGGCCTAAATGTTGGAGAAGCAGGCTTATGTCATGTGGGTCATATGTTCAGGTGTCTTTGAGCATCTCTGAGATGTGCATTTGCACCTTGCATGTCAGTGCCTTGACACTGGTGTGTGTGAGAATGAAACAAATGTGAGCCATCATTGTAAAGCACTTTGAGGATTTGCATCAGGTGGAAGCAGTGCTTTTAAAATTGAGTCCATGTACTGTTTTCTACCATCATTACTAACCGACTGTTTCCTGATCAAACAGCTCCACTAATAGTTTTAATTAATCTATGGTTAACAGCAAATATTTTCACCATTTTCATGCCGACGTGCACTGCTCCCTCATTAGATAATAATATGTATAATGATATAAACACGCTCACAGTGACACAGTTAAGGTGACCTTGTAGACAAACATTCCCACACAGAGCACAGGTCAGATTCCACAGAGCATAATGGGCTGTTTAAAAGGGAGCGGCGCGTCAACTGGGCCTGCTGCCTGTCGGACAAAATACTTTCACATTCCCAAACAAAACCACACAGGTCATCTCCTCGACCCTCAGCTACGTCTCCACACACTCAACACTCATTCTTTCTGTCTTGTCAGAGCACCCACGGGAGTGTTCAGGCTGCCACACTCTGACTGATAAGGTGCCTGATGATGTTTGTGGTTCAAACAGATCAGTTGGCTCTCACAGTAGCTGGATTACCAGCCATGAATGCCGGACTTTGACCCCCAGGGGTGCTGTTTGTGGTCATTTGATTGATTAAAAGCTACTTTGAAGTGCTGTGAAGCTTTACCTGGTTCTTGTTACCCCGGCTTGTTGAGAGATCCTACGTACCTTTTGACTGTTGATGTACTTGAAAACATCTAATTTGTTTTCATTCTAAAAGTCGATAAAAACTGTTACTGTTTTCAGTGAAATGTCTCAATTTAACTATCAAAACCTTTAAATGGTACAAGTTGTTGCTGTTTGTCATCCAGTTTTTTCTTTTTCTTTTTTACATCTGTTTTAGATGTTTATAGTGAGAAACAGCACAGAGTGTAATCAGTTTTAAAACTGCAGTGGAACCTCAGTTTTAGAACTTAATTTGTTCCTAAATGGTGTACTTAAACCAAAACCAATTTTCGCATAAGAAACAATGTAAAATGGATTAAAATGTTCCAGGCCCCAAAAAGAACACTGTGTCTTTACTTTTTTTAAACAGCATTTCATGCACAAAAAGCACACACACAAAAAAAACAAATAGGCATGACATTTTATAGAAATTACTGTACAGCAATTATAACAAAATAGACCATTTAATTTCACCTTACCTCGACAGAAGAGAGTTGATATCAGTTCCTCCATCATCATCACAGTACACCAAACTGTACTGCACTGCCGTTATCTTCAGCCAAACAGATCCTGGGTTTCACAATGACACCGACCTTAACAGAATAGAAAATATCACCAAAATTAGACTCTTTCAAAATGTGGAAAAATTCCTCAATTGACAAAAGAACATTATGTACATACGACAATGTTCACACCACCTTCCAAAAAAGAGAGGGGGAGAGAGAAAGAGGTGGTGTGTGTGTGTGTGTGTGAGAGAGAGAGAGGCAAAAATAAAACAGTTGGACATAGGTTGACAATTGTTTTAAAATAAACAGTTCGACTTGAGCTTGTTTTTCTTCTGTTAATCTTTTTCTTTTTTTTTTGTAAATTTTGTAACTATTTATTCTTGCAAAGAATGGCCCAATTTATGTTATGACCCGGCCTCGGGGTGAACCAGGACATAACATAAAAGTGACTCCCCCACTCCCAAAGATGACCAGACTTCCAGGTCAGCAGTCCAAAAATACAACAAATTTATTATTCTTAAGTAAAACTTGAGAGAGAAGGCTGAGAGAAGGCCAAAATAACAAACTACCAAAAACCCTGTTCTTACCTAGTGCTCAGATAAAACAACCAAACAGTGGTCTTACCTAAGGTCCAAAGCAAAAACAAGAGAAAACTATCAAAACAAGGTGGCTTCTCACCCCTACTAACAAAATGTGTTGGACTGCTTTACAAGAACAAATAATTGGCTCACCCCTAGGCCCAGTCAAAACATAATCACTCATTCATTTTATCTTAAATTTTATCTTAAATTTTCATCCTCATTTCCACACCAGGAGCAACATTCGGGAGTAAATCCTAACAGCTCGTGAGCTCACCTGAGCTGAAGTGGGATCCGAAGGTGAAGCCGGAGCTGAAAACCACAGAGGACAATAACGACCAGGAGGAGCAGCAATCGTAAAGTCCCAAAGTTCTTCAACTTACTCCAGCAAAACAAAAATAAATATAACCCAAACGTGAGGGTTTTGATTCTGCCAAAAACAGCAGCACTTTGATAAATCCACGGGTGACCCAAGCCACTAAATTTGGCGATGCTGATTGGCCAAATATTTCCTTAGCAACACACACAATTGGTCCAGGGGCAAAAATTCTGTCGCCCCTGAGATATTAAATTTGGCGATGCTGATTGGCCAAATACTTATTATTTTTTCTTAACAACATACACAATTGGTCATTTCTCTGCACTTCAGAGGGCTGATGAGTGATCGCGCAAGAAGAGAAATTATACATTCTGTGCTTCAGTCTGTGGAAATGCACTGTTGAATGAGAATCAGCTGGTGAAAACGTTGTTTTAATAATTCAGATTACATGTACGCACATACTATTAAGTAAAACTGACATTAATAATACTTTTTAAAAAATATATATTTTAGAATTTTTCCCTCCACATCTGGGAGGGCAGTGCCCAAGCGCCCCCTATGGGCCAGCTGCCACTGAAATCTAGGCTTGCATCTCAGATGTACCTTCTAGCAAATAACTTTCAGGTCTTCTTTTTAAGAAAATCCTCCTCTATACCACTTCACGCGGTTCTGGTACCCCATGCTCTCCCCACAGAAGCACCTCGAGGGACCCAGTCGTACGTCTTTTCCACATCCACAAAACACATGTAGAGTGGTTGATCATTCCCCCAAGACCCTTCTAATATCCTTGTCAGGGTAAAGAGCTGGTCCACCGTTCCACAACCAGGATGGAACCCGCATTGCTCCACCTTGTAGAACTTGGAATTGACATAAATTTGTCATTTGCTCATTGATGGTTGCAGTCTTTGCCTTACTGATTGGTTGATTGATTGAATGGGTGATTGAACTGATCCATCCCTCTCAACACGCTCGGCTACACGCCACAGATTAAGATACCCTCATCTGGATCTCATCACCTCTAACCCGCCTCACCGTTTCATTCAGGAGAAGGAGGCGGCCCTTACAGTGATTGAGGGTTACCCTGCACGGAGGGCGGAGGAGAATAAAAGAAACTTGTAGTATTGAGGGGGCCGTGAATAAAGCAGTGTGTAAAATCCCCTCTGTTAATATCGTGCGGTTTACAAAATAGGAGTCATGCGCTTGAGTGTACTTTTTCTTCAAGCGTCAGTTTGCATCTGTGATACTTGCGGCATGGCTGTGCCGTTCCACTCTCTGAGCCATTTCCTTTCATTTTTTCCAGCTGTAACCTTTGCAATATGTGGCGGGTTGTTGTGGGATGGTTAACAAGCGTAAAGGCCATACGTCAGTTTGGGTAAAAAGAGTTACCCAATGTTAATTGCAAAATGTTGTATTTCCCGAAACCCAGAGACTTCCACTAAACTGTTAGCAGTCTACCCCTCTAAACAAGAATGAAAAAGACAGAAAAGATGCAGGTTGAGTGGTTTATTGTGTTTTATAGTTTAAGTGAAGATTAAAAGTCACATTCATCTACGTTTTATTTTTACTGTAAGTATAGAAGAGAAGAAATCGTAATCACTTTAACACAAGCTACTGAATTGCTTCACAAGATGAGAAGTATTTTAATAACTACAAATTTACCTTTTTTACACATGAAAACAACAAGCCACAAAAAATATTGCAGTCCCCCTTTAGCCAGAGTCACAGGTGAGAAGTGATACATAGTGTTACAAAGTGTTGCACTGTGCTACAGCGTTATAGGGTCTTACTTCCTGTTACAGAGTGCTACGTACTGTTTTGTAGTGTTAAAAAGTATTAGTGTTACATATTTACATGTTGTTGCATCGTGTTACAAGGTATTACGTGGTGTTACATGGTCGTACATAGTGTTGCACACTGTTCTAAAGTGTTACATTGTTACATAGTGGTACATAGTGGTACATGGTCGTACATAGTGTTGCACACTGTTCTAAAGTGTTACATTGTTACATAGTGGTACATGGTCGTACATAGTGCTACACACTGTTACATTGTTGATATAGTGTTACATAGGTTTGTGCTCACTTAAATATATAACTATACACTCAGGCAGACACTTCTTAAATTCCTCCAATAAAATGAGCTCCCAGAGCTGTACAAAATCCTGTACTTTGCTGGCCTGGCACCACTTATCAAACAGCACGCTTTTCTCACGTGCAAACTCCACATAGGTTTGGTTAACATTTTTCCCACAATTTCTAAATTTCTGTTTGTATGCCTCAGGTACCAACAAAGGCACGCAGCACCGTGGACTTAACAATGTCATGATTTAGACTTTGATCTACTGGAAGGGTAGCACACACCTCCTGAGCTTTTCCCACCAATTTACATTGCAGGAGCAAAGACCACACATCCTTTGGCCAGTTCAGCTTGGCCGCTACACACTCAAAAGTGCTAAAATATGAGTCCACCTCCGACTCCCTGAATGGAGGCACTAGCACAATGTGCCGACTCACATCAAAATTCCCATGGGAGGAGTACGGGGTTTGTGGATCAACCGGTGAACTGGGAGTGACAGTTCCAAGGCTCTTACCTGAAGGTGCATTGCCTGTACCTCCAACTCCCAATTTCTCACCTCCAACCCTTGACCTTTCACCTTCACCTCCTGACTTTTCAACTCCACCTCTTTAATACAGAGTGTCAGCTGAAGCTCTTCCACCGACACTCCTGGCTTAAGGGCAGGATCTGCAGGGCATGGCTTGTTGGGAGATACTGCCTCATGGAGCTTCACGCAAGTTTCCACCATGCCCTCCAATGGAGGCAAGTCCACCAACAAACCCTGTGTTCCCAGCTCCTCCTCCAAGATGTCTCACAGTTCCGCCTTTTTAGCACTTAAGGGCACCTGCACATTAAACAGGTTGGCAATCAACAACAGATCCACCTTCCTGCACCTGTGCAGCTGCTGCTGAGTGGGATGTTTGACAAAGCTATTCAAATCAAATTCCATAGTCCACAACAGATATCAACTAAGAAAAGGTGAGGAAAAACTTACCAACTGACGACTACCCAACGGAAAAAAGAAAACCCCCCAAAATAATAATAATAATAAAAATCCCTTGGTGGATTGGACAAGCCCCCAATTTATGTTATGACCGGGTCTGGGGGTGAACCAAGACATAACATAAAAGTGACTCCCCCACTCCCAAGGATGACCAGACTCCAAAATCTACAGTCCAAAATATAGAAGATTTATTATTCTTAAATAAAACTTCAACATGAGAAAAAGGCCAAAATGACAAACAAAACAAACTACCAAAAACCCTGTTCTTACTTAGTGCTCAAATAAAACAACCAAACAACAGTGGTCTTACCTAAGCTCCTAAGCAAAAACAAGAGAAAACTATCAAAATAACGTGGCTTCTCACCCCTACTAACAAAAAGTGTTGGACTGCTTTTCAAAAACAAATAATTACAACATTTACAAAAAAGACTACAAAAAGATTAGCAAACAAAAGCCAAGTGTCCTTGGACACACTTCGGCTGGGAGCAGGAAGAGGGTGAAGCACTGGAGGTTGGTTTCAGCCTTCCTTATCCTTTTGTTAAGCTCTGACACAACGAATCACGTGATAAATCTGTTATTGCGTCCAAACAAAACACTTATGTTTATGTAAATTGACAAGATTCATTTCATAAATGGTCGGTACAGCCGCTACAGAGTCAGCAATCAAAACACTGCCAGGGTAGGGGGCCTACCTGATCAGTTGTAGCTAGGGTTGGGTATCGAGAACTGGTTCTTTTCAAGTATTGTTAATAAATGATTCGGTCCACCGACATCAATAGCCTTAATGCTCAACAATTCCCTTATCGGTCCTTCAGAGCAGCCGTTGTTTTTGAGGGTGTTTGTCGGGGAAATGATCATTCCTCTACGTTGATTACAGACCCTGCAACGGCTCTGTAATCAACCATTTCTGCAGCGCAAGTCCAGTTTGAACAATGAGCCAGAGCTTCTGTCTTTATGAAAAGCTAATCCACTAACAAAAAAGTTAGCTTTGCTAATTAGCGGTTAGTAGATTAGCAGAACTGTGCCCACCACTGCAATGCTGATTTCTGGCACCTGATTGTTTACCTTCATGGCTAATAAATGAATTGAATACCCAATTGGAGCATGCTATAGTGAGTAATCTGTGGTAATAGTGACATCATAGACTGCTATAACCCATCAGAATTTTTTTAATGTAAAAAAAAAAATCATGAAGCAATCCACCCAAGTGAATGAGATGGAATTTATACAGTTAAGGACTAATATGTGCCTGAATGGAGTCCGATATGTGGCCCCAGTAGGGGACTCCATTGTTCTGCTGGGGGATTTCAAAGCACACGGCCAATGACAGAGACACCTGGAGAGGCGTAATTGGGAGGAACGACCTCCCCCCATCTAAACCCGAATGGTCGTTTGTTATTGGACTTCTGTGCTCATCACGGACTGTCCATAAAGAACACCATGTTCGAACATAAGGATGCTCATAAATGTACATGGTACCAGAGCACACTAGGCTGAAGATCAATGATTGATTTTGTGATCATATCATTGGATCTGAGGCCACATGTTCTGGACACAGGTGAAGAGAGGAGCAGAACTGTCAACTGATCACCATCTGGTGGTGAGTTGGATCGTAAGGTGGGGGAAGACTTTGGACAGACCTGGGAAGCTCAAACAGATAGTGCAGGTGAACTGGGAATGTCTGGAGGAGGCCACTGTCTGACAGATCTTCAACTCACACCTCCAGTGGAGCTTTTCTAGCATCCCTGTGGAGATTGGTGGCATTGAACCAGAATAGGCAATGTTCAAAGATTCCATTGCTGAAGCTGCAGCAGGGAGCTGTGGCCTGTAGGTCTTAGGTGCCTCAAGGGGCGGCATCCCTCAAATAATGTGGTGGACACTGGTGGATCATGATAGAACGGTGTCCTGTGAAATAGGGGTAGTACACAATGTTACAGTGTTGACGTAGTGTTACACACTGTGTCAACACTGTTACACACTGACAGTGTGTAACTGTTAACTGAAGGTGAAGGACTCCTGTCAGTGTTTAACACTGACAGGAGTCCTTCCGAGATATGTTATCTCGGAGGACTCCGTAGGGAGTTGCTAGGTGCCAACAGGCCTGAAATGCAGCAGCCTGTGCTGTGGGGGAGGCAAAACAGTGGATGTGAGAGGAGTTCGGAGCAATCCTGGAGAAGGACTTTTGGTTGGCACCAAGGTGCTTCTGGCAGACCTTGACACACCTCAGGAGGGGAAAACGGGGAACCATCCAAGCTGTCTACAATAAGGATGGGACTCTGTTGACCTCAACTGAGGATGTAATCCATTGCTGGAAGGAACACTTTGAGGAACTCCTGCATCAGACTGGAGGGCCCTCTATAGTAGGGGCAGAGCTGGAAGCTGATGGAGGATTTTCATCAGTTTCCCTGGTGGAAGTCACTGAGGTAGTCAAACAACTCCGCAGTGGTTGATGAGGTCCATCCAGAAATGCTGAAGGGTGTGGAGGGATTATGTTGGATGGGACGTGCACTTCAGCGTGCACTGGGGCGGTTTGCAGCCGAGTGTGAAGCGTCCGGGATGAAAATCGGCACCTCCAAATCCGAGGCCATGGTTCTTGACCGGAAAAAGGTGCTTTGCCCTCTTCAGGTCGGTGGAGTGTCCTTGCCTCAAGTGGAGGAGTTTAAGTATCTCGGGGTCTTGTTCACGAGTGAGGGACGGCTGGAGCGTGAGATCAATAGACGGATCGGTGCAGCATCTGCAGTGATGCGGTCGCTGTATCGGACCATCATGGTGAAGAGAGAGCTGAGTAGGGGGGCAAAACTCTCGATTTACCGATCGATCTACGTTCCGATCCTCACCTATGATCATGAGATTTGGCTCATGACCAAAAGAACGAGATCACGAGTACAAGCGGCCGAGATGAGTTTCCTCCGCAGGGTGGCTGGGCGCTCCCTTAGAGATAGGGTGAGGAGCTTGGTCACTCGGGAGGAGCTCGGAGTCGAGCCGCTGCTCCTCCAGGTCGAAAGGAGTCAGTTGAGGTGGCTCGGGCATCTTTTCCGGATGCCCCCTGGACGCCTCACTGGAGAGGTGTTCCGGGCAAGTCCCATTGGGAGGAGGCCCCGGGGAAGACCCAGGATACACTGGAGGGACTATATCTCTCGGCTGGCTTGGGAATGCCTCGGGGTTCCCCCAGAGGAGCTGGGGGAGGTGTGTGTGGATCGGGAGGTCTGGGCAGCTTTGCTTGAGCTGCTGCCCCCGCGACCTGACTCCGGATTTTTAAGGGGGACCAGAGAGTGTGTGCCAATTACAGGGGCATCACACTACTCCTCCCTGGTAAAGTCTACTCCAAGGTGCTGGAAAGGAGAGTTCGGCTGATAGTCAAATCTCTGATTGAAAAGGAACAGTGCAGGTTACGTCCTGCTTGTGAAACAATCGACCAGCTCTTCACTCTGACAAGGATCCTGGAGGGTGCCTGGGCGTATGCCCATCCAGTCTACATGTGTTTTGTGGACTTGGAGAAGGCGTATTATTGGGTACCCCGGGAGATACTGTGGGAGATGCTGTGGGAGTATGGAGTGAGGGGGTCCTTTCTCAGGGCCATCCAATCTCTGTACTCACAAAGCGAGAGCTGTGTTCGGGTGCTCGGCGGAAAGTCGGACTCGTTTCTGGTGGGGGTTGGCCTCCGCCAGGGCTGTGCCTTGTCACCAATCCTGTTTGTGATATTCATGGACAGGATATTGAGGTGTATCGGGGAAGGACGGTTTCCAGTTTGGTGGGCTCAGGGTCTCACCACTGCTTTTTGCAGATGATGTGTTCCTACTGGCTTCATTGGCCTCTGACCTCCAATACTCACTGGATCGGTTCGCAGCTGAGTGTGAAGCGGCTGGGATGAGGATCAGCACCTCTAAATCTGAGGCCATAGTTCTCAGAAGGAAACCGATGGATTGCCTACTCCAAGTAGGGAATGCGGCCTTGCCCCAAGTGAAGGAGTACAACGGTGTATTGTTCATGTGTGAGGGGACAATGGAGCGTGAGATTGCCCAGCGAATTAGCACAGCAGGGGTGGTATTGCATTCGTTCTGTCGTACTGTTGTGACAAAAAGTGAGCTGAGCCAAAAGGCGAAGCTCTCGATCTACTGGTCAATCTTCCTTCCTACTCTCACTTATGGTCATGAGGGTTGGATCATGACCAAAAGAACTAGATTGCAGGTACAAGCAGCCGAAATGGGCTTCCTTAGGGTGGCTGATGTCTCCCTTAGAGATAGGGTGAGAAGCTCGGTCATCCGTGGGAAGCTCGGACTAGAGCCGCTGCCCCTTTACGTTGAACAGAGCCAGCTGAGGTGCTTCGGGCATCTGGTAAGGATGCCTCCTGGGAGGTGTTCCAGGCACATCCATCTGGGAGGAGACCTCAGGGAAGACCCAATGCTAGGTGGAGAGATTATATCTCCACAATGGCCTGGGAATGCCTCGGGATCCTCCAATCAGAGGTGGTCAATGTGGCACGGGACCCCGCGACCCAATCCCGGATAAGCGCTGAAGATGAGTGAGTGAGTAAGGATGAATATCTATCTTTTTCTTTCATTTTACATGTGGCTTTTGTTATTTCATTCATGCATCTTGCAATAAATAGTTTCTGTTTGAATGTGAATGTGGCTGTATAGTCCCCGTTGCTGCCAAATTAAAATGACAGGCTGAAATTAAAATTCAGTGCAGATTGTTTTCTGTTTGGGGCAGAGCAGTTTCACTGAACTGAGTGGGAAGCCGTCATGCAGAGCAGTGTGCACTAGCTGTGCGCCGGGGGAGCGGGAGAAGAATGTCATGGCTGTGTGATCTAACACACTGTGTTTGTAGGAGACTCACTGCGGCCACATGAGACACACATCACAAGGCCACACAGCACAGCACCGTGCACAGGTCCACTCCTTGTTCACACAAAAGCATCGTGGAGGTTTGAGCACAGGCTGTATGGAGTATTTGTTGCACAACAGAACAGTATTGGAGCGCACACACACACACACACACACACACACACACACACAAATCATGCATCTGTTTTATTTGTACTCCAATGTAACAGGGTCCAAGTGCGCAGATGAGGTTCACGTTATAGTACAGCTGACACTTTACACACAGTGGAATAACAGGTGTTAAAGGGTACAATATTCATATATACAGTATGTTAATCCACCTGTCACAGCAAACTTACAGCATTATGTCTTCTTTGAAAGCTTTTTCTTGCTCACCCTGTTGGTGTGCACCTTGTGTGCTGATTGGACAGGTGACACTCTGATTGATTTTGTTGTGTGCTTACAAAATGTCCATGAATTATAAACCTGATACATGATGCAGCATGGTGCCTCAGCGTTAAAGTCCCCAGACACGAGAGAAGGCAAAGAGGTCACACCTGTAACTTTCAAAAGGTGAGGTTTGATTGGTCGTCTGCCTGGTCGCTATTCAAGACCCAAGGCGGTTTTGTAGTGTGCACGGCAACGGCACATGCTTCCCAGCCCAGACCAGAGCTGAACTCAGAATGACCATGTACTAACTAAGAAGCTGCGATTTCAAACCTTGCTGCTGATCTTCTTGAGCTGAAGCTCTGATTTGACTGTGCTTATGTGAAATAAAAACAAAACAGAAGACCTACAAAATATGCGTCTTTATTTTTGTATTTGTTTTTTTCCACAGGAGAAAATGTTGTGAAGGATTCAGGTTCGTGATGGGCCAGTGCATACCTGAAAGTAGGTAAACACTTTACACACTGTCTCACATCCAGTCCACGAACTCAGAACACACATTGGCTGTTTTATGGTTTCCAATCACATCGCTTTAAAAGAAACAGCTGACTGCAAAAAAAATCACATTTTCTGGATTTGCAGTTATGAAAGAATCAATACTTTGACAAGTTTGGAGGAATTATTAAATCCTAAGAATTTAATGTTTGTGGTTGTCTTCTAGCAGGATAACAAATGAACTGTTGAATATTCATTCACTTTCAGTACCAATAGCCTGTCCTAGTGGTCATAGGGCATGAGGCTGGGTACACCCTGAACAGGACTCCAGTGTATCACAGGGGCACACATTCACAGACAAACACATTCACCGTCACTCACATACCTACCATCAATTTAGTCATGATTCACCTAACCTGCATATTTTGAAGTGGGAGGAAACTGGAGCACCCAGAGGGAACCCACACAGACACTGGGAGAACATGCAAACTCAACACAGAAAGGACCAGGTGGGATGTGATCTCACAACCTTCTTGCTGTGAGGCAACAATGCGAACCACTAAGCCACTGTACCACCCACTGACAGGCTGTGAGGATGCCTGGCACCAGAATAGGGTGGACTCACATTGCAGACTCCCAAACCAGGCACTGGAGTAAAAGAGTTAATCTTTAATTCAGGCCAAGGTACGGTGCACAGGTTGTCAGTCAGCAGAGTAACGGTACAGACAGGGCTAGGCAAAAACGGAGTCATGATCAAGCAGGGTCCAAAGGCACGAGCAAACACAGATGTCATGGCTGAGGCAAAAAGGCGCAGTCAAAAATACAAAGCAAGATCTAGGTACATGGCAAGACTCAGGAGCTGGTAAGTGTGTAAAGACAACAAACTAGCAAAGGAGTGGTGGCTGGAAGGAGTTTGGTGACAGGGATGCCGGTAACGTGTTACTCTAATCTAACCACTTTTTTTAGTAACGAGTAATCTAACACATTAATCTTTCCAAATCAGTAATCAAATTAAAGTTACTTCTCCAAGTCACTGTGCATTACTATTATTTTTGCATTGTGGGTCGATAGCAGCATTAAACTTGGTCCGTGGGCAGGGGGTCAGGGTTCGACTGAACTGCCCACTTTAAGCAAGCTGTGAGGTTTTCATCTGCGGTTTTCTGCAGTAGCTACGACTTGTCACCTCTTAAAGCGCGGTGACAACAGCACACCTGCACTGAGCTTTACAAAGACATTTCTATGCTTTTTTTCCTCTATTTAGAATTCTGAGCTGAGCCGCTCCGTTTCTGCTCGCTAAAAACAACTGATCCTCTGCGACGCGTCAACAACTAACACTATTTTCCACTCAAATGCACCTAAAGTCTCTTTCTGAGGACCACATGATGTGAAAACGCAATAAAACTTTATTACCTGTAAATCTGGTCATGTTTTCTGCATAAATAAATGTTATCCATTCTTTGTGCTCAGACGCCAAAGCAGGGGCGAATCCAGATGGAATGGGGGTGTGGGGCAGGGAGGTGCCCCCCCCCCACACAACACCCCTAGATTAAAGGTCCAGTTTTGAAGCCTTTTTTTTTACTACAACTACTAATAGTACTTATAATAATAATAATAATAATAATAATAATTTCGACAAGTAAAATGTTTAGAGAGAATTTAAATGTTAGAGAAATGTTAGAAAGAATTTAATAGTTACATTTATAAACAATGTAGGTTAGAAATTGCAAGTTTTACTGTCACAGTGCTGTCAACAGTTAAATATGAGGTCAAGAAAGAGGTCTTTATTTTACTTTTTATAAAACAAGTATTTATTTTCATTGAAGTCAAGAAAGGGTGACTATAAAGTGAGTTTTGGCAAAACAGGTATCATTGTCATGTTGAGGTGGCAGAGGGTTGTTGTCGGCAGCTGGGGAAAGTAACTAAAAAGTAACTAGTAATCTAACTTAGTTACTTTTATAATTGAGTAATCAGTAAAGTACGTTACTTTTTCAAGGAGTAATCAGTAATTGGATTACTTTTTCAAAGTAACTGTGGCAACACTGGGTGGTGATTAGGTAACAAGGTGCAGGTGCAGGAGAGAAATCTAGAAAGGGGGTGTGGCCGGAGGACAAAGATAGTGCAAGCTAGTGAGGTGGAGAAACACAAAGTGGAGTGATGTAAGACACAAAGACGTGAACAGGTGCAAAGAGCATGAGTGAATGGAAACACATAGCAGAAAGAGTCACAGTGAGAGATGAAGACACAAGAGCTGGTGCAGGGGCATGGAGTGACAACACAATCAAAAAGGATGAGGGAAATCTGAGAATAAAGATAAGTTAGAAACCGAGCACAGAATACAATACTAATATGACAAGGAACAAACTGAGCATAACATGTGAACCGTCAGAAAATAAGTACTGAAGCAAAACTACATAGGAACTGATAAGACAGCAATAAGGAAATAAACACTAAGACAAAACTAAACTGGAAATGACTAAGACTAAGAAAACACAGTGGCTATAAGTAAAACAGAAAAGTGATTAACAGAAAACAAAACCCGATACTATAGCATAACTGATAATATCACAAATGAGAAGAACAAAATAAACAAGTGATAAGCTAATGATTAATGAAAACACAGACTGGCTGAACAAAACAAGAACGGAACTGAACCATGGCTAAAGTATGAAAAGTAATAAAGATACAAAGTAGCAAAACTAAACAGAACATAAACACTTTACAAAAATAAAACACTAATAACTCAAGGCCGGGGCAGATGGTGGGTAAAAGAAAGGTGGAGGGGATAAAACCATAACCCGGATCAGGGCCGAAACCTGACACCTGCTGTTGAACCATTTTTTTTAAAAACATTGTGGATTGTGCATTTCATAAATTTGAGACATTACCAAGGAAGAACCTATTAATTTTGGGAGCACCCCGAATAACATGGTGTGTCCAGGTTTTTTTTTTTTTTTAACTTTTCAGATAATGCATAATAATAATAATAATAATAATAATAATAACAACAACAACAAGCGCAATCAGAGATTTCTGACATCCGCCAATCCAGATCCGGATCACCTCCAAAATGCAGTGGAGTCTTCCATGCCCTAATATCTATCTGTGGTGCAAATTTGGTGAGAATGTGTGAAGTAGTTTTGACGTAATCCTTCAAAACGTATATAAAGGGAAATCTTGATCTGGCGTCGCAGACTGAACGGTCCGCCCCTAAAAATCGGTCCGCCTTTTGCATCTGCGCATGCATCATTTCAGACCACAGCAGCACGTCTGAGAGAGTCTCTTCACCCAAAGCATTCAAATGGATTAATGAGATTATTAACCATCAGATGATAAAGGTAAAATCTCTTAAATCATTCTAAAGTCAGTTTTAAGCAGAAACGAGGTCATTTTAAGCAGGAACTAGGCAAAATTCCGTGATGGTTTGAAATTTCTGACGCACAGTGAACGCATCAGCTAGCAGCTCGTGTCGCCGCGGCGCTCTGATCCCTTCCACTGCCTATTATGATGAAATAATGCTGAATTTATGTGGAAAAGATTGTTGTACAGAAGCTTCAGATAACTGTCACTGAGATAGATGATGACTGGTGTCCAGTTTGAAACACAAACAAGGTGTTAATGCATGAATCGCGTCATCGGGGGGGGGGACCGATTTTTAGTGGGACTGTTCGGTCTGCAACACCGGATCTGGATCACCTCCAAAATTTTATGGAGTCTTCCATGCCATATATGTATCAATGGTGAATATTTGGTGAGAATCCGTGAAGTAGTTTTGACATAATCCTTCAAAGCCTATAAAGTGAAACTTGATCCAGAACCTGGATCTGGATCACCTCCAAAATTTTATGGAGTCTTCCATGGCCTAATATCTATCTGTGGTGAAAATCTGTGCAGTAGTTTTGGTGAAAGCCTGCTAACA